>NC_089143.1:20065446-20794204 GCF_009819655.1 Sylvia atricapilla | reverse complement strand
GGAATGGTTTGCAGTATTCACAACTGTGTTCAGTCATTAGAATAACTACTGGGATAGTTACTGGCAAAACAACGTTGCTAACATTGCTTCGGGGAGCACACTGGGTAGTTCTCAATCTCACAGGCAAAGAATTCTGCAGCAATGTTGTGTTCCTAGAAACACCTAGTAGATAACAGATAGTGTAGCATTGTTTGCAAGAACCTGAGTCTTTTCCAGTATTTTCGCTATATTTTGTTTCTTGTATTTTAAGGGTATAAAGAAAGAATCCAAAATAAAAAATAAAAAAAAAACCCCAAAGTAACAGCTGGGAAAATGCTCTGTACTGAAACATCTTTTGTGTTTGGATATAGGATAGAACCTTTCTAGGCAAAATGGAAGAATATCACTATTGAACTGGAGATTAAAATATACTATGGAATATTTAAGATTAAGATTTAAGATTATTTAAGATACTAAAGATTTTCTGTAAGAAAAAAATAGAGAGCAAACCCCCATATATCTATATATCTATATATCTATATATCTATATATCTATAGATCTATAGATCTATAGATCTATAGATCTATAGATCTATATATCTATATATATCCATCAAGAAATCTGGAAGTTATCATGATTTAATAATGCAAGAGAAAAACTTGGCACTGTGACCTAAAGGCCAAGAGTTTACATTGACCTAAGGAAAAAAAATCACCTTTTCTTTTTCCCCTCCTGCAAGTGCAGAAATGCTGATTCTCCTGGGACAAAGCCAATTCTTCTATCTTCACCTCCTTTCTTCCCCATCTAGACCTGTGTCTTATGCATTCACAGAGCACCTCCACATCCCCTTCACTACTCCACGACTTCTTGTACAAGATATGGTTGATTGGCCACATCTGCCAGTCAGCTGTGCCTGGCAGGAGAGAAGCCACAGCACCCTGTTCAAAGCAGAATCCCATCCCTAAGTTTTCCTTGTCACTGCACATTGCTGAAGCCTCTGCTGTGTCCTTGCCTTGAGAACGTGTATGTCTCCTGGTACATCATCCGCTACACCACTGGCTCACACACCAGGTTAGAAGAAATTTCAGCACTGAATAAAATTAATTCCTCAAGCTGAGGTGCTAAATTCAGGAATTAGTAAAAATTGCCCATCTTGTGGTTGATTACAGCTTACAATGAAGATGCTGCAGAATCTATCTTAAATAGGTTGAGGAGTGATTAGAAAAATATGGAAGATCTTACTGGTATCTAGCATCACCTCAATATAGTGAAGACTTTGTAGCCTCTAGATTTTAGGTGTTTGGTGCCCAGGATGGAGTCTAGCCTTCATGAACTCAGCATATAACCTGCCCATGAAGTCTCTCTGGACAATTAGGCAGCTCCTGCTTTAGTCACCAGTCTGTAGATGAGTTCCCTCTGACATTAGATGGCTTTGAACTGAAGTGTGTCACATCAGCCCAGGAGCCACACAACCACTCCAGCACGGCACAGGGCTTGAGCTAATAAAGCTTCTAGAAGCACCTGACAAAACAGGCAAAGCAAAGCCACATCTGCCTACAGCCAGTCATGCAGCTCAACCTCTGAATAGATGGAACACTAAAGGAAAATTACAAGGTGAGGGAAAAGAGAGGAGGGAAGCACTACTTTCACCTCTCTCTGAAGCATAAATACTCTGCTGAGTATATTAATTTTACTTAGCATAAAATTCTCTGCTTGCATTTATAGGGAGATGATTAATGATCCACATTTCAAAAATCAGCCCTGAGATAAGAGCTTGTTTTGGCTTAGAAGGCCCAGGCTTCTGTTTTGAAATGCAGCCAAATAAAGAAACACAAGTACCCCTCTGTTGATCTGTGCTGCAGTCAGCAAAGGATGCAAGATTAATGGGGCTGGAAATCAAGCACAAAAGGAATCCTCACCCTGTAATAATGGTTTGGGCACTCAGCAGGGATTAGAGAGACTTAGGTTCGGTGTTTGATGTTGTATAGTACTTGTATTCCTGGCTGAGTACTCATGCTACTAGGCTGCTACACAGGGCGGAGGAGAGGAGAGGTGGGTGTGGAAGCCACCTACCTACCCTCATCTAATTTTGTTTTTAAATGAAATTATTCTATAGTTGTCTGTTCCATTTATTCTGAGAATGTATAAGAAATTAGGCCCTGTGTCTGCACAGAGTGAGAATTTATAGATCTGATAATCAGTGAACTCAGCAGGATGAAAAAATGAAGCAATTTTTTTGATTGCAGCTTTATTGTCAGGCACCTCAGTCCTGCTTCCATTCTGATTTAGGTACCGAAGTCCTTTATTGGAGTTTTTTTGTTTTGGTTTTGTTTTGTTGTTGTTGTTCGGGGTTTCTTTAAAATTATTATTCCAAATTAATTAAATGATAGAAATTACATTTTTTGATCAATTCATTTCGAAGGCTGTGTTCATTGAAGAATTGGTCAGATTTCAAATACCATATCACATAAAAAACAACAGAATCTTTTGGGAAATGAACATTCAAAGGAGCAAAATAACTTTTCTTTTTAGCTGCTTTAAGAATCAGCTATTGAACCATTTTTTTCAGAGGCTTGAAAGAACGAGGTTTTGGGTTATGCATTTTTACCCAGTGTGTATTGAATTCAACCTTTATACTAACTGGTGTAAATCAAGACCTGTTCAAATGAAATCGGTAGTTACACAATTGTAAAATCAGTTAGTGATCATCGTCTGGCTACATAGACCTGTGGCATTAATCAGTTTTAAAGATCTGGTCCCTAAGTACTTAATTTCTGGGAAACAGCACAATGTGACATTACAAGCATCCTATTTAGAGACACACACTCTGTAGATCAAAGCAGGAACTACTGGAAATGCCTTCTGAAGGTATGTGTAACTATAAAATGTTTTGAGTGGCTGCCAGTATTTTGTAATCAGTGTCGTAAAGTTTTGTGATACTCTTGATGTCTGCAGATGTTATGTGGCCCGTGGCACAGAGCTGATGTTCTGAATTACCAATTATATACCTAATGGAGACCTGAGAACTAACTCCTGCCCTCCTCTGGGTACTGAGGCAGTCTTTAAACACTGGCGAAGGACTGATGCTATAAATAAAACTCTGTCTCCATAGCGACTGGCAGTACAGTGCTCAGCTTTCAACACTTTAAAAAGGTAATTACTGTCTTTTTTCTTTATATTTTTTCTATTCTTGGTTTATAACAGCAGTAATAACCTCCTGAGTTGGGCATTTCCTGGCAATTAATGACTGACAGTGTTAAGAACACTTGGCTTTACCTCAAGCCCTCAAATCCTCCAGCCGGTCATTAACTGCCAGGAAATGCCCTTCCCCGTAGTCATTATTGCTTAATTACGTAAACCTGGATTAGAAATTTAATTAGATTACTTTAACATTCTCTTATTCTCCCTCCACTTTCTTTGTCCATGTCCCAAGCACCAGTATTTGCCACAGCTGTTAGTTGGCACTGCTGATGTTTACTCCAAAATAGTGCCAGTGCAGCAAATGCTACAGAGTCTCCGTGAAACAAGACTGACTCCCTTCTTAGCCACTGGTTGACAGAATTAATCTGCATACCTATTTGTGAATAACGCATTAGATTAGGTTGGGAAGAAATTCCAAGTCCGATTTGGTACTGCTGTTTGGTGGTGACCAAGAAGAGTTCCTATTAATGAATGAAGGAGAGTTTGTGATGGAAGACAATGAATCTCTGCCTCAGCTTCCCAACTCCAGCTGTGAAGAAAGAATGTTCCAGGTGTTTCCCATTTCTCTTAAAAGCCCAAGCATGGAACTGCTGTAGGCAAGTGTCTAAGGACAGGATTAGTGGCTCTGCCTCATTTCTAACCAGACAACTCATGAAGCTACTTTCACAGATCTGTTTGCTTCACCTGAACATGGGATCAAGGTTTAGCTAAATAATAGCTGATGCGGCATCCATAGAAAGATGCCAAATAAATCTGTTTCTCCCTATTTAACCTGGCCTTTGTTTATTAATTGTTCTTAATGAAGATGTCCTGCACAGAACAGTTTCTGTAATGCTGACCCCATCATGCTACAAACAAGTTGCCTTTCAGGAGGCATTAACTCTGTAGCCTCAGCGCCACTGACCCATGTGGATACTTGCACCACTTACTGTAGCCATCATCAATGTCTCACCATTACATTAATAAAATCACCTGTCTATATCATCTCATTTTAGTCCCAGAATCTTTAGTTGGCTAGCAAACAGAAATAAATGCTAATATTTCCATTCTCTTTGAATGAACAAGTAGTCAATTCCTAAAAATTGTACTTCTGATTCTGGGTATTCTTCTAAAGTATTAATTTGTTTCTGACTTCCATGCAGGCTATATGACACCATTTTAATTTTAGAATCACTTCCCTTTTTTAAAGAGTCTAAAATTTTATAGAAAGTCCATCGAAATGCATATCCATTAGAATAGGTAACTATGGATAGTAGGTCCAAAATATGTGCTTGTTCTTTTAATTAAGCTATTAAATTGTAATATTTATTTTTGTGTAACACATTATAGTCACAGTGGAGCGTGTATCTGCATCCTGTAACATTTTGGTGGTAACTAACTAACTAAATAAATGTGAGGCCTGGCTGTTGTGCAGGTGGAAAAGCCTTTTACTCCTCAGTAAAAGAGGAAGACAACGTAACTGATTTCCCCCTGCCTTTTTAAAAGCACACTAGAAGTGGAAAATGTGGCATAAAATGGACTTCTAGTCCTTTACTTTCATTCTAGTGAAGAAATGAGGCAAATCCCCAAAGTCAAATACTTGCTGCTTGTGGCTGTGTTGTTTATCTTTGTGTCCCTGCACATCCCTGCTTTCTTCCAAATCTGCCCTGCAGAAACCTAAGGCTGTGCTTGAGTGGAACCCCATTCATTTCCATGGAACTGCAGGTGCACAAAGCCAGGGACTCTCCATCCAGCTACGTCTGGGAAAGCAATATGAAAATAACAGTGACTTTAAGGGAGCCTTACAGAATTCACTTATCACAGTGAATTGGTTCAATCTATGTCATTAAGTTAAATATATGACAGAAATAAAGAGGTATTCCTTCTCAGGGTAGGGTGAGTCAGAGATTGGAGATAAAGTTTGGAACAACATAGATGTTTGTTCGTATTTTGGCTCCACTAGTGAACTGATGCTTCAGTCCTGTGCCTCAGTTTCCCAAATATACGATTACACTTCCTTCCTGTATAACAGTGATGTTGATGTGTCCTGACAAATAGCATTAAATATGCATTAATGGCAGAAATCTGACCAACTCAGCAAAAGGAATGAGAAGGCAGAGAAAAACCTTAGTTATTTTACACTCCAAGAGGCAATGCTTCATAATCAACAACAGCTGAAGAGCTGACACCTTAGAAGTACAAGTTCATTGTCTTCTTATCTTCGTTGCAATGGTGTATATTTTGCAGCTTGAAAGTTTGCTAAAGCAGCAGCACAAAAATGTGTAGTAACTCTTCTTATTATGTCTTTTACATACTTTATCTTTGTAATTAAAGAAAACATAAATCCGTGTACTTTATGAAGCTTGAGTGGCTAAGAGTGTTCAGTAAACAGAAGGAAATTTAATAGTTAATACTAATAGGTCATTGCCAAGCATATCAGACTAGACAGACAAATTCAATTGCTAATGAGATTGCTAGTCTAGCTTGCCACTTCAGAATTTAGAGTGAATAGCAAAGGACTAAAAGGAAAAAGCTCTGAAATGTATTACAAAAAAATGAAGGTTTCTTGATGAATAACATTTTCAGGGAAAAAAAAAGTTATAAATATTTAGAAATAATTTTGCTTTCTGTAGTGAAAGACTACTTTTCTTCTTGTTCTCCCTGGACAGGTTTTGAGTTCAATGGGAGCAAAGCATTTTTGATGTAGCAAGGATTACAAGACTGATCCTCACATTACACAACAGAATTTATCCACCTCAGGAATCACTTCAGACTCTGTTTCTCTGAGATTCAGTGATGAATCAAAAGGCTATTAACTGCTGTAATTTATATAATCTACCTCTCTTGTGTTGCAAAAAATTGCATTCAGATAAGACTGTTTTAGCATTTCTTTGCACAGAGAAGTATTGTCAGCATAACTTATGATGCTTTAGCTGAGTTGATACTGCCCCAATTAAATACATTCATACTGTTGTGTTGATGTGCACAGAGCATTCTGCTATGATCTTTTCATTGCAGACAAGGTGTCTGAGCCCTGCTGGCATTTCTTGGAGCTCATTGTGTTGTGGATAGTTTTTGTGATATATTGTGGGATACCTCTCTGTGTCTAAAGAAACGATGGTTGCAGTGGCCACCTGCTAATCTAAATACATTTGGAATGTTATTCTGCTTCCAAGTTGTCCTTCACTTGCATGGTTGAAACACAGAGCACAATACTTGTTCTTTATCTCACAGGAAATTGAACTCCTTCATCAGAATGCTGAAATGTTCCTGTGTAATCTAATTTCTCAATAATTCTTGAGATTCTGATAGTTTTGGGAAGAAGATACACAGTGGAAATAATCCATAATATATGTGTTTTAATCTAGTTGAAAAATCACAGGTGAGAAATTTTCCTACAAAGCCCCTAGTAGATTTTAAGGGCTGTTGCTGACAAGTTTTAGATCGTTGTTCTGCCTTCATTCCTTTGGTGTTTGATATCCTCCACTGGCAAGCCCAGATGAAGCCATCGAGCCTGGTTTGGTACCTTCTCCATCAAGTGACATGGAGTATGTGTTCCTAATATGTGGAGCCAACCAGGGAGCAGCAAGGGACCTGGGACAGCTTCTTCAACTTTGTTTATAAATCTTTGTCTTGTATACTTCAGAAGAGAATTGTGAAAATATTTTATAGGGTCTTAATTTTTAAAAAAATCAAGTAACAGTTTGAGACAGTTTTTTCTTTTTCCTTTTTTTCACTAGATAAGAGCAGATAAATTTCTGCAGATGTGTGTTTTTCATCATATTTTTGTAGGAATGTTATTTAATTTGTAGTTTTAGGGTTGTTTGGTGGGTGGTTTTTTTTCAAAAATACCTCTAATTCTTGGAAAGCATGTAACAGACATGGAATTTACAGTTTAAGCATCACCTTGAAGAGCCAGAAAAGATTCAGGAATAATACTGACCTCTGTGTCTCTGAAATAAAAGAAAGCTTCCTATCTGTTGCCCTCCCTTTCAGCGTGAAGGAAGTTTTCTGTAAAATGCGAGTCATGTGGAGAATGAATGGTCCGTGGTATGAGGTCGCTGGCAGGAGCCAGGCTCAGTGTGAGGGAGCAGCGTGTGAGCAGGGCTGTGTGCTCTGAAAGGCAGGCACTGAGGGATAGAATCATGTCATGAATGGCCAAGGAGCAGCAATGAGCCAGCTGATTAAACTGATAGGAGCCAAACAGTGCTGTGGAGCCTTTGATGAGTGTCAGAGGTCACCTCCATACAGTTCCCCAAGTCCCCAGGACACACAACCTTGCTGACCTAGTCACTAGATCAGACAAGAGCGTTGAGACTTCATCAGCAAGCAACAACCTAACAGATTTAGATAACTGATAGACTGCCAAGCAAATGCTGCAAAAAGGAGCAAAGCAGAAGCTTCTTGTTGAGAAGGAAAAACTGGGGGAGAGAAAGAAAGGTGTTCTGAAAATGTCTTTCTCTTTGTCTCGACATCAGTACCAGGATGTATGAGACACTCAGGGTAAACACCATTGACAGATACCTAAGCTCCTGCAAATTGTTGAGGTCTGTACTAGTCCTAATTCTTCATCTGCTAAAGTATTTATGGAATTTTAGGTATTTCTTTAGCTGTCTGGGGGGTTTCAGTATTTACATACCATTTTAAAATGAATGAGGTATCAACTTAAAAACATAGTCATGCTACATTGTAGGTACTCTCCCACCCTTTTATCCTTATTTTGTAGGGCTGGTTTGCATTGGTTTTGGCAGCATGTTGCAAAAGAGACAAAAAACTACATCCAAGCAAATGTTTTGAGAGGTCACAGCTTAGATTGCTAAAGCAATATGTCTCTAATGGTATAGCAATGTACCAAGCTACTAAACTCCATCAGTCAGAATGGTTAGTTATTTTGAAACCAAAATTGATGTGGCTACACTGCTTTTTTTTGTATACCTCCTATGCAGAGCGTAAACACCTCTTGAGACTTCAGTAAGTAACCTTTGTGTGTGAGCCTCCCCATGTGTGTGTGCGCGACATTCAATGAAATGTTCACCTGTTTGGGCTGGTTTTGACATGACTACAATCATAAATAAATCTGATATCAGAAGCTCAGTGTGGTAAAAATGATAGAAAAGCAATGGCAACTCATCTTGAACACTGCATCCAGCTCTGGGATTCCCAGCATAAGGAGGACATTTGCCTGTTGGAGCAAGTCCAGAGGAGGCCACCAGGATGATCACAGAGATGGAGCAGCTCTCCTGAGAGGAAAGGCTGGGAGATTTGGGATTTTTCAGACTGGAGAAGAGAATGTTTTGGGGTATCCTAACTGCAACCTTTCAGTATCTGAAGGGAACCTACAAGAAAGATGGAGAGGGACTTCTTAAAAGAGCATGTAGAGACAGGACAAGGGAGAATAGCTTCAAATTAAATGAGAGTAGGTTTAGACGAGATATTGGCAAGAAGTTCTTCACTGTGAGAGTGGTGAGACAGTGGAACAAGTTGTCCAGGGAGGTTGTGGGTGCCCTATCCCTGGAAGTGTTCAAGGCCAGGTTGGATGAGGCTCTGAGAAACCTGCCTAGGTGAAAGTTGCTCCTGCCCACAGTGAGGGTGTTGGAACTAAGTGATCTTCTGGGTCCAATCCAGGCCATTCTATGATTCTGTGATCCTTACTTTTTTTTAGAAGCAGAATAAGAGGTATACAGTGTACAGATAAAAAGGTCAAGAGCTATGTGAGATGTCCTGAGGTGCTCAAGACAGCCACATGAAGCTGGCAGATATAACATGGGACCTGTGTGAGACCCACATCCACTCAGGTGGCATGAGCTACCTCTGTCTCCCCTGTGAGCTGACATGCTGCAAGACAAATGTGAGGTGAAAGCCATTTGGACAGATTTTGGTCTTGCTGAAAGGTAACATAATGTTGAGAAGCAGGACTTATTTGCTTGGACACAGGACTGAGCTGACACATCTAAATGGCTTCCAGAGTACAGCTGGCTCACCTGCCAATCTAGCTGGCAGCTGTTAGCATGTGGCAATGTGGTTAGAGCCTAAGGGGAAAAGATCAGCCCAGGGTCTGCTCCGCCTTGTGTTGTCACCAGAACAATGATCATGTGGCAGATTGTGATTGTGAGTGAGCCAGGAGGAACTGGACTTGTAAAACCTCAGCTAGAGTTTGTAAGGCTCTCTAGCAAGAAAGCAGAAATTATGGTGTATAAACCAAGAATAGCTAAAATAGGCATGGAGAGAAAATTAATGGGATCCTTTTTACATTTGTGCTTTATAATATAAGACACCATGTAAAAGGAAAATAGGAAAAGTGTTATAAGTGAAATTAAATGTACAGATGAGATATCAAACTTACCCTGCACAGTCCTTCCATTCACCATCACAGATAAAGGAATTTTTCAGGAGTTTATGTGGTGTCCTTAGTTAAACAAATTTCCTTGGAGACATAACTGACTATTTTTAAGCTGAACACTCACAGTAACAATTACCTGTGTTCTCAATGTCCATGAGCCTCAATAAACAGCCTATGGATTTATGTCTTAGTGAGAACCAACCTATTAGTTTCAGCCATAAATCTCATGTGCCTTGTGTGCAAAGTGAATTTTAATAAAAATCATATAAGGAGCCAGACTTGCTAGGCAGGGTTTCACATGGCTGCCAACATTTGAAAACAATTAATAGAGACCTTTTGGGGGAGGGTAAATAGAGCCATGTCTTTAGCTCCTGTTGAAATACAGTGGACTCAGTGAACTTGCCTGAAGGACAGACTAAAGAGGAGGGTTTTCTATTAAAAAAATAAAAAAAGAAATGGAGGCCATCACTTCTAAATAAGGGCAGATGGAATAGAAAAGGTAATTCCTCTGAGTTTGCAATCTCATCCTCTCCAACACCCTGCTGCCAGGGAAATGACAATAAGTATCTTAAAATTAAGCAGAAAAATAAAATAAATATCCATTTACACTCCTGAAAACAGATTCCTACCCCTGGTGAGCAGAGGTAGTGTATGTGTTCAGTTTCCAAACCTTTGCCTTTGGTCCTCCTTGTGCTTTCCCTGTCTGAGTGTACAGAACAAATCTTGTCGAGCAGAGCACAGAAGACAAAGCTAAGAGTCACTGCTCATTTTTATCCTGGTGGTCATGGAAGTTTTATAAGCAAATACTTCAGGCATAGAAAAATATATTTGAAAAGTTCAAAGATAAAAGGTTAGGGCCCAAGCTTCAGATGCTTTGTACTGTCTCCCCAGTGGTGAGGGCGGAAAGGTTGCTCCAAAGGGGAGACCAGGGATTTCTGTAACATACAAGGAGCCTCCCAGGGTCTTGGTGTTGTGTCTGCCAGGTCTGTGCAGGACTAGTTCAGCTGGTGTAAATTAACCCAGCTCACAGGCTATAATATACTGCTATAATATACTGGGGAATGGATGCCTTATCACCAGGTTGGTGAAGGAGCTCAGGATTGAAAGGTACCGTTTATACTGAGTTTAACCAAATACAGCTGAGGGCAGGACTACTTCATGTACAACACTAATAAATATGTAGACTTGGTCCAGGTAGGGAACTCTGGCAGTGATAAGGGGATAGCTACACTCTACCTGGCTGCTTTTAAGAAATATATGACACATGTTTTGAGTTACTGACATGGCATAAACCAGTACTACATATATACTGTGTATACTGTGCTGCTATTCACCTATTCAGGTTTAAATCCAGGTTGGGATGGTTATAATGAAATTAATGTTGTAATTGCAGATGGAGTCAATCTGTTCCCTTTGGAAGTTTTTGATGGGAGAAAGTGTTTTGCACTGGTTTTATGGCCAATTTTCTCAAGCAGTCAAGGTGTGGGTCCCCTTATCCTTATGTATCATTCATATATACATATATCATTCATATATACTTATATCATTCATATATACTTATATTATTCATATATATATTTACTCTGTAAATACTGAAGCTTGGGCAAATGATTCAAGACAAAAAGGTTTAAACCCAAACAGATTGAATTTCATCCAGCTATACAATGTCCAAACACAGGGAGCTAAATTCAGCTAACATGCCACTGTGCCTGCAGGTATGATAGTCAAAAAATGCCTTGGGTTTAGGTAGTTCTACTCAGAACATGGTAAGAAAGAACAAGCTGTTCTGCTCCCCAACTTACTCTTCTGCCATACTTTCCTGTTCTTCAGAAACAGGACAGGGTGTTTGGTTGATTTTCATATTTTCAAATATTTGCAGTGGAAGTGTCTTCACATCTTATAGCAGTTTGATGATTAATTTGACATATACAGAAAATTTGTACCCCTCCTAGGAAGTATTAAACAGTAACTTCTGCCTTCAGATCTGGGTACACTGAGCTTGAATTATTTCTTGCCAAGTGTACATAGAGAACTCAGACTGGACTGTACTACTCTATTGGTGGACAAGGGGAAGACAGTGGGAGCAGAACAGTCAAGAGCAATAAAGAGAGTTTGAGAGTTGAGCATTGAATCTAATTTGTGCCCCGGTAGAGAGTTTGCTCATTTCTGAAGCATACCCCTCAAGACTATTAAAAGGTTGATAAAGAAAAAAGAGAGGTATTTCCATCTACTTCTGTGGTCTTTTGGACTTCAGAGTCTTTTTGCTATATTGCATTAAATGCTCAGGTATGAGCTGAGCATTTTTTTTTGCTTCTGGAGATCCTAAGGAGACTGCTCAAATTACCCAAGAGAGTTGTGGTAATGTATTGTTTTCTTGGATTTGACTTTGTGTAATTACACACAGGTAATCCTGGTTTATTTCTGTTATCCCTTAATTGAGCATAAGATTTTTTTAAGCTTAAAAAATGCCACAGGCATTTTAGGGGCTCTAAATTAAAATGCAACAAACTGAAAAAAAACCTCCCCAGTTAATGCTATTGACCGATAATCTGCCAAATTTAATTGCAAAAGAAGCATGTTTTTTTAAATAACAAAATCCCAAATAGATCCTTCAAGACACCTATGCGGATTTTATTATTTTTTGTTCCAACTGCCCTGGAGTACTGTGTCTCTATTTTCTCACTCTTAGCCTGCGGTATGATTTTTATGACTGAAATATCAAGACCCTGCAAACAGAGGTTCATAACAGAAATCCTGGTAGATCTTTAGCTGCATGGGTGGGCACAGCCCTAGCTATTGTGTCTTTAGAAGTCTTACTCTGTCACTGCTGTAACAGTGGCACCTGTTAGCAGTGCTGCTGCAGTCTATCACTGGCTCCATTATAAACCTCTCTTTTCATGAGTTCATGTCTTGCTTAATGTTTGCTTCCTCATAGCTGAAATTTGGCTGAAAGATACCTTGCCTGGGAACAATTATTATTAATATTTTTAATATAAACTTCCCTTTAAAAATCTTTCTTCTATTTCTAAATTGAAAGGGAAAGATACTTGCAGGGTTCAGATGCCTATTCCCTGCATATACAACCAGATCTGATGGTTCTACTTAGAGTTAGATGCAACCAGAAATCAGGGGATCTGATTGTCCTGGGTGTGATAGGGCACAACACCACTGAACTTCTGCCAAGGGGTGATGACAAACTGCATGGATGATCTCTTGCTCTTGTTCCTCATTGCTCTTGTTCTCTAATGCCAGTTCCTAGAAAGAGTGCAGACCTTAGGCCAGGGTTTTTGGAAATGATATATCCAGGAATGTAAAGGTGGAGGGAAGAAAGAGCACAACAGCAGTGGATCCACCATCTCAGAAGTGAGGTACGCACACTGAGTTGTTAGAGGAGAGTAACTTCAAGCAGCCTAAAGACTGCAACCTCTGCCTCTGGTGCCTACCAGGTGCACCTGTGCTTTCACTGGATGGGTTATACCAAGCAGGGCCAAGGACAAAGGGTGTGCTGCCTTCCCATCACACATTACTCAAGGTTTGTTTTTCCCCTGCTGTTCCCATGTATCCTTATCAGACGCTGAGTTTCCAGTAACCCTCTTCTCCCACCAATGCACTGATTTCCTTTCCTGCCCCTGCACTCAGCACTGGGGAGTGCAGCCTGGTTCCCTGATTCCCTAGCTCCCTTGTTCCATGGCTGCATATGCTGGTGACAAAACTCCTGCATCCAGCATTGAAGGAAGGTATTCTCTTTCCCTTCCAAAAAGCTGGGCAGGTGAAGATTGTCGTATGCATTTGGTGACTGATGTAGAAGTGTCTGGGAGTATTTGGCAAAACAGTATCTCCTCCTTCTGTTCCAAATAATTTTGGACTAGAGAATGTACATGATGCCGAAATATTTAGCAATAGTGACCTGCTCTTCATTTCAGACAGGAAGCAATACGTAAATTGGAAGATTCCTACAAATCCACAAGGGCAGGAACCCCACCAAGGAATTTTGGACAAAGATACTTTACTGATGTAAAACATAACCTTAGTTTGAACTGGGGTACACAGAGAAAATTTCTGACATTGTCTTTTTTTATATACAGGATTTGGTTAGTTAATAGATCTTGTGAGGATGTGGGTGAATTTTACTCGTTTTGAATAGCAAACACATATTTCTATTTATTTTTTTAGTTGAAAAAGACCAGCAGCCTTGCACTTTAGCAGCAGTGGATGTGACCATCTTCTCTACAGTATTTCAGCTTATACATTTTCTGGTCCGTAGCCATTGGACATGCTGTTGTCCCTGACCCATCTTTCCTTGATGCAGATGCACAATCAGGCACAGCTTTAGCTCACACTGCACAGGAGCAGGGGTGATCATTTGGTTGCTTGGGCAGGGAATGTGGAGCAGATCACACATGCCCTTCCCAAACCCACACTGTGACCAGGGATCCCTGCCCTGGATGCCCTGGACACATGCCCAGAGGGTACTGTAACACAGTGTATCATGCTGGGATTCTGCATTGCTGGCCAGGGAGAGGTCATAGAACACACAAGGAATCAGATTCTCCCATCATCTCCTCACATCCAAACTATGGACCTACAGCACCCCAACTTTCCCCTCAGCAGCAACAAGAAACTTGTCTTCCTCTGCTTTGCTTTTCTTGCTCACCCTTAAAATGCTGTGTATTGAGTGCAGCTTCTGAGAACAGAAGGAAACTCAGTTTTCCTGATTTTCATCTTGGCAAGAAAGAAGCCGCATATCATCTGAATTTTTTATCACATATTCTTTCCCATCCTCCTTCACCCTCCCTGTTCACTTTTAACTGAAAAATAGAAAAAAAAACCCAAAAAAACCAAACATAAAACAAAAAACTACCCGGCTGCCCTCACGTCCCATGTACCTTTTCAAATAAGCTGCTTCTCTGCCTTTGTTTTCCTACTGCTGAAATGAAGATTATGCATGTCATGGGACAAATGGTAGTCCACATCCAGAGGACTTCACTGATTTTTGCCAGCTGATGTTCTGGTCCTAATGTAAATTGTGTTTTACCATTTTCTTGAAGAAAAGGGGCTGAATCCTACAGTGCTGCCCAGAAGAATGATTGGCATTTTATAAAATCTCTGCCAAATGGGGTCCTCTTCCTCTTACCCAGACATCTCTCCTGTTTCAGACACATCTCCTGTTCCAGTAACAAATATGGACTTCCTCAGACGTGCTGATTTACAGTTCAGTCTGCAGAAGAGGAGGAATCAGGCCCAGAGACTTCAGATTATGCTATTTTTAACCACCAACAATTAGATGTTATGCAGTTAACTAACAACAGGGTGAAAAAAAACTAAGAGGAATTGTAAATATATCCTAATAATTGTATTGGAGCATAGGATTTATAATTACTAAATGTGTGATAACTGCTTCCTAAATGCCCATGCTCTTTAAACAACCTAATTTATAATTTAAAAAGCTGACAACTCTTAAAGTGTTTTATTTTATCTTGTCTGAAATAATTGAAGAGTAAGTTATTGAAAAGCTTTATTTTTCATTAGCCTTAAATTCAACTACAATTAATGTGCCCAATTTGATTATAAACTGCACAAATTAAACAATAAAGAGCTGTCTAATGAGAAATTAATTATGAGGAACAGAAGAGGAGCTGGGCTGGATAAAAGCAATAAGTTATGGCCTATGGCAGGATGTGTCAGGTTTTAAAGGAGACAAAGGGCTTTTTCCTCAATGTGTGCCAGTGCTGATAGGGCTCATCACAGATCAGTAGATCCAGAAGCCATAACAGCACGGTAATTGAAACTGCCAAAATCAATAGTGCTGACAACCTTAATTAAATTAAATATGTCTCTGATGAGCTCAAACAGCATGGCAGCGGACCACTTGACCCTTTCTCGGAGCCCCACTTGATAGAGTGCAGCGTGCAGGATGATGGATTTCACCCCCGAGGACCACTGGAGCCCTGGAGCTACTGTAGGAAATTGCTCCGGGAGCGATGGTGTCCCCAGAGCAACTGGAGCTCTGTCTCCGAAGTGCAGCCCCGACTTTGTCGCCTGCTCTGGCTTTTGCTCTGCCCAGAAAGCACAGGGAGTACTTTGCTGAGCACAGCCTGGGGAACTTTGTCATCGTGTCAGCTTTCTGCCCTCCTCCCAGCAGAAATAATAGTTTTGTTTGCTAAACAGGCAAACAACTTCCATTGCAGCTGACTGGCTGAGAAGCAGTTCTGACTTTTTACCACAAGCAGCATAGTCAGGAGACCCACTTGGAATTGGGTCTGATTCAGCCTGGGGTTTTAAGTTTTATCTTTTAAAATAAAGAGATTGGGCTGATATATCCTGGGATTATCCAAAAGATCATCGTGGGATTCTGAGAGAAAAAAAAAATGAACTATAAATGGGCAGGAGACAAAGAAAAATTCTTGTTGCTCAAACCACAGGGCTGGAATCTCAGTTCAGCTGTACAGTCAGCAGTTGTTTTTCTCACTAGGAAATTGCATGAGTAAATATTTTTGAAGAGTGCTGTTCTCTTGACCATGTAGTGCTCACTTCCTAAACAACATGAAATAATTGTACCTTTAAGTTTTCAAAATGTTTATGTCAGCATTAACAAACTGTTCCTTCATTATAAGCCTGTCAAAGATCAGAGGCTTAGATTATTGAAGTGGATTCCTTTCAAATGCTGAAGTTGTTGCTGTGACAACTGGGGGAGAGAAGAGATTGTTTGAGGTGGACAAACTGTGGGTTTTCCATACCAAGGCGGTTTTAAATAATCTGCCTCTCTGTTTAGAAAAAATACCTCAGTCGCAGTAAACACCCTCCAGCTAAGCACAAAGATCTCAGAAAGGTAAAACATTACATCTAAAAACCTATGGGTTTAAATCATGCTGTTGAGGTGCATATATATATATGACACTAATCTTGAATACATGTAATCTCCAAACTGTCGTTCTGTTCCGCGTATAGCATTTTATGAAAGACACCTATTCAGTATATGTTGGAGTATTGCTGTTCTGCTAGGAACTTTGTGCAGAAATTTATGATACTGGAAAAATTATAGAAAAGATGATATCCTTGAATCACGAGCAGGCCCGCCCTCCCTCGCAGGGCCGTTTATGGCATTGCTAATTTAAATGTGGTTCTGTGTCAGGGAAACTGTTTTATAGCAGTCTCTAATCCAGCCTTGAAAACTTCATAATCCACTACATAAGAAAGCAGTTTGCAGGGAGTGAAAAGAGAGGCAAAAGAGTGGCAGAGTTGAACTTGGATTTTGGAACTCTCAGTCCTTTTTTTTCCCTTTTTCCATTTTCCTTTTTTTTTTTTTTCCCCTGGTTTTTTGTGTGTGGTTTTTTTTTGGGGGGAGGGGAGGGGGTTGGGGGGGGGTTTGGTGTTTTTTGTTGTTGTTGTTATTTTTTGTTGTTGTTTTTGTTTTGTGTGTTGGGGTTTTTTTGGTTGGTTTTGGTTTGGTTTGGTTTGGTTTTTGTTTTCCTCCTTCCCCTTCTTTTCATTCCCTTTCCCATTCCTCCTCCCCTTAACCTTCCATTACCCTTTCCTATTTTAACTTTAAGTTAAATAAAAATAATTTTTTTTTATGTTTTAAGTACTGTGTATTGTTTTCATTATTATTAGCAAAGAATTATGACCCTGTTGGGGTCAGAGAGATGCCAAACTCCCCATAAAAATCTCTAGGGGCTAGTGCAAATTCTGCCTTTGAAAGCCATTTGCCTTTCAGTAACAGCATCAAATAATAACAAATTATTAGAAAAAAAAAATTAGTTACACTATCAGCAATAACAAATGCTCTTATGCTCATTTCTCCTTAAAGCAGGATGAAAGGCCTTTATGCCTGTGATGAAGCTGTTAATATTACTGCGTAGAGAATGGAAAAAAGGGCTTTTAGAGCAAAAAGGACTTCCCAGAGAGTGAAAACTTCTCACAAAGAGAACTAGAGCTGTGATTGCATCCCTAGAAGAGCAGTATGGAAAACAGAATTTTTCCAATGGTCTGACAGCCAAGGAAGCTGCTCACCCTCAGCAGAGAGCCAGTGTGATGCCCAGGAGCCACTGAAGCACAGCTCCTGCTTGTGTGTCTCTGTCACCTTCCACGGCAGCGTTGTTTTTCTGGCCAGCTGTCTGATTGCCTGTTGCCTGAAATGTCCTGCCAGCTTCATCCCATCCCTTAGAGATCTCACCATCTCCTATTTTTTCCTTTTTTAACTCTCTTTTTACCTCTTCTTTCCTGTTGTACCTGAGCCCCAGCAGATGCTTTTGCCCCTGTGTTCTGGATGGTGAGTGTAAGGTAGATGAGCCCTTTGCTTTGGGGTGTTTTTGGGGTGCAGCCTGGCAGTGCAGCGTGGGGGAGAAAATGCAGCCAGCACAAACACTCATTCCCCAGTGTTACTGCTGTTAGAAGCCAACAGTCTTTTATTGCCTGAAAAACAATGTACTGAGGCTAGACTCTTGGGATACTCTGCTTTTGTCACACTGATAACGCCTGAGAGGAGGGCGAGGAGCTGAGCTCAACACTGCCTTTTCACATGAGTCCTTCTGCAAGGAGATGGGGCCTCTGAGGCTTGGTGGAAAGAGCAGAAGGATTGTGTCCCATGCTCCAGCATGATCCCTATTTCACCAGATCCCACCATGTCAGTGAGCTGCCTCGGCAACCCCTCCCTTGGACACTGTGAGAGGATTGTAAGTGGGAAGAAAAGGTTGTTGGATATTTTTGGAAGGACTCATGATGTTAATGAAAGTCTCAAAGCTTGGATCAGAGAGCAGTGTCAAATTCCCATTTTTCTGGAAAATCTGGTCTGACAGAACATGAACTTAAAACTTCAATCCTTGAGGTTTTGTTCTTTTAGTGTCTCTTGACCAGTACAACTGCAGCAAGCCAAACATCCAAGCTCACTCTTGTTGGGAAAATAAGTGATTCTTAATCTGCTTATTCAAGATAGAGATACACTCTGGAGCCAAACTTTTCTGAACGTTCTGTTATTTTTGGCCAACTATACTGTATCTCTCTAATCTTAAAGAACCCAAAGCATTTACTTGTTTCCAAAGAAACACTTTATGTTTGGGAGAGATCTGTTAGCTGCAGGCACCTTCATCATGCAGTTTTCAAGCTTCCATTCTGTCTGCGGCAGCTGACCTCCTAGTGGCAATGGAGGCTGGCCCTTGCCACCAAGACTGGAATATATAAACACTCTGCTTGAAAGCAAAAAAGAAGAGTAGCATAAGGGTTTTGAATTGACTCTCAGTTTGCATATTCTACTAATAATTTGGTCTTTATCTCTTGCATTGTTCTCTGTACTCTGAAGCTTCAGATTAATCTTGAGTGATGTGTCTAAGCTAGTTTTGTGTCACCAGCCTTTGCAGTGAGGAAGAAAACTATGATAGCAAGACAGATAGCTCGGAAAGAGCAATTTGTATAAGGAGGAGAGTCACATTGATCATGTCATAGCATTACTACCAGTTACATGGACACTTCAGCTCTAAGTAGAAAAGATTCATTTCCACAAAAGAGCCTTGGCTTGAATAGCCAAAGAGAGTGAAAGCCATGCAAAGCAATTTAAGAAGCACAGTCACAGGAAAAAAGAGAGGAAACAAGAAAATCTTAAAGAGTGCATGGAGTATTTTCTACAAAGTATATGTAGGGGTGGGTTTGCTGGGGGGCTGAAAAAGAAGACACTGTTAGGATTGTAGATCCAGGTCATGATACTAAAGCAAATGCGGGTGTATTGCTGCACACCTCCTTTCATAAATATTCCAGTTGCAGCTGGCCTTGCCAAAGTCACTTCATGATCCCCAAAATTCACCTCTGCCTTGTTATCAGCAACAGCTGGCAGCTGCTCTTAGCTCTACTGATTTCTGTCACTATGTGTTGACTGTTGTATTTACCTTATCCATGATATCTAATTATATATATACTATGTTCTACTTGTATAGGACCAAATTCCTGAGGTACTGAGTTTCAAATCAGAGCCTTTTATATGCAGGCAGTGTTCAAATGTATTCATGTTTTGGGTGCAGTTGCAAGAGAAGTGAAAGCTTTTGTTCTGGGCCTGATCATTAAATATGATGACCCATTAGCATTCCACTCTTAGCAAAATATGGTGTGAAACACAGCTTTATATGATGAAGGCAAACTGTGTAGTTGGAAGGGTGATCTTGCAGTCTTACACAGCTGAAAGATCTGTATCCCACATTGGATGTCATCAGGCTGAATCCATTTTCAGTATAGTCACAACCCCTTTGTACACTTCTAATAGTTTGCGCTTCTTTTGTGTGCCAATAATAACAAAGATTTTTTTCTAGAAAAAATCATATTTACTACATTTTCTTGGAGAATACCATGATGTTGGATTATTTGTTGTTTTTTTGCATAATGATGGAATGAACAATTTTTTTTTTTTTTTGGTCAGAACTGAAATTTTTTAAAATACTTCTTTTCTGCTTTGAAGTTGTTAAATAGAAGTGGCAGAAGTATTAATGGTCTTCTGCTAGTGCTAAGATATACTTTTGTTTCACTGTCCCTAAATTAATCTTGTTATTATCTTTAGTTTTGTCTGGATATAGACACAGTGAAATAATGTCACTTTTGTCCTTTCATTCATTTTGATTTAAATTCTAGAAACTTTTGATGCCTTGATACTATCTTTTGACAACACAGAAATGTAATGAACTGTGAATGCCCTAAAGCACAGACCTTCAAAATTTAGAATAACAAGAGTTCACACTGAAGGACATTTTATTGCCTTATTATTATACTATTGCGGGAAATAGTCTTAGAGAAATGGGAATATTAAGAAATTATTGTTCATTTGAGTCATAGGTCAAATTGGGGACCTTATTGCAAATGTATAGAAATTATCTTTACAGCTTCTAGAAGGTTAGATGGAGTTCAAGGCCAAGCATTCATAAATAAGAAAGGTCAAATTATACATATGATAATACTTGGTGACAACAAAGCCAAAGGTCAAGTCTGAGGCATTATTGTGGCACATACAGAGAAAATTACCATTCAGATATCATATGGCATTCCTGCCGGCTCCAGGGCCAGATTCTCATCTCAGTTCTGCTGTTGTAAAACGAAAGATTCCAGTTAAGCACCTGTGCATTTGAAAGAGTGGGTTTATTCTTGAATATTTAGCTTTAGTTCAATGAACTCTCCAGTAGAGAAAGTAAACAAGTTCCCCTTGATATTTTCCCATTTCCATATTTTAAGATGTGTAGACTTCATTTCAATAGATAAATTGGCTCCAAGGATTTCCGCTTTGTTATTGCAATATTTATGCATCCTGAATCCTAGACAAAAAATAATCAAAGCATAGTCTTGCAAAATCTAAATAGTGAAAAACTGCGTATTGTGAGTTACAAGAAAGTAAAGAAATTATTTACTTCTGTTGCACATTTTAGTAAATTCATTTTTTAGATATACTGTGAAGAGATTTTTGTCTGCTATCAGGGTGAAACTTTTAAGCATATTCATTTTGAAAAGGTTTAATTTAGAGTTTGCTGTCTTGGATAAGTGGAAGAATGAATGAATGAATGAGTGAGTGATTGATTTTTCAAAGAATTTCTTTTCTAAGTTGCTTACAATCCCTTCAAAATAGCCCACTTAAGATATTAGTTATAGAATATAAGGAAAAATAATCAGCTTTTAAAGCAAACTTTCTTTTTTGTTGTTGTTGTAAAAGTGTTGTGTCAGCACAGATCAAATAAAATGGTCTTCCACAAGTCAATAGGAAAGAAATGCTACTGATCCACAGTTATACATCAGAGAACTGACTGTTTGGGAACATACTCAAGCAGTGGAATAACCTATATGTTTACTCTAATACAATGTAATTGGAAGCAATATAACATTATCTCTACTGATATGGCTAATAAAGACCCAGAACAGTAATACAAGGGAAATAAAAGTATTTTGCTTCTTTTTCATCATGTTCTATATATGGCACCAGAATGTAAATGTTTAATAACAGCAGTAATATAATGCAAAGAAATGTTTCTGTTAAACAGAAACTGATTCCATACTAATCAGCTCATCATTTATTCAAATGCATTTCTCATTAAACTGGGGAGAGCTTCAATAGAACTAAACACAGAAAAATCCCACTGCAAGACAAATGTGGCATTTTACTCCATGCCTGTTTGAATGTAAACTCCTACCATTTAAAAAGAGCTGAATATTTAGAATCACTAAAAAAAATAGTGTCTGCTATATACTGCATGGGGAAGAACTATGGATGCAAAAAAAAAATGAAGTTGCTGGTTTTAATGTATCCAAAAATACACACATGCACAAACCTATGCACATTATGTCAAAATATATTTGAGTAGCTTGTTGTAGTTTTAGTCATTGTATTTGCAGTAAAATATGCTTGATCAAAATAGAAGTACATTTTCTATAAATGGTAAAAATTTCAGCATTAATGAAGTTGAATCTGACATTTGATATTGTGAGTGGTTCTAGCAGTACCCATCACGGAGTATGTCAGCAGGGCCAGTCCATCTTGCTTGATATTTAGCTGCAGTATCAGTTGAGTTGTGTGAGGATGGACCTTCTGTTCCATTGTCCATGAATATTTTTCCAATCCACCAGCTGGACCCTGTATTATTGTTGTGCTGTATAATTATCCAAAGACAACGGTGATACAACACCATCCAGAATCTTACCAACATCATTCAAATCACATGGCATGTTCGCTCTTGGAGTAGGAGTGTAACTTTTACATGCAATGCTTAGTGCATCTCTGGAGAGAGAATTTATGCTACTCAAATAAAACAAATATAACTCTAGAGACTTTAATCCTGCCATGTGAAGGAAGAAGAAAAAGTTTGTCACAAGGGTATGTTCAAGCATTCTGCTTGAAAACTGAAAGTGGGACTATTTTCTTTGCCTAACAGACTGGCTGGCTCTGCTGTTTGTACCTTGAGTCCTTTCTAAAACTCACTGTTGCTATTGATAGAAGGTGTGACAATATCAGCGTCACAATAAATATTAGAGACTATGATGGAATTAAAGCATTAAGCTTCAGAAGCAATATTTCATGATCTTTACACGAAGGAGCACTTGCTGATTGACCTCCCAGTGCTTTAGATTGACAACACTATGTCAGTCTATCAACAACTATTGCAGCCTAAGTTATACCTCCAGCTTTGGTTTGCCTTAGTCCAGTTTTAAATACTGAGCTAACCTAGTGATGAGTCACTTGAGCAACAGCTCTGCATTCCTAGTGTGTTGGTACAAATGACTCAGTACCTGACCGTCGTCTCCTCTGGTTGTTGAAGAAAAGCCCCAGCCACCATCTGGTGGCGTTGGCATGCACAAAGGTCACAAGCACTTGGGATGTGAAAGTTATTAATGGTCTCAACCATTTTTAATTTCCCTGAAGGAACATAATTTGGATATGATTATCTATTCAACCTCTTCAAATGTACCTCAGGTTTAAACCGTGCCTTTCTGCAGGATTCCCATTTAATTCCAGACCTGAAACAGCACTCGTTGCTGCTGGCTGTTGAGCAGTATGAGCATCCTTCTCCCTCTTAGCCCGTCTTCCAGGAGGAGTTCGGAGGAGCAAACCAATGCGAATGACCCTGCTTGTCTCCTGTGTCAGAGCAGCCGGCTCCTCCCGGGGACAGGCAGGATGCGGCTGCTCGGTGCGGGAGGGGAGCGGGGCAGGGGAATGCCCCCGGCGCTGGGACCCTGTGCGGGCTGAAGCTGCGGCCGCGCTTCCCTTCCACGGGCGGTGCTGCCCGCGCAACCCGCGCTGCCGCCGCGGCCCAGCTGTTTGTGCAGCTGTGCGCCCGGCCAGATGGGAGAAGCGATTCTGGCTGGAAAGAAAAACACGTTGCTTTTTGGAGGGTGTTTTAACATATGTTTTTTCCAACCAGATCTATTCCCTGCTCCGGTTCGCCTGCAGGCACAGAGCTGTGCCTGGGCAGCTGCAGGACAGAAAGATGAGTGGGTCAAGAGCCTCTGCCCTGGGCGCTTTGTACCACTGGAGACACGCTCATGGGAATGACGCTGCCATTTGATAAGCTTTTAAACCGACGCTTAGGAAAGCAATTTGCCTCCTGACATCTCTGTCTTTCCTGTATGAGCATTTCCAGCTTCTGATGCCACCAGTTCATAGAGCTGATCCTGTAGCCAAGCAGGCAAGGGGAAAACAGGCTGGCTAAGGTGTAAGGGTTAAAACTCCCTTATCCCATGGGAGCACTTCTTCTGCTAGGGCAGCTACCCTAATCCTCTTCCTTGGCAGAGCAGCACAAGCACTTTCCCCAGCAGCAGGGTGGGCAGCACAGGAAAGGTGGGAAAATATTAGGTCTCTGCCTGCTGCTCCCTACCAGATGTGTTTCCCACTAGAAATAATGGGATTACTAAAAACAGTGAATATACACACACTGACCACTATGATCCAGGATTTTCACAGATTCACTTTTTTTTGCAAGACTTGGGACATTGATAAAAGACATTAGCTCAGTCCTCTTGTAGTGTTTGAGGTGCTTGGTCTGCTATTAGAATCTGAGAAGAGCTGGTGGTGTGTGAAGAGTATGTTTGTGCCAACACAGACCATCAGTCTCAGCCACCACGCAATGGTCACCTGCCACCACAGTATGGGACAGCTCTTCCCATGGTGAGTGACAGTCCTTCGTGGGGGATGAGCTGTGACCTGTAGCAGGAGTACCACGAGGGGCAGCCTGGCTCGCTCAATCAAGGCCAGTGTCAGACTGTCCTCTGCACACTGCTGCCCTACTGAATTATCTGTTTTATCTAAAACTGGAGGCATCAGTTTCAGAAACAATATTGTTGGACATTGATCATAAAGAATATCCTCTCCGACATCAGACAAGCTATTTATTTCACCGCCAGCCAAATGTTTCTGTGGCTGGTTACACTGCTCTGAAAGCCCAGGGAGAAAACTGGGCTTGCTTTGACCCTGCCCATGGTGAGGAAGCTTTGGGTGATGTTTCATATGATAGGCTGTTCACTGGCAATGAAATCAGCTAAAATTATTGCAAAGTTTAAAACAGGTTTACATGAAATCCAAGTCAAACAGAGAAGGAGCTTTGCTTCTCTTCTCATATCTGAGATAATTATAGTTATAAAATAATTACAAAGTCATCATGTGATACCAGACCTCCTTACCCAATATTTAGCATTTTCAGCCTCTTGATGCCAGTGACACAATAATGTCCTGGGTGGGGCTGGGATGTTTGCCTGAGATCCGTAGTGATTTAGAATTTCTGCACGCTGCAAGGCTAGGTATAAAATACCTTACAGAGACATCAATACTGAGGAGGTATTAAACACTTACTGCCAGAACCTTTATGTTCTATAGTATAGATCGAGTCAGGTTCCCAAAATTAAAGTGTTCCCAAAATCAGTCTTGTATTATGGAAAACAAAATGTTGTTTTTGAACAGCAAATAGCAGGTTTTAAGTAAAAGTAACAGAGAGGGGGGAAAGAGCCATATTTTCCTGACTACTCTCATTTATTTCTCAGGAACAATTAATATTTTGCTCATATTTTAAGTCCAATTTACCTGTTTCTAACAGTAATAAACATTCAGTAAATATATCTGAAAACTCTCTCCATCTTCCTTTATGCGAAGATTTTGAAAGGGGCTTATCCTATATCTAGCAAATTCTAATCCCTATGAGCTAAACTTTGGAAGTGAGTGAGGAATGCAGGTAGAAAGCTTTTCTCTTTCAAAGTCGAAGGGTAATAGCACGTCCTTTCTATTCCAAAGTCAGAGTGAAGACAAGTTCCTCCTGATGAAAGCGCCACAGCTAATCCGTCTCAGGATTGGTGTCTCCATGTAGCACCCTGGGGAACTAGAATAAAAAGAAGTGGGTTTTGCCTGGTGAGCTGTAGAGTTACAGTGCAGGAAAATCCTTGTTGTACAGTATGCTATATTGTTTCGCTAATGTATTTTTTCTGTGCTCTGAATGAAGCGTTTATATGCAGGGAAATTGGCTTTGAGGCAGCGGATGAAATCGTAATGGTGTCAGTGATCTGCCTCACAGCAGAACAAGCCATCAGCTGATGGATCATGTTAAACCACAGAGGATGCCATCCTGCAACTCTTTCTCATGGCAGCAAAGCCATAAACATTGTGAGCCGTCCTGTTAACAACCGAGAGCCTGCCCCCAGAAAGGAGAATAATTCCAACACATTTATTAAAGAGTCAGCTTCCATTCTTGTTGATTAATTGTGATCATTTGTTGAAGAGTCTAAGGCTTTTTTTTCTCTTGACTTATTTTTAATTACATTCCAAAATGCTCCCGGCCCCCATATATTTCAGTTTATTCCATGTTTGAAAATGTCCATAACGGAAAAAAGGCAAAGTTGGTTTCTTTGGTGGAAGTTGTCTGATAGTGAATTTTCTTCCATTTTTTCTGATTCTTTTTTGAAAGAAGCTGCTTTTGAGGGTGTGATCTGACATATTTACACAGTTCTGAACACGAAAGCTCTGTATTAATGGTGAGGTTATAGAATGGTTTGGTTTGGATAGGATGTTTGAAGGCCATCCATTTTCAGTCCCCTGCCATGGAAGTGATGTGAACAGAGTAATGCAGAGTTCTGAAAGGTCCTTACCTGACACACAGGACCATGGTGCAAGCAGCTTATGCTGACACACACAACAGGAGAGTTGCCTTTCACTGATTTTATCACTTTATTACTCAATGTTATAATTCCTCTAAACTTCAAATAAAAGCTGACATTCTCTTGTGATTTTTTGTTGTTTGGTATTTGCTATTACAGAGTAGTTCACATGCAAGGAGTGAGACAGAGCTACAGTTTTAAAAGACATAATTGCCACAAGGTATTTTTGTGGTCAGAGAATAAACAATAGCCAGGCTGTTTCTTCCAACTTCAGAAAACCATTTTCTTTGAATACCCCCTTTTGCTTTCTGAAGAGTCGCCATTATATCTAAACCCAGACCATACACAAAAAGCTGAGTGCCAGATGATGAAAGATGTTCATGGTGCGGTTCTTGGCAACCAGTGGGAGAGTACTTCATCAGTGTTCACTGTTAATCAGCTTAATCTGGCCTTGCAACTGGTGTGATAGGGTTTTCAGTCAGCTGATGCCATGTATAATCACACTTCATGCAGGGCTCAAACTGTCAATTCAAACTGAGCCCTTCCATGGCACATATGGCACACAAAAACCTAAATCAAGGGTCACATTTAACTAACCATCCTTAAATAAATTCACATTTTAAGAAGCGGTTGTGAAGGAATCAGTACAGTATAAGCAAGTCCATGTTTTTGCATGCTGAAGGCTTGTGGGAAGGCTGCTGTTTGCCTTATCACTTGATGATTCAAAGAAGAATCCGTTGCTGGCCAATACTTTCTGTCTTTCCTTCCTCTTTAAGGATCTAATTTTGCAGTTTTTCCATGAAATTGCAAGACTAGAATTCGTTCTGACATCCTTACTTAAGTGAAAGTTAAGTGGCTTAATTTTTTCTTAAAATGGGAAAATTTCTCATGTTCCAAGCTTGTCTTAGTAAACCTGGTTCCATCTCAAAAATATTAATGTTCTCTATTCTGAAAACCTCATCACATTCACCATTCAAAGGCTGTGTGATTGGTGGTGAAATTAGCTGCTCTTGCATTTCATTTTTATAATAAAGCTGTTAAATCAATTCCTTTCCTTTCTCTTCCAAGCTTTTTCTATCCTCTTGAGCTGAATTTTTTTGGGGAAAAAATGTTACAACTCCATTCAGAGATGCCAATGAGCTTCTGTAATATGAAATACATTTATTTTAATCCCATACATCATTCTGAAGTCATGCTTGTTCTTACTCTCACCTGAAAATTACTTGCTATACATTCATTGTTTAAGTGGTTGTGTCCTCTTTATCTTCTTATGACTGTTATTCCAGATTAATTCTCAGCTGGTGTAAATACATTTAGGGTGAGCAGTTAATTATGTTTTAGGATCAAGTCCCTAGTGTTTCCAAGGATCTCAAAATGATGGGAAAGTGTCTTCTGGTTTTGCTGAATATATGTTCTAACTTTTCCTAAGGTGCTCAGGTCTGAGGGTATTTGATCATCCCCTCACATAGCTTCCAAAACTAGGCAAAAGATCACAGTTATGTCAGGTGAATAATTTAATTAAATATTGTAAATTGCATATATTTGAAAGGAGTAAACAATTTTGGTTTTATTATTTGCCTAATACTCAAGACTGCCCAGAATAGGAAGATACTGCTTTAGAAGTCAAGTCTCAATACTTCTAGCTCAAGCCTATTAATTTCCTTCTTTTCTGCAAATGGGAACTGCTATGAGAACAAAAAATTGGCTTGAACTGACTTCTACGTTCTGACATGTGTTATGAAAGCACTGTCTTATTCCATTTTTATCAACTATTTTTGGTTAAAAAGCAACTATTTGACTGATAATTAGCACGCCTGTGTCTTTACAGAGTCTCAGTCTTGAAGCAATATATGAAATGTCAAGAAGCTTAAGGCAAAGGTTAAAGATTCTTGGTGTCTTTCGGCTAAAACCGTGCCAGAATAAGTTTTGTATCTTTCTGAAGAGGAGATTTGTATTTCTTTCAGTGCAGCTGTTGGATTTTTTTTTTTTTTTTAATCATGACTCTGCATGCATTAGTCTCCTACAGGGCAAATTGCTTTATTTAACATGCCACAGAAAGCTACTGCTGTTGCATCAGGGAGATGGAATGCTTCTCTTAAACTGTAATGCCAATAATTGCCTTTGGACTTCCACACAAAGAAAGTTTTGGTCTTCAAACTGTCTGGAAGGGTTTGTCTGTAATTGCTGTAATGTACAATCACTCCTAGAATGAAAAGGAAAATGACATATATTTAGAAAGTTCAATAAGAACAGTGCAAACAAGCAATGCTATTATCCAAGACAGTGAATGAGCCCCATGTTCTGAGGCTGAGCCTCAGAAATTGTTTTATTGCACATGGTGAGCAGACATACTGTTAATATAAAAGTATAATGGAAGCAGTTAGAGTAACCACAAGAACACCCTCTGAAGCATCCACGTTTGGTTAAACATATTTGTCTGAATTCATACCAGGCAGCTGGGCTGACAGATTATTTATGTCTGGATTCTCCCACTCCACACTGATTCACAGCAGAATAGGTATGTCTCATCTACACATTGAGATGTTTAATGCCTTAGATCTTCTGGGCAATTAAAAAGCAAAATAATACACATTTTCTAAGTTTGTAAACTGTTAAAACTCTGTATACACTTTCTGAGAGCTACTTAGGCCAAATCTTAATGTTTGTGAAGCTGCATCGTGGGTTTGACCCCTTTCCCAGCACAGTCAGTCATGGCACTGCCCTGACCTGCCAACCCAAAAACCTGCTGTTTTTCAGCTGTCTGAAATGTCAGAATAAGAAAGGCAGAGAAAGCAGTTCCCGGTATGGATGTAAGACAAGGGTGAGCTAAAATGGCTTAACAGGCTTTATTACCCCTTCCTCTGAGCAGTGGGAATTACTGGTCAGCTACTGTGTGGGGTAGACCTTAGGAGGCTCAATCTGTTGCAGTTAAAACCTGGGGAGGATGGAGACTTTTCTCTTGATACCACGTAGATGCAAGAATAAATATAAACTCCAAAAGAAAGAAGGAACAATTCACCATTTTTTAATTAAAAACTTCACAGGCTTAAAAACTTCACAAAGAATTGTGAATGATAATCTTCTGGGCAGGGTACAAAATTCTGGATCAGATGTTTGCAGCAACTTCTGCTATGTTCTGGTCTTCTACCCACACACTAGTGATTGTCTTGTCATTCTATTCATTGCTAAGAAAAATGATAACTGTGTTGTCATAAATGACAAACTGTCTTCAAATATGGAATAATTAAGTGAAGAATATGAATTCCAAGATAGAGATTGATCATGTCTTTTCATGAAAAGTATTCTTAGTATTAAAACTAAAGAAAGAAATTATTAAAAAAAAAAAAGTTCTACAGCCTTTCAACAAATTTTTGGCAGTGTCAAGGTACTTCTGAGGGGTTTTTTGCCATGCTCCCTTCCAAACCTTATTTAAAATTAAATGGGTGGTTTTTTTAACGGCTAGTAGTGCCTCAGTGTGTTTAACTCAGACTAGCTAACTAACAATTCTCCACTAAGTAAACTTTTATTTCTGTAAACTTTCTGTGCTTTCTAAATCAAAGCATTAAAAGCAAAATATAGTCCTCAGGGATATGTAGAAACAAATCCTCTACATGGCACTTGCATCTACAAAAGAGGTTTTTTACTGCTCCTATGCAGGTGTACGATAGGGATTCATGTTGTAAAAAAGATTCTCAAAACCACAGTATACAATATAGCCACACTTTCATCTGGATTATTAAAGACATCACAATAATTTGTACAAAAGTATTTCAGTCCTCAATTTGAGGAGGTGCTGCCCCAGTAGTTTACCTAGGAAAGTTACAACTTGAAATACATTTGTGGAAATGCTGTAGCTCATATCTACATGCATTCTTGAAATCATGATTTATCCAGGTCAGAAGCAAATTTTTTTTCTGCTTGCTTCTTGCTTTGCTTGGATTAGCTTGTCCCACTGCACAGCAGTCCTGCACAAGGATATGGAGTAGCTGGTGATAAGTATTTTGGTAGTTCAGCTCTCCCTATTCCTATTTTGCAGTCCTCTTTCCCAGCCCCCTGCCACTGTCTGTTCCTATTCCCAGGCACACCTCAGCTTCCTCAGCCCCACAGCCAGAGGAGCCCTTTGACCTCTGCCAGTGTTTATTGATAACAAACCAAGTGTTTTGGCAACTGATAAGGCTGGTTGTGGTTTTTGTGATTCCTACTGCAGGTAACCCTCGTAGTATTGTCTTGCTAAGAATCCATGAGGTGCAGGGTCAGATGGCATATGGTGGCTTTGAAATGTTTGTTTCAGCACCTGAAAACATCAGTTTCTGTGTGATCTCTGAGAGAGGCACCATCCCAACAGCATATGTTTGGTGTTTCATCGCAGTAAGGACACTGAAATCAAAACATGTTGTGCTCCTTAATGTTTTGAATGGTGAAAAATGTGCACAGAAATGGCAGCTATGCTGCAGAATGAAGAGTCTTAGTTGTTGTGAATTTAATCAGAGGAGAAGGAGGAATATCAATTTAAAATTTCCCTTGGCATGCAGAAAAAAAGATTAAAATCTGCAAATTTTTCAAACATAAAATTGAGTTTAATTTTTAGTTACTCATGTTTAAAAAATGGCTAGTATTAAAGAGTAGGTGTTAATAGAAAAAATATTCTGATATTTTTGAATTAGAAGGGAGTTTGACTGAAATAAAAAGCAAATTTGATAGCATTTAACTTTGTCTTATCTAAGTGTACATTTTCCAGTGAAAAAATCTTTCAGACAGCAACTAGATGAGAGGGCTCAAAGGACTATTACCATATGAGATTCTTTCCAGCTCAGTTTCCTTATATATATATATATATATATATATAAAATCAGTACCGTCTTAATTTCCCTTTTCCTCTTTCTCTGTGAAAAAAACCTACAGCATATCCATATGTATCTCATAATGTTTTGTTTCCAGTGTTCTGCTGAGCCCATCGTAGCCCTGTCACAAACCCTCTTTGTATCTGCCTACTCCCTTCATTCCTTCAAACCATGTACCCTGATTTTCTCCAAATTCTTCATCCCTTTTTCTAGTCGCTCTAGTTCTCCATGCAAACAGGGCATTTGAGAGAGAATAAGAATAGAAGACAGGAAGGCAAGCTTGGAAAACTCAAAATATATAAATAAAATAAGCTTGGAAAACTCAAAACTCAAAACATACAGCTGTTCCAAAAGGGATAAATTTTCATTTGGTTTAAAAAGGGAAATGTCTGCTGATATAATAAAATTAACACTAATTTAAAAGTTTTTCTATCACAATTCTATCTGGCTCCCACTTGGGAGGTGGATTGCATGCATGTGTACAAGAAAGAAGAAATCTGGTACAACAAAGGCTGTTAATGCTTGTCTCTGAAATATGGAAATGTCTAACATTGACAATGTGGAACACTGGGCTTAGGTCTTATCTGAAGAAGCCAACTCTTACTTTCCTGTACAAAACTCCTCCCTTCAAATAATTGTATTTACCATGGAAGGACAATTGTATTTGCCATGGAAGGACAATATATCAAACCAGAATAGAAAGCTCAAGGCCTGATATACAGCTTTAGTCCACCTTAGAGCATGTCTTGGTGCATCCTGACTTATGGTCTTGTGGCTGACATCTGCATGAAATCGACTGCTGGGCATGGCTATATTCACCTGCTAGTTTTGCTAAATGTCTGTATCTCACAGGAGGTGTGAGTGCCTGTACAGCTGGGTTTGCAGCACCCAGTGGAGAGGAGAGCAGGCTTGCTCTAGGCTTGAGTCAGAATGAGTCACAATGTAGACCTAAAAACCCTTAACAGAGACTATACAGTGATTTGTGGAATGATTTCAATTTATGTGTTCAAAAAACATACATTTTCACTCCTGCTTGCCTCTTTTGATTTGCTGAAAAATCTTAGGCTTCTTCACTTATTTCCTATTTTTTGCTACAAAATATTCAACATTTTGCAAGACTGCACCCATATTTAAAATCTTTCTTCCCATTAGGCTCCCCTCCCCCCTCATAAATTGACACAGATCAAAGCTGGTGAAAGAGTAGCAGTGGTAGTTCCACTGCTTGGTTAAGCACTCTGATCTGCTAAATTCTAGACATAGAGCAAAGGAATCTAAAAAAAAAAAAAATATTCCAAAGAGTAGTTCTCAGGCAGCTCTTTTGTGTGGGGATCATATACTTGACACCATGCCTTATGTGGAATGCACATCAAACCACCTGGAGACTCCACATCAATGGTAGTTATGTGCATGCATGTATCACAAAGGGAATAGACCTTTAAACCGGTTGGGTGCATGAGACAAAAAAAAAAAAAAAAAAAAAAAAAAGAGTATCAATCTGGAGGAGTGCATCAACTTCTTTGATTTACCTCTCTGCTTGGCCTTATGCCTTTTTGTTGTTGTTATTGTTGTTGTGTTTTAATGTTTTAATAGACAGACAAAAAACAAAAACAAAACCAGAAATGCTTTCCCAATGCAGCCTGTGCTTTATTTTATAAGGTTCTCCTCTTAATCTAACACATCTGTGTTATCTGATCTGAGACTGCCCATAGGATAGACAGATCCGTAGCTCCCATGTATTCGTCTTGTAGACTTCAAGGGGGTTACACTAACTGCAAGGAGTCAATGACTTGCTCTTGCTTGCTGTTGAACTCTTAAGTGTTACCATATTTTTCCTTTAACTGTTACTGAAGCCCATACCAAGTATCCCTCAGATAAAATGATTTCCTCTGTGCTGAGCTGATTTTCCCTCCAGGCTGGCATTTACTAATTTCAGGGATGTTTTGCTACCACAGACAGGAATGAAAAAAGCCTCTTATAGGAGCCAATGGACTTTCAGTCAATGGACTTCAATATTTAGAACAAGGAGTTTTCACCCCAGAACTGAGCCCCATGTTAAGGTGCATTTGTCTCTTTTAGTCTGGAAATGTCAGGGACATTATAACAGAAACTGAAATAAAACAAAACAAACAAACAAACAAAAAAATAGGAATCTGCATGGTTTTGCTCCAGAATGAAGCTCTAAACTCTGAGTTTAGCTTCCAGTTCATGCTCCAGAGTGAAGTGCACTGTTTTTCCCTGATCCTTCAGTGGTGTGAATAAGTGCAATGGACCTGCTCACTCAAACCTCAGTGGAGCCAAACTTGTGCCAGGCTGCCTAGATTTTGTGGCAGTCTGTCCTAAAGAGAGATTTCTGACCACATCAAGGAGGAGCATTCCACAAAGGTTCCCTGTGACATTAGAAACCAGACTCTGCTACTGCTGAATATGGCCTCCCCTCTCTGGAACTCCCCATCTTTTCCACCTGATCCTCCCACCCCATACTTCTTTCTGACACGCAAAGAAATTAGGACAATAAGCAAAGACAACCAATTCTAAAAATCATGCACCAAGCCCCAGTTTTAATCTCATGCTCAGCAGAATCCATGGGATCACAGCCCATGTGTTTGCAGCACACCAGGACAACCTGGCTGTGACCAAATGCCCAGCAAAGGACACTGTGGACACAGAGCGAGGACAAGGCCCTCTGCTGCCACAGGACATATGCCTTCAAAAAAGCCACTGCTCACAAATGCTGGGAGAAGTAAAGCATGAGGCCTGCAGTAAACATATGTTTCCACAGAAGTGGATAACACATATTCTGCATGTTGAATATTATAACTTATTTAATGATTACTGTTGACTCAGTTGGCAGGTACACCAAGCACAGAAACTGCACATGTATGTTAAAAGGAAGGGGGAAAATGATGGATAAGTCAGTGCAGGGTGTGAATTAGAGTGTAATAGATTAGCTGTTGCTCAGCAATCTACAAAGCCCTTTCATAGATCTGCAAGCTATGGTTCATCTCATGAGTTTTTAGGACATGTATGAGGAGCAGAAGTGACTCCGTATCCAAATACAGCTGACAAACTGCTTCAGCACTTTAAAAGGGTTTTCCCTTTAAGGCTGCTGCAAAGGGCAGAGAGAAGCTTCATCTGTGGAGAGCTGGCAATGCCTCTTCACCTCTCACACCTTACAGTGGACTGCAGGAAGCCCTGCAAGCCCCGCTCCTTGAGTAAATGCTGAGAACGCCTAAATAATTTGTAAGCACCTATCTGTATGGATGCTCCTGGTAGGTGGTTGTTGCTTTGGGCAGTAGAATGCCTGCTCAGTGATAGACCTGAAGTTCATTGGTGTTGAGACATGAGGAGCAGAAGTGTGAACAGGTTCAAACAGCATCAGCCTACACCATCTGAGTGAAGTGCACTCTGTAACAGCAAAACCAGGCCTCATGTCTGCACTTTGAGAAAGACATGATGTTGGAGTGAGTGTCAACAAGACTTACACATATGGGTCTAGAGACTGGAAACAAGGACAGATAGATGGAGAAACAGCTCCATCGAGGTGTTTCCTTGCTTGAAGGAAATGTGAGAGAGCATTTCATATCCTTACAGGAGGAAGGATCATGCATCACTTAATTTAGAAGTGATAGTTGTATAGAACAATACAGAAAAGCTGAGAACAGAGAGTTATGCTGGAATTAAAACAGGCTTCTTACTACTCATTTAATTAACTGCTAAAACAATCTCTGAATTTCAGTGATGACTTCTTCATATTTTAATATTTCCAACACATGAGCAGCTATCTTTTTGGAAGCTATCTTTTATCCAAGTAAACACTTTTTTTTTTAAACTCAATGCTGTTATAACTGGATGAAATGAAAAAGCTTGTAATGGATAAGGGAGATCATTTTAAAGAATGTGATGGTCCCATCAGTCCTTATAAATGAACCTAGAAACTTCTCAGGGTGATGACACACATGAAGATTGCAACTCCCAGAGTACAATTCTCCATTTCAAGCAATGCAACCAGAATCCTGTGATCAAGACTAGAGTTGTATGGTTTCACTGCCTTCTGCGAGATAGCATGATCTGCAAAATGATATCTTACATGTGAATTAAGAGAAGCCCTTAGACCCTGGAGCTTTGCCAGTTCAACACTCCTTTAGCCAAAGCCAGACTCTGGGTTGGGATGAACACTTGGTTTTGTATGGGGTGGCCTTGGCTCTATATGGAGTGCTCTCAGTTATTCAGCTCCCACTGATCAAGGTAGGAACTCAGAGTGCGCTGCGTTTAAGGATTGCACCCTGCAGGAGAGTTTTTTGTTTCATTTTCTATTTTATGCTTCAGTAATTGAGTATTTTCAACTCCTCCCATAAAGATACCTGAAAAATGTCACTGCAAGCTATTCTTTAAATAGCACCCTGCCCTTACAGTGCTGAGCCAGGGAATGCCTCCCACCTTCAAACACATCCTTGTGTTTTAAGAAATCTCTGACTGGTCTGGCTATTAATATCTCTGACTCTACAGTCTGCTTCAACATGTTCACAAGTTCCTTCCTCTCTCTGTAAGAAATTTGCCTTTCTCAAGCCTGCAAACTGACAGCACTGCTAAATAAAAGATTGAACACCTCAGCTGCTTATATATTGGCTCCTTTCAGGCATAACTTCATTTGAAGAATCACAGAGAAGCACAATGGAAGACCTAGCCAGCAATATATGTCAGTCTTCCCAAATACAACACAAACATAAACAAAACTAAATCAAAACAAAATGAGAGACTCTTCTTTATTAAATGTAATTATTAAACAGAATTCTATTTCAAGAAAAAATAAATTTTATTGCACCTTTGCAACTGAGAGTAAAAAAGGAGTAAAAAAAAAGTTTAAAAGAAGGAAATTTGTAGAAAATATTATTTTTCAAAAGCAGTGACTTATTGTACATAATTTGGTTTCCTCAATGTCTTACCAGTTCTGCATATGCCTTAACAGATAATCAATTTTGTCAAGTTACTAAAGATAGAATTATTGCAGATGCTTAGAAAGGGGAAGCATAAGAACACTTAAAATCCCCAAGAGCTATTTTATGAACTCAGCTGTAAGTATTATCATTGATTTCAATGAAACCTACTCCTATGAAATTATCAAAAAGTTGAAAAAATTCTTTTCTGGGTGAGGAAGAGAGATGCAGAAAGACCAGGCTGGGATGGGGGGTTCTGTGGGGTGGGTACCAGCCCAGGAACAGGGTCAGTCTGGGGGGCAGAGCTGAGGGGAGGAGGTTTTGCAGGGAGATACCACAGGAGCATTTCACGGCCAGAGGGCAGAGTACTCAGCTGCAGAGGACATCCCTTTCTCACCCACTCCCTGCCCTGCCTGACCGGGAGCTGGCTGGGGGTGGCCACCATCACCCATCTCAGGCTTTCAAGGAGAAAACCCTTTTTGAACTCCTCCAAGATTACAGAAAAGTCTCACGGTGCCTGTTTAAACAAGTGTGTCTGAACAGGAAAATCAAACAGACAGGGAGCTACTTCAGTTTCTCCACTTATACGATATTTGAAATGATAAGCAAGTATATATTTTCACATAATTGGACTGTGTCAGGGTACCAGCCATTTGATCAGATAGGGGCTCTCTATGTAGTCTCACATCAGAGGGCTGGTAAACTACAAATTAAGGAAGGCTTTAGATTTTGTCTGTGAAGTAGCCAAATAAATTGAATTTTATTTCTAAAGGTCATAAAGGGGATGGGGGAAAATACAAAAGTAAAGGCAGAATAACTGGATACCAGGATAACTGAATCTGAAAGAATAAATGAATAAAATCTTTGGAAAGGTCTCAATCATGTGTGAAAACCCATAAGTATTGGAAAGATACCAATCAGCATCTTTGGATCTGACAGGGGGATTTGAGAGCCAAGTTTTCATCACCCTCAAAGAGGTCTGCAGAAAGGAAGGCCTAGTGGGGCAAGGGAAATAAAATGCTCCATGGGTCCAAGGCTTTTGGTTTTGTTCTGTTTGTTGGTAATTTATCATTTTATTTGGCATTTGCCTTTGCAACAATATCTTGAGGAGGGTGAGACACCCTGGGACAACTTGCACAGGCCAGCTGGGTGAGGGCCAGAGAGCATTGCTCACTCCCCTCCATCCCTCCTTCCCACCTCCTTCCCATTTGCTCTAGCATCTCAGGCCTGGAGACAGCCAGCCTTCATTTCCTCCTGCTCCCTAGTCCACACACCCCTCTTGAGTGTGCCCCCAAAGCAGAGAAAACTCCCCTGCCAACCCACCAGCCTGGGGGGGAAGTTTCCCAAAGGTCTGAGGACTGCTAACCCCCTTTCCTCTACGTGGCCACTGCCTAAGCCTATCCCTCCTGCAAATACAAGTCTGGTCCCCCAGCCTTGTGCTCTAGACAGATTCCCAGGCTCCAGACAAAAAGGCCAGGGGGACTCCAGGGGACCCATCTGGCTCCCAGCCAGAAGTGCTGAAAGGGGATCACAAGAAGCCAGATTTATTCATAAGAACAAAGATTCCGGTGACTTTCCAAGATGTTCATGGTACTCCTTTCTCCCTTTTTTCTTCTTCTCCTTCCCTCCCACCCTTATTTTTCAAACTCTCTGCTGGAATAGAGGTGTTCCCTGTCACTATCAGTAAACATACTGCTTCCATTCCTTGCCAGGCCAATGTACACTCCTGCAGCATTTCTTTTTCTGTCCCTGGATTTAGGTATCACTGACATTTAGCTACTTGTGTTGGGTAGAGAGAAGGACTGGAATTCACCTGTGAGGTTGTTGCACATGATTTTTTCTGTAAATAGCTACTGCTGGGTCAAGGGAGTTGTGATTTGCCCCCACATCCTAGCCCCCATGACTACAGTGTGGGAGTCAGGATGTGCAGTGTGTGTGTGTGTGTGTGCACTCATGTGTCACCTACTGCCAGGGTTTGCAGCTGCACGCAGTAACAAGCAAAGGTTGGACTCTCATGGAAAGCTTCTGCATAAAAGAGGTGAAATGTCTTGCAAAATAGTGCCAGCAAACCTCAGAGAGATAACCAGTTCCGTGTGTTGAAGGTGCCCCTGCTCTGCCTGCTGTCAGAGCCTCCTCCCTGTGTCTCCATGTAATCTTAAGATTGTTTCAGAAGTGAAAATCAAACAGTCCTAAATCCATCCAAGGGTAATAGGACCACCAATAGCAGGGGACAGTCTGCATCTGGTGTCACTCCAAACTGGCAAAGTTCAGACCCAATGGCAGGACATCATCCTGCTCCATAGTGTGGCCTGTGCTGCTGACAGGGGTGGGGTAGGTGGCAGCAGCCAGTGTGCCTGGTCTGGGCACCCCACAGCCACCCATGGCCTGGGCTGGCCTCTGCAGGGGCTAGAGGGTGCATGGAGGCTGTTGTACCTTAAAGCTGTGGATTGCAAGAAGTCTGATGCCATTTGAGAGGGTGAAATAAGTCCTGCTTTGGGAGACAAAAAAAACCCCATCTGTTGAAAAGTAAAGTGACCCAACACCAAGAGAGAGCCCACACTTGCTATATAAATAATGCCAAAAGCACATACACTGAGAATAACATGAAGGGAGAACAAGGGAGACCAGTATCTAGAAATGCTATTTCTTCCATTCCAAAACCTAATCAGCTCAGCAGCGGGCAAGCCAGGAACATTTTACATTATGACTCTACTTGTGGTTTATGGAAAGTCTAAGAGGAACATAAGCTTTCTAAAAGACAGTTTCCCTACAAAATAGTTGGGATTTTTTTTTCTTCCTCCTCTGGCAGTGAATTTGTTTGGATATATTGATTTATTAGAATAATGTAACTCCCAGTATCATATCTAGCCATCGGTTGCCACTATGCAAAAGGATGTGGTGAGATCACATCGCCAAAATAATAAGGCACTGGAGTTCCTAAGCAGGGGGATACATATCATCAGGACAGTTTCAAATACTTGAGAATGACTTTGTGATGCTTTGGTTTTCAATTGACAGTCTGCAAGATACCTGACACCAGTTACTCTGCTGTTTAGCTGTAGTTTCCTTTACACAAGGAAATTAAAATCCTACATGTACTTGCATGAATATATGTTTTCCTAAGTGGAAGGTTTTGGCTTAAGGCAATCTCTTTTGAACCATCTTAGCAGGGGAAGAAAACAAACATTTTCCCCTAACCTCTTCCTCATGAGTTTAGAAGGATATTTTTGGGACTTGGATTTTACCGATGTAAATTAAAGGCAGGGGGGAGAAGCAGTCTGGCTTGGGATGCTGTATGACACCAGCAGGAAGGTGGAAAAGGGGTGCTGGAAAGAAGAGACCTGCCAAGCTCCACTGCCATGTCCGAGGCTGAGCCAGTGTCTGCCTGTGGGGCTGTGGCTCACGGCTCTCCTCCAGCTCTGCAGCTGGAGACAGCAGCTGGAGGAGATACTCTTCTGCACAGGCAATCCTGACACACACAGATATTGCTTTCGCTTCATTTTCCCTTCTACTGATATTCTTTCCTCAGGAGCTGATAATTAAAGAGCTGAAATGTATTTTCTTCTGAAAAGTGGGTTTGTTTGTTGTTTGCCCCACCACCCCCCCCACCCCGTTTCCATTTGCACACACCTCTCCAGTGGGATCCGGCTTAGATCAGAATTGTGGAGTTTTTTCAAGATGTGGTGACATGCATTTCTACTGTGCTGTATGTTTTCATACGGTCCTTCGTGTCACATATTTTCCAGCAATTTAGAAGTGCAAGAAATAGCTTTTACACAACAGACAAATAAGTGGGATGATTAGTTCAATAGTCTTGCAACTTTGCAATTTCATCTTCTTCAAAAGGCGAGAGGAAAAAAAAACTGTCCTTTTGAGCAAATGATTAGAAGAAGACTGGGAATACAATAATTACCCCAAGTGGAAACCCAGACCTCAGTCAAACAATACAGCTTTTGTAAACTGGCTCCGCCTGTAAAAAAAATCTAGGAAATCTCATAACTAGAACTGTCAAAATCCTTTTCTTATGCAACAATATGTAAAAGACTCCTGAGAAATGAGGAGTAAATATGGAAATGCTATAAAATAGCATGATAATGGACTTGCTCTGAGCATTGAAGACTGCCTTGGCAGTACTGGCATGGATTCCTTCAACCACAAACTATTTTCTCATCTTAAAGAATTTGGAGCAAATTACATTTTGTGATATTCCTCCAACAAACACGAACATGAAGACAAATAAACTGAGACTCATCGTAATCTACCTTGATTGTTGTGAAATTCGAGGGGACCAAAGCAACTGGGAGAGAGACAGAGTGTGGTTTTGAATGAATGTCCTTTATGAGAGAGCAGAGAGAAGATCATTTATATCCTTCATATTTTATACTTTTGCCTCTAGGAAAGAAAGGGCCAGCAGAGCTCCGATTATCATTCACTCATAATGATCACATTCAATCTAGTGATTCACAGTGAATCATGTAATAAGGTTTCCATTTTGCGCATGGGGAGAAGAAGGAGGGGTGGTTAAACTTTTAGTTCGCATTCATGTCGCTGGCCTCTTCTCTCCCCTGAACTACTTTACCAGTTGAGGGCTTTTTGTTTTTAATATTTAAAATTTTTTTATTTTTAATTTTTCTTCCCTTCAGTTATCCTCCAACAGTAAAAATTCCTGAAAGGAACGCTGACAGGCTATACGTACAGTTAATACAGTTAGTAATTTTCCTGCGGCAGAGCTTGGTTCGAGCACGGCTGCACTTTGGCGGCCTGTCGGGGCCGGGCCGTGCTGGGCTCCGGGGCAGCCCGGTGCTGTGGCGGGGCGGCCGCGGAGCAGCTCTGCGGGAGGATGGCAGCGGCTCCGGTAAACCGGCAGGAGCTGCTTTTCGGCATTTCGGTCTAAACCCGCACCCACAGCCGCCGCCGCCGGGCACGGGGGAAGAGCCCGCTCTGCGCACCCCACCCGCGGGTGTGGGTCAGGGGGTTCGGCCCTGGGGCCGCGCTCCCCTCGAGGTGTTACCGCGGAGCCCCTGACACTCGGGCCGCCTCACACGCCGAGCTGCCGGCCCGCGGGTAACGCAAGGCTCTCGGTGCTCTCGGACCCTGCCGTCTGCGGGCGCTTCAGGTAAAAGCCGAGGCGAGGGCAGGGTGAAGCTCTGGGGCTGGGAGGAGGCGCTGACTCGGCAGGCAGGTCTGCGCCGGGGCTTGGAGCCGCGCGTCGACCGGGGCGCCCCATCAGCGGCTGCTCCTGCAAAACTCCGTGAGAATAGCAGGAATCACCCCAAAACGCTAAGGAAAGAAAGGCACCGAGTGGGGGAATGGCTCGGAGAGCACAGGCATCCCGGAGCGAGCAGGCGAGGTGAGGCAGGTCGGTGCTGGCGGGCAGAGGTGATGCCACACAGGCATCGGCCCCAAACGCGCCTGGAGGAGCGGTGCTCTTCTCCAGCAGAGCCGACGCCTTTGCAAGAGCTTTAAAAATGCATATTAAATTAAATAGGGGTGTTGTCACCGAAGGGAGACTAGTCCCTTAGCCATGGGGCTTTCACCAAGGCAGCCAAGTTCTCTTTTGGGTAGAGCAGAGTCTCGAAGTCTGCTTGACATCTTGAAGCTTAAATAACCGTAAGGCATTGTTACTCCCTGGCAGCAAAGTGCCTCGTTACGCCTGATTGAGCTAATTGCTTTGAAATAGGATATATTATCTATAATTATAGAGATCTTGGAGGAGACGGCCAGCCTTTTCTTTCATCTTTTCCAAGTGCATCATAATGTCGCGATCAAATTAATTTAGGCCACTTGAAATAGTGCCTTCTTTTCAGCCCTGCTCCTCCGACCCTCAAAGAGCCGGGGACGCCTCGGCGACTGGTGTTTGGACATCCAAACAGCTCCTGGTGACCTTCCGAGGTGCCTGAAGCCTTAAAAGTAGTTTGGGTTATTTTTGATGTGGACAGAACGGAGTAGGGAGAAAGAGAGAGAGGAAAAGAAAAGGAAAAGAAAGGATGGGAAAAGACAAAAAGAGAAGAACTGAGGTGTTTTTGCTTTTTGCCGGCACTCTCAAACCAGCGACAAAATCAGGGAGGGCTTTGAGCACTTGAAGGGCTTTGAGGGCTTGTAAAGCCCGCGGGACATTTTTAGCTCTTGCGACAGTTCTGGCTCTTTGCCCCCAGGGCTGAGTCTCGCGGAGATGAAGCAAGGCTGCTGCAGGACGCGCAGGGAGCGCGCAGGGAGCGCGCAGGCGGCGCCGGGCGCGGCAGAACTGCCCCGGAGCTACCCGTCCTCAAAGCCGGCTGGTGTCCTGCCGTACAGTCTGGTGTCCTAAGAGCTGCTGTCTCGGGAGAAATAAAATAGAAACAAGGGAAACAACAACACCCCTCTCCTTTCTGAATTCTGCCTTTAAGTCAAAGATAACGTTTACAAAAGGCAGACAATGCCCTGAATTGGCTTAGCGCTGCCTCCTGTCCTTTCTTCCCATCCCCCACGCACTCCTCCCAGCCCTTGTTGTATTCCCACCGAAATAAAATGCTATGGGTAATGGCTTTGCCTAGGACATTCATTATATTGAAACGGGACTGTTTAGGATGCTAATTGCCCAATATTGTTATCTAGCACAACTGCCTTCAGGGAAACGCCACGGCTCCCAATAAAAACACCGGACTGGAACAAGCACCAATAAAGTCACCTATTTCCCTCTGCCCTTTCACTTCGATTTTCCTTCCAGCCCAGGGTGGAACATAAGAGAGGCACCTTATGCTTCCAAAAGCAAATCAGAGTATCAGCAACACGAAACAGATACTACAAACGTTCCTAAAATCCAATGGTGTTTTGGTCATTCAAAGCGCAGTAAGCAAGGGAGGAAGAGTTTAGAAACTGAAAATTTCCCGCTGAACACAGAAATCACTCTTGGGGGAGATTTCGTTTTTCAATTTTATTTTCTCCATTTCTAACTTAAAACTTGTAGATTTCATTAACAAAAAGGGAAAGAAAAAAAATGAGCAAGAAACGAAAGAAACTTTACTGGCATCTCGTTTTCAGTCCAACAGATGAAAAGCCAGCATGTGAATTAGAATCAAATCCTTGCTATGGTGGTTTCTACAGTGATTGAAATACCAGCGAGTATGACAGAAATGTAAACACAAAGCGCTCATTGCTGGGAGATAAATAAAGAGCTAATTATCTCATTCTGTCAACTCTAAATGAGAGCGGGATCGAGCTCCCGGTGTGGGACGCACACGCATCTCTTCAAACCTCAGCAACATCCCAATGTTCAAATAATTGTGCAAAAGAAAAGCGGGGAGGGGAAAAAAAAAGCCAGCAACTCTTAATTTTCTTTTTCATATTTTCATCAAACAACGAGATTGAACTCAGCCCAGGGGCCGCCTCGAGGTCTAATAAACACAACACCTTTTTTTTTCATGGTTAAGTTTGGAATCAGGGAGAAAAAAAATTAAAAATCCAAACAAAACAAGATCCTACCTGTAGGATCGGGTGGAGGGGACACAATGACACTGTGAAACACGATGCATCGATATATGTGCGTGTTTTCTTAGTCGGGGATGGGGTGGGGGGGTGCATCTTCGTGCCGAGTACCGGGGTTTGGGAAAATGTCGTGTGATTGGTAGAGCAAACTAATTTTGTCAGGCTGAATGTGCCGATGTCCCAGGGCTAAGGCGCCTTGCTCCCTTGATGCGGGTTAACGTCCTCAATAGTCCCCCTCCAGCTGAAGCCTTTGATCAGACCGCTGCTGGCGCCTAAAAACAACATCACTTGTCTGCCTATTAGAGGCACTGACTAATCGTGACAGATTGTTTATTCTCGCAATTAGCAATGCAGCCGCTTCTCCGAGCACCCCCCATCCCCTCTCCCCGACGCGGCCCGACCCGGCCCCCCGGCCCGATGGGGCGCGGAGGAGGCTGCGGGCAGCGCGGGCAGCGGCACCGGCGGGGCGCGGAGCCGGCCTGGGCTGCGCCGGGCGGCGGCACCGCCTCGCAGGAGCGCTCAGCGGGGCGGCACGGAGCAGGAGGGCAGCTGGATGCGCCAACGTGAGCTATATGTCTGTGCGAAGTGCGTTCACCTCCATGTGTAGGAATCTGCGGGAGTAGCCAGCAAACCGCCTCCAGATCACCCCCACGGACAAGAGGGATCATCCGTGAGCACAGCACATGCGGGAGGTGGGTGTGTAATGTACGTGCAGGACATAGGAAACACCCCGCAAGGGCATATGCTCACGCGTGTGTTGATAAAAGCGTGTGTGAAGCTGCGCTCAGGATAATTCATTTCAATCGGATCCTGTTGCTTATCAGTTAATAAAATGTCTATTATATCAATTCATTTAATAATCTATATGCTCCTAATCTACCATCTTTATAGTGTCCAGTTAAAAGGAAAGGAAATTCGCTGTCCCTCCCCGTTTAGATAATTGCCCTTAAATGACTGCAAGAGGCTCTTGTGTTCCGAGGAGATTAGAGCCCTGCAGCTATCAATAAACTTTTCTCAGCGAGCGGCCAATCCCGTTATTAGAGAGCGGCTCCGTTTTACTGCACATCCGTCCTGGGCGCGGGGATAAGGGATCGTAAAACGAATTTACAAAACAAAATAGCCGAGACTTTAAGGGCTTAAGGGTTTATGTGCTCCTTTTTACGCGAACGAACATTTCGATATCTGCAGACACGCACACATCTATGCCATGAACAGTAGCACAATTCACGCGTTGTGTATGCGGGCACATATATAATCGCAGATCTCCACAGTCACACCGAAGACACCGCAGGGCTATCGTTCATTTAAAAACTAAACAAACAAACCAACCAAACACAAACCAAAGAAACCCACAAAAAGACTGCGGAACGGGCAGGGTCCCTTCCCTTTGAGAGGTCACACTCGGGACAGCCCGATATTTGCTTGTTTTGTAGTAGAGCGGGCTCGGGCTCGATCCCTTGCGCTATACCAACAGATAGGCCGGCATGTTTTCCGACGTAAATACATTTTTTCCCAGTTTTGAGCCTTTCCGTCCCCACGGCAGAGCGCCGGCTGGCCGGCCTGTGCGGCTCCCGAGCCGAGGCCCGGGGCGCGGAGCGGGGCCGGGTGTCCGGAGCGGAGCCGCGGGCAGCGGGCGGGGCGGGGCGGGGCGGGGCGGGGCGGGGCGGGGCGCGCGGGACGCTCCGGCGGTGATCCCGGCCCCGCCCGCCGCCGGGGCCACAGCCAATGGGGTGGCGCGGCTCCGCCCCCCGCGAGCCGGCTGGGCGGAGCCGGCCGCGCGCCGCTTTATGAGGCGGCGCCGCCGGCGCGGGAGTGGAGTGTGCTGACGGCTGTCCGTGTCTTCCGCGCTTGCCGTGCCCCGGCCCCATGAGCGGCGGCGCTGCTCGCTCCCGCCCGGCGCTGCGGTGGCGACAGCGGGCCGTCCCTGCATGGCCCCGGCTGTGGATATGACCGACGCGCCCACCGGGGTCCGCAGTGACGAGCTGCCCGCATCCGCCTTCAGCAGTCCCGGCGGCGGCGCGCTCCCCGTCGCGGCGGCGATGGGCGGGGAGGAGGAAAGCGACAAGCCCAAGGTCTCCCCATCCCTCCTGCCGTTCAGCGTGGAGGCGCTCATGGCCGACCACAGGAAGCCGGGAGGCAGGGACGGACCCGAGGGCGCCGGGCCCCCGCCGGGCGCTGGGGCGGCCGCCCGCGCCAGCCTGAGCCCTCGCCTGGGCACGCTGTCGGCCGAGGCGCCGCCTTCCCCGCTGCCCCTCGGCGGCCACTTCTCCGTCGGGGGACTGGTCAAGCTGCCCGAAGACACGCTCGTCAAGGCGGAAAGCCCCGAGAAGCAGGAGCGGAGCCCCTGGATGCAAACCCCACGGTTCTCGCCGCCTCCCGCGAGTAAGTAAAGGCGGGATGGGAGCTCTCCGGGCCGGCTGCGACCTTCCCGTGGGGCCGGGCGGGCCGAGGGCAAATTGCGCGGGTGACCGGGGCTTTCCTGTCGCTTTCGCCCTGCTTGCCCCTCCTGGTATATTTTTCTGTGCGGTTTGCACTTTTCTGAGCCAGTTCGATCCTTCCAAATTACTGAACGGGTTCGAGAGTTGTGAGGAGGGAGGATGGCTGCGAACGCTCAGGAAGAGCGGCCGTGCCAGAGTGAGATCTTGTGCCAAGTGTTAACGGGGGTGGAAAAGAAAAAGCAACAGGGTCAGCCTGTTAATTTAACCTGTGGGTCGAAATAGCTACATAGTTTTTGACTCAACGCCGCTGAGGCTTTCTCAGGAAGTTGCTCAAGTAATTCCATAAGGATCTGCACAGACCGGTTTCTTAGAAGCGGGAGTTTTGCGGGCTTTAGCCCCACTGGCTGCTGTCCTACATGGTGCATCTCCAAAGTCCGAAGAGGCACAGTCAGTGACGTTTTTCTGCTTTATTACAGAATTATCTAAATTAATACAAATAACAGCGTGAGGGCCGAGATCAGAAAAGCCCATTAATTTCCAATGGCTGTGCTGAGCCCATGTCTGGGTATCATGGGCTGGCTGCCCTCGGCCTGGCTTCGCTCCCTTCCTGCCAGGGATCCCGGGGAAAGGCATGACCTTGGTCTGGGGCTCTCCAAGCGTTTGAGGTGCCTTTAGTAAAGCTGCAAACAGAGCTTCTTTCTCTGTCCCTTGAAGAACGGCAGTTTTCCCAACAGGACTTGTGTGGAATAAAGCACCGGTTTAATTTATTTTACTTGCAAAGTAAAATTTGCTGTTGCTAAGTAAACCCGGGACAGATGGATGTTGAAGACCCTTAGAAATGTTAAATAAGAGGAGAGGAGCAGACCGGTGAAGAGTGGTAGATAGAGCATGAGTGTCAATTTAGACCTCGTAATTAATTACATGCTTAATCCGGTTCCCAGGAGCCTAATGAAGAGGGTGTGAGACTGAGAAGCCAACCCGTTTTGTTTATTTTTTTCCCTGTAATCCAATAAAAAGGACAGGCCTTTTTTTTTTTTTTTTTTTTTTTTTTTTTCCTTCTTTTTGGAAGGTCGTTCCCTTTATTTGCATCTCCTCTGCGTGAACCAGGGTAGCCGTGAAGGCAGGCGATACAGGGTTTTTGGGTGTCTGATTCCTGCCCCTTGCCGGGCTCTTCTCAGTGGAGTCAGAGCGTCCTGATATGCAGCACTACTGTTTTTTGGAACGGGAGATGGCAATTTGAAGTGTGCCCCAGGCAATCCTCGTGGTTTCGGGGCAGCTTGTTCCAAGTGGGACCCTTTCTCCATCTCAGCTGTGGTAGGGTGGGGGTTCTGCAGGCTGTGGGGGTTTGGGCACTGCTAACCGAGGTGTCTCTCCTTCCCCCTCTTTCCCGGCTGCTCCTGGGCACAGGGCGGCTGAGCCCCCCCGCCTGCACCCTGCGCAAGCACAAGACAAACAGGAAGCCCCGGACGCCCTTCACCACGGCGCAGCTGCTGGCCCTGGAAAGGAAGTTTCGGCAGAAGCAATACCTGTCCATCGCCGAGCGTGCAGAGTTCTCCAGCTCGCTCAGCCTCACTGAGACCCAGGTGAAGATCTGGTTCCAGAACCGTCGCGCCAAGGCCAAGAGGCTCCAGGAGGCAGAGCTGGAGAAGCTGAAGATGGCAGCCAAGCCGATGCTCCCGCCTGCTGCTTTTGGCATCTCCTTCCCACTGGGCAGCCCGGCCGTGGCCGGCGCTTCCCTGTACGGTGCTTCCAGCCCTTTTCAGCGGGCAGGGCTGCCCGTGGCTCCTGTGGGACTGTACACAGCACATGTGGGATACAGCATGTACCACCTCACATAGAGCCTGAGCCCAGCCCAGCACTGCTGGCTGTCTGCTCCCGCTGGCTCCATACACACTCTCTCCCTGCTCCTTTGGCTCTTCTCTGTGGACTTCCCCATGGACACTGTGGCAGAGACTCCTCCTGTCTGGCTCTGCTTGACTTCTCTGCTTCCCCCCCACGATGCTGAGCCCCTATACCACCACTGTTCTGATCTCCTCAGCAGTCCTGGGGAGCTGGCAGAAACCTGAGGCATTGCCCCACCTTTTTCCAGGCACAGGGTGGTGATGGGCCAACTGTGTCCTGCTTCTCTGGGTCTAGCTGGCAGCCTGCAGAGAGCCCCTTGTCATGGGGGAAGGAACTGTGGAAGAGATGGAAAAAGGGGACGGAGGGACGTTTTTTCTTAATTTCTGCAAGGCGAGGTCAAGAGGCAGAAGTGTAAAACAGCCTTTCTCATTCCCATGTAACAGTGCTGTCTGTTACCTTCTTTGCTCCTCCACTAGCTCCTTTGGAAGGGGCTCTGTGTACTATGTAATATACTGTATATTTGAAATTTTATTATCATTTATATTATAGCTATATTTGTTAAATAAATTAATTTTAAGCTAATGTTGGATGCAATTTGTTTGCTTGCTCTTTGCCCTCTCAGGGGTGATAGAAGAAGAGAGACTGGATTTGTGTGTTGGGGGATGAGAGAGGGACTGGCTATAGTAGGCGTTTTGCCTCTTCTCCGGGATACTTCAGCCTTGGATAGTGAGACAGCAGCTGAGTTTTCAGCTTTCTGTGTATCCCGGAGCTGCCCTGTCCTCACAGCAGTTTGAGGTTTCCTCCTTTCCCCCACTGCTCCTTGCCAGCAGTTCTCACCGCATCCCTGCCCCGAAGGTGCATGTGATCGCTGCTGCTTCCCTCGGCAGCGCTGGGATCGGCCGTGCTTCCTTAGCCCTAGGAAAGAGGAGTTGCTCCTGGCCCTTGTGTCTGAGGGGGTCCCGGCCGCAGCCCCCGCTGGCTGTGAAGGTTGAGGAGGGCTTGACAAGGCCCGCACCTCAGTGCCAAGCCTAGCGCGAGATAAAATACAGGGATTTCCCCAGAGCTCCATTTGCCGGCCGATGTTACTCGGGAGAACGAGCACTGGGATTTGGGGCGATGGGGCGGAGAGGGGGCTGTCGTGGTTTCGGCTGGTGCTGAAGAAGGGATAAAGGACGCTAATGGCAAGGCGGTGTCAGCACTGGAGCCGATGGGTCGGGGTATGGGGACGATGGTGCCGGGCACGAGTGCGGGCCCGGCGGCCTGTGGAACCCGCGGGATTGACGGTCGGGACCGCTCGGCGCCGTGTCTCCTGCCCACCCACGGGCTTTCCAGCGCTCCGCCGTTCTGAGCGGCTGGCTCCGCTGGAAACACGTCCTGGTCCACGGCGGCCCCGAGGAAACCACTGGCGGCGGCCGAGAACCCGGCGGAGGAAACCGGCGGACACGCAGCCCCGGCTCCGCGCCTGCCGATCCGGCCCAGCACCGGCGCCGCCACCTCGCCGCGCTCCCCGCCGGCTGTGCCCCGAGCCCCCTCAGTGCACCACTCCACCCGCTTTGGTTTGCCGAATCCCTCGGGTAAGGGAGAGCGTTGGTTCCCCTCTTTTTTTTTTTTTTTCTTTCCCTCTCACTTAATTTCGTGCTTTATCTTTGTGCTCAAGGAATGGCCGCTGAGAAATTGGGACTCTATATTTTTCTTTCTGTCTTTCCCTCCACCCCCCCACCCTGCTGCTTTCATTTCCAGCAATTTAAAACGTTAAGGCTGAAGCAAAGTTAGAAGGAAAATAATTGCTGTAATGAAGCTCGGCAATCTTCTGCAGGCACTGTGGCTCCAGCGAGACTGTAGCTGGGGGCGAGGCAGGACTTTTATCATCTCTTAAGTATCAATGATGCTTTCAATAACTCAGCGAAACAACATACCTGAACACAGTCACTTTCTCCAGAGCTAGCTGCTCTAATCCCCCTTGTCGTCTCTCGCTCCACTCTGGCCGCCCAGTCATTTTTGAGCTGGGGTGAGTTTGGGGCTTTTGTGGTTGTTTTCTTTTCTCGCTTTATTTTTTTTTTTCTGTACTTTTTCCCCAACCCTTTTCTTTTCCGATCATTTCTTTTCTCTGTGCAAATGACAGTGTCTGTGATCCTGACCCCAGCGCCCAACGCCGCGCCGGAGCGGGAAAGCTCTGTGCCGACTTTTTCCCACGTTGTGTCTCTGGCAGAAAAAGGCTGGATATCTCCAGCTTATCTCTCTCTATAACTTTGCCTCTGTGCGATTTGACCGCGGCTTTGGGGAGATCTAATCTCGCAGGAGGCCGGGTTTATCCTGTAAAGATGCCCTTAAAATCCTAGAGAGATTTTAAACAGCGAGGACTGCTTTGAGCTGACTCCCCGCAAGGGCTGCTCCCCTTTGCCGGCGGCACCTTTGGGCGCTGCGGCGCGGGACTCCTGGCAAAGCGGGACCCTTTCATCTTTCCGCTTTGTCTCTGTTTTCTTTTTTTTTTTTTTTTTTTTTTTTTTTTTTTTTTTTTTTTTTTTTTTTTTTTAAACATTATGTTAACTCGGGGTGGATATTCGAAGCGCAGGATTCCTATTGAACATGTCTTTGCTTTAAGTTTTCCCCCTGACCCTTGGGCTAAAGTCCTTGGTTGCTCAATTAAACCCAGATGAGAACAATTAATAACTAAGTAATGACAATAAGTTGGGAATCACACGGATGAACGCTCCATGTGAATAGGAAAAGCTCACACAAAAGAGCAAAAAGGATTTGTCGGCTCTTTTTAAGGGGGAATTGGCTTTTCTTTTTTCTTGCCTCTGGCTTACCAGCAAATAAAACTCACTTTTGTGTCTTTGTCGCCTTAAGGATCTCAGTGGGCAGTTGGAAGTGAGAATGGCTGTTTTCCTTTCAACTTGAGGGTGCTGGCGCCACGCAGCCCCAAGGATAGAGAGTAGCCAAAGCAAAGTTTCCTAATAACTCCCCTTTCCCCCGCCACCCCTCCCCAGTCACGCCGGTACCCCCCTCCTCTCCATGCATATCTCCACACGCACTCAGGGAGAGTCTCGGCAGACAGACGAGAGAAAGCAGAGGGGCCCCGAGCATATCCACGTACCACCACGGCTCACAGCCGGCGCTGACTCTGCCGTGGGAAAGCGAGAGCAACACTTGGCGCAACACTTTCCACGGAGCGTAGGAAATGCAGCTCACGGTAGCCAGAGCACGGAGAGGAACCAAACACGCGCAGAAACACATACAAAATAAAAGAGAAGCCATTTTTCTACTCTTATTCCCACAAAGGAGGGGAGCGGCTCCGTTACCGATACACTGGGGCAGCTCCCGGGTGTATCTTCCCGGCACCGGCTCCGTGCAAGCTCAGAGCCCCGGCTGGAAACGCCGCGGGGCCGCGCCTGCTCCGGCTGTGGCAGAAAGGCAGAGTGGCACACAGCGAGGGCTAAGAGCTTAAAAAGCAGGGAAAGGCTCTCCTTCAGATTTAGCTACAGAGAAAGTGACTACCGGGTAAACCTGCTGCGCAAATTGTTGGTTAAACCGTACATTTGCCATCTGCTCTGAATTTCTCGTGGTTTGGGGGTTTCTTTCCGAAATCTTTCTTTCACTGGAAACACGAATCGGTGCCTCGTTGAATACTTTATCGAACGTTTTCCGTAGTGCTCAAGAGAAGCGGGAGCTTAAAATCTTGCTTTCTAAAGTTAGGGCAGGCTAATTTCAGCAAGCGAGTTAGGCGCAGCAGCAGCCTCCTGCTGCTCAGGATTGTGCCTGAGAACAGAACCTTCAGAAATCAGAGGCAGAACAGGGAAGCTGCCTAACTTACCCATTGTAAAGGCCAGGGGAAGGGGAGGGGGCTGAGTGCTTCTCAGTAGTGCTTATAAGCTTAAATCCAGGCTCATCATTTTGTGTGAATCTCCCGAGTCACATCAGAGCTTTTTCCTAAAAATCTGGGAAGTGAAAGATCTGTGGAACAAAGTGGCTGGACACCTTCAGGAGGAAAGGGAATGCTTGCCACTAACTCCTCGGTACTGCCTGACTTTAGGTAAACAGCTGAACTCAGGTATCCTGTATGTAAAGGTAAAATACCAATCACCGGCTTATTAGAGACTCCGAGGTAATTGTTCTTCATCTCTTCTAATGACACATTTGATTTTCTTTTAGATACGGAGGTGGCCAGAGAGAGCAAGAAAAAGCAGCTGCATAAGCAGTCTTGAGAGCAGGACACCCCTCAGAGCAGTCATGGGGCTGTCCAAATTAAAGCCAGCAGAGTGGTGACTGGTGAGTTAAGTCTCCCACTGCTTGGAATATACTATGCTGTACCAAATGAGCTCCTGGATGCAATGAGGTAGTTCACTCACTCTCTAATTCTTCACAAAAAGCAGGCTGATGTGACTTCTGCACAGAACTGTAAGGGAGTCTGTGGCAGAAAGAGAAACCTTCTTTCTGGCTTTTGTAGTTCTGGCCCTCACTTTATCTCTATATCTAATTATATCCATATAATCTATATCTTCTATATCTATATCTAAATCTATACATATGTATCTGTAGTAGAATATATACATATAATCTAACCCAAAGAGTCTGTGGACCTCTGAAATTTTCTTTTATTAGCTTTTAACTCCCTCCACACCTTATGTGGAGCACAGTGGTGTCTGTCCCTGGCCTGAGCAATCTGTTCCACAGCAGGGAGCCTAAAAATGAGGCATTGCGATAATCAGCATTGCAACACAGCTCCCTGGGACTGGCCCGAGGCCCCTTCTGCAACACGGACCCATTGTCTGTCCGGCTCTGTGGCAGGAGAAGCTGGAGGCAGAACCAGAAGCAACAGCTCTGACTCATTTAACTACGAGTTGTAAATTTTAACATGCTGTACAGAGAGATGTGGCAGTGATTTGCTTACAGCAGTAAACCGATCGACATTAACTCTGCTCCATTGTACTTCCTCATCTCAGAGATCTTTTATCCCTCCAGGCTGGATCCGGTTCCCACCCTGCAGTGATTAAAGGGAAAGCGAGGAGGCAGCTACCTGGACCCAGTCTCCCTCGCGCGACAAGGAATGTGCAACAAACCCTCCGTGCAAAGCTCTTCTTTTCATCTGGGCAAGTGGCGCAGCTGAGGATCCCACTGCGCAGGGAGCCAAACTCCTCCCGGGACCGGAGCGCCTGGGGCCGGCTCAGCCGTGCGCTGCTGCCCGGGGCGCGACTGAGTCCCCCCGGCCCACAACCAACTCTCACGACGATGTCAACGAGGCTCTCTGCTTTTCTTCTAGCTTAGAAGGGAAACACATCTCCTGCGTATGTCACACAGCCATCAAAGTTACCCCCTTCAATAGTACAGGCCCTCTCAGTGAGCCGTGAGACAAACCTTGGGGAGAGAGCTCTGTAGGAGCAATGTTTAAAATCTGAGATTGATTCTATGTCTATGGTCCTTTCTCATCTAAGCTGAGGCAGACAACGGGGCAGTGGGGTCACAGTGATTAGCACCAGACAGACCTCAGGCACAAAACGATGCAGCCCAAACTAAATATTCATTTCAGCCTAATTGAGCAATGCTTTTGTATCAGGCACACAGCAACAGGCAGGGTGGGTGTGCACGTGATGTGGATTGGAGAAAGAGGTACCTTATAACGACAAACACATTCCAGACCTTCTGACCGCCAGAGTTGCTGCCCAGTGTAAGGGCACAAAGAGAGAGAGCACTCAGGTGAGGCAATACTTAGAGATTTTGCTATTATTCAGGTTCCATTTGCATGACAGAGAGAAAGGAAGCGGCAGCATGAGGGAAAGAAGTCTGGTAGCAACGGGTGGCGAAACTATGTTAGCTGAAAGATTGTGAGTGGTGTGGGGAAGTCTCAGGAATGGAGGAAAAGAGAATTTTTTCCAAAAGACAAGCTGGAGGGAAGGAGCAACTTTCTTTTGATGCAATGTTTTGTGTGCATTGGGCATTATTATGCAAATATCAGCTAACAAATACCGGAGTAAGGATGCTTTAAAACTCAAGGAGTGATTGACTTACATTACATCGCATTTAGATGTAAGCCAATGGCCCTGTTCTCATTTACATCAGCAAGGGAGTGGAGGCTCTGAGACTTGCCCTTGCATTATGGCAAGCTTGTGTACATTAGTCCTGGGGAGCATCTGCTCCTCACACTGTACTCACTAAAAGCCATAAATGCTTTTCTAAACCTCGTAATGAGCTTTGGACTTACTGTGAAAATCGAGTCTGTGGTATACCACAAGAAGAGACAGTGGGATGTTGTAGATGTTGTCAGTCTGACCAGAGATTTTTCTTTCTGTGACATTGTCAATCTTCTCTTTTGGTAGGAGGCCACATAAATAATACACACTAAATTCTATTTATAAAACAAAATACAGGGTTGAAAAACACAATACATATGGCATGGGAATATGGAATAGATATAAAAAGGGGATTCAGTGGTTTTCAAAACAATTTGGCACTTTAAACATTAATTGTCTCGAATTCAGACTGCAGGCACTCATCTGAATATGCAGATTCTATGTTATCGAACAGAGATGTTCTTCATTGCCTCTTATTAGGGAACCCAAAAACTCGAGTACCCTATGGGATGCCCATGAGCTGAGAGCTTACAGTGCCAGAAAGCAGCATGATGTCTCCACAACAGTGATTATATATATTATATATATATTATGTATATTATTAGATTATATTATATTATAAATAATAAACCAAACGTGAACTTTCTTTAGTGATTAGCACAGCCACATTCTTTGTAAACACAGCTTAAATATTGACTATGTGTACAAAATCTACATTTAGAAATCCTAGTCATGGGTTTCTAACTTAATAGATTTTTAATTTAGAGATTACTCTAAGGAGGATTGGCAGTCAAAAGGTTCTTCAGGAGTTGTTTCTTAAAAATGAAATTACTTTAACTACATTTCTGTCAGGTGTGATACCTGAATTAGGATGAACTAAACGGCCTTAGTAGCTTAGAGTTCAAATGTAGATCTTCAGACAGTTCTCCCTTTAATTCAAGAAGACCAATGCAGGCATGTTAATTTTCCCTCTAAATTATTGGGAATTTCAAGTACATACTCAAATAAATACATTTCAAAACACCTGGAAAGAAAATAGAAAGTTGTACAGGGTGTATAATAAAATGAGAAAGCTGAGATGGACATGTAATCCTAAATTATTCTTAGTCTCTAAAACATCAGGCTGAATTTCTTCAAATGTGATTTTTTCCTTCCTCAAAGATGGCTTTAATACTAGCCAAGTTTGAAGTTGCTAATGACATTTATTTCTGAGCTATGTATGCATGAGAATTTCACTTTGCATAGTTGGAGACTGTGATCTTTTTCAAGCTTGCATAATGTTTAACATGACTGAATCAATTTTCAAAACAAAGAAACACAAAAGCATTGAAAAATGCCCAGAACAAGAATGGGCATTTCCATTCCATAAGGAATTTGTTTGGAAAAAATTGTAGAGTTGTTGGAATTAGAATCGAAGTTTATCTTAAGTTTGCTGGAAGGGAAAGTTATATTATACGAGACAATTAACCATTGGTTTCAGACTGATCCAAAGCCCAATAAAGTCAGTGGCCTCTTTCCACAGACTAACTAAGAGGCTTTGGGGCTGACTCATACGTTGCAGAGCTCCTCAGAAGATAATAGTTCTACACTGCTTATGTGAAAGTTAAATATAGCCCAATGTTTGTAAGCATGTGCATGTATTGAGATTAATTTATACCCCTGGTTAAGATTGGGTTACAGTTTCCATTTAATGCATATGCATGTGTTTGTGTTTGTATGCATGCACATGTAAAGACAGACATCTGTGGACGTGTAAGCACACACATACAGCTAGTGCTATAGAGATGGTTGAAGCAAGAATATATACATGATGGCAAATATCAGCCTTTACTAGGGCAGATATCACTGCTGCCATACATATATATACTTTGACAGATCTGAACATATGCTTTCAAAACCAGCAGCATCTGTTTACATTGAACTACAATAAAAACTGAAGGAGGCATCAGTTAGTATTAGAATTTTATCTTTTCAATGTCCAGAAACAGTTTCTGTGTCTTTGATGTAAGCTGTCAAACACTACTGGAAAATTGCATCTCTCTGATTACTGCGTTCAGAGCAGAGGAAAGGGCATGACTGCCTTGCAGCGTTTGTCAGCGGGGACCTTGCAGGGGCTTGTTTTTTGGGTACTGATAAGCAAAGTTAGCTCACATTCAAAGAACAGTAAAGCAATTCTTGCGTAAAGGGGGAAAAAACCCAGGAGGGGTACTATTTTGGATGATCCAGTAGAAAGCTTTTTTTCTGTTGCAGGTATAATTAACCTTACTTTTACTAGCTGGTCCCTTCAGATGAAACTTCCTGCATCCTGTGTGAGTGTTTAGCCTGAATATAAACTCAGTGGCAGCAGCACCACTGATTATTCAGGTATGTGCACGTTCAGACCTGTAATGAGCACCTGATTACCTGTGAAGTGGTTGTATTGTTCCTGAAGACGTGGCTTCACATTTTGAGGCTTTTAGAGGTGGTACTAGCTTATCTGCTCCTCATTATCCCTATTCCCAGTTTCTTCTATTGCCCATAGCCCCATTCCCCTTGGCTATGTGTCGCAAAACATTTTATGGCATTTTTGAGCCTGCATCAGTTGCCTGATGAGATTCAGAGCTACGACCTTTGCTGATGGCTGCGCCGGCAAAAAGGGTGTGGAGAGGGAGAAGTGGCTAGAAAGTAATAGCACACTGAACTCCGTAAGGTGACAACGACACCAAGGAAACAGTGGCACTTGCCCTACCATGAAATTATGTGTTGATATGAAGAGGATATTTTATTCTAAATTCTAATTGCAAATGGGAAAAAAGGGCTTATTAAGGCTGCTTGGTGCTCTTTTCCCCCTCTGTAAACAGAAAGGAAGCATTTGTATACTTTAGATACTATATATCTGAACAAAAGACCCAGTCATCAGCTGTGTGCATCTGAGCATGCACCAGGAAGAAAGGCTGGCAAAATAACTTCACCTTTTATAGTATTCCTACCACACTGAGGCAGCATCCAGACTGGAAGGACTTTCAGGAGATGTAAGACAGCCAAGCTCAGCCACAGAGGAGAGCAAACTCAGGGAAATAAGAATGGAAAAAAGCAATGCAAAGGAAAAATTGGCAGTTAGAGTGCAGTGGAATGCAAGTGGATGTCTGGTGTGTAAACAGAGCAAACACAAGCTCTTCCGTTTCGGGATTGCCAAAATATGGCTGGGGGCAGGGAGATGGACAGATAGAAACACACCCCTAAAGATTCATTTTAGAGTGAACAGCAGCAAGAACACTGCAGAAGACATTGGGTGCATTGTATTGTGGTTGGCAGCAGCATTTATTTCATAGGGGCAAAATAAGTGCAGGAACATAAACATTTGTAAGCCATCTATTTTACTGGCAATTCATAAGGAGAACTTGCAGAGTGTTTAATGCTTCCACAGCTAGGCCCAGGGGGACTGAAGGTATTCACATACATTTTAATAAGGTGGACAGGCCAAAAAGGAAATTACCCAGTCTCTCCCAGATGTAGTATTTCAGCTTTGTGGGAGAGCTGATGGCCTTTTGGATTCTGCTTGTCCTGGAGCACAGGTAAGCTCCAGGTGCCTACATCTTGGAAAGCAAATTGGCATACTTTCTGCTATCTAGAGCCTGGTGCTCCTGTGTTGGAATACACAGCTTTCTGAAGGCATAACACCAGCTCCTAATGACCAGAAACTCAGCAGCTACATGACTCTCTCTCTCAAGAAAGCTCAGCTCACAGTGAGGATGTGAAGACACTCAACCTGCGCTCCAGTGCTGAGAAGGAATTCCACATCAGACAGGTATGTCAGCATCACTCTCTTAAAAATTTACAGCTGGAACAGAACACAGCAGCCTAGTTCAGAGCAAGCAGGGTTCCCCTCCACAAAGAGTTCAAAGCCAGCACAGCCACCTCCCAGGGCAGCGACTTCTTCCCTCTCTGAGGCCTGAAGCCCCCCTTCTCCCATGGGAGCCATGTCTCTGTGTAGCACACGGGGCACAGCCAAGGCTTTCTCAGGAGGAGCAAGGAGCAGGAGAAACCTGGCTCTGCTTTAATGTTCTGGCTAGTGGTTACCTGACAGAAAATTCATAGGTAATTTCTGTGTCAGGGTCCCGAGCATGACAGAAGGCCTTCCTAATCTTTAGAGACGCCTGTTTTTCACTTACAGACCACGTTGAGCATCTGTAAAGCATCTGCCTTAGATGCTCTAAAACATATTGAGAGACCAAAATATTTTCTCTCTTTAGACAACACCTTCATTCAGTGTCCAAAGACGGTAGTTGAGAGCAACCCCCTTTTTTTTGTTTCCATATTTCCTGTGTATACACATTGCATCTGTGAAACACCTAAATTAGAAAGACACTCAGACGTGAAGAGTTTCACTTTTCCATTTCATTCCACGTCTCCATTTATTATCCATCAATTATGGGTGGGTCCTGAGTATCTTCAAACTGATAATTGTGTCCGTGCACTTATTGTAGAATATATAGTTGTTAAAATATTCAATACCATGTAATTGTTTTTTACTATGTATTCATTTGCCTTTTCTTTTAGATGTGAATTTGTGTAAGTGTTATATTTGGCTCCAGTTCTGCAAATGTTGTGCCCACAAATAACTTTACCCACACTAGGAGCTCCACGGATCACAGCTTCTCTCTCACCCACTGAATTATATGAAGTTACTCATGCAGTTAAATTACTTATAAGCACATGTGTTTGCTGGATCAGGGCTTCTCCATGTAAGATTGATCTTCATAATTAATTTAGGACACCTTTACATTTTTTTTAGATAAAGGAAGTAAATCCTTGGAAAGTGGTAATAAACTTTGGAGCTGTGCTAAGTGCAATAAAATGCATCTTGGTTTATTAATTAGTATCTGTTTTTTAATTTGACACTCTAAACCAAAAATAACTCAACATACTACTAAACCATTGTATAAAATAATGTATTTAATACTTAATAAATTTATACAGTAAAGCAACTTGATAGTGTTTCTTTAAACTGTGTAAGAAGGTAAGAACATTTTCTTAAATGCTATGTCAACAGAAGCTGCCATTTTATGTCGCCTGTTAGCCTACACACAAATACCTCAAACTTTGACCCTCAAACCTTTGCCAACTGGGCATCCTGCTAAGTGCCCTTGAATGTAGAGGTCCTTAGAACAATGAATGATCAGGACCTTGGATATGAAGATTCACTAGGCTTTTTTTGTTTGTTTGTTTGTTTGTTTTTGTTTTTTTTTTGTTTGTTTTTTGTTTAAAGTTTTCTATTTTTCTATTTTTCTTTTCACTAAAATCTTCTGTAACTCTCTTTGGATGGAATGTTAGTTCAAGCACCTGTAAAAACCTATGACTGACACATAATTTGTTTTCTGGAAGGGAACAGCTTACCTTTTCTAAAGAGACTTCTGATCATTTTGTTTGAACCCCTACACCATCTTCCTTTCAGGCATGAAATTGCAAGACAAACTTTTCTACACACTTCTGAAGCTTCTCACTTCAGGAGTGGAACTGGAAATATTCAAACTGTGGAGCTTTTCCCTGCTGTAGGTCATACAGTTTAACATCTTCACAGAGGAAGGTGGATGTTTTACTGCAAGTCACAGCCCAGCTCCAGAGGACAGTCCTCGGTGATCTACCCACGAATGACCTGTGAGCTCACTCACATCTCTCCTCTCCTGATCCTTGTCCTGATCCATGCCCTGTCTTGCTCCTCACCACCATCTCTTCCTTATCTTGGGCATTGCACTTGGCTGGGTGTACGTACTGCTTTGGTTTGGTTCTCCTTGAGGAATTTTGCTGTCATATGTGCCCATGTCCCCATCTGCAGCCCAGCTCTGGTGAGGTTTGCAGAGGAGAGCAGCCATGGCCCTTCTCCTGCTACCCCCTTCCTGCTCACAGCTCACAGGCACTTCTCTGCCTGTGCAGCCAGCCTTACCATGTCCCTGTGCTGTATTGTGTGCACTAACCAAGGCTGTAACCCTGACTAAATGCACCCCCTGTCCCTGGCTTTTTGCCCGTTTTCTCTCCAGTTCTTCCCACAACCTTGCTCTTCTGCTGTCTGAATGCATCCACATGCAGGTGGCATTTGCATCTGTCAGGGTGCAGGTTGTTGCTGCAGTGGCATGGCTGCTGCAGCTCCAGGCTTGGCCATCTGCCTCCTGCACCTGCTTGTCCTCAACCAGGCACCACAGTCCTACAGCATCCCTTGCTGTGCCAGATCAGACTTCCCTTAGCCATTTCAACCCTGGTAATGCCTGCTCCCACCTCAGCTCCCTTTCCTTTCCTGATTCCTTAAATGTCCCCAAAATCGACATTCCAGGACTAGCTTGTTCTCCTTTGCTGCCAGCTCGCTTGTTTCACCAGTGTCCCACACCCTCCAACACCTGACACGGATTTCACTGAGGTCATTTGTGAATGAAGTGGGCCTAGAAACCCTGCAGGAAAATCAGATGGAAACAAATTTTCACAGCTTTCTAGAAATTGGTGTCAGCTCCCTGATACAGAGAGTTTTACAGCTCTATAAATCAGGCTGAAAATGTAACCAGAAGCCCTGTTAGCTTTCTGTTTCTTTTAGCACATCCGTTTCTTGTAAAATTCCGATTAGAGGGACTGGTCTCTGTAGAAATCATTCACTCCAAACCCAACAGGGCTATAAATCAAAGCACTACAAATCACCACAATTTGCAGATTTTGAGTTTCATCATTTTATTGCTGTTGGAGAAGTTACGTAAATGCTCTTGGAGAATATTGACCTCTTGGAGAATATTGCATCCTTTGTCATATCTGGGGTGAGGAAGAAAATAAAAGCATTTTCTGAAAACCAGGTATCTAATTCATATTCCTAACCTATTTCTCTAAGGGTTCAGGTCCAAAGTGCTTTCTCATGTGAAGAATCTCACCAAAATTAGTGAGACTACTCTTGTAACTTGGGGCTAGATGAATAATAATTTTTGTCTCAAAGAAGCAAAAAGAGAGTAGAATTTTACAAGAGTCTCCGTGTGGAAAAAAGAAGTGATTCAGTGATGATTTGAGGCATAACACCGTTTATGACTCCACTGTCCCAGCCTTGGTTTGGCTGTACAAAATGATGATTATCTGCTCCAGCAGGCAAAGATTTCATCACCTCCCAGTATGAATGACAAAACTGTTCCCAACAAATTTTGCCCTCCCAGAGACAGTAAATCCAATTTAGGCTTGCAAACTCCAGATATCTCTGAGCTGAGTCACTCTGGTCTGCCGCAATGCATCAGAACCCCAAAGTGACCACAGTTCTGATTTGGGCAATCTAGAGGAGGGTTTTCAGACCAGGCTCAGTCATGACTCAGGCACCTCCCATCTCTCCTCTCCATCTCCAGTGCAGCACTTGGAGGGGCTCCTCAAACTGGAAATCCTGCAAGGATCTCTCACTTTTACCTATCTTCTTTCCTGAAGTACAGGGGCTTGAGCAGACTTGGAGCTTCTTAATACAATAAGTTTCTCTTCACCACCCAGTTCGCATTATTAGTCACCAAGTGCTGGGAACTTCTGTAGATCCCAAAGGTTGGGAAAAAAAAAACATACAAGGAAAAATATCTTTGGTGGCAGAATGAAAGTGTGAAATTATTCCTTTAGATTTAGTATTACAACAAAAATATGTAATTTATCAGGAATAAATTTAATTCCTGTGGAGTTTTAATTGTACTCTTGGTATCTGAGAGCTCCAACAGGGACCAGAGGCCCATTGAACAAGTTTCTATATAGCACAAGATACTATACAGCACAGAAGAAAAAAAAAAATAGTCCTTTCTCATGAAGGCTCATAAGTCTTTGCATTGCCTTTACAGGAACAATGGCAACTTTAGAATTTTCATTATTATATGCAGATAACTTATACATTATACAAAGGAGAACATTTTCAAAGGCCCAGAGGATTGGAAAGCATTTAATTCCCTTGACTATCAGTGGGATTCTTAATAGCTATTTTGCCTGTGGTACTTTTGAAAAAGACCACTCAGGCACCTAGGTGGCATGATCAGACTTTTTGAAAGATTATTTAAATTTTGGAAAATACTCATAGAAATGGGACATAGATTTCAAAATCACTGGTTTTGACACACTAAACTCTTTAATTCAACTTAGTGCTTAAACAGATCCATCATTTTTATTACATAGCCTATAAAGCCAATTAAAGTAATTAAATGGAAATTGGAGAGTATTTTAAAGGCTGGTTCGAAATTCCTCTTTGAGCACTGGAGCTTAGTGTTACAGTAGGACACCATCTGCTGTCCAAGCAGGGTCTGACTCCACTGCCTCAGCAGCTATGTCCTAGCTATAAAAACAACGTGCCCTGCATTATCTTAATAAAGCTTTTGCTAACCAAATTCCCTGTCAGATTTGTGAGTCTGTGTTGTATTTTATTTTATTTAGGACAGATGTTTGAATTTGATCTTCCCCCCACCCCCCCCCTTATGTGGTAGAAATATATAAAATGAGGATTTCCTCACAAAAATTATGTTTGCAGTAAAAATGTTGTACAGGTAGTCAGGATGCTGAGAAATAAATGCCGCAAAAGGAAATGAAAAATACTTCAGATCTTGCATTTGTAAATAAGTTGTGTGGCCATTACTGGTTACTGTACTGTAAGACTAGCAAGGCACAGCCAGCTGGGTGCAAGCTGTTTATCACTGACTGTCCTCTGAAACTGCTCTTCCCATTCCTGACCACCTCTCAAGGGATATCTCAGACCTTGCTGGCATAGTTGCCAATTACTGTTAATTTTAATGGAGATTTCCACACTGTGGCCACCTTACGTATGGAAACTGAGCTGAGACCACCTACTTACTTTGCACAGGTCACTGAAGTGACTGCCAGGTGGCAAAGTTTTTGGGCTACTGTCAATATGAAGATCTTCTGAAGTGACCTTGCTGTGGGAAATTCTGTATTCCTTTGCATGTCCACTGCTTGTAGTAAATAAGATTCAGGCTTTAAAGGTGGATTCTCAGTCCAAATTATACCAGTTGACAATCTATAAAAGTTGTTTCTTTGCTTACACAATTGTATGTCTTCATTTATTCTCTACATTTCCTTCTAGGAAGATGGAAATTTTCTATAAAATTATTTCAGATTTTGTTTTTCTGTTCACATTGCTCAAAATGCCAACGCTTCTGTAGAAGAAAGAGATTGGATTGATGTATTGCATAATAAATACAGTGTAGTAGAGCTATCAGAGCAACTGGTTGCAGTTGGAGTCAGTATAGAAAAGCTATGGCCAGAAATCAGAGCAAGGTATGCAGGAAAATGTTGTTGGTATCACTGTATGTAGGCTAGGGGCCTCAGCAGCGTCTGTAGGAGATCATATTCCTTAAATTTCTCTCTTAGGCCTACATAATTAGAGCTTTGGGCTGGCTGAAGTGACAAAGTTGGGAATAAAATTGCCTTTAATTCCTCAATTAAGCCAGTGGGCAATTAGTGAATGGTTTTCCTGCTGCTCTCTGGAGGGTCCCATGGTTCTGTACTGCCTGTATAGGACCTCAGTTTGATGATTCAGTTAGAGGGGGTGAATTTAGGTCTCAGTGTGCAGTGAGACAGACACAACTGAGACTTTAAAAAGCTATAGAAAATCAATAGTTTGCTTCTTTTGGGAATCATCCGGGCATTTTCTATTTATAAAACACTCTTATGGTACAAAAGACTTGGCCAATGTGCAAATCACCTCTTCCATTTTCACATCTGTCTCCAGCAAGAGTGGCATATACAAAGTGGGCAATGGAGTAGTTTATCAGAACTAAGCATTGCTACTCCCGATCCCTTTAGTTGTTAGTCTGAAGTTATGGATCATTTACCACTCTTTCACTGACAACACAAAGAGAAGTTCTATAAATCAGATTAAGGTCAGTTCTGGAGCACAGAGTTCAATAAAATTATTGGATTCTTTGAATTTTACTATTTGCTCAATTTCACCATTAAAATCACTGCTCCTGGCAGAGGGCTTCCTCCTGATGGATTATCCTGCTATATCTGTGTTACATTAACAGACTTGGGTGTGATAGTCCAATACATAAGCTTTCCGTGTAAGTAATTTACCATCTGCCTGCCTTTCCCAGTCTGGAATTGAGGAGATGGGTTCTGGAAGATGTCTTAGAAGCTTCAAACATGTCAAGTGTTCCCCAGTGAGGAAGGGAAGAAGTACTTCTCTGTCTGCTAAAATAAATGATGGGCTTAAATTTCCTAGTTTAGTGGGCTATTGGAGAAAAAATGTCTGATGGTAAAGACTGAAAAAATACAAAAAAAAAAATTACTAAGAAAAAGTGCACTGTCCATAACTAGAAATTCCTTAAGTACAGGGAAACAAGCATTTATCAGGGGTTGATTTAGATTTGATCCTGCATTTGAAAGTGGGAAAGGAGAGTGAACTAAATAACTTTTAAAGTTTCTTTTAATTTTTAGTGATCTTGTGATGGTGCCTCTATCATGACATTGTTCTAGATGAGTGGAAAGAGAAGATGACACTGTGCAGAGGCTGCCCCTTGCTTCTGCCTTTCCATGGGCCTCTCTCTCTTGAGCCTCCTTGCATCTGAAGCCATAAGAGCTCCAGAGGGAGCATCAAACTGGGGGTTTGCCATCATGGGAAAGCTTCACCAGTTATTCCTGCACCACGGCTCCAGTGTAACAGTATTGCTGCACTGCTGTCTGGGGGGATGATTGCTTTGCAATAAGAGTCAGTTTAATTTGGCTTTAAATACACTTAGATTCCAAAGTGACATCGGAGCCCAGTGCTGTTCTGAACAGAGCCAGGGGTTTGCACTGGTTAAACTACCTCTGTGGGATTTGGCTCCTGTCACATCTCGTGGCTGTTGGCATTTTGCAGCTGTTTGCCATTTCACTCTTGGGTCAATGGCAGGTTTCAGCACAGGGCCATGCTTTCATCCCTCAGTTCTCACAGCGTAAGATAACACAGTCAATTCTGGGAAAAAAAGAACCTTCCACACTACTGTGAAATAATACAGCAATAGATGACATCAGATAAGGGTATGGGTTTGTGTTCCTTCCTCAGTCCCCTTGTGCATGTTGTCCTCCCTCTGCACACCCAGGCCATTACGGGGCTATCCCAGTGCCAAAAGCCCCTCAGGCACCTCCCAGCTCTCCTCTCCATCTCCAGAGGAGCACAGGGAGTGTTCACACCCCTCTAGGAGTCATGCAGTATCATTGTTTTTGAGGCCTTCCTGACATATTTTTACCTTGCCCCACTCTCTGATCCCTCTTGCCTACATGCCCACAGCTTCCCTCCTGTGCTCCCCAGCCTGCAGCTTATTTTGAAGATTTAACTGGAACTTCTGCAGTACATTCATTTCATATCAACCCTCTGCGCAGGGAGGAATTTTATCCAAGTCAGGTGATGAATTCTAATGAATTGTGTCATTCTAGTGCTATACAGCAGATGACATCACTGCCATCAGTATTAGCAGCAGCCCAGTTACCTCCCTTGCCAGTAAATCCCACAGATGAGGGATATGAATAACACAAAAAGCAGGAGTGGTCATGGAGTTTGAGTTCAGAAGGATGGTTTTTCCTCAGTGCTCAGCAGACATGCTTGACCACACAGTGCCTGAGCACACGGCGAGGGCCCCCCACCTGGACTTGTTACCATGAACAAGCACATGCAAAGCTCAGAACCCACGGCCTCATTCTCCACAGCATCCAGTGTAGGTTATGTGAAATATTAAAATATGTAATTTTAAGTGCATGCTTTTTATTGCTTTATAACTAAGAAACCAGATCTTTTCCCACTGACTTTCTCTGCAACTTTTCCCTGTTCTCATATCCCATGTGGCTCTTAAGTGCGCAAAGGCACCAGTATTAAAATTTATAAGATATTTATATAAATCAGATGGTTGGTGAGTATTAAATCTGATTTTTCTCAATAACCCGAGGGGGAATATTAAAATATTAAGATTGTTTGAATTTTTAAAACACAATTGAGCTTTTGAATAGTTTAGTCCAAAGCCTCAACTCTTGTACTCAAATGTGAACTGGCTGAGGACAGAGCCCTTGAAGTTTTAATCTTGTTATTCGCATCCAGTGGGACAAAAGGTGGGCTTAGTGGAAAGCCTATTCTCAAGAATCACAAACAGACTAACAGGGGAAAAAATGATTTTTAACTTCTGTTTTCATTATATGATTTTCATCTTGAAAAGGGCACATACCTGGTTCTAGATAACTGATGTCATAATACAAAGATTACCATCAAAATGGCCTAATGGCATTGCTGGCTTAGGAACCATCTTTACTTTTGTATTCAGTAACTTCAAAATAATTATGAGATTTTACCATTTCAACAAATCTTCTTCTCAGGCTCTTGATATAGCACTTTCCATGATTTCCTCATGATTCCATTTTCTGTTTTTATCTAACTGTGTTGTGAACCAACATTTAGCATTGTGGATCAGTACAGCCAAAGCTGCCTAGTTCTTTTTTTATTTTTTTTTTTTTTTTAATTTTTTTTTTTTTTTAATACAAAATAGCAGTTTTATTGGGAGGACATGTTATTGTTTCTGACTTGTGCAAGGGCATGCAGAAGACAGCTGGATGACAGGGAGCTGTGTAGGCAAAAGGAATGTTTGCTCTTTGCTTTAGGCTCTGATTAGGTCAATTCTTGTGACAGAGTTATTCCCGCAAACCCACAATTACTGCTAGGCTGAGTTTTCTGGAAAAAGAGATTTCTTGCCTGCTGTCTGACCATCCCATTGCAGGAGTGATGGGTATTGGTATATGCAGGTAAGTAAGGCAAGTTGCAGAAAGAATGTACTTTCTATACTATGGTTTTTTGCAAGTTGCAAAAAGAATGTACTTTCTATGCTATGGTTTTTTGCAAGTTGCAAAAAGAATGTGCTTTCTATGGTACTGTTTTTTTTTTCAATAGCTGAGAAATCAACCTCTGGCCCATATGTCTGTGCAGAGAAACAGATATACAGCTGTGGGAAATGAATACTGGGATCAGAAGAAGCAGGAAAATATATACTGAGAAAGGTGACATTTTTGTTACAGTTGTAATTCTTAATCTTTGTGCTTCAGGCTTCATTTCATACTTAATTTTACAAAATGAAAACCAAACATAGTAAGGATGAAAATAGTTGAGCTCGTTGCTTTTTTGAGCTGCTACTTAAATCAGTTCTTGTTATAGATTTTAAGAACTATATTTTAGAAATTAGGAAAATTGAAACAAGTAAACAAATACACTTTAAATCAAACCATTGCAATATTATTCCTGATATTTACAATATCTTGACTTTAGGTTTTATGCTAGAACAGCTGCAGGACTTTGAAGGTAAAGAGTAATTCTTAGTTAAATGGCTGAACAATGCACAAGGAATAATTTGTCTTCTTAGATAACAGATTTTTTAAAATAACCTCAGAACACATGAATTAAGGTTTAAATGACATTATGACAAAATGACATTATGACACTTAAGTTACTTATAATCACCCTGTGTATATTTGCACTCCCCATATTTACATGACAGACAGATCTACACTTGCTTCAATTACCTTTTTAGAATATTTTTGAATACTGTTAATGCTCTGAAAAATGTTATATATGTAAATTTAAAAAACCCAACCTGTAAGTGAAAAGGATATGTCCATCATCATTATTGTGTGCCCTTGTCAAAAACCCCATCTTGTTAAAATAGATAAGTGATTTTTAAATTAGAGGTGAAAGAAACCTAATAAATTGTTTTGTTCACCATGACAAGCTGGGCATGCTGCCATTATATGTTATCTAGAAGAAAATGTTAATTCACTGGTTCATAACAGGTACCTTTTTCAGCCTGAAATGAATACTCTAATACTTTTTTTTGGTAACACTTTTGAGATCACAGTCTGATTTGATCACCTGGAAGGTGTTCTCAAGACACGTTCCTAATAATACCCCTAATTATAATTGTAGGCCTACCTAGATTATTTTTCAATCAAGATTTGGGTGTTCATGATGATGAATAAGGAAGATCTTGTACAGAAGTTATTTAGCTCCCAGAGGTCTGGATTTAAGACCAGGTTTGGCTATGAGTTCTCAGAATGACTCCGAAGAGTTCACTGAATTTATCTGTCCTCTAGTTGGTTATATGGAGTCTCTAATTCTTTACTATGTAAAATCTGGGAAAGTCTGCTTCTTCATCCTCAAGAGGATGACTCTGAAAAATAATTCCATCTGAGCACGAAAGGGCTCCTTTCCTACCCAAAGGAAGTAGGAGAGTTTGTTGATTTACAATATGGATCTCTACAGAGCTAAAACAGGAGCTGAAGTGATGGGAATTACATGGATCATGTAGGTTGAATCTAATGTTTTGTTTCCATTAGACTAGGAAAAAATTATGGAAAAATGATGTGTCCTATACTCACAAAGATTTATAATTCTGTTTCTTCAGAAGAAGAATCCTATCAACACCATCTTTACATTTGTAAAGAGACATGTGAACACCTTTTGTGACACTTTTTGATCTGTGCAGGACTTTGAAGTGATCTTGATGAATGACGATTCATTCACCATCTAATAAATAATAAAGAGATTCTAGTTTCAGATAAGATTCAGAGTCATAGAATGGGTTGGAAGAGTTGGTTGAATGAGTTGGAAGAGACATTCTATTTGGAAGATCATCTAGTTCCAACTCCTCTGTCATGAGCAGAGACAACTTCCACTCAGTCAGATTGTTCAGACCTTATCCAACCTGGCCTTGAACACTTACTAGGATGGGGCTTCCTCAACATCTCTGGGAAACCTGTTCCTGTGCCTCACCATCCTTGAAGTGAAGAATTTCCTACCTGTGTATGATAAAGAACATTAAGTGGATTAAGATGTCAGTGGCACACCATGTAATGGCTTCTTCACAAACCTTATTTCTGTACCACTAAACATCAATTCAGCTGAATTGTCGTGTATTATCAAACATTAACTTAATGCCAGCCTTCCAAGACAGACAAAAGGCTGTCATAATGGGCACTAGTGTAGACACAGACTATATGGACATGAAAAAATATGGGGATAATTAAGCTATATTGGTTTTTATCTGTTTTTCCTGGTGCTACCAGAATCTGCAGAAACTATTTTGGAAAAAGAAAGAGTGAATAATTTTAGTCTTCTCTGAAATTTAGGGTGTGTTAATACTAATTTATGTCAATGTGGCTCTTGGCTTCTCTTGATCATTATATATTCAAGCTTGTCATCACTGTCAGAGTAAACAAGTGACCCAGTTCAGCTTGGTCTTCACCTTTCACCCACGTAAAATTTCAAAAGGAGACTCATTGTTTTTGCATGTGTCGCAACCCTGTAATTATGAAGAAATTCAGTAGCAAATTACTTCCATGGCTTTTCCCCTCCATTTTCAGCAGTTGAAAGCATTCCTTCAAGAGACATTAAATAGTCTCAATTTCCCTGTTCTTCTGAGGATACCGTACTAATGAAAATACACACTAAAGATTTTTTCCTGAGAGAGAAAAACTGTTAAAGGGGAAGTAAATCATTGCCCATTAACAGTTACAATTTAACATGCATTCTTTTTATTTCTCAACACCTCATTAGTATTGGAAAGGTGCACACTAGGGAACATCTCATAACTTTGAAGGAGATCCTGCATACACAAAAAGTGTCTAACCATCTATTACAGTAGTTTTTCTAGATTCCTAGAGCCAAAATGTCATATATTGTAGTCAGTGTTGTAGTGTGGGGAAGTAGCAGGGAAAAACAGCTGATAGTTGACCAAATTACAGAACATATGTCCTGTGAAATAAGTGGTGTGATAAAATGCTGGGAACTTGATGCCTGCCTCTACCATATTCTATCAACCACCATAAGAAATTAACCTAAACTTAAATGTATAGGTTAGGGAATACTGGTTATACATATTGTGACATGGCTGTTGTAGCAATATGTGTAGAAAAGGCTGGTGTCCAGCCTCTCAAACCACAACAGCTAAAACACATAGTGGGCTCCTGTGATATTTTGTTGTCTTGCTGAGCCTCAAGTAGCTGACTTGTGAATGCATAATCAGTATGACATTTTGGAAGGCTGCTTTTATTTGCAATATGTTTTCCTGTGCTTGCCAGTTCTGAAGATGAAAGACGACCAGACAGTATTTTAAATAATGAGCTCTTTGATCAGAAAATATATGAAACAACCTTTTTCCCCTGACACATTTTTGGGGAATTTGTCTGAATACCATAAATTGTGTATCTAAGAAACAGGCTTTGAGCAATTCCTTTGAGTTCCTGCTCTGTTAATAAAACCTACTTTTATTGACAGGGTAGAAGCAAGTTTGCCAAATGCTGGAAAGCTAGGATGACAGCTGATGTTCCTCTTTTCATAAATCTATGACTTCAAGTAATTTTGCAGTGGGACAGTAAGAATATTATGGAGTCTGACATTGTTCATGCTTTGATTAGGCCTAGAAATAGTGGTTTAGAGACTTTATGTTCAGTTTCTCTGACTTAACTGGTTTGAAGCCAAAGAAGCAACATTAAATGAGGTAAATTACGCAAACAAGGTATGTCGCACCTTATTGAATAGAGCGTCCATTGTATTTTGTTAACAGCTAATATTACTCTATTACATTACTGGAAGATTTTGCATACCTGCAGTTTTTAACGGCACTAGGCTTTGTCTGAGCAGATGTGACTGAACTTGAAGATTTTTGTTCTACTGCTTCCAAAAAGGGACTGTTTGTTGTACCACTAACAGCAGAGGGCACTCTGTCAGAAGTGCTGTTTTGCAAAGTTGTGAAGAAAGGAGAGTGCAAGTACCTTTCCCTTCCTGAGAAATATTCTTCATAATGCTGATGAATGAGAAGGAAGAAATAACTGGAAAATGGGCAAAAGATCCATCTCCAGGCTTTGATTGATATCCATAATTTTTTTGCTGTGTAGATGTTTCTTTGTGCTGCCTGGCTTTGGCTCCTGATCCTCACTGCACCCCTGGTTCAGTGACCATGGCACTGCTTACAGTGATGTGCATGTCCTGTCTGTGTCCATAATGTCGCATGGGCTTTATTATATTGAAATGCAGTTATGTTCAATCCCTGCATGACCTGGGGCTCCAGTACTTGCTCTCAGATTGCTGCGGGGAGCACTAGTGATCTGAGATATTCCCACATAAATGCTTTATTAGCAAAACAGACAGCAGTAAACCCCCACCTAGTCATTGACCAGCCTGGGGGCAGGAGAGTCAATAGGCTAAGCTGAGAATCATGAACTCTGGAATAATGTAAGGTTCTAGTTTTTTCTTTCAGGATTATACAGCCTGTTCAGTTGAAGGTTGAACTTGAAAGTCTATGATTTTGAGTAGGTTATAGTGCTAGCATGGATTTAATAAGAATGGCTAAGGGGCTTTAAAATTCTTTAGCAGGACTAGATGTAAGGTCTGCCTGTTTTTCCTCAACCTCTCCACATTCCCTGCCCATGTGAAGACCACCTCTGCTTTTGTCATGGGATTCAGTCATCTCCAGAGACTAGGTTTAGGCTGTGTAGTTTTTTGGCTGCAATTTCCTTAATTTCCTACAAAACTGAGAGCCTTGGTTGGTTGTTCTTCCATGTCAGGTGTCTTCACTCTTCCCTATTCATTTGGTTTTGCTGAGCTTAGAGGCATCAAATTCAAATCAGTCATGTGCAGCATTTTAGTATTACGAAGTTACCTAATTAACTTAAGAGAGATGCTAGAATCCAAAAGTGCATATTTTGGCAAGGATTAAACCTTAATCTCGAAAGCTACATGCCAATTCAAAGTGTATTTGTGTGCAGATTTATCTGAGAGTGGCTTGGCACTAAATGATTTTCCATTGGCGCTAAAAGAGCCCCTGCATGCCAAGAAAGTAAATATCAAACAGAAATGTGCCAGTATTTCCTGCCAGTCTCACATTTTTGAAACATTTTCCATCCTCCATGCCATTGATTTTTGATATGCTCCCAAGCTTCCTAGGGAAAGGCTTTTGAGTTTCACCCCAGGATGCTGAAAGTCTTCTAATTTGAATACTAAAAATGCTACATGAAAAAAAACCCCTCCCCCTTCTGACACCCCCCAGGAAAAAAATTCCCAGAATCTTTTACTGTGAAATGTTGGAAGACTTCAAGGAGTTTTTCAACCATCAAAAAAACACAACAAATAGAATGTGACATTTTTTCCAACTTTTGCACAAAGTTGATAAAGCCTCTCCGCCTCTTTTCGGGATCTCTCAACCATAGACTTCTGATTGTATTTCATTAGTGATTCCTGTGTCTCAGTTTCACACAATTAGCATTTTAATTTTATTTTTATTACTCATTCCTACCCTTGGAGCTTTCTCCCTGCTCCTGCATGCCAATTTCCACCTTTGAAGCTCTGTGCCTTGAAGACTCTTTCACAAGTTGTCCTTACACCATTGACCACTCAGTCCTGGGGCTGGACTGCATTTCTTTGTGTCTGTGTTGCATTCTCAGACCAAGAGTTCTCCAGCTTGGAAGCAGATGGCATTGATCAACCTCCCAATCACTAGACTTGTTGCAGGGCACCCTTCAGTCACAATGAGATCACATTTAATAGTGTGTCTTGAACCAAAACAGCAGTAATAAAAGTATCCAGACTTTACTGCTTGGCCAATTCATTGGATGAAAAGAGGAAATGTCATAATCCACAATTTAAGATATTTCATAAAGCATAGACTATTTTGTTTCTGTTTCTGTTTCTAGTTAATTTGCTAGCCATGATAACATTTTTTCACTATTGTTTATACTATTGTGTACATAACTCCTATATTTCTGAGTAACCTACTTGGCTTGCCTAACCACAGTGTTCAAACAACTGCCAGGTTGATCTTCTAGATTCTGGACATGGTACAACATTGGAAAATGCAGCGAAAATCAAAAAACACTTTTGCCTTATTAGTAAGGAATTTTAACAGACATATTTCTCGAATTTGATGCTCGTATGAAGTAAGAGATTTTGCCTCTTAAAAATTATTTGGCTCATTACAATTTTTTAAGTTGTCTGGTAGAGCCTAAAGATGGGATGAGTTTCTTAAAGTTGTTGTGTGAAGGATGCAGAAGTAATAACTGCTGTCATCATCCCTGAAGACCTTTCTCACCTGGCATTAATGCCACAGGAAACATAATCAGGAATAATTCTCATATGATGCAGGAAATATTATGTAGAAGAAACTCTCAAATAAACAGAGAGAGCTCCAGCTCCTGAGCTTCTGGAGATGGGCAATAGGACATGCACAGCTTGGGAACCTCAATGCAGCACAAGGTTGAATGGAGGCTCTGTGTATGCACATTTATCTGCACAACCACAAGTACACATTTGAATTCACTAAGAGAAAGAAAGAGACAGGAAGGGTGTTGTGCAGCAGAAGCTGAAAAGAATTTTTTAAATTTAAAAACCCAACCGAAACAAATGAAATTATATGCATAAGTCTGTGTTGATGCTAGGAAAATAGTATATGCACAAACAATACAAATCAGATTGAGGGTTCACTTCATGTATACGTTTTATAAATTAAAGACAGCATTCTGCTCCTGGGTCTGAACTGTAGATCTTGATTGTACATTTTTTTCTGGAGTGAACTCACACCACACAGGGGCAGGGAGCTGCACAGAGGGAAATGCCCTGCTACATCTGGGACAAAAATGCTGCCTGAAATCCAGGGTGCTACAGAGTTCTTCTCAGGCCACGGCACTGCATGTCCCAAGGTGGGGATGAGCATGGTCCATGTGTCGCTGGTGCTGGAGGTGTTGCTCACATCAGGCCTTGCATCTCTGGTGGTGCATGGCCAGATGCCATGGCTTGGGGCTGTTGGAGAATGCCAAAGTGCATCACTGGGACTCCTAAAGGGCCACAGTCATTGGCCTCTTTCAGTGACCACTCACTGCTGGAATACTTGAAGGCTCTGTGATCAGCAAAGTCTGTGAAAATAAAGCAATAAATGAAATGAAATGAAATGAAATGAAATAAAATAAAATAAAATAAAATAAAATAAAATAAAATAAAAAATAATAAAATAAAATGAAGTAAAATAAAATATACCCCAGACTACTATTTTTACAAGCTTCTTGAGTGAGAAATGTGTAAAGTCTTTGTGCTAGAACAGTCATATCTTTTTAATCTGTGCCCCTGGAAGAGGGCAAATTGAAAGACTGAAAGACTCCTTTTACCCTTGTGTTCATTGTTGACTTTTATTTAACATTTCACCCCAAATATTATCTGACTATAAATCATTGTTGGTGAATTAATTTTTTTTTATTAGATGTCCTTGCTGGGGACCTCCATCATTAGAAATCATCATCATCAAGCTACTTTGGTTCAAATCCTCACTGTAAAAAGTCAAAACTACTGTAAGTCATGTTTTGTAAATAGTAATTCCTTAGCCTTGCCCAAAATTGGACCAAAGAGCCTGAGTAAAAAGGCCAGGTCTCAGTGATGAATTTAATTTTTTTAAAGCTATGAAATATGGAATAACAGAATGGAAATAACCCCACTAATCATAGAAAAAAAACAACCCTGTATTCACTCACAGAAGGAACTGTGCAGCAAAACCCTTGACAGAGACACAGGGTGGTGTCACTGCATCTTGCGTGTGTGAGGAAGCTCTGGAGCTGTGCTGTCAGGGAGTCCTTTCTTCTCCTGTGATGTGTTTTCACTATGGGTTTTAGAACAGATGAGCAAAAAGACGACAGCGATTCTGAGCTGCATCAGCTCAGGGTTTGTAGCAACCTGCCCACACTGAAAACTAATGCTGCTGACTGTGTCCATGAAAAAGCCCTTGAGCAGGTTTCTTTCCTAAAGGTAGATCAGAGGAGAAAATCTGTGAGGAAACAGGCAGCTTTATCCACGTAGCAGCAATGTGTTCTCTCTTGTCCAACGGGTAGAACAAACTGATCAGTCTTGGATTAGGCTTCTCCCCAACAGGAGACTATGGTAAAGGAAAGAAGAAATGTGTTTTTTTTTTTTAAAAAGTGATATTTGATATAAAATTGCAGGAAAACATTTAGGCTGGTTTATATTCTGTTGAAATAATTCACTTGTTGCTACCCAGCTTGTTAGCATAGTTGGGCACAATGTAACTTATTGTAGGTCTCTGTCGCCAACCTCTGTTCTGTAATTCATTAGTTTCGAATTGCTGCCACAAAATATTACTCCTTAAAACTAGAGATCTTCCTAATTTTAATGGAGAAAAACTACCCATGCTTATGAACTGTAAAAGTTTTGAAGCCTTTATTCAAAATGGACTGAGATAAAGTGAAGTCATGATGAAAGAGATGGAAAGCATAACTCTGCCTTGCCTCATTAATGGCCATGGTTGCTGTGTGAGTGACAATATTTTGGTGCCAGACAGCATTTTGGTTCCAGAAATAGTGAACTCAGGCTTTCGTGCTAAAACAGCCTCAAATAGTCATTATCCACACTGCTCCTGGGTGTAAAAGATTTTCACATCTGAATAGTTTCTGTGATTCAGGCAGGTATAGGTAACCCCTGCCATGGTTTAGAATGTTTATAGAAGAATCAGATGGGTTAATGCTGTGTTTACAGTCAAATGTTGAGGGGCAGTCTCTGTGTCTGGGCATCAGATTATATGTAAGGATGGACCCATGAATAGCATCACAGAAAGGTATTTTATTCATGCAGGTGTTCAGGAAAAGACATAGTGCATGGCTGGAGCTGAGGAACGTGTCTCCAATGGCACCTTGGAACATGGGACTGCTGGCAGCCCTGCTTGCCCCAGCCTTCTAAATGCATCATCCTGTATCAATTACTGCTCATTAGCAGATTCTGGACTACTCTGTTCCAAGGGGAAATGGGTGAGACAGTGTGGACAGATCTCTAACCACAAGACTTCAGGGAAAAAACAGTGGGGTAAGTCCGATGCTCAGCATGTGAGAATTCACAGTTCTGATTATAGACTCTGTCTATAAGAGAGACTGCTCTGGTTAAATGCAGCTTTTCTCTTGGGCCTTGTAAATCTAGAAGTGCTGTTCCTGTTAAGAAATATTGAAGTCAGACACCTTCTCACCAGGACTGACTTACTGGGAAAATTGACGCTTGAGCTAGAAGGAAAGATCTTTTGTCAAAATCTGGAAGAAAATGAGAGGGAAGCTGGCAGAACAGAGCTGGTACCTAGCAAAAAAACCTATTAAGTGTCAGAGTCTGGGGCCATGGGCAGCTGTTCTCTGATCACACTTTCTAGCTATGTCCTTGCTATGGAATTCAAAGGAGTAATTTTAAAAGATTCTTTAGTTTCTAGTTAAATACAAGCTAAGGCACTTTGTTTGCCCTTCTCATTAGGTTACCATACAAGGGTGATGATTTTGGGTGTTTATATTAATTGCTACTGTGCACTCTTACTTCTCTGTCCATGGTGAGTTAGCTTCTTAATCTCAAACCAGGAGGAAAAAAAAAGGCTCATTTCAGCCACTGCTCACTTATGAACATGTCAAGAAGCAGGAGCCTGAGTCTGCTGCTAGTTTTTCCTGCATTAGCCTTTTGGAGAGCTATGGGAACTCCTGGGCAACTGAAGCACTGCTCAGCACAAAACTCTGCAATAGGACATCAAATGGATTTATCAGTATCACAGAAGAAGAAAAAATCCACTCACAAATCCACTTCAGCACAAGTCTAGCATAGTGTATCCCACTAGATTTCCCTACAATGCCCACAGGTACCTTTATGCTTGATTCCTTTGACGGTTACAGTAGTGGTAAGAAACAGCTGGGAAGATGGAAATACATCAATCTGACTGGTTCTGCTCCAGAATTTTCATGAGGAAGTAGGGAAAGATTCATGTCTGTACTAACTTGCTTGTATATGCAATTTTATGGGTACAGCTGCTAAAGTGAGATACTTCACAAGTCTGAAACCTCAGAAGACTTAGAGATCAGACATTTCATTTGGAATCAAGCAGCTGTGGAGGCAGAAATCCATATTCAAAGGCTTTATGTTGTAGCTAATGAACAAGAGAGCAAGCAGAGGGAAAATCAATCTGAGACCATGCCTATGTTAAACCAGGAGCTGATAGGAAAACATATAAATTTCCTCTGATATTTCCGTAGCTGAAATATAGCTTTATGTGAAAAATGGTGAATTGAATTACACCACCTTGTGTGATCATATGGATTATAATTATTATTATTAGTGTGTCCATTATCTTGTGAGGCTGCTTCTGTTTGGGTATATTTGTTTACAGAGTATATAAGAAACTTGTCCCAGAATTGGGGTCCCACTGAACAGGGTTAAATATCAGCAAGAAAAACTCTGCTGGCAGCCTTGGCACATTATGTGCTAATAGCACTACAATCATCTTATCTGGTCCTACATTAAGTCTTTCAGTGAGGTCAGAACTGTTGAAGTCTGTGGAAAAAGAATCACAATTGAGTGAAAAAATGGGTTAACAAATGGAAGTTCATCGTGGGAGCTGCTGTAGTCATGAGCTGTCCCCTACTGCATGCTGTCTACATTTTTTCTGTCACTGTATTGCCTAACACCTTCCTGCAGCACATGTTTATATTCAACACAGTCCAAGGCAAACTTAGAGGTGTTGCTACGTAGAAGCAAAGCAGCATAATTAAAAACAAAACAAAAAACAAAATAAAACAAAAAAACCCACCAACCAACCAACCAACCAAAAACAAAACAGAAAAAAGAAATCTAAACATCTTTAGCTGAATGGAACAACAATGGCTTGAACTTTTTGGAAGAAGAAATAAAAAAAATCTGATTGATCTGGAAAAAAAAAAAAAAAAAAAAAAAAGAAACTTCTTTCACATTACCCAGAAAAATAAAACACAAAACTTGAAAAAAAGCCTTCAAAATATGTGAAATATTTTATTGTGGAAAAGACAGCACCTACTTAGATGTTTCAGGAACTTTGTGTTTGGTCTTCTCTTCAGTAAAACATCGTTAGCTTTGCTAGGTAGAAAATTTGGAACCCGGTCTGTCTCTGCATAATGATCTGTTATAGAGGGTTGCAGAATGCCAGAGTACTTCTATTTTAGTATTTAATGCAAAGACTTCTCTTCCCAGCTAGAAAAGACCTTTGATTTTCTAACGAATGTTTCAGATGATCTGAGAATTAGTGGGTGTGTTAGTAATCACTTGGTTTTTACAAGTGGAACAATTCTTTTAGCCAAACTGGATGAGGCATGAAGGGGAGGTGAAAAACCTTCTTAATCCCCTCACACTTATTCCCACCAACTAAAAAGAGGGAAAATCTAATTTCCTAATCTCCTCCACTCCAGCCCCACGGAAGAAAGATAGAGATTAACAGGAACAGAAAGATCAAAAGTTTCTGAAAAAGTATTACACAGTGATGTTGAAAGCTTTGAGATACTTGGTTCTTTGGTAAGGTCCGGGGGTCACTTACCCGGACCAAGTAAAGGACCAGGTCCTTGGTTCTTTACTAGGTCCGGGTAAGTGACCCCTGGATTTCAGGTACCCTCATAAGTCTTAGATAATTTTTTTATTCTTCACCTCACAGTATGGGGCAACCCCCCTTAGCGTTTCCATTCTGGCTTTGCCTTCCACATGTTCTGCCTTACCCACTGCAGGAAAGTCCATTCACCAAGAAATTTTACTGTGAAACAGAGTCAATAAAGAGTTGTCAAGAGAGATTTCTGCAGGAGCAACTGTCATTAACAGCAGCAATGTTGAAGACCCAAGGACGCCTTTCTGTAGGAAACAAGAGATTTTTTTAAAAATATACATTTGAAAATGTTGTGCTGTGTGTGGAAATATGAGATGTGGCTGCTACCAAGGTTGAAAATCCAGACACTGCTGTTAATACACTTTTGAGATTTGAAGTCCAAGAAGAGCACACACAAGATTAGACAACAATGAAATATAGATCTAATTTTTACTTTTCAGATACTAAAAGCAATTGTAAAAATGTTATTTCACAAGGAAAGAATGATCATTAATCACTTTGGCATTATCCAGACAGTAATTATACCCTAGCTATGCAAGGTAATTATAATTGCACCAGGGGAAAGGTCTCTGTCAAAGCCATAATAACTGGCTCTCTGTTACACAGCTGCCCATCTCCATAAAACATAGTAAAAAGTACAAACACTGTTGTCCAGTTGACTTCTCTCTGTAGGGAAAGGGGAACAGCAAGAGGCAAGTCCTCAATGAGAAAGGGGCAGAAAAACCCCCGTGTGATGTCTGCCTGGAGCAAAGCAGGCACTTTGATGCCCAAACTGCTGAGTTTTAGGACATAATAGGAAACAACAGATTTTGAGGCTGCAGTCATGTCTCAGGAGCACTTCTCTTGCTCAGATGTTTTCAAGCTTTTTCTCAGTCAGAAAGCAGAGCCACACACGTTTTTAAGGAAGGAAAATTGAAACTGAAGACAAAAAAAAAATGTTGTGACAAAAGGTCACATGTCAAATCCCCAGGCCCTCAGAGCACAGAGGGTCCCTGCTTCTGTATTTTAAAGTACTTCTCCCGTGTGGCTTTGGTGCAAGGTGTCGTCTGTGAGATCCGGAGAGATCTCCCAGGAAGTCTGGCTGCAGCACCCCTGTGGCACTGCAGGAACTATTGGCACATTCCTGCGTGCCACAAACATCTTCCTGCAAGGTGGCCCATCAGTTTTCTGGTTGCCTAAAAGCTGAGATTCTTTTCTGAACTTACAAGGTCAGCCTTGTGCTACCTTACAGTCACTAAACAGGATATCACTGGCTACAGGTAAATAAATACACTATATCCTAGAGAAAACACAGCTCTTAGCAGTTTCTCTGGAGTTGACTTTTTTCTCCCGCCCTAGGAACCTTCTTCTGCCTCTTCCCGTGCTGAAGTCTGTTTTGGGGTGTGCCCTAAAACTATATAATAAAAACGTGTATTATTACTGGCAAATGCTCTGTGAACTTTTGTAACAGAGGATTTAGGCCTGCATTAGCAATGGGAGCTACTAGCAGATTTCAGTAACTGTTAAACCACTCAACCTCCATTATTTGCTGACCTGATTATATTTCTTTCTAGGCAATTAAAATTATGCTGTAGAAATGCTTTTAAGTACCCCACCTCACTGAACTTTTATTTGAATGGTCATGTTTGCAAAATACAAATGAAACCAGAAATATATAGCATATATAATATATAGCCTTTGTAAAGACATTCAGAAAAGTACTATACAACATAAGAGTTAGGCATTTTTACTTGAGTAATATTATCAAATCCACAGCTGAATGAATCTTCCAGAGAAGTTGTAATTATTTGAATTTGTGATGCCACATTAGTGTAGCTCGTTCTGTTGCATCTTGCTTTGTGTTTTCCACTTATCTTAAGAGTTTTGGTTTACAGCAATACTGGCAGAAGTAAAGAAAAACTTAAAAATTCCTATATGAAAGGATGTTTCCAACAAGATTACAGTAGACACATTTCTGTGGCCATGATGAAATTTCTCTGCTCCTGTGTATGGGTGTTTAGATATCTGATTCAGATAATTTTGCCAAATTACTTGAGCACTGTTTCTAAAACTGAGAATATTGGGTATTTTTCTAAGTGAATTCACAAAAGCTGAAGAAATATTACAGCAGATTTGCAGTTTCTCTAAACTAAGTGGTTAACTCATGGTCCTATTATTCACCAAGATAAACCTAAAAATGCGTTTTTTGACATTATAGAAATCCAAGGACCAGCTAAAAACCTCTAAACATATTCATCTTTAAATCACAGATTAATCTACTTTTTCTTTACCTAAGAATATTTGAGTACTTGAGGCTGACAGTACAACCTAAGTTAACGCAAGGAATGAAGAGAGAGTAGCCCTCCCTACTACAAATTAAGCATGGATAGTTTGGAGACAAACCACAATTTAAGATATATTTGTATCAAGGGTTCTGCATAAAGCAGTCGTTGAGCTTGGGAAGCATCTATTTTTCCCCGAGGAAGAACATCTCCCAGGGTCTCCCAGAGGCAATGTGACTCTGTGAGCCCTTGAAGATGAGAGCGGGGAGCTGGGGACAGCAGCACTGACCACCTTCCTGTCCCCTGTGATTTGAACTTGGTCAGTGTCTTGAGCATTTCTCAGTTCTCCATAATAACAGCAACGGCAATGAGAGAATTAGTAATTTCTTTAGTCATTTCTGGAGAAGGAAACACATTTCCCTCTTCTGCTTCTGCACAGTGATAATCCTTTTTCATTTCTAATGTATTCCTCTCTGTATTATTAAATTGAATAATGAATGACAAACGGTGGCAGACACATCGACTATGGAGATTAATAACATCATTAATAGTTTTTAGAATGACACCTTTGCATTCAAAACAGTTTATTATGTTAACGTGCCATGTCATGTTTCTTTCACTATTGTGCTCAGCCTTTCTTTCTCTTTATCTCTCAGTGTTTTTCAAAAGTGTTTTTCAAAACGTGTGAATTGTCCTAAGTAAGGCTTTGATCTTGCAAACGTGTGCAGACTATTTACCTAACACAAGAGCCATCCTCTTACATCCAGTTAGACTATTGCTTGTAGAAATTCTTACCTAAGTATTTGCTGATCAACATTTTAGATTTGCATTGGAAGAAGGACAATATCTCACAGTGTGTTTGCAAACCGACCCGTAGAGTTGGATCCAGTTTCTGGTCCTGTGTTCTAGTGACACATGCACAAGGTTGAACCCGTAATAGTATATACTAATGATAAGATGTTTACACATCCAGTTGGCAGATATTCTAAAGTACATTTTTTAAAAGAAAGGTTTTATGTAATCGCAGAACACTCCTGATGTTTTCATGAACAATATTAGGCATTAGCATGTATCAAATAAATAGTTAAATTGGTCATAAAATCAAAGGTATAGGTTCTTCTGAGGGACTTTAGATCAGCTGATTCACTGTGAGTAAGCATCCACAGTTGGTTTTCACCAACTGTATTCCTTTGCTGGCAAATATACAAGATTGTCTCTGTTTCAAAGTGCACCATTGCCACTACTTACTGCTCACCTGTGACATACTGTCCCTCAATTCTAGTACATAAGGTCCCTTATCTTTTTTCCCTCTTTCCACTGCAGATAGTGACACCCCCCAGGGGAAAACCATTAGCGGGTAGAAGTCTGAGAAATATGTGAATTTGCTTGGTGCCTTTATGGGGGCTACAAGTGTAGCTGGAATTAAGTGCACCCTTTGATGCTCACCTTTTGTATCCTTGCTAGATGTTTCCTGGCACAGCAAAAGCAGCTGATGGGGTATTTGGAAGAACATAACTAATAGCAACAAACCTTTGGTTCACAGATCTGTCTTCAGTTCGTAGTTAAGTGAAAACCAAGCACTCATGGAGGTGCCTATCGATGTGTCTAAATTCACTTAGAAGCAATCTTTTTTCGGTGTTGTTGTCCTGTGGAGTGGATTGTGTGAAGGAGGGATAAGAATGATCCTAGACACAATTTCCTCATGTTTATTTTAGGTGGTTATGACTCAGAGGATGAGAACAGGGGATGCAGTTGTGCCTGCTCAGTCAGCTTTGGAAATAACCATTATTTTTACTTGAATGATGGAAATGCCCTGCTTTCCCTGTCATGGATTAGCTCTCCACTATGCTGGCTGCTACCACAAATACTCAACAAAGACGTCTTCCTTGCCTCAGGAGTTTCTTCCACAAATAATAAATAGATGAGAGTTATCTTCCTTACTACTGAAACAATTCCACCTTTCACCAGCTGTCTCCCCTCACACATATTTGCTGGGGCCTCCATGGACCTACAAACACTCAATTTTTGGAAAATACTCTAAGCATGCACAGTACCTAAATAACAATTTCTTTGCAGACAGCTAATCTCAGCTGTAGAAAGTTTTTGGAAAATATGCAGCAATGCTTCAGACCAGGTGCTGTGTGCAGATACAGGCACCCAGTTCATCCTTTTGGGGAGCTGTGGGTGTGAGCTGCAGTTCATGACACTTCCTGAAGAATTTCAAGGGGGAATATAACCAACAGTCCAAGTATTCATAGCAAGAGCTTTGTTTTCAGTTTCACTGCAATAGCAATTAGCAACGACTTGGCTTTTGGCCACTGAAAATTATATAGCCAACTGGCAAAAAGTAGAATTTTTTCCTGGCTTTATGCTTGCAAGCTGGGTGGCATAGGAGGACTTTGGGAGAGTATATAACACTAACCTCTGCAGAATAATGCAAGGACTAGTCAAAAGTGCTTTCTTCATACAGCCAGAGGCTAATTGCCAACCAGCCTCATTGACCTTCATCAAAACTGGGCTTTGTTGAACAGTGACATTTGCACTGTCTTTCTCTTTTTGCCTGCTTTCCTCATGTTGTCTTACTTTCTCTCTTGCTAAATTTCAGTTTTATTTTGTTTTGTTCCATGTGTATGCACAAAACTCTTCCTGGTCTGAGAACATTTGCAGATAGATGCAAACCCCCAGGACCAGGGCACGTTTTAACAGCTGTGCAGGATCTGTTCATGGTACCCATGACCGATGCTCTGGGAGACACAGAGGTAACTCCCTGGGCCCCGCAGCTGCCCTGTACTGACTACACAAGAGCTGAGAAGAGCTCACAGCTGGGTACTTCCACCCCCAGGACTACCAGGCCCTCAGAGAAGATGCTTTGATTGTAGCTGTCTCCTTTTGCAGTTGCTGTACCTGTTTGCCCAGATTTCTCCCCTCCCCGAGGCGAGGCTGCCTCATTAGCAAGCTGGCAGGTTTCAATCCATCATCCTCAGTTCTAGGCTGAGAGCTGAAAACATGTAGCAAGCAAATAGAAGTTTACGACATTATAATTGCAAATACTTCTGCTTTGTTTTCATCTCAAGGAAGAGAATTTTGGAATGAAAGGAGATCAGAGGCTTGCCAATGCATGAAGCTTTATGGGCTTATGTCCCAAAATTATATCACCAGTTAGGAGCTACAACAGTGCTTTGAATGCTGCTTAAAACCAAAGCAAATCCCACATAAAAATGATTGTTTTCTTCAGTAAATAACTAGTACTAGAATAGGTAACATCAGAATTGCCATAATTAACATCCCTTTAAAATGAGAAAGCGACAGAAATGAAAACTATATGGAATCTATACTTTAGTAGAAGTGTGAGCATTTACATATCTGTCTAAAAGAATGGTCAAAAAATTTAAGTCAAACACTCAAAAATGAAGAAAGTCAGGTTGCCCATGGCCTTCCAAGTATTCTCTAACTTTTTCTATTCACTTAACTGTAAATATAATAGCTCAGAACTAGTTTCAGCAACCCCTGAGGCAGACTGAGTTGCAAGCTACCGCGCTTTTGTCACAATCTTCTGTTTTTCCTTTGAATTCCACAGCTCACATGTTCAAGTACTGTGTGAGAACTTCAGCTGTCTTTTCTTCTCCTATTGAATATGGATAAAATTTTTGGAGTTTGAACTCAGAAGTCTTAAAAAAAATTTAAAATGCACAGGTTCATTACTGCAAACCACATTCTTACTTATAAGCCAGCTATTTGAGGAGCAGCTTGTACCTTTTACAGATTAATATCACCTTAAGCACTGTGAAAATTAGATAGTAAATCCAGCAGGCACTATGTAGTCACTAGAATAGAAGTGCTGGCTTTTCGCACCAGTTTTTCAGTGTGGTGAGAATTTGTAACTTCCATTAACTCAGTAAGCCTGTGAAGGAAGCCTGAAGCTATGTTTTTGTTTTAATGGAACACTGGTTGGTATCTTTATGTAGCAAGGCCCATTAAATCTATTTAATACTGAGACTTTTTTAATACTGCAATATCAAGACAGCTAATTGGAGAGAGGTAACCTGGTGAAAATACACCCAATATTTGCTGTAAGGACATACAGAGTAAGGTCAAGGTGGGAACTCAAATCTCCTGAGGCAGTAATCAAGGCTGCTTGCTATCAATTCAAACTAAGACTCCTATGTTTTGTCACTAGTCCATGAGATGAAGCTTTGCAAGCTCCCTAGTCAAATCTTTTCAAAGAAACAACAGGTTAAGTTCAGAGGAACACAAATGATCTTTATTTTAAATGTCTGATAGCTTCAGTAACCTCAGAATAACTCAGCTTGCATTCTGGGATCACTTTTCTGCAAGGGGGTGAAGTCGCAAACAGTATAAATTAAAAGTGGTAAAAATATTTATTGGCAACCTAAGTTTTTAGGAGCACAGTTTTATATGTCTCTGTTTGCATAGCTTCAGCATAAATGGAGCAATATTAATACCACAATAAGGTCTGTTTGCATGCTGCTCCAAGAATTTTCATGCAAAGGAAAAACGCTTGCCTTTGCCATTATTCTTTATGACCAGAAATCCTGGTTAGCTTAAAAAAGTAAAGTTTTTTTGAAAATGTTTATGTGAATTTTTTTTGTGATCATGGAAAGGGAAGATAATTACTTAGAATATTTACTAAAGCTTCATATTAGGATAATCACATTAATCCTATTTTTGTCTATAAAGGGCATTTTACCTGAGCTTGTTCTTTTATCATGTGTTACTGTACAGTGCAGCTGTGGGGCTCTTCTGGGCAGGGGAGGGATGGGGGTGTCTTCTGTTTGGACAAAACTTGTATTTGTCCTTAACTAGCTAGAAAGAGCCTATACACCTCAGACAGTCCCTGTCTTGCATCTTTCTCCCAGATCCATTCTTCCCTAACAGTGTTCATGTCTTCAGCCAAACCCAGCTGGCAGAAAGGAGCACTGACCAGGCCACTGCCACCTTGTACCAAGCCAGATTCCAATTCCAACTCTTCAGCAACACATAAATTCAGATTAATGTGAAAGCAAGGCAGAGATATCTGCAAATTTTGGTGAGAGCCCTCCCTCCTGTGCAGTACCAGTACAAAACAGGGCTGCTGGGTCAGGAAATGATATTTTTTGCCCTTCTACACCAGCATCTATTCAGAAGTTGAAAAGATGGAAGAAGACTTACTGCCCCGTCTAATAGACATGGTATTATCCCCTCCCACAAGCACTACTCAGCTTCCTGACATAAGGCACTTGCTACTTAGACAGAAAATAAACATGGTTTGTCTTTGCTAAGTGCTGAGAACATCTGTCACTGATGCTCCAGATGAGCCTAGTGCAGCACGATAATGACACACAGGTCTGCTGCACTGGCTGCTTTCAAACTTTCACCTTGCCCATTTCACTGGCACTAGAAAAAAAATCTTTTTTCAGAATAGAAATCATGTGACCTGAAAATAAAACTGTTGAGTTAAATGATGGTAGGATTGTCCTGGTTTAAGTCACTCTAGGAAAAGGATGTACTTGGGGTAAAAGGTTGTGACACACCTGAGAGAGAGAAGGCAGAAAGAACAGATGATGACAGGAAGAAAAAATTGGGGTGAAGGCAGAAAGGAAGAACAGAAGCTTATGAGGCTGGAGAAATTCTGGAGCAAAGACAATTCAATACCAGTGGCTGAGAAACATAAGCTGGAAAAGTCTTTGGAGGAAATCTGCTTGAGATCATCCTTTCTTTGAGCTGATTCAGTGTGTACGGCGGGCTGAGAGAGCCACAGCTAGGCTGTGGTATTGCCACTGTGCAGATGGACTCAGAAAAGGAAAAGATTAGAAACTGGGGCTGTATTGTCAGAGTAGATCTGTCATAAAGTCGCAGCCAACCACAAATCCATCACTCCTTGTTCTCTATATCTCATGGTGAATCTGGGAAGAAACACAAATGGCCTAGATACGTTCTTGGCTTTTGGAGACCCTGTGTCTGAAATAAGGACGCGTAAAGAGGTCTTAATTAAAAAAACAAAAACAAAAACAAAAGCCAAAAAACACCCAAAAAAGTCTGGAAGCTTGTCTGCTTTTTTGGACTACATAAGATACATAAATGGTCAACGTTTCAGTGCAATTTAGCCTGTAGGTAGAGGGCTGATGCTTTGCTTCTTGTCCCCTTGACTATGTCATGACCAAGAAGTGAGATGATTGATTTTGCTGAGCAGTGGAGACTGTGAGAGCCTGGACTATTAAAGATTAATGACTCATTTACCCATTTGTTCCAAGGTGCTTAACTGAGGCCAGGTTTGCATCCCTTAGAGGAGGTGGTGAATTTTTGGGTGTGTAATGGCTGGTCTGCATAGGGCAGAGGGGTGAACCATCACTGCCTGGAGGCTTCAGACCTCTTTGGCCTTGGGGGCCAATAAAGGAAGGTGCTTTTATCACACTAATTGCTCTGCCTTGCACAACTCACTCTTTGTAAACCCCCCCAGAGCCCGGCAAAGTCTGATGGGGCATTACTGGCTCAACTGCGCTGAGGTGAGGGCAACTGAGAAGGTGTCATAAAGCATCAAAGAGCCCCCAGGCAACCCCTGACTCGTTTCTGAGGTCTTCCACCAGAGGACTGAAAGCTCCCCTCTCCAGGGGAGGCACCTGGGGGTTCCCAGCCAGCCTGAGCAGTATTTTAACCCATCAGACTTTGTGTTTTGGGAGCTTCTTCTCCTAATTCCAACAGATCAAGATGGATCAAGACCATCAGTTTGACCAATGGACATCTAAACTGCAACGATCAAGCCTCCTCCAAGACCTGCTGGTGGTGGTCATGTATCTTTCTACTCTTACAGTTTCTTTCTCTTTCTTTCTTTTGCCTATCTTAAGTAATATTTTTATGCTTTCATATTCCTATATTCCTACAGATAACGCTAACTAAAACAGCTACCTTCCTGATTTCCATTGCAAACAAATTGTTCTAAACTAAACCCTACCTTTACATATTCACAAACACCCATCATCCAGTGTCGTTTCTCTCTAATCAACTCCAAGGGATCTATGAACAAAAATTTGGGTTACTCTTGCCTCTGTGAGGGTGGATGGTAACACGGCCTACGCTGTCCAGGGCTGGGCTGATGGATACAGGGCAGTGCCATTATCCTCCCACTGTGGATGATGGGGAGGGCAGTGGTAGGAAACTGGAGCCTCTGATCCACAGCGCAATTAAAAGCCTTAAGCTTGCTCTGACCTGCTGGAGCAAACAGGGCTCAGATGTTCAAGAAATCATGCTGTGTGTCTATTCAGCTGTTTCTGTGTTATAACACCCATCCAATTCACTTCGGTTTCAAGGTTTTTGAGAGTGAAATTGCACAGCAAAAAATGGTGTGGAATGGATTATTTTATAGCTCTGACCAGTGAAGTTAACTTATCATTACTCATACCCAAGTAAATCAGGCTATTTTCCTGTTGGTCACAAAAATAGATGTATCTATGATGCAGTTATGTTACTTGTTTTAATGTGATCTGCGAGGATTTTTCTTAGAACTTGGAGGAAAAAGGTGACCCTGTTTTGCTTTGGTCCAGATAAATCAATAGCCTTGAAATTTGGAAACAATATATATTCGACCACACAAACTAATAAGGCACCAGTGTTTTAGCAGACATTATAAAACATAAAATTAGATGGAAAATTGCCTTAAGCCCCTGTAAATTAAAATTGCTCTTTTTATAACAAAAATGAGCCTTATATAGCAACAAACAATTTTGTGATCTTCATTTAAATAGCCAATTTCATATGGCAGAGAGTATTTATTCATCCTGCTCCAGTGACTTAACCAGCAATTTACAATGTGATGCCTTGCATATTTTCACAGCATTGTAAAAAAATGGGGTTCTGTAGATTTATTTGATCCCTGTTGAAAAATTATTTTTTACCTCCTCCTAACCAGTGTAAACTGGAAATTGTTCTTAATGTAATTCTCTTGCTGACCATGCACCCATTAATCAGGAAACTAATTAGAGCCAGTTTGCTTGCTCTAATTTGAAAAAGTGAAAGTAACATATGTTGGCAGTTAATTCGGATTTTTTTTTTTGTTAACAGGCACACAAGTTTTTATAACGAAATAATATTTGATACTGATACAGAGAAACATGGGCTAATAAATTGCAACAGGCTGGGAAAATGCAGTATGTGAATCACTATGGGAATAATAACATAGATCATTTAGTGCTCTAGTTTTTCTGTTGATGATTTTCCATTTTAGCTATTTTTATATGGCATTACAGTGACTTGATTTGGAACTTCTCAAACACACGTCAATACCAGTTTTCAGCATTTTGGAAGTTTGCACAGGCCCAGTGCAATTTCTGAGACCGATTTACAAGAAAAATATTATGCATCTAGGCTCCATTTCAAAAACTTCTGTTGTCTTGGCTTTTTAAGAAAGTCAATATGAAGAAAAGGGTGCCAGCTGACAGCCTGCAAGGGTCTTGGTTAAAGCTCTGTCTGAAGCCCACCCAGGTCATTTGCAGGTTTTGTCCTGAGCTGTTTTGTCACCAGGGCAGGTGACTGCCAGCAGCAGCACCAGCACCCTCATCTGAGCCACTTGTGAGCCAGACACTGACTTTGACCCATCTGTGAGGGAGTTTGGCTGAAGTACAGATGTCCCAACAAGTGCCATCTTCAGCCTAGTGACAGCAGCATTGGTGACCTCACAAAAGAGAAACCAGAGATCCTTCTGGAGGTCTCAAGGAATTATGTACTTTATTCACAGCTCCCTGTCAATGCCCAGAAAACATAAAGCAAGTAGGGGAAAGTATGCTGCAATGCCAAGTGGTAGAGCTGGAAGGAGCAGAGACACCCCAGAGTGGACCAGCTTCTCAGCTGCTTGAATAATAGTAATTAATCCCAAAGGACATGGCTTCTATCCCTAGACCACCATGGCCACATTTCTGTGCTGGCTTTTGGTCCAACTGGATGTCAAAGCAGGGTGAACACAGGTAGGTCCTGTGGTTTGAAGTGCTTCTCCAAGCTGAGCCAGCCTTTGGTGTCTTGCCCACAGCACATAATGGATAATGTGCACGTGTGTGGGCTCTCCATGGCCAGGCTTTCTCCTCTCTTGTGCCCCACTCATGGCTCTGACACACTGCAGAAATGATGGGAGCCATGGGCCCTGCTGAAGCACAAAAGACAGACTGACCAAAAGCTCTCCACACAAGTATTTTCCAAGGAACAAAGGAAGTTTTTATGAAGAAATTCATCTCATCTGAAGGAAAAATAAAAACCCCAAATCTTGAAGCCCTTGAGATGTCCTCTCATCAAAAGTCAGATGGATAATATGTTCATGGCATTCTTTTCTGCCGGGACGTGATGTGATGAGTAGGAGGAATAAGGCCATGGAGGAGGGATGCCAGAGGCTCTCACACTGGACATCACACCCAGTGCTGCCCAGCAGGCAGGTGAGGGGCAGCAAGAAAGGAGGAGGTACAAGAGCCACTTTTGGCCTCACTTGGGTGAGAGATGAAGCTGTTCTCAAGGCAGGAAGGCAGTTGGGGTTCCTCCTAAAGCAAAGCAGCTGGGAGTTGCTGTTCACACCATGCCCTCCCAGTCCTATCCAGGACACGTTTATGGACTTAACAGGATGGGATGGCTATGTAAAAATGCATAACTCCATTTCACTGTGTGTTAAAAAATGGAGCTGTGCCCACCTGATCCGATAGGCCCAGGATAACACGTAAGGCAGAGGTAGAAATGTGCTACCAAATCAATAAATTATTCAGCACAGGTACTTTGAAAAGTATGTTTAAAAAAAATAAAATGTGGAAAATGGAAACTTGCAGTTAAAATTTGCTTAAAAGGAACAAACATTTGAGTTTATCTTTTTTATGTTTCCTGCAAAACTCTAAGATGCTATCTGGAGGAAGCCTGGGATTGGCAAAGAAATGCATCAGGAAAAGTGATACTTCCTAGAGAAATCGAGGAAAAAAGAATCTTTGGATCCATACTGAAGACTTAATCAGAAAAATGTGGTGGGTTTTTTTTCCTCTTGGAGTATTTCAACAACTTTAATTTTGACAATCAGCCACTAGAGGTCAGTTGTGCTTTTATTTTAACAAAATTTATTTCCATGCTCCATTCTGTTTTATTCTATATTGGTGTCTTTTTGTTTGTTTGCTTGTTTTTGGTCAAAGTTAAACTCACAAACAAAATAATTACTGGCCTTCCCTTTTGTAAATAAATCCAAGAGTCTACCATGTGGAGGAAATGATAGCAGGAGAATGTTGTAGTCAAACAAGTTACTTTTACAGAGATACTTTTCAACCTTATGATGGAAAATCTTCACAGCTATGTAACACACTGATGTAACTATTGGTCAACTGGCAGATATTAGCAGAGATCCATTCACTTCAAATGCATGGCAATAGTCTAAACTTTAACATGCAACATTAGTTTGCTCTCTGCCAAGGATTTAGGTCTCTTTGAAAGTGACCTGAATCTGCGACAAATCTTCAAATTTCAAATCTTTATATTCTGCCTTTAATTTTGTGATGTTTTGAATGACCAGGTTTGAACATTATAGGGCTTTCAGTTCAAACAAGATAAATTAATGCTCTTGCCTGCATTTCAAAGTCCAAGTGATTTCTCAACTGTTCCACGTGAATCCACAAACTGCCCATTTTTTGTCCCCCCTCCACAAAGTCTCCCTTGCATTCAAAGAGACATGCAAGATTACTTTCTTCCTGAGTGGGAAACCAGGCCTGTATTGGGATGCTGGAGTGCTATCTGTGTGGTTCTCTCTATTATTGCTTGTAAAGATTTATCCTTTTAACTGTCCACTCTGAAATCTCATTTGAGAACGTGCATGGCAGGGAAGCAAGTCAAGAGTCTCTAATGAGCTGGCATGCTTTTGAAGGATGAAAATACTGCCTCCTCTCTAGCTGTGAAATGTGGATTTTTACTTCAGGGTGACCACACACTGTACAATGCAGCACTACTGTAGCTGACAATAGAATTTTGACTAAACTCTGTAAAACGAATTTTTATTATAATGTACTTTAATCCTGAACTTTTTAGTCTTAACCACAGCAAAGCAATGATTCAGCAAGGATTCAATGACTGCCCCCCTGGGAAGGGCAGGCAGGCCTGATACTGATTCATTTCCATTGGACATCTCTGGGTAACATCTTGTAGACAAAACTCAGGTGAATTACTGTACTTAGGATGGTTTATTCATTGCTCAGATGCATTACTCTGAATCTGTTCCCTGGCAGTTTTCCCAGTGAATTGGGCATGGCAGTAATTAGGATAACAAGACGTGCTCTCCTGCCTGCTTAGGCCAGAGGATTACCTGGCATTGCTGCCTTAATCCTCTACACTGGATGACAGATCCATGTTTCACAATGTACACACATAATTTAGGGGCGCCAAAGGATCAGTGTTCAGCAGGACAAATACCTGTAATATGCCAGCAAATGGACCAATGGCACCATATGCACTTTCCATTTCAAATAATCCAACTGTGGAGTACTATGATGAAGGTTTTAATTCCCTCAGCTTGTACTTCTTGGTATTTGGGGCAGAGTTGAGTCACTCATTCATCAATGGATGAGCTTGGATGAATGGGCAAAGACCTCCTCAGCCAGTTCACTAATGACACAAAGCTCAGAGGAGCTTTGGGCTGATTGCCCTGAGTGCTGTGCAGCCCCTCAGAAGGACTTGGGCAGGTTGGAAAAACAGGCAGATGTGAAGCACCTGAAATCCAACAAAGGCAAATGCAGGGTCCTGCACCTGGGGAAGAATAACCCGAGGCACCAGCACAGGCTGGGGGTCAACCTGATGGAGAGCATCTCTGCCAAGAAGGGCCTGGGGAACCTGGTGGACAACAAGCTGCACCAGTGTCTTGAGCAAAAGGTTCAATCTAAAAAGTGCATTTAACAGCACAATTGATTTTTTTTCCTCAAAATCCTGAAGGGAGAACATTGAAGTCCTGGGAAAGCAGAAGAAAAAACATGAATCATTCAATTTTCTGCCTGCTCTGTGCTCCTGTGTGAAATGCTGCATCCAAAGGCAGGACACTAAACAAGATCCAAGCTGTTTTAATGCTTTCATGAAATTATTTTGTGACAAAAATTCAGGCCTGAGACTGGTGGTGTTTCAAGTGTGTGTGTTTTCCACAACCCTGGGATTCATATTGAGTCTTAAGAAGAAACGGGGCTGTTCACTCCAGATATACTGTAGGTACTGTGGTAAAATCATATGGCATGGAGGGTATTATTGTGGTATGGTCAGCAGCAGCTTCAGCTGATAAAAGCTCATAGACTAGGCTGTCTCTAGTTAAAGAGTGTCTGATTAAAGGGATCCTGCCCCAGTCACACAGCGCCACTGCAGCAGGGGTTGGAATAGTGTGAGTTGGAGGAAGTAAGCTGTAGGTAGCCTTTTAGCACGTAAGTTTGGTGGGACCTACAGTATCATCCATTGCAGCAAATGTGTCTTCATCAACTCCTGTCTGAGCTTTTCTGGCAACTTTTTTCAAACTTCAAGGAGCTGAGATTTCTCAGACAGAGCTGCTTTCCACTCATAGTGTCCCCTTCAGTCTTAGCTTTGCTCAGGCATGCTTTCCCATTTCCATTGGGTATGGCTGTGATGTAAGGTGAAAGGGTTGTCATTTACTTGCTTCCAGAGCAATCATTCTGCTGCTCATTATCTCAACAGATGTTCATCCTAGACCTCAAATGTTTCTCTTCTACTTAATTATATCTCATGGCAGATGCAGTATTACAGAGCAGCTCATCTTCAGATGCACACTTTCAGAAGAGAGATTAGGACATACTAGATTTCCAAACTATTTTCCTACCCAAGCATTGAAGAATAAAAAAGAAAGCAGCTTGCTTGATTTCCCAGGGAAGCTACCAAGTGCAGCTTGGGCTACTCTCTTCTTTTTACTCTACCTCCCCTCTTTTGTCATTCATTAAACATTTTGTTTCATTTTGTTTTGAAGAGATAGTGGTGGGTGCACTACAGATACCTGCCACCCAGAAAATGGAGGGAGTTTTGTGGAGAAGTTAAGAGAAACTGAAGTTATCAAGAGAAAAACAGTTAATTAAACAGGATTAGGCTCCACAAATTCAATTGTTTCATTAATCCTCATAATTTACTACTACAGAGCAGGAGAAAGAAGAGCTTGTATAGAGTGATGGCTCATGCAGTATATTAATACCCAAGAAAAAAGCAGAAATTCGTACTGACAGGTTGGAGGATAATGTCTCATTGGTGATTAGTGGCTGTTACAGTAATGCAGATCAGGAGTCTGAACTCGTGTTTGAGAAATAACAGTGATCCAAATTTATGACAGATAATTCAATTTGAGAAGTCCTCATCTTTAAGACCTGACTACTAAGTTAGTTCAATGAATGTCTGGTGCTCTTCAGATTATGTATGTGGAATGACTTGTCCGCAGGCAACACGATTATTCTTTTCAGTGCAATAAAGATGAGAACCTCAAGCTGTATCCCTTCCTGACTATAAGCCTTGTTTTCTCGCTCTCTGAACCGGAGCCCAGAGGGGTTGTTCAGCCACTTGCTGCTGGTAATGGTTTGGCCCTGCAGTCACAGGGCAGAAATCACCTCCTCTGACGCCAATTTTTTCTACTCTGAGGGTGAGTGCGGACTGGCACAGGTTGCCTAGTGTTGTTGTGGAATTCCTATTTTTATTCAAAAGCCAGGACCTGGGCAATTAATTCTAGGTGACCCTGCTTGACCAGAGGGTTTGAATGTGGTGACTTCCAGAGGTTCCTTCTAACCTCGGCCACACTTTTGTTCTTCTCCTCCAACACAGGTGCTCCTTCAGGGAGTAAAACTAAGCAAGAGAGGTCTGTAATTTCTCTTTTACCATGTAACCTCTCTTCCTAAGGAAGGTAACTTATCTTTTCAAATAACCATTTTGTTTTATCTTCCACAGTCGTATGGGGCTAGACTCACACATTGGTCCAAAAAACAAAAAATTCCTTCACAAATAGTGAAATGTAGAGTATATGAAGTGCACTTTAGAATGATTCTATTTCACTAAATACATTCTTTTCACGTGTGCTGGCTATTTAAGGGGAATGAATATTTCTAGGCTCACAGAGAGTCTCTTGTCATAACAGCGATGTTAAGAGTATAAAGCAGAGGCACTCGGGATGGGACTGCTAACCCTCCCTTGCCCCCGACCATCTGCGGCTGTACCACTAGATGACAGTGTGCAGCAATGGATGCTGCTCGAGTACCGGCTAACCACACAGCGCTTGTTCCCGAACTCAGAGACACGGGGAAAATGGCAGAAGGAGAAAGCGGAGAGAAGGATTCCCTGTTATTTTTAAACCTCAGACGCCTCTCTCTTGTCTCAGTTTTTGGTTCATAAATGCATACCATTCCCAGCAATTGCTGAAAAACAAATTGCTCTCAAAATCAGCCCACAACAAAAAGGTAAAACAAGGTGTCTTTTGTTCTTTGCTTTTTCTTTTGGTGTAGAAAGGCTGCTCAGGTACGTCAGCACTTGCCCCAAAGGACACACGAGAGTTAAAACTGGCTGCTGAATCCTACAACAATTTAGTGAAAGAAGGTGTTGATGCTGGAGATGGCAGAAACTCCAAAGGCTGCTGGTGGTGGTGCTGGCCCCGCAGGCTGTGGCTGTTGCCAACATTGCTGTTATGTCCTGACATCTGCTGTGGCCCTGCTTGGCTGTTTCCTCCATGATAAGCCCTTAAAGCTTGGTCCCCAGTGGAGAGAGTGAAGCTTGGTATTTTTAGATAAATGGAGTGACTTGCATCAAATGTGCATGTATCTTAATTTACATGTGACTAATTCATCTCACCTTGGCTAGGGGCCAGGTTAGATTGATTGGTAAAATTTATTTGTGTAGTGAAAACTGAGTGAGGATTTAAATTCAAAATGAAGTCAGTCTGGCAAAAGCTGCCAGACAGGGCAGCAACTAGTAAACAGCAAGACTGGCGAGTTGAAAAGCGTGTCTTAAATCTAAGGAGGGAAAGAAAGTGTAATGCATGTAAGCTGATTATGTGTCTTTTTACAGAGGAAAAAATTCTTCTGTGTAAAGCTTGGAGGAAATAATTCAGAACTGTACATGTGTTTTAAGTGCTCTTCCTGAAGGTAACCTCACACAATACCCGGTATTTACTGCCTTGCTGTCAATTTAAAAACAAAATATTTGATTAACATATTTTCTCTTAAATGCTGTCTTTCTTTTTGAAAATTTTGTATTTCTGCAGAGCTCTCCACCCTGTAAGTCATGTGTTTAGAGAGGTGTTGAAATTAGGAAGGACAAAAACCATGTAAGATGTGGGAACATGTTGAGATATAGCACTGCTTTGTATGTGTAGTGACATTGCAATGACCACCAAATTTCCTGGGAGGTGTCCCTTTCCCCCTGCTCCCATGTCCTTCCAGACATCCCAGAAACCGCAGCACGTTCCTGTTCCTATCCCACTCTGGCATTGCAGTGGAACCTGGCAGCCCATGAAGCAGCAGGGCTGGATGTGACACAGATCCTGTGTTACAGTTTTACATCTACTGCTTGTCTGTCAGTGTGCCTTGAGGTTCTTACCTCTGTAAGGTGCCAGAGTGGATAACCCTGCTTGCTCACAGCACACGAGGGCACTGCTGGAGGTTTTCCCTTGCCACAGTAACATGAATACATCCATCATACTGAAGCTGTGTGGATACTGTAGTCCTTTGCTAACAAATGCATTACTCCATTCTTTTTCATAAGATTTTTGACCATGGTTATGATGCCAAATTGATTTTTGCCTTTTTGCCTTTATATTTTCTTTATATTCTTCATATATATATGTATTTGTAGCTCTGTAGCCCATTATTGTATAACTACTTAGATTTGTAGCTAACATTTCACCTGCTTTATTAGACAGAAAGACAAAATACATTTCCTAGAGGCTCCAAGCCCCTGGGTTAAGTTTTCTGGAAATGAAGGTTAAAACCAGCTTCTTGAGGCACTCCTTCATAAACAAAGCTTAGTGACTATCTAAAGGGTCAGTTACTATCTAAAGCTTTGGTGGAAAAGAGGTGGCTTTTTTAGCATTTCTAACAGTTTTTATAGAATATGTAGATCCCATATGGATTATATTTTTTAATTTCTCTAAGTATCTGGAAATTTGGCAGTGAGTTTAATATCTTTGTCTATCTTTGCAGACCTTTTGGAGGAGGAGACCACCAGGTTGCCCTGAGATGGACTTAGACCCACATCACACAGTTCACAGTCTTTATCTCTGTATGAACATGTCCAAGCTGTTGCTAGATGCTGTTTCAAAAGATGACAGTCAGTGTCCTGGCCCTGACAAGATTTTGGCACTCCTGATGTAGGAGTCTTGCCTGCTGCTTGCTGTTTGCAGGGCAAGGAAGGACAGCCAAGCTGCTGCCCAGAAGTCACACTAAGGGTGACTGGTGAGGGCTCCAGGTTCCAGCAGGTGTTGCTCAGGACTGGACAATAGAAAATCCTCCTTGACCCAGGGACACCAAAATTTGTGCCTTGCACAAGAGTCCCTCCTTCTGTGCAAAGGAGGGGGGTGGGAGGAGTGGGAGGGCTAGAATGTCTCCTTAGACAGGACAGGTTTTCTCTCTTCTTGTGACAAATAGAATCCTTCATGGTGGGGAAGTCTTGAGTAATCCTTCTTTTCTTGCATAATTCTGAACTTACCATCACAGGGAAACAGGTGGAATTTCCAGTTCCTAAAGATCTCACCTTATCTGCAAACTCCAGAAGATATCTAGGTGCTGCTTAGCCTTTTACATTTTTACTGGGCACAAAAATCTGGGACCTTGAGCCCACGTCTGTATTTCTTAGGGTTTAACCTCTATATGAGTTGCTGTATTACCATGTTTTCAGTCTGGTCAAAGTAATTTGATCTATTTCTTGCTAAGTAAGGATGAAGATGGGTCATCTCATATTTTAAGAAGTTGAACTAAGAGGAGAAATGTGTAGAAACACTTTGAATTCCCACAGTGCACTCAGATCTATGGGTGTTGAACATCCTGGTCTTGCTTTGGCTTGTTGGAGATCCTGGCTAGCATGAGGAAAGGGTAGCAGTTGATGATAGGCAAAGCAGAAGGCAGATGAGTGTTGATGTAATGACCCTGGTGTATTTTCAAAAAACAAGGATTTAATCTTTGTGCAGCCAGGAAAATTGAATCCTTATGGAAAAAAGATCTTGTACTCACACAAAAACTCTCAGAATACCTTTCTGTTTTCTGCATTAAAGTATGACTTGTAAAACAGAGGCACATCTCACTGGTGGGACTGCTCTGAACTAAAGTCGTTGCTTGTTTCTGAAAAAGGCAGGAGAGGGACTGCAGGTCTGAATGAAGAGGTTTGAGAAGAAATATTTCTCATAGATATTACTATGAGATGGATTTTTGTCTTACCCCATAGAGAGGACACCTGGGTGCTGCAGGATGCATCAACTGCACTGATTCAACTATGCTGAAAACTGGGGATAGGGGCAGAGCCTCACTCAGATGTTACTTGTGGTCACCCTCCTGCTTGGGAGAGGAATAAATGACAGACCTGTTTAACATGGCCAAGCTCTTAGTAACAGGAGCTTATTTATTTCACTTCAAGTTCCTTTTAGCCTTATGTAGTTTATGCCTGTCAGTTACTGTCAGTTTGGGATAAATCTGAAGTGCTGTTCCAAAGGTCATTTAATACCAGCGACACAAGATATACTTATGTTTGGACAGTGTAGAACAACTTCATGAATTCAGGTCGACTCTTCTCAGGAGCATCCGTCTTCTTCAATTGCTGCTGCCACAATGCATCAAGGAAGAGGAATTTCCTTAATAACTGAAACAAAACTGTGTCACTGCTTTTGTGGAGAACACTCACTGCTCTCAGCCCTATTGTGGGTGCCTGATAGCTCTGGGGACAGGGAAGTGTGTAGTTATATGACATAGAAGCACTAGAAAAATCCTGCAGTTTTAAATTTAAATATTTGATCTTTTTCTTCCTTCTCATTCCAGAATCACCTCTTTGGGTGACAAAGGATTTGCTGCAGTACTGATCCTAGAACTTAACAGAAGTACAAGCTGTTAAGGATCCCTGCTACCTCTGGACAGGGCCAGGTTGTCCAGCCATGGCCTGGGGTGCAGGCAGACCCATCAATACTGCCCAGCATGGTAAGAAGGAGGGAAGTCCCTGTTTCCATAACTTTTCAGTCATGGAGTTAATTTCTGTTGTGCTTGTATAGACAGTTGTGATGTTAAAATGAGCTTTGAATATTTGAACAAAAGTATAGAGTGAAAGCCTCCTGGGCCAGACTTTTTCTTCTATAGGCAAAGGAATAGACTTTGTCTCCAGCTGCCTTCATGAGCCCTGACATCTGGCACATAAGATAAGACCTGATTCCTAAGATGGGAACAGTTTGTATTATCAAAAGCAATTCCATTAATGCCAAAAGAAATAAGGAATGGTAGACACTGGCCCTAAGACAACAAATGCCATTCTCATCTGCCACACTAAAATCAACAGACATTTAAGTGTCAATGGGAGAAATAACAGACTGTTTGAGCATAAATAGATTGTTTCTGTGTGTCAGATTTGTGGAGGTCTCTTGTTTCTGTGTCTCAGATATGTGGAGGTCTCTTCTATTTACAGCATTGTGGATGGCAATTCCTCTAAAGCAGAGGTTGAGAATTACCACCAAATGTAAGAGACAAGATCAGATGGACTAAAAGTTAAGCCAATGTTTTAAATGTTTTGGTTAAGGTTTCCTAGGGTTGCTAATAAACAGTAGCTGTAACAGTGACTCTGTTACTTACAAACTGTACACTGGTGTTTAATTTGTGCCTCAAATATGTATCTGCTTTTCTACTGACATATTATCCTTAAACAAATCCTTAAACTTTGTTTGATGAGGTGAATTCCACTTTTCATTACTGGCAGTCTGCATGTAGTACACATGGTAGCAAAGCCAGTATGCTGGCTGGACTATTATTTTAAGTAGTTCTGTGGGGTTTTTTTCCTTGCTTGGCTTGATGAAGGAGCTATTGAGGAGAAAGGAAGCGAAAAACATGGGCAGACAAAACAGAAATTTGTTTGAGTGTTTATTAGCTTTCTGTAGTGAGTTCATCACAGTTCATATGACATGGAAGGGAAGACATCCTTGGGGGAAAATATAGTCATAGCTTTCAGGAATACAGGTGGGATTCATGCAGATATAACCCCATCCACATCTTCTGCCTCAGGGGTTGCACAACTGCAAAAGTATCTCAATTCATACCTTCCTGGACTGGTTAATTTAGCTACCCTCTGGAAATTCTCTTTCATGGAAAAAAACACTCTCAAAACAAAACCAAACCCTGCTAAGGGATGAGAAGGCCAAGACTAAGAATTCTACCTAAACAAGAGGTGTCAGACACCTACAATGTTGAGCAGTTAATGACTCAGGGACTTAAATTACAGATATTATTTGTCAGGTATTAGGCCCATTTCAAAGAAGAAGAAATGGGGTTCTGAATGCAGAATTACTTCAAAATTTGTCACAAAAAATATTGGTTGATTTGTTTCTTAATGGAGTTTCCAGTTGTTATCTAAGGCTTTTAAAGCCTTTGGCTCAAGAAGTTCTGAGAAGCTGAACTATGGACTGTTTGTTGCTTGTACCAGAGAGAATAACCCCCACCCTTTTGGAAAATGCTTTCTGTTCCTGGAGAGCAGGAGGAAGATGAGTGGTCTGTTACTTATCCCTCCATCTCATGGACTTCTCTGTACAGCCCTGTTAGGCTCTGTGTTTAGGTCTTGTTTTACTCAGGGGTGCTCAGGATCAGTCTGGGCAGGGTGGAGGCATGACAGTGGCTTGTCTGTCACAGCGACCTGATGAGTGGGTGTAGTTCAGACACATGAAGCTGAGACATGAAAATGCTTGAAGAGCACAAGGTGTGCTGTGAAAGGAAGGTACACTGTGGATTATGTCTGCACCAGCTTTGGAAACAGCTTGAGGCGCTCTGCCAGAGTGGGCACTATTGCCCTGACTCCACTTAGGCCATGCCTCCCCATTTGCTCAGCCTCAGTCAAGCCCCAGTGTATTTTACCTTTCACTGGGGCTTGCTGCTGCCTTCTAAGTGCAGCTCCACATTTCCTGGGTGGAGGCAGCTTGTTGCAGAGGCAACATCATGATCCCAGTCTAAGTTGGACTGTTCTGTTCTTCACAGCTGGGTGATTCTGCCTCCTATCCTGCTACTAGGACACAGGCAATCGTGGGGTAAGGCAGTGCAGTAAAGGAGCTGTCTGAAAATCTACATCTTTTGCAAAGGATGGGGTGGGTTGCTGTGTCCAAGAGATCAGCCCTGCTAGATCTGCTGAGACTGTTTTGAAACCTCTCACTTGTCTGAAATAGATGGAGATCATGGCTGCAGGGCATTTCTGCCTGCTCTGGCATGGATGCAGGAGGAGTTGTGTATACTAACGTGTGACACCCCAGTCAGACCCTGGGGGGAAGAAGGTAAGGATCATTTCTGTGGGATAGATATGTAAGGTGAGACAGATTACTTACCTTAGGGATTGCTTTTTCAATGCTTAACTTATTGGATCAGTCTCTAAAGCATACTATAGGGAGGGAGAAAATGACCTAGGGAGCCTGGCAGCTAGTTGATAACCAGGAGAGTAGCTCTGAATCCATAAAATATGCTTCAGCTTCTTGTTAAACACTGACCAGATGGTCCTAAATGCTGGCTTATAAATCCTTTCTCACAACAAAATACACTGCAAGTGGAAATACGTGTTTGTGAAAGGAGAGAATTTACAGGTCTATGATGCTCTGCTCCTGAGCTGATGGGAGACACAGGAGGCAGGGCATTAACATGCGGCTGTGTCAGCACCCACAGTGCTGCTGTCAATGAATCATGAGTGAAATGATGTGCTCCACCTGGTACCAGCAAGTAACCAGCCACTAGTCATATTCACCTCATATACACTTTGATTTTAATTGCCCAGCATCTGTGCTGTCACCTTATTCCCCACAGCCTGACAAGGAGTTAAATTAGTACACATTATAAAATGAGGCAAGGCATCACATCTGGAGTTAATATTGCATTCTTGCTTTAAGGTCTCAGAGTGGAGACTCACATTGCTGTGGGGAACAAACTCCATAAAGGTTTCTGGAAAGCTTTTCCCAGCTGTAAGGCTGTGAATCAGTCTGTGCTTCCTCTGGGTAAGGAAGCAGCTTCTCTCAAATGCTTACCTTACATCTCTGTGGAGGATTTTAGGAGCGTGATTTACCACACTTCACAAAGTGGGGCAGTGTGGATTTGGACAGTGCCTTCCTCTATTCCACCCAGGAAATCCTCCTTCCTGAACTGCTTATCAAACTGATCAGATACTTCAGCTTTCCAAAACTGAAAAGCCAGCTGCCCACGTGAGCATCAAGGAGATATTAAATCCTGCCATGAAGCTGAGTCTTGCACCTGAAACGATGTATCCATCCTTTGTGACAGCACTTAATCTCCTTTTGTCCCCCACAGAAGGAAGAATAAAGAAATTTTCATCTGCTAAAGCTTTAACAAGCAGATATATTGAGAAGAAAGGACAATTCCAGAGTCACCACATAAACACCCCCATTGCCTGCCCTAATTTTCTTGCTGGGGCAAAACAGGCAAGATCCTTGAGGGAGGGAAAGGAAATAGCAGAAAGTCAAAAGTAGGTGCTTCACTTGTGTCTGGCTGCCTGTACTGCCACGAGATGGAACAAGTCACTATGTTTGAAGGAAAATGATAGGCTGGAGCTTTTAATTTAAGAACATCAAGTTTTCAATGGTGTATGCTACTGGTTAATATGAAAGTCTGAAATCCTAACTCCAAAGCAGCAGGAATAAGTGACCTCTTTTACTTCTCTAAGGCCTAAATATTGGCCCAAGATTCACAAACATTGGAGAACTACGTTGTTGTGAAGACAATGCTGTCTTTCTATACATATCAAATAGAACAGCTGAGGGGTTTTCCTGGATGCTAAAGGTCTGCATAGCACTGACTCCCTTGAATTCTGATACTGAAATCAGCCAGATAGAAACTTTCTAACACAGTTCTGAGTATTAGAAAATAGGAATTATTTATTGCAGGATGCTGGTGTCCTGGTTTGGAGAAAATTAGGGAAGAACCTCCAAAAGGAGTCCCCTAAACCAAACCTCCACCACCCCTTCCGCCCCCCAGGACTGGGTTCGGGAAGGAAAATACCTCGGAGGAAAGTGGAAAAACCGGTTTATTGACAAAAATACACTCCCCAACACCGAATAGTGGGAAAAGACGGGTTACTGTGATGAGGAGGGTGCTGACGCGTCTCTGTCTGGCCCGGGTCTTCTCCAACTTCTCAGGTCAGGTCAGGTCCGGAGCCGGTTCAAACCTTCGGGGGGGGGGGGGGGGGGGGGGGGAGAGAAAGAAAGGAGGGGAAAAAACCAAACAGAAGCAGCGGGGGGAAGAAAAACGGCGGCAGGGGCAGCCGGAGAGCAGAGCGAGGCAAAGCGAAGCGAAGAAGGCAAAAGCAGCCGAGCCAGCTGAAGCAAGAGCCGAAAGCAGCCAAGAAGCAAAAAGGAGGCAGGAACTGCAGGCTCCTGCCCAAGAGGGCGGGATTCAGCTGCGAGACATAACAACATAACCAAGATATGGGATGGATATATGGGATAGGAGGCAGCTCAACCCAGAACAGCTGGTCACTCAGAGGATCCTTCCTCTAATCGAGTGCCCCAAGCATCAGGTAAAGAGTTCTGATCGTACACAATGATTATATATTAATTGTCTGTGCCCACTTACTTAATGTTTATGTATTACTTTATTTTCCACAGTTGTAACCCTTATTGGAAGTCCTTACTTGGTTTTTTGGGGTCTATCCTCAAAGTCTGGTGTTCTTTATACGTGCCTGTTCCTCAACCTCAACTTTTGAGTAAGCACAAATTGTTGTTTTGCATAGCTTCTGCTTTGTCAGACTGGCAGAGCTGAGCTGGCATGCTGCTTGTGCTTTGCATGACTCCTCCTTGCCTAAATTACATCCTTTATCTACTGCTCCAAGGCTGTGCTGTTCTGTTCTACTGTCCTTATCATCCTGCTCCAAACAAAGAAGTTCAGGGAAAACTCAAATCCTTGCAATTTCAAAAAACTTTCTCCATCAATTGAAAAGTTAAGCTGTAAGAGATGTGGGAGAAGTACTGAGAACAGAGAACACTGAGCATCTTCAAAGATAAATTCCATAGGATGTATTCATCAAATTGAAAAAAATAAACACTTTTATGACTGAGAATGAAATAGAATTTGCCTTTCTTTTTTTTTTTTTTTTTTTTCTTAAATAATCTGAAGCCATCTTATGAATTGTATAGTGCAGAAAGAACTGGATGTTCTTTGTGAGAGCTGGGTTAAACCTCAAAACCAGAGTGGCTTGTGAATACAGCTAAAACAACTATTTCAGGTTTAATAAGATTCATTGTGTGTATCCACATTTCTTTCTGGCCTGAATCCATTTTGAGAAAATGCAGTCTGAACCTAGTGATAACAGAAGTAAATAAATCTATTTTATTTAAAAATATAATCACAATCTCCTAAAACCAGCTAGATAATAAGCTATTCTCTTGCACTGAAAATAAACTGACCAGATTTCTGAATGATAAATCTAGGGTATTGTGAAGCAGGCACTATGTCTTACCAGAAATTGGAGGAAGAATGTTAAACTGATAAGAGAAAAAGACTTTTTATGGTTTTACATACAAGTAAGTACTAATAGCTGAAAATAGCATGGCTGTGTGGTAAATAAGTACATGTTTCTCTGATTGTAAAATCTAAAGGAATAATAAGAAATTCCAGTTTGCAGAGAAGTCTATCTGAACAGCAATAGAAGCATAGCTTATTTAGAGATCTACTATTATTAATGTCCTTGATATAGTATGCCAAATAAAAATCACAGTGAAAGCCACCCATGGTGTTAGGTGATTTGGTGTGGTGGGAGTGCTGACAATGTGTCCCAAGACAGAATCCTTCCGCTCTTAAAACTCCACAAACCAGGAAGGAGTATGGCTGTTGCCAAAGGTGACTGTGTCCAGATCTGATTTATTCATATCAGGTTTTTGTAAATTGTCCTACTTGTAGCTCAAATGTGTTTGTGTCTGCACAGGATGTTTCTGTGGGGAGCACTCTTCAGAAAACTGTGGTGTGTGCTGATTTTGGCTAGGATAGAATTAATTTTCTTCACAGCAGCTAGTGTGCGGCAGTGTTTTGGATTTGTGATGGAAAAAGCGTTGGTAACAGGGGTGTTGTAGCTACTGCTGGGCATTGCTTGCACAGAGCCAAGGCCTTTCCACTCCACCAGGGAGGAGGCTGAGGGTGCTCAGGGGGCTGGGAGGGGACACAGCTGACCCAAACTGACCAAAAGGATTTTCCAGATCATATGGTGTCATGGTCAGCAATAAACTGGGGGATGAAGTGGGGAGGGGAGTGATGAGTTTTCTCTTCTTAAGTCACTGTTACCTGTGATGAAGCCCTGCTTTTCTGAGTATGGCTGATTCTCTGCCCTTGGGATCAGAGAATGAACTCATTGCTTTGCTTTGCTTTGCTTGCATGCAAAACTTTTACTTACCTATTAAACCGCCTTTATTCTCAATCCATTTTCTTACTTTTGTTCTGTTGCTTCTCTCCTCCATCCCAGTGGCTGGAAGTGAGTGACTGGTTGTGTGGGGCTTTGTTGCTGGTTGGGGTTAGATCATGATGATGTATATGAAGAATGACAGGGAAATCTTGTCAACTCACATGCTGAATAGGCATGTATGTGTAGGGAGAGCTGTTCAACATCCTTCCTGCCTGCTCACTGCTGGTGTTGCCACAACAGAACAAAGCCATCACATGGTTTTATTCTTTCCATCCTCGAACTCTGCCAACTTGTCTTGCAGCCGCAGCTGCTCCTTGGTTGTCTTCAGCAGCTGAGGGAAGTGGGGGTTCAGCTGTGTCAGGCTTGTTTGTGTTTGCTCTGGATCCAGTGGGCATTTGCAAATGTACTGAAGTATGGCTGCTGGGAAATCCCACCAAAATCATGTGTTGGGTACACATGATTAAATCCATTACAAGCAAAAATTCTCTTCCTTGGGACTGACACTGACTGATAAATGAAATGCATCAGTTCCATTACTACTAAATATCAGCATACAGAAGTTCTCTTGCCATTCTTGGAGAGCTGGATAACACTTCTGCATTTCTTATAATTTTCCTTTGAACACGGTTTCTCCTGCAGCAGCTTCATGAATTGTGCTTTGCAGGGTGACAGTGCAAAGAGGAGAAGCACAGAGGATGGGATGGGGAGGTACAGGACAGCTGGCACAGGATGCTCTTCCCTCCACCCTTAGAAAGAGAGATAAAATGGCTTCAGCCCTAGAAGACATGAGTGAAAGCTGAGCATCCCAAACATTTAAACATGTGTGTCCTGCCTCTCGTCTCTGCGGGGATAGAGGGAAATTTTCATTCTCTCTATCAGTAGCACTTTGGCATAAAAGGGATGACTAGAAAGTCAGGGAACAGATGGAGGATTTCTCCCTACCATCCCTGATGGCTGTGAACTAGCAGGATTTTGTGGCTGGATCTAAAATTAGCTCCAAGCAAGCCTGGAAGGGAAATACTGCTGAGAGTTACTTTTTTTATATGAATGGGTTTTTAAATATTTCATTCATAAAACATGAGACAAAAGACAATCCATTATATGACCATGGAACTGGAGTAATTGCATTGTAAGTGATTAAACCCCAGAAATTTTTGCATCTCTTACTGTAAAGCATGCAGCTTTGCCTACATCCATGTGAGGTGCTTGTGATAAGGAAGAAGTATTTTAAGAGTCTTTACAGCAAAGACAGGGAGCAAAGCTGATATAGTGTGTGAAGAGGTATGGAGGGGGAATGGGGTGGCATTTGGACACTTCTGCCCAGTCTAAGCAGGTCTGAATCCTCAAAGGCTATTCAGTATCTGGCTGATGTCCACAAGAGTTTCTCCACAGACATTGCTGGCCTGAGTCACTGTCAGGCGTAGGAGGAGGACAATGCTGGTCCATACATGCTCATAAGTGCCAGTACAAGCATCTTCTGCTTTCCCCACAAACCAGGCAGAGATTTGCAGACTCACTTCCATGAAAGCCTGCCAGTTTTCTGAGTTTAAGCCTGTCTTGTTGGACAGATGATTGTTGGAGTTGGTTTCTGTCTTTCCTAATCTTTATTTTTAGAAAAGCCTCCCCACGTCTCAATGTCAGGTTTTATTTCTATCATCCAATGCTTAGCACAAAGGTATTTCTAACACAACCTGCTCTTTTTTGCTTTGGCTAGAATTCATCACTCTGAGAGATCCATAAATTACACATATTTTCCTTTTTCTGTCAGATCAGTGTACGTCAAAAAGTTTCACAAATGCAGCAAGTGAGGTCCTTAATGAGTGTCTGATTTCACAAGATCTGTAATTGGAATAGGACAGTTTCAAGTCACGCTTTTGCATAAAAAAATAAAAGGAAGCTTTAGGTTGCAGAACTACAGTCATTCAATAACCACTCCCTTTCCTAGAGTAGGATTCTCCATCTTGTCACTAGTGTGCTGTCTCAAAAGCAGAATTAATCTCATCCTTATCTCAAGCCAAAACCAATTAGTGGAGGCAAGAGTAATAGTTTAACAGAAGACTTGTGTGGTTCACAGGATTCTGTGAATTGTTCTCACTTCAATTGTTGCAACTTAAATTTTGCAAAGCTTATCCTTAATAATTAGAATTTCCAGAACTTCAAGTTACTTAGTGTTACATGGATTAATTTGCTGGAATATACGACAAAGATTTTTTGTTTTGTTTTGATTTTTGTTTTGTTTTGTTTTGTTTGGGGTTTGCTTGCTTTGTTTTGCTTCACTTTGCTTTGTTTTGTTTTGCTTTGTTTTAATGGATCTTTTAATTCTCTCCATCTAGGTCATGATACAGCCAGGCTCATTTAGACTTTGACCTGGCCTTACTGTGGAGTTTTGAGCATTGAATACCAGATTCAAAGTAAACAGGAACACTTCCATGTTTTATATGAGTATAAACACAAAACGAAAGCTCCAAAACAAACTAAACAAGAAGGTGAGGTGGCCTCCTGGCTATGACTTTTCATTGTTTGGCCTGTGCATTGGTCTTGCCTCCTGTGATGCTGAATCAAGCACATTTGTTTACTGCTTTCTCTGCTGTAATAAGGCTTTATTTTCCTCTGTGGTCTCTACCACAGAAAAAACCTTTCCAAGATCCTGGCTAATTGAGGTGATTTGATGTTGAGTTTATGGTTAAGACAAAAATCAGTAAGTTTTGGAGGAAAAAAACCTTAAAAATGTACACATATGTAAGTATATACATATATTCCTTACAAAGTTTGGGCATTTATTACCATTAGTTAACTGAGACAAGTTTCTGGAGTGGGGGAGAGTTGAAGAGGGAGCAAAAGCTGTTGCCCTTGTTCTGTAACAACATTGAATTACCCTGTTCTTCTGGATGTGACTATACAAAGCTTTGATTTCTACTTGTCAGAAGTCAAACCTGTCTCAGAAATCTCTAAAATTGGAGCAAATACATCTGTTAGCTTTTTTTCTAGACATACTATTTAGACCACGAGTAAATTTGATAGACACAGTGGGAGTCGTCTCTGTTGGTAATTGTAGAAACTGTTTGACTTAGTAACAGTTGGGCCAATGCCTTATTCCTTGCCTACACTTTTTTCCTCAATGGTAGGGCACATAATATTCTCTAAATCTTTTTAAGGTCTTCCCAGTCTTTTTGCAGTGGGTATCAATTTTATTCACACTTTCCTTATAGCTTTTATTACTGTGATACAATTCTTGAGATGCTTGTACCAAATCATGTTCAAAGTATTTGTGTGTTTAACCTTTGGAAAATTTGTTATTAGGGGAACTAGGTAACTTTTGTCTTCTGAATAATCTCTTGAATTCAAAAGGATTACTAAAATGATGTTTTCCATGCTCACATATCTGCAAAGAATGGTTCAGTTGCATGATTCCTCCAATTTATTGGTCTACAAGGTATTTCTAGAACTAATAAATGTTGGCTTATTAGTAGCTCCCTGGATGATCTCAGCATTTACGTACTTGGAGAAAAGAGATTGATTTCCCTAGGTACAAGAAGACTCATATGATTCAGGAGAACACCTTATGTAACCTTGCTGTTGTTGTTCTCTTACTGGAACAGCATATTCATTTTAATAAGGAGATTAAGTAAAATAGATCTACTTTACTTGGGTAAATTGCCTGAGAACACGTTTTCCTACAAAACTTTTCTGTAATACCCAGTTAGAAGCTCATTCTATTCTGCGTTTTAAAATCCATTCCAAGTCAGCATAACATTTAAATATAGATTGAATGAATACCTATCTATCTAATTTGTTAAGATGAGCCCACAGTCATTAAACAAGATGGTAACAGGTGATAACAGGTGACAAGTTTTTTTAGTGGGCCATCCGGCCTTGTGCTCACTGTGGAACCACATCAACACACTGTTCTTTTTATTGAGGGAAAGATACGATGTGAGCTTTAGGGCCATCAAGAGATTTTTCACATCTCTTCACATCATTCTGCACTGTCAAGAGGTGGGGATGGTTCTGCCTTTGATATCTTAAATCTCTTCTTTTTTGAGAATTGATTAGGAATTTAATTTAAAAAGGGGACAAAAGGAAATAATGTGTCTTCCCTAGAAGAATATTTTTAACACTGAGTATACAGACACAGAACAGAAGGGAAAGGGAAGTGATCGAGCATGGGAAGGCAGCAACTCATGGAATGAGCTCTGTCAAGTGCTACTCAGATCTGTGCTCTTGAAGAGTAATTGGTTTGGGTTTTTTTTAGTTTGTTTTTCCATTCTCAAGGAAAATGTCTACCCTCCAAATAATGACAACATTCAGGTCTCCCCACCCTCCTCTCTACTATGACAGGAGCAACTGTCTCTGCTATTCCAAGCTGGACTTAACAGAAAGCTATTTGCAAGTGTAAAAATTAGCGAAGAGCTCTTGTAAATGGAAAATTCCATATGAATTGTTTAAATAGATTGAACTACTGCAACTATTCCTCTGACCAAGTTTGTATTTAGTCCTTCTGTCAGAAAAACTAATAGTTTTAGTTTTGAGGAAAAGGTTTTAAGAAGCAAAACTGCACTGGCAGAGTATGTTATATAAACTACCTTTTAGTGGAGTCCTTTCTCTGCTGAGAACTAAATAAATCTTTCAGACAGCTTTGGTAAAGCTGCACTAACCTATATTCCTCAGACATGCTCATCAGGACCGTGTGCCTGTGACACATGGATGTCATTGCAAAATCACAGAAAGGTTCAGATTTGGAGAAAGTTCACCCTGCATGCTCAAAGCAGAATCAGCTAGAACAGGTTTCTGAGGATCCTGCCCAGTTACACTTCAAATATCCACAAAGATGGAAACTCTTCAATCTCTCTGGTCACCCTGCCCCAGTGTCTGACTACCCTCACAGTAAGAGTGAGTGGGGGAAGCAGAGGGGAAGGATCACTTCCATTGACCTGTTGGCAGCACTGTTTCCATTGCAGCCACAGCTGGGAATTGCTGGTGTGTATTTAATTTGGTGTTCATCCAAATTTCCAGGTCCTTTTCTATGAAGCTTCTTTCTGGACTCTTGGTCTGTGTGCTTGTGCCTGAGGTTGCTCCTCTCCAGGTGTGGACCTTTCACAACAGACCAAAATTTTTGGCCCCAGCACCAACCCTTGAGGTATGTCATGAGAGGCCAGCCTCTAACTGGACTTCATTCTGCTAATAATAGCCCTTTGAACCTGACAATTTATCCAGTTTTCAATCCATCTTATTGTTTATTTTTCTAAGCTGTATACCACTTTGTCTTTGATGATATTATGGGAAAGCCTTAATGAGGTTGAGGTAAACAGAATCCTCCATTTTCCTCTCACCCACTGTTCCCATTAGCTGGTTGTAGAAGCCTGTTGGGCTGGTTAAACTTGATTTTCCCCTCCACAATTCCCAACCAATCATATCACCTACTTTCCCATTATATGTTTGGAAATAGTTTTTAGGAGCACTTGCTCAGCGATGGAGGTTACATCGACCAACCTGCAATTCCTGGTATCAAATTCTTTTTACCTACTCAAGGACAGGGATGACTTTTGTTTTCTTCTGGTTCTTGGAAACCTCCCACAAACACCACAACTTTTCAAAGATAATTGAGAGTGGCCTTGTAGTGACACTAACCCTCAGCACTCCCAAGGGAAACTCATCAGGCTGCACAGATTGAAGTAGGTCCAGGTCATCCAAATGTTCCTCACATAACTCTTGTCCCCCCAGAGTAAGTTTTCTTTCTTCCAGGATGTTTCTACTGGTCTCTGAGGCCTGAGATTTCTGAAGTCTGATCTTATCAGTAAAGATGAAGATGAAAAAAGCAGTGAGTACCTTTGCCTCCAGCTTTGCCTCCTGCACATCAGTGACTCCATGCTGCTGTGGAAAGTAGGTCCATGGACCTGCAGAGCCCCTTACAATCCCTTGCCAGATTCGGGTCCAGAAGGACTTTGTCTTGCCTGACCCTGTCTCAGTTTGCCCAGAAAGTGCCTCTATGTTCCTCCTGGGACTTCTGACCACAGTGTCAGCTCATGTGAGCTTTATTTTCATATTCGAGTTTCGACTGGATCTTGGTCACCTCTGCAGGCCTTTAGGTGCTCTTGCTTTAGCATGGGTAGAGATATCCTCTTTGAAAAGTGTGGAGCACAGGGAATGTAATTTCAAGGGGAATAGATTTATAGTCTGCAGCTTCCATTATATAATAGGAGACTAATAAATCACATTTTTGGGAGTTGATTCATGGGAATTGACTGAAAGGATAGATGAACTCAGTTTTTATGAGATGCACTGTTTTCTGCGCATTTGGGACAAATTTATCTCCTGGAGTTCATGTCTCTTCCAGCGAGGAGAAATGAAATATGACAATAAACTTTCCATACTCCAGACTTACAGAGACAATGTTGATCCTCATGCTTTCTTGTATTACAGCAATCTTCCTCCAATTTATCCAAAGATATCTTTAGCATCAAGTAAAATCAGAATCTGTCTGGCCATTGTTAATAATAAACCCTGAGCCAGCTATAGAGAGGAAGATTTCAAAATCAATGATGCTAAGTGGAGTGAAGAAGACAAAAACAGTCCACGCAGCAGCTATCTGACTTTGCAGTCTGACTTGGTGAATTGAGTCATAAATTAACAGATGAAAAGCAAAAATAGTCAAATGACAAAATCCTGATTGTAAAACCTGTTTGAACCAATGAGCATACTGTCTTTTAAGGGGGAGCTTAAGCTTGGAAAAAAACCAGAGATGAAAGGTGTGATTTGTTATTGCTAGCTTCACTGTTTTCACTGCAAATGTGCTGTTAAAACTTACGTAGCACTCAGACAGTTTCGAAAGTTGATAGGAGTGTTTCTGCTGCCTTCTTTTCTTTTGAGTCCAGCAAATGACTCAGATGCTGAGACACAGCATCCGTTTTCCAGATCGAACAGGCAATGAACAAGGGTTACTTACAATTTAACAGATTGACTCGCTTCAATAGAGCAGTAATAGAAAGCTATAAAGACTTTTTAATAAAGCTATGACCAGTGCAGACCCTTTGTGCTCCTTGCACAAGTTTCAGCATAGTGCCAACTCATGCAAGAGTTTTTATGATGGAGAAGGGGCAGTATGTTTGTGGGTGCATCCCCTCTTGGGAGTCTTCTTTTAGGTCTCACAGCAACTGCACTATGGCAGAACATGCCTTTAGTTACAATGCATGTTTGTGTAAGATTCTGGTATTGATTAGTCTGCATAGTTGCATGAACAGATATATTACTTTCTGCTAGAGCTTCCTGTTTATTAGGATACATTAGGTGATCAGATCTCTACCCTAAATTCTCAATAACATATCATTACAGTCAGTACTAATCACCCTTAAAATATTAGTTGTGATAAATCTAATGGATAAATTCGTGTATATAATATTGTGTCAAAAGTTTGGTCATAGCAAAAAAAGCTGCTCCAAGGCATCTCCGAGATTCCAAGGCCTATTGTGCAAGCTGTGAAACCACAACATTTGCAACAGAAATGACATGGCTGGACTGGAGATGGCCTATTCATCAAGGACGGGCTTCCACTTCACAGCTGCTCGACATCTGATATCAGTCTTGCTGGAGGATCCATCCATCTTGGTGGGAGATTCGGAGGATGATCAGCACCCCAAAGAAGAAATCTGAGAAGACTATCAAATCGTCTTTTCATACTTATGGGAATCCCTTTCAAAACCTCACTTAGAAATAAAGAAATACATGAATATTTGGACTTTCAATGGACTTAGCCTCAGGACAAATAAACTGTATAAAAACAGTATACCGAGACCCAGTGGTATGTGTCTGAGGTTGGATGGTACCGTTGTTACTGTCACTCTGCCCACCCAGCATTCAATCAATGTTGTCCAATTTTAATGTGGTTTTTTAATTGGATTTTGGAAAATTGCTAAATAAATTCTGTTGTTTTGAATTGGCTTCTAATCATTTATAACATTAGTGTTAACTTAAAATAATATAGTTAACACCCCTTGTATGTGTTGATTCCTTTCCCTCATTTTTTTAAATTAGATTTGTCAACCCTAATCCTGACTGGACTCTTGACTTTCATCAGCTGTACTGTGGCATTGTGTGAAATTGCATGTGATTGCCCAGGTAAAAGATAGACGTGTGGGGCCGATCTTGATGCCTGACTCTAAACACGCCATGTGTACGGAAACACTAACGTCATATGGTCTCAGTGGTGGTGGCTGCAGGATTGCCTTTTGAAGACATTAATAATGAATCATTGTGCTTTTAGTGATCCAGCTTAAACAGTTTGTTATTGTTCTTCAAGATTTCAACATTTTTTTAGGAATCCATGTTGTTCTGAAGTTATTGTTTGCTGCTGAATTCTGGATTATGTTCTTTCCAAAGAGCAATTTGTAGAGTACATTTTGCTATGACCATCAGGTCTTTGTTTTTCAATATCATGAGTCCCATGCAAGTCACAGCGAGAGTATTACAGAGAATAGGCTGAACTTTCTTTGGCTTGACAATAGTTTTAAGATGGAGGAAATATTTCTTCAAACCAGTTCTGTAATCACATGTAATAAGGATACATTTTAAATTTCGACCACAAACCTAGCTTTGGTCAAAAGCTTGCCAAGAACAATGAAATGGCAATTTACTTGATTGCCACGTAGAATGCTGGTGGTGAACCACACCCAGACTGTGTGAGGACATGTGCTGGAGTCACTGCTCAGAGTGCTGGAGGAGAAAGCTCAGAGGGCATCTGTTTTATTTTTGTCTCTGTCATCAATTTGCTGTCTGATTCTAGGCTAGCTGTTTGTGCTACAGTGTTCATACACACATCCTCAAACCCACATTTAAATAACAAAATAAGCTGTCTGTTTAGAGGCCTTAATGCCTGAACTTAATAATCTCTTTCTGAGTTGTCAGAAGGTATTATGAGGTGTTATTAACATAAATAAAACACTTCATGATCTTTTCTTCACCTGTCTACATCTCCATCCAGATTTTTATGCCATGCTGATAAAAAATTCTAAGTTAAAAGCAATTACTGTGCCAATGAAGAGATGACTGAGAAAGCCTAATAACATAATTATCCTTATCAATAGATTTTTGAGAGCAATTTTTTGTTGTCCTCCTTTGAAGACAGCGATGATTAGAAATTATTTTATTTACATAATTTCTCTTCTGCATTAGCCTGCTTTATGAGGACATAAGTGATAAAATGCTATTACAGGAGACTGGAGCAAGACTGATGAATTTGCACTGATTGAGGAAAACAGTTTTATTGAAATTTAAGTATCTTTCTTTGAAAAAAACAAGGAGGCAGGATATTCTTGCCCAGATTTTCTTCATTCCCATCCCAATTTTCTGTTCTCTGTTCAGCCACAATGACTAAATGACCATTTAGGATCAGCTGAAAATTTTTGACTCTGTAAGTCATGGCAAAATGACAAGGTTTATGTCAAGTTTATCTCGGGCAATTGGACAAGCCCATTTGTTCTCACAAGTGCTGAGCACTGAGTTGGGGTGTGGGAGAGGGGAAGATGTGGCTCTGACCTTCTGTGTGCTCTTTGTGGCCACGGTGGAAGTTTGCCCAGCTGTCCTTCTCCTGCAAACACTGGTGCTCATTCTTTCTTTCTCTTGTGTCACTTCATGGCATTTTTCACCTTTAATGCAGGGAGGTCATATGTACCCCATGCTGCAAGTAATCTGGCCATAGACTTTCTCCTAGTATCTGTACAAGCTCGGGAAAGCTCAGGACACAGACTCCTTGGACTTCATCATTACACATTCAGATATTCATGCAAATGAGACAGTAGTGTTTGAAGGGAATAAAAGAAGACAGTGAAGAAAGGTATGGCTTCCCCAGCTCTGAACTGCACTAGCAGGATGTGGGTCAGGCCCAGGCTGTACGATCTGGTGAGCATAAAGGCTGAACAAAAGGTACTCATGACACACTTTAGTCTAGGACTGAGTTTGCAGGTCTTTTAAAAAAAAATTTTTTAAAAATCAATTTTGGCTCATTATTAAAATTTCAGAGGAGGACACTAAAGCAAGCAGTATTCTTCACAAAAACTAAGAGACAGACTGTTCTGCTTTGGGGCATCAAAAGTAAGTAATTCCTGGAGGTATGGCCAGTGACCTATTCACTAGAAGAGGGAGGCTTTAGAGCAGCCTGAGAGTATTTCTTTTCTTGTTGACTTGGCTTCTGTGTCCCGATCAAGGAAAAAATTGTGATAAACTATATGCTTTCCAAGCCCACATCTTCTGACTGTCTAGCTGTCATAAGAAGACAGGAACAGCCAAGCACTTTTGGACCTCAGAGAACTCACAGTGGAAAAAAATAGTTTAAATTCTGCAACAGCAGAAAAAGATCCCTCTGTATCAAACAGTGAAAAACAAACAAACGAAAAAGGTTGTAGTGTTCAAATAATATTTTTTTCCTTTCTAAGTCATTAGTGTGCTGTCTCACCTTGGTTTGCTAAAAATGACATTCTTGCTTCCCTTTTTCTCTCAGTAGGAGCAACACCTGTCTAACTCATTTATCTGGTACTTATCCAGTGAGAAAGTCATCAGGAGACTGAGAAGACCTGGGGTCTGTTCCCTGTACTACTTCAGGGTTTCTGTTTGAACTAAAAAAAAATATGAAATGCATTAAAAAATTGAAAAACAGAGCTCTTCTCCCAGGGGAACAACTGAAACACTGTGCACCAAAACCAGTCTTTTATTTATTTGCTCAGTGTTAGGAACATTCCAGGTAATGAAGCATGTTTGGCTATACTTGGAAATTGTTATAACAGTTCTGGGCACAGTTCTGACCTGGGGCAGATGTCACTCTTCCAAATAAATTTTGGATGTATTCTAGGGGGTAGCATGGAGCAGAGAACATTGCTAAGAAGCCACTCGGCTGCAGCCACTCTGATTAGGAGGGCAAGTGTTTACTAGTTAGAACAGGATAGTAAAAAGAACAGCCATTTTATTCATTATCCATTGCTTTTGTTTGTCTGTTTTCCTTCAGACATTTTCTTTTTTTATGGAACAGTGAAGACGACTTGTATTGTAACTTTTAATATTCATCTTAAAATTTAAATAAAAAAGTGAAATATTGTCTCCAAATACTTGGAGATAATTTTTCATTTGTCTACTGTTTTCATGGCAGTACCAATAAACCTTTCTTTCTACACTACTTGGCATTGATAAAGCCTCAGTTGGATGTCTATACTTAACATCAGGCACTGTGCTCCAAAAAAGATGGGAAACAAGTGAATAGAGATAGAAGAAGTACAAGAAGTATTTTCTAGTCCTCTGATCAATGAAGAAAAAGATTAATGGAATTTGATTTGTAGAACAGGGAGAGACAAAAGTCTTTCAACTAACATCTGTTGCAAAAACAAGAAATAACAATCCAATTCCTATTTCTGGATGAATAAATCTGAAAGCAAAGGGTTTAAATTTTGAGAGGGTAGATTGTGTTCCTGGTAAAACTTTGTAACAAAAGGCGTGTTTGGAACGGATTGATTTGAACTTCTGTGGCTTTCTAGATCAACTGTTTCATAAAGTCTTTCAGGCCAACTGCTAACAGAAACGACCTGTGACAGCCAGGCTAGCCTTGGGCTTAAGGGATGCAATAGGAGATCTCTAGTTTCTTTCTTGTTCTATGTTTTTTTGCTTTTTCTTCTGTAAGATTTGAATATTAATGAAGTAATGCCGATATATTTCAATCCATTGCAAAACAGCTTTGGAGAAATTTTTCTTTCCTCCACACCTGTTTAGCTTCAAAATCTTCTTAGATATCTGAAAACATCCTCTTTACAGATCTGCATACATGAAACAAGATTTCAGGCTATATCTATATAGTTATTCGTATTAGAAAGATAAATATTTTGATAGGTTTTCTGGTCATTGCTATATTATTTATCTCAGGATATACATTTACCTTATGCTGAGGAAACCTAGACTATAAAAAATCCCTTGATAATAAGATCATGACCCTTCTCTGGACATTGTCTCTGAATTTTGACTTAGATACCAAGAGCTCACTTACAGACTGCTTTGTTTACTCTGGATGGCACAGGGTTCCTGGCCACAGCAAAAGAAAATTGTGAACCCAAAAGATTGCACAAATAAAGTTTCTGGAGCTTGTCCATTATAGTTTTCACTTGCACTGCCATATACTCCAAAAATGAGAAGGTTTTAGTGTGGAAAAAAGTACTGGTCCGAGTACAGTGGTTAAATGTTTGTAAGGTAACATTATTTACCAGACTTTAGCATTGTAGCAAATTTTTGGAAAATCTAGGTCAACATCCTATTAAGGCAACCTACAAACACTAGAAACATTGGAAATGGTACAATTGGCAAATGGGCATTCCCAAATCTGGTGTTTGGACAAACCAATTATCTGCTCAAAGTGTACAGCCTAAAAGATCAGATACCTCCTCAATGCTGCATTGATGCTTTTTGTGGCTGGGTTGTTGGTTTTTTTATTTAATAAATACCTTAATATTTGTACCACTTTAATTACTAGAAAATAACATTCTATCCAGTGGAACCTCATCACCCTGAATGACCTAATTATTTGTTTGAAGTCTGCCATCCTTCCTGATTTCACAAAATGCAATGTATCAGGAGTTAAGTGATCAGAGTCCCTATTTACGGAAAGCCCATTTGACTGGAAAAGAAAAGAAAAGAAGGGAAAGGAGCTGGTTTCAGTAAAATTGATTATGAACTTTTTGGCAAAATTGGACATTGATATTTTAAATAGCTTTGCAAAGACAGTACCCAAGACCTTAGGATTCCATATAAGAAAGAGTTTAGCAGTCCTAGGACAGGTCTTTAGTGAGACTTCTTGCAGAGACAAAGAAGTCTGCAAAAGAAAACCTGTTCCTAGGATTGTCTGCTCCTTCCAACAAACCACCTTCAACAGGCAAGAAAATAGAACAGATGCTTTGTTTTTCCACAATTCTTCCCTAATCACTGTACAAACTAAGTGCAGTTTCTTAATGATGTGCCTTTAGTAATATTCTGCAGCAACTAGGCAAGATGCCAGTTGGCAAATTACAACAAATATGTTCGTCTTAACCGCTCCACAGTCTCCCTCTTGGCCAGAGCCCTAATGAGTCTGGACTGCTGTGTTTCAGGAATAAATGCTCAGTTTCATGAATGGCTCCACTGCTTCTGATATACCTGGTGACTTAAAAAGTTGATAAAGTTAATGTTGTACTGAAAGGGAGAGGTGGATGTTTTCTTGTCAAATTACAAGAGGATTATATCTCTTTATCGGTGGGCTTTTTTTGTCCTTGGACTGTGAAAACTTGGAAAAATACTTTGTTCATAAAAAGGTTTCATCTTATCACAAATCTTATTAAGACAGTCTGAATGACAGGAGGTTACTGTGAACTGAAAGGGCATAGCTTTGCTCTCAGCACATTTTCCATTAAAAATGTCATATGAGATGTAGAGAGAGTCACAGCATAAGCCATAGGGAATATACTTGTAAAAGCACACCAACGACAAGAAAAACCTGATTCTGGGTATAAAATATACAGCACCCGCAAATGAGGATAGGCTTTTAAAGTCCATTCAAGTATGTACAGTCCCCAAAGCACCAACTTCCTTTTTGCAGCTTCTGCAGAACAGGACACACCAGTGCAGAGCAGAGCTGTTGGTGAGCAGCCATGCTGAGTGTACTGCAGAGTGTGTCCCTGTCAGTGATGAAAAAGCCAAAGTTACTAACAAAAACAGTACAAATAAAAGAATGATTTCTATTCTGTTCCCAATTCCAAAGACTTCTTGCAAGACATTTTGTATTAAATATATTGGGTTACATTTTCTTCACAGAAGCGATCAGCCTGAAACAGAAGAAAATATATATGGAAGATGGTTGAAGGAACGGGAGTATCACAGGAGAAAGCTGGAGTTAGGACCATGAGTTTCATCAAAATGTCTAGGGAAAGCTTATTAGACTCAATAAAGATAAAGAGGAATTTTGAGAAGATCCATAAGAAAATCCTTATCAAATACTCAATTTCAGAGAGTGTTTGTCCCTGGAACAGGAAAGCAGCAGGGGCAGAAGTGCCACAGTTACCTGCATGTTTACCCAAGGTCTGGTTCTGGGCACTGTGGTATGGGCTTCTGCAGGAGAGGAAACACACCTTGCTCTGCAGTTTTTTTGTCTAGTCATAATACAAGCTTTACAAAAGGCCAGTGTTTAAAATCTGTGACATCTAGAGATGGAAAAAACAGCCAAAAATTAACAGTTTCTGCTGCCAGTTTCCAAGCTTGTGTACTGCCCAGTCCCTGGATTAGCTTTGTACATACCATGTCCTGTGGTGACTATACTACATTTTCTTGCAGGGTTCATCCATGGCTGGCTTTGTATAAAGATGTGAAAAACAGAGGCTCTGATGTGGTTTTGGTACTTGTATGGAGGTGGATAGAACTTGATGTTATCCCAGCACTGCTTGCTTCCCTAGGAGGGGTCTCCAGGGAACTCCCCAATAGGTTCCTTCAGTCCCTGGTTAGAGGGAGCAAAAATTTGAACTCGGAGTCTGGCAGCAAATGGTTCAACTCTACCTGTGTTTCTCCTTGATCCAAGGATCTGCCAAAGTTTACACACTCCTTCAACCAGGCTACCTGCCAGCATGCTTAGAGGTGCCCTTATTGCAGAATATGTCTGTTGTGGAAGGAGTTGGGCTTGGACTTGTCCAGGTGATGCAGAAAAATAGGATTGGTATCTCTAGGGTGTCCAGGTATTGGTATGTCTGTAGTTGGGTCGTGTACAGAGGCTGTTGGCATGGAGAGAAGGATTCTGAAAGACAAACTAAGCAATGATTTTCCTGACTATCTGAGCTATTGCACATTTTTGAGTTCAGCCCAGTACTAGATTAGGTTGCTGAGTTGCTACTGTCTCTACCAGATGCTTGTAGAGACCCTTGAGTGAAACAACTGCAGGCAGAAAGGCTCATGTAAAGAATTACTAGGGTTAGCACACGAGGACTAAATCTTCAAGAGGGAATTAAAAAGTCTGATAGGCACATTCCTTCAATGTACACTTAGAATTGAAAAAATTGGACAGAAAAGCACTCATTTATTTCTTCCCCCTGTGCCTCTCCTAGGATGAGATTTTCCCACCCTTATTCTGTGACTCAAAGGGACAGTCAGATTTTCTCTAGCTGAAATCAGACTAGTAGTTTCAACAAAACAAGGTGATTCCATAAGAAAGAAAAAATCCTTTCCTGCCCATCTCCAGGAGTCTTTTTGCTGTGAATTAATCTTATTATTCGCTTCTTTACATAACAGTTGTCAAACCTTGATTTGTACCATCAGGATGTCAAGTAGAGGAGCTGTGATTGTCATGTAAACACCCAGTTATGAAGATGGGGCTTTAATAAAGCATGGTGAGACCACTGACCAAGCCAAAAGGATTAGCAGTGCTGTAGATGAACAGCCAACAAATACTATTCTGGAGAGAGAAGAATTACTTGCACTGGGGGAAGGAAAGGATACTCTGAGGTAACAGCAGCTACTTCCAAGAATATGGGGAAGATACTTTCTATTCTTGGCCTCTGGCTCAGAATTTACATTTTCACAACCCAGAAATAGCATTAAAAACAAATCACTAATTTCATGAAATTGTTTGTAGTATAGAAAAATTCTACTAGCAGAAATTTACACGTTGTCAAAGCATGCAGACACATGGAAACAAAGGTTATTCTGGGAAAAACAACTTGCAAGTGACTGTGAAAAGTAAGTTTATAAGAATGGCACCTTTCAGCTTGATCTTGAAAGACATATTGCAACACAAGCATCTTGGATTAGAAGTTTGTTTTTATTTAGTTTTCCACAGAGACATGTTTCTTTCACCTCTATTCTCAAAAATCTGACGTGAAAAACTATTAAGATATATATATGGGCTATACAGGCAGAGAAATCTGCCAGTACAGCATTACTGTCTCCTTCTATCAAACATTCTAAGAAAAACAAATATGGTCCCTTCTGCACCCATCTAATACAAGAAAAACAGCCAAGTCAAGAGAGAATGTATATATGAGTCTAATTATTCATAAAAGACTAAAAATCAAAAAATCTAGTTCCTGATGTTTAAACAAAACATACTTTATACATTTGGCTAAGCTGAAATATTGTACCTTGCCAAATGAAAACTGCTCCCTAATGGTAGGTTCCCAAGCAGCTCAGTAGGTATGCAAGGCATGCAATTCATTTCCTGCCAAGGCAGAGAAAAATGGGTAGGTCTGAGATTATATTGCTAGTGTGCTTGAAAAAGATCTTAGTTGTTAATGTTATAGACTGCATATACATATTTTGACTTTTGGTCTCCTTGAAACTTTCCCAGGTATAAGTTTTGGGTTAGCTGTCTTTTAGCTCTCAGTGATGGAGTGTTCAATGGGAGGTGAAATAGGAATTTCCAGAGCATTACAGTCATCAGTGAGGAACACCAGGTCCTGGAGAAACAAAACAAACAAACAAAAAAGGCTAAGATTTATAAAGAGGAAGGAAGAAAATAGCACATTGAGAAGCTTGGGCCTGATCCAGTTTTGGTGGTCAGGGCTCAGTGTGGAGACAGGCAGGGCTAAAAGCAGGGGGTCTGTCCCTGTTGATGCACCTTGACCTACCCTTCTGCAGTAGGAGATCAGGATGGTGTACAGGCTCCGGGCTTTTTCCTTCAGCTCATTCACTTCAACCACTCTGTCACATCCAGGGTAGGCCACAAAATCACGGAGTTTTGCCAACACACAGTAATTCTGCAAAGCACGAAAAGAGATCTGTGTAACCCTGCACAAATACAGATTTATGTTTCTCGTCCACCACTTCCAAAATTGTTACTGCTAGGTGAGAACCTTGAATTCCTACCCCTATGTGCGTGTAATCTATGCAACATTTAGTCAGGCAAATTAATCATCAATATTTTATAACAAAGATATTTGGTCCAAGTAAGTGCTGTAGATATACAGTCATAGTCTGCCAGCTTATTTCTCACTTTTAGGATTTAGGAGGCAGCAGCACCAATGCAATCAAATCTGTCCCCGTAGTAGGTGAAGTATTCTACAGAATAGGCTCACTGTCTCATTTTTTAGAGAGCACATGATTTAACAGATGAACAGATTATCAAGTTCTCACAGACTCAATTTCTCTGTTCCTGTACAATGGAAGAAACTGTGACTATCAGCCCTAATTTTTTCAAAGTAATTTTTACCTCAAACTTTGTATTATCAAAATAAAACACAGGCAACGTGAATTTCACAATGTCCTTGTGGAGCAGGTAAATAAATACCGCAGCTTTTGCTTTAAAACCAGGGAAACTGAGGCACTGGAATCACATTTCTTGGTCATTGCCATGGTGTGAGACACTGTCAGCTCTGGAATTGGGATCTAGACTTCTTGACTTACAAGGCTTGGTGTAGTTGCTTATGGAAAATGTGTCAGAAATTTGCTTTGTCTGATATTTTCTATTTTTTATTTACACTGTTGGACACTGGAAAAAGAAGCAAACATGTCAAATATCTCACTGCAGAACACTGTGACACTAACTGTGTGTGCAGGTTAATTTTTCTTAGCTGAGAGAAAACTATTATTTTGGGGTTTTTTTCTCAGTATCATACTTCCATATCCTTAGGCACACTTTTTCTTTCTGTATTCACCAAGTAGCTATTTAAAAGAGAAAAAGCCAGCAAGTTATTCCTGCATTGCCTTTTATTAAAACTACATGACAAAAGCCACTCAGGATATAAAATGAAGTAGATTTATTAAATGAAGAAAGTGGATTCTACATTTCTTCTTTTACACTATTATTCAAAGTTTTGTTGCACTTATTTAATTTCTGAAAAGGCTGTCACAGTAAATTAATTGTGTGTATATGGCAACAACTTCAAAAAATTGACTTCCTAATTTTAAAATTTTTAATCAAGTAAAATCTCAGAAAGCACATCTGGATTTTAATGAGGTTCAAACTGAGATTTTTTTTTTTTTCACTCTATCTAGTTAATTAAACTTTTAAAAATCCTTTTAAATCACTCCTCTAGGGTATAATGTCTACAGTTATTCTCATTTTTTATTAACTGCTTTTATTGCACAAAAGCAAGTAAGAAGTGTGCAAACTTACGTGTATGTCCAAGTACAGCCTGGGCAGCGTCTCCACGCACGAGTCCTGCGGGAAAGAGGAAAAGGCTCCTTGAGATTTTGTTTTGAGAGAAATCTGTGGCAAAATCGGCAACCCGCAGCGCCTGTGCAGGAGCAGTTTTTTAGGTGGACTCACCACAGTTTTGGAGGTCTGCAGCTCCTTGAAGGACTCTGTGATTTCCTTGCTCAGAGACAACACCCTCGAGTAGCAAGTCGGAGGGGCTGCGCTGGCTGGCAGAGCAGCAGAGAGCAGCGCAAACAGGAGCAGCAGCATCCTCACTGTGGGGAGCTCGTCCAGAGCAGGAGGAAGGCAGGGAAAGAATCGCTCCCGCTGCTTAGCTAGGTACTGCTGAGCGTCAAGGAGAAAGTTGGACAAATCAGCCCTCAATTAAATAGTCTCCTGCATGAACAGGAAGAAAAGCCTGGGGGTGGTCCGAGCAGCAGCTTACTGCCGTCTTAAATTTCCTGCCAACCTATGAGGCAGGGCTGCTTTCCTGCCCGGAGCAGGGAAAGAGGGAATGAGGGGAACAAAAACAAACACCACCAGCTCTTTTCATTCCAGAAAGAAAACAACCTAGCAAGCATCTCAGACAAGAGAAATATGTGTAAGAAAAAGCACAGGGTTCTCAAAGTGTCTAGGCCCTAATCCCATTTGTGCTTTGGCACATCTGGGTCTTCTCTGAGCCCTGGGACTACAGAGGTTGCAGATAGAGAGAAATCCTTCCAAAATGCAAACTTCCCCAGCACAAGAAGGACATGGACCTGTTGCAGTGAGTCCAGAGGAGGCTATCAAATTGATTAAAGGGATGGAGCACTTCTCCTATGAGGAAAGGCTGACATAATTGGGATTGTTCTGCTGGAGAAAACCTCAGGGTAACCTAATTGCAGCCTTCTACTAATTGAAGAAAGCCTACAGGAAAGATAGAGAGGAACTTCTTACAAGGGCATGACAAGGGGGAATGGCTTCAAACTGAAAAGAGCAGGTTTAGACTAGAAATTCTTTCCTGTGAGGTTGGTGAGGCACTGAAACAGGTTGCTTCTAGAATTTGTGGGTATCTGCGCAAGTGTTCAATGCTGGGTAGGATTGTGCTCTGAGCAAGCAACCTGGTCTAGTGGAAGGTGTCCTCCATGACAGTGTGGTTGGAATGAGCATATTTTTAAAGTTGCTTCCAAAACAAGTGATTCTATGATTATATTATTCACAATTTGTCAATCAAAACCATAGTGCTTGTGATGGCTGCTTGGGGAGATCCATGTATTTACATATTCATAGTCTTAGCAAAGTGAATACATCTCTATGGCTGTGATAAAAGTATAAAAATAATTTTGCTTTCTGGGTTGATTTTATGAGTCTTTGTTCTTTTATTAGATGCCAGAGGAAGCTGAGAAATCCAGATGTTGGGATGCAGGCCTGAAGCTGAATATATGTTGTTTTATATGTTAATCATACTGTAAAATGGAGGTACCCTTGAATGAAGAACTGGTTATTTTGAAAGTTATGCTACCTCCAAATTTTTAAATACAGATTTTAGTAAGGTACTAACTGAATCAATAAAGTAGCTGATGAAGTACTGCAGTCCCCTGGCATTGCAGTAGATCAGGAAGATTCATCATAAGGTGGGAAAACTTTGGAGAAAAAGATGTACTCTAGGTTGCAAAGAACTCTGAGTTAAACCCATGAAAACATCTGGGGGGAAATAGGAGAGCAGGGCTGTATATTACTGTCTTGTTATGTGCATTTTTGCCTTCATAAAGAACAGTTGGTTTAGTAACATCATGTGCTCCTGAATTTTAAAGTGGTAGATCTTTGGAGAGGAAAGAAAAGTTGGGAGTCCTGGCTGTGGGAATTTTAGGACCAGGCTTGGACTGCTGGATCTTATTTTTAGGAAGAGTTGCCTGGACAAGTCAGTTGAGAGGCCAGAGGGAGTCAAGGAAGCCTTTTGAGAAGGCCTCAAGCAGCCAGATCATAGATCTAAACACAGCTACCCTGTGCACATCCAAGGAAAGGATCCTACTGACTGTGAGACTTGCTGGTAAAGAAACAGACTCTTAATCACCATCTCATTGCTGCAAAGAATCGCTCAAGGTAGGAGTGAAATATTATCCTTCTATCACACTCATGTCTGGCAAGCTGCTAACATGCAGTTGCTCTGCCAGAGCAGCAGTTTTCTGAACAACATAAATGGTCTCCCAGTATTAGAAGTCAGCAACCCAGCTGCTGCCAAGGATGACTTAGGAAAGCAAAGGCTGGATCCAGACTTCACCAAAACACTTAATCAAGTTAGAAGGGAAAAAAAACAAAATTGAGATGATTTGCTGAGAGGTTTTTGCTCAACTACCTTCACAAACGGTAGGGTTTTTTTTTCCCCTGAAAAAACCCAAAGTACTATAGTTATTTCCTCACCCACATCTTTCACATCTTTTCCCTGAGTCAGATTTACTTGCATAGTTTACTCTGACCCAAATGAGTATTTTCTAATATCCAGTATCTCATCAGCACTGCTGCCTATCTCAGCATGCAAAATCTGCAATTAAGTTAAATCAAGGCAAATACTTTTTTCTCAGTTATTTCCATTTGTAGCAAGATTATCCTTGATCTCTGAGTACATTCAACTTATAGTCCAGATGTGAGTATATAATTTCTTTCTTCTCTAAGAAGCTCAGTGGTGACTTCAGGAGAACTTGCAAGTGACACCAGGCACTGGGAGGCCTTTCAGTCTAAGGTAGCTGCCACAACTGTGAACCAGAGACACAGCTACCAAAGCCTGTGAAACTCCAGAATCTTTTGGGTGACTGTTTTTATCTGGTCATTTATGCAAAGCCACTTATTAATTCTGGTGCATTCCCTGCCTTGGGCAGAGAAGGTCTTTAACAGGGAAACACAAGCTGTTCTTCACAAAGGCTAATAGCCTCTTAGAAGCAATATTCAAAATGGACATCAAAATAGAATTTAGAGCTACAGGAGGGGAAGAGGAGAAGAATCAAAATATATTATAGTCAAAACTTGCCTGGGGATTGCTTCTATGGAGAAGCAGCTATTTACAGCCCTTCCCGTCTAGGACAACACGCAGGCTGGCATTAGGAGGGAGCACAGCAAGAGTCAGTCAGCCTCCATATTTATTATGATCATCACACTGTGGATACCTCTAGCACTGATACATCTTTATCCTGTTCTTCCATTCAGTGATCATGGGGCTTCAAGGGCTTGGGACCACTCTCACAATTTTTCATGAACTCCTGAGGCTGATGATGTCACTACATCTCTGAGTGCTCTTCACAGTGCATTTATTTACTCTTATATGAGGAATATTCCACAGCAAAAGCAGACGCATAGGTTGAGAAGTAACTTAGAAGCCTACAATGACATAATTGTGTATATATTCTTATTTCAAAAATTAACTATGTTATCTTTTTACTTCTAATTTACTGAAAACTAAAGCAATAATATTTTTCTAAAAATGTAAGGACTCACTATGCAGCCAGAAGTTCCTCCCTAGTTTGAATTGTCCACCAGGGTATCCACCAGATTTGATAAAAGCCCTTGCAAGTTGCTGATTTCTTAATATCAAAATCCACTTTCTTAGTGAAAATGTTTATTTTAAAAAAGTTGGGGGCTGTCATGAGACACCTAATGAAATGAATTTCTGATTATATTGAAAAATAGGAAAGGTAAAACATAAAACCAGTAAAATAGAGAAAGCTCTGTGTATTTAAGCAGCACCTCAAAGCCCAAAGTGACTCAACTGTTTGTTGTGGTGAAGGTGCCACTTGTTGCTTCCAAGAGGAGCTAAACTGCTCTGCAAGCTTCCAGCTCAGGACAAGACTTTTTGGAAACCCTGGCCTCTTGGTTAAGGTCTTATTTGTTTGTCATATGTTCCCTTGCTGTGCAACAGCACACTTTGCTGAGTCTTTCCGTAAACATCAGCTGAAATTCAGTGCAGAGGTTGTGCAGCCTTACACATTGCCCTGAGTCTGGGAGTGCTGGTGCACAATGCTGACAGTTTCCTGGCACAGAGGGAAACCTGGTCTGGCAGCACTGTGTGCCTGCATTTGAAGCTGGGGTTAATCCCATGTGTTCTATTTTCTCTTCTGTAATAGTAGCAAGATTCTGCTGTGATCTGCATGGTTTGGCCAAGCTATGAGCAATGGGCAAGGCAGGCAGGATCTCACAGCTGTCTCTGGACTGGTGCTGCAATGCTGTTTCCCCACGACAATTAAGCAAAAGTCCTTTTTGCTACTCAGCGATACAAGCTTAATTTTTTCTTCCCTGTGTTGTTATTTTTAAAAATTTGCATATATATTGAGGAAACGAATGCTATTGCTTAATAGCCTGGCCTTACATAAATCATAGTTCCAATATAGTTATAGAAGCAGGTAGAGCCATCTGGGTCAGAAAAAGAAATTAGATGTACTGAAATCTGTCAGTCTTGCAAGCACGAACCTGGCATGGGGCACTTTGCCTGAAGAAAAACCTACGGAAATGGGGAACCCTGTGGTCCAGGAAAAAGACTGGACTGCCCAGCAGAGCTGAGGAACAGGAATCATTTCCATGTGCTGCATCAGACCAGTGACCAAATCATTTACATGGTCTGTGCTGACCAGCCCTCTCTTCAGGCAGTGTCCCACCCTCCTGTGGAGCAGAGCAGGGGCTCGGGCAGCAGCATCCAGCACCCAGAGGGCACACAGAACTCTGGATGATGGCAGAGCCCAGGACAGTTCAGAGATGTCCACACCACTATCTGTCACTGCAGTGCAGGCGTAGCCTGGCTCGCCTCTATCTTGGCTGCTGTCTCCATAATGGGGATAATGGTATTTCCCACAGACACTGTGGGAACTCAGCCATCAGCACCAGGGAGACGGGAGATTATGTGGTTCAGCCTTGTCAGGGATACTCTTTTCAGTGACTGCAAGGCGTATTGATTCAAGTAATGCAGGATTTAGAGGCTTAAGCCTTCACCGCCTTGCTAAGAAAAAGGCAATTTTAGCTTGGAGTAACTTGCAGACCTCTCCAGTGAAATAACAGTGGTGCTTTCAGCCTGCCTCCCTCTCTGGCCATGGGCACAGGCAGAGCTGCCTTGTCCCAGTAACACACAAGTGCCTTGTCTGGACCCTTCCTGGGCTTTGAGACCACTCCTGTGTGTGAGATTTGCCAAGGTAATACACTCTTTATTAACACTGCAGTCAGGGTTACAATAGCAGGGTTTCAAGGAGAGAGCTGTGTTCAGGTTTAGAGCAGCAGTATTTCAAGTTATTCACACTTTCCTGCTGTGCCTTGCCTTTCATCCTCCTCTCTCTCTCACACATGCAAATGTGGCAGATAGCTGCAGGTCTTATCATTGCTGGTCAGCTTCCCACCCTCCCTGATTACCCTTGTGATGAAAAATTATGTCAGCCACCAAGGAGTTTACCAGAGGTGATATAAATATATGTATTCATCTACCAAATTTGTCCCTGATACAAGCCTTCTGGGGAATCCAAATGCTGAAAAATGTTAGGTCTAAGCTCTCTGCTGTCCCTCTAAGGAGCTCTTGTCTACACTGTGGTTAATATGCAAGGAGATGAGGGACTGTATTTCTTAGGACTGGTATTGCAGCACCTTTCAGAAGAATTATATCACTGAAAGAAAAATTGATGAGACTGAAAGTGCGGCTCTTTATAATAATCCAAGCCAAACAAGAATCCAAAGAGACTTTGCTGAACTACTGCCTACACAAGAGCTTTTTAGTAGCTGCTTAGCTTGCTAGCAGGCAGTTTTGTACTTTTTCTTCCCTAGAAAACTGCAAATGTCATAGCTTATGTTGTTGTGTGTATTTCTAGATACAAACACCAGTACTTTCAGCAACAGTAAGGTAACGTAAATTCTCATGTCAGCTGGCTGAGAAGGTAAGGAGGTACAAGTCCATACTATATATCATGTCTTCCTACTTCTGTTTCCTTCCTGTACATGGCTTTCTGGGCTTTATATCTAACCATAGTGGAAGAAATGTTGCCTTCTCTGAAATCAGTAACACAAGTTACAGACTCCTGTGGATCCAAATTCTCACTTTAGAGTAAAACTTGTGTTCAGCTCACTGGCCCTAGTAGCACAAAAGCCCTTAAGCCAAAGTATGAGGAAATCAGTCACATTATTTCTTGTTTCTCACAGAGTATTACCTTTGGAGTCTTTTGAGTTGGTGACACAATACAGATTCAGAGCTTTGTCAGTGCCTTGAAACCAAATGATATGACAAACACCTTGTACAGTTAAAATACTCTTCTAAGGAATAAAAATGTATAAAATAGAGGGGAATAACTGAGGATCTACTATACTTGATATACTTCATAATATTCAGAAGTGATGAAAATGAGTGGAGGTTCATTTTATTTAAAAAAATGCATCAACTTAATAATTGTATTTTTGTAATGTCAGCTTGCCTTGAAACAAAGGAAAAATAAATACCAGAGAGTGTCAGAAACTGGTGCTAACAACAGACTGTGTTTCAGATGTAATTGTGACCTAAGCCTGAACTTTTCTGCTTTAAATTCTTTTGATAAAAATAAAACAGGAAAAGGATCTTGTTATGCTTCTGAATTCCATATTACATGTGTTCTCAGATGACTAAGTGTCCCTACAAGTGCAGTTTTAGTTTGCTTTGTTTAAGTCGGATGACTAAGGAAAGAATGAGTCAAAGACACATGGAGTGTAGCTGTATACATACACGGTGTAGTTGATAGTTCGCTATGAGAATAAGTCTGTAGCTTGCAGTGGGTCTTGCCTACACCTGGAGGTTTCCCTGTCATTCTCACAGGTAGTTTTGAGAACATTTGTAAGGACAAGGTGCTGGACAGGCCCCTCCTGCTTGCAGGGCTGGTTCTCATGCAGTTTCCCAGAGAGCACCCAGAGTTGGATTAACCAGCGCTGGGATCAGCAGTGGCATAAGGAGCCCAGGGCAGCAGGTTCCAGGCCAGGGATGCGTGTTCACGGCCTCCACCTGCATGAAAGCCAAGGCTGATTTCCTCAGCAGAAGAGTATCTACTTACTCTCACAGTTTTACAAAGTTAGGGTTTATAGTTATTCCGAAAAGAAACAAGAAATAGTCACACAAAAGTGAGACAACATTACAGCTGGGTAATGGAGTGAGGAAAGCACTGAGGGATAGCACAAAAAGAAATATTTTGAGTGAAGAATCACTCTAGTTGGAGTGTTATATCTTTCATGTGTAGAACCAGCCAAGGTCTTAAACATCTATACTCCTAATTTCCAACCATTAAGCTAATTTCCATTGGAAGACTAATCAAATTAACATTTATTTTCCTCCTTTCTATTTGGCGGCAGCTTTTCTTGTTTTGTTTTGTTTCGTTTGTTTGTTTGATGTTTTGGAAGGGTTGTGGCTGGGGAAGAAAGAACTTGGCTTGATTTAAGATGTAAATGCAATTCTATCAATCTTCCCCTCTGCTAATGGTCTGCCTGGGCATTTTAAGGGTATATAGTGAAAAGGAAACTGTGACTGCTAAAGAAAAGCTACCCCCTGCTGTTCCTGTTCATATTTATTTCACAATCAGCCCATTGAAATGGTGTGATTCACACTCTGATGCTGTCGTTGTCTAGCTGGCAAAGTCACTGGAGAATTTAAAGAAGTTTCCCAAGCTGAAAAGTAGGCAAACTGCATTTGGGCACAAAGCAATCTTATCAGCAATGAGAGTTACTTATATCACTACAGTGATGTCTCTTGCTGAGAGCTGAGGCTACCCCTGCAAATGAGAAGCTCTCTTGCAATAAGCAGCTGGCTTCAAAAAACTGAGAACTGTTGCTTTTGAAATGTAAAGTGTCCTCCTGATATACATATATATAGAATACACAAGAGTAAAGTTACTAAGGTCTGCAGGGACAATTTAAATGTTCTTTTATAAAGCATATTTTTTTCAAATAAATAACCCAAAAAGGGTTAAAACATATGTGAGTGCACAAGAGGGAAAAAGGCTTCCTAGTGCCCCAGTAATCTTGAGTAAATACTAGAGAAAAACCCTGTCTGTTTATCTTAAATTATCCAGACTTAATGTACCCATCACCTTGTAACCAAGCAGCTTGTGTGAAAAAATGACTTCTTGGTAATACAAAGACATACAGTTAAAGTTTTAAATTTACTGTATTAATCATGATCTATCTTTGTGGCAAGTATTACCTTATACCCTTCCACTGGCCTAATGTAAACATTTAGGAGTCTGTATCAACATAAATGGTCAGAAATAAAAAGCAGATAGCTAGAGACTGGATTAATGGAGATAATCAAATCCAATAACACTATGTATTTCTCTATGAGATTTCACATAAAATTTCTACTGTAGTGCAAGAACTCATTATATGTTGGAGGATACAAAACCAAAAAAAAGGTGCTCAGTTAATTGCTACATACTTGCTCATTAATCAAGCCACTGGTTAGAATTGCCATGAAATAGGTGAGTTTAATCTTAGGATGTGTCAGAGGAGTTACAGCCAGCAGGGGCAAGGAGATATTTGTGCTGGTATAAATTCAGGGCTCGGCTCATCTGGCATATTGGGCACTTTTGGCCATCCATGGCTGTGGAGGATGAATTCAGACTGCGTGGGGTACAGAAAGAAACAGTGAGAATATTCAGTGTGTGGGAAAGTTGGGACACCGTGCGCATATTTCCCTTCTACGTCTCTTTTCTTGTCAGCCCAGTTACTTTTCCAACAGCTGGGTCCTTGCCCTGCTCTCCTGCCAAAGCCAGATCTCAGCTGTGCTGCTCAGAGCACTCTGGACCCTTCACAGTCTGCCTTGTTCGCATTCCATTTTTCCATGGCTGCTGCTGGGGCATTAGGGCTGGGACAGTAGGGGATAGAAAGGGAGATGTTCCTGTAGACCACTACGCACATACATCCCAATCTCTCAAGATCAGGCACGCTGAGACTGTCGAGCCCAGGCAAAGCAGGAGCTCTGCTCCTGTGCCCAACACTCTGTATTGGGCTCTGCCTTGGTGGCTGACCAGTAGCTATCACTCTGACTGAGGTGAGAATTGAAGCTGCACAGGCACAGGACAATGGTCTGTGGCTTTCTAGGAGAGAGCTCAGAGCTATTTGAAATAGAGGCTGGAGGCCTTGGAGTCCAGCCCAGAGAAGGACGTGACAATGCACTGGCCAGAGAAGGACAGTTGTGCCACCTGGTCTGAATGGAGCATTTAAAGTGCTGTGCCAGCAGCACTGTGCAGCTACACAGCACTCTCAGAAAGGCTGGCTTTGCTCCTGGGGGACATGAAAAGCATATGTGCAGGCAGCAAAGCAGCTGCTACACACAGAACATCAACCCATTTTATTCATTAAATATATGCTAACAAAAAAGATTGGCATGAACTTTGTTCACATCAAAAAGATACAGTTCCAATTCTTCCTATTGCATAATTTAGGTACATGAGCTTCAGTAATAATGTGTGGGCAGAGAATGATAGCATTGTCCACACCATTGTCTCTCTGACACCAAAGAGAAATGAAGCAAATGGAGTCAAAGAAACCAAACACATTCAGGAAAGTACCAAAGTGATCAAAGCAGACTCTTTGATTCTGCTTTACACATACTTTTCAAAGAAGTGTTACATTTCCAAACACACTCTGTCCATTCTTGATGCCAATAAACCAGCTCTGTTTAGCTTTATGCTTTGATAGGAGTAGGAACAAAAAAAAAAAAAAATCTTTAGTGAGTTGCATTTTCTAAGCCTTCCTATCAAGTTTTGAACTTGCTAGGAAAAGGCTAAATGTATTTGTTGTTCTTTGAGGAAGCTGAGCCTTCATCGATGGAGACCTGGTGTCAGGCCTGAGTACCTGAGTAGCCCTATAGACAAATGAGCATTTGCAAGCACGAGGAAAAGCTCTGAGCAGACTTTTTGTTCATCTGTATTTAATACACCTCTTTGTTAGCAGATCAAGCCTTAGGGAAAAAAACAAACCAATGGACAAGGCATGTAAGAGCATTTTGGAAAATGTGCCTGTCCATAGTCCTTTTATAGCTGGAAAATATTGATTATTTTTATGTATCTCTCTCCCCTTATTTTCCCAAAGACATAGACAAGGTTTCAAGGCATCTGATCTAAATGCACTGAAGGAAATTTTTTTGTTGTTGTTGTTATCATTTGACCATTAATGATGTCAAGCATGAAGCTTTTCTCATACCCTGGCAGGATGTACTCCATTTCTGTCTTCATAAAATCAAATTTTCTCTCTGTGCTGCAGTGACTGTGAAGCCCAAGCTGCCCCCAGGGAGGTATTTTATTTAGCTGTGCGGACACATTCCTCCAGGAAATATTGAAGCCAAACCACACACGCACACGCACACACAGGCCCTCTATTAGAAAAATTCAAAGCTTGAAGAGAAAACAAACCAGTCTGGAATCTGAACTTCAGTGCATGTTGAATTGTGTTTTCACATTCTTTGTTTCTACCAGCTGGGCTGTGGACCAATATAGGCATTTTCTGAACACAGGGAGCACTGTCCAAGGACAGCCCTATATCCTCTGGCCATGTCAGAGTGGGCAAAAAAACAACATGGAAAAAATATTTGCATATCCAGCACTTATTTGTTTCTGCCATGCGTGAGACAGACATGGAGAGTGGTAATTGCAGTCGTGAGTCAGAGTTTGCTACACAGTATAGGACCCTGGAGGAGAATCATGCAAGTCAGGAGGTAAGAGAACTCATGAATGTATGATTACTCTTTCATGCATTCTTTTGTTTTCATTCATGCAAGGCCGAGCTATGAGAAAAATCAAGTTCTATTTTATTCTCAGATGGAGCCAGATGCTGGTATCCACTTTGGCAGCTGGTGTCAGGAACAGGACAACTGATACTGTGACTTGATTAAAACTATCAGAGTCTGACCCTTGCTTAGGACTTGGCTTCAGCTCTGAAAGAGAGCCGCTATTAGGCCAGAGCCTCTTTGAAATTGTATTATATCCTAGTATTTTTCTTTTTCTTTTGTTTAACACAATTCTCTCTCTATTTATTGAACTTTTATTTATCAAGATTTTTTTTTTTTTTTTTTTTAGGTTCTGATCATAAGAGCTAAAGACACCAGGGATTTGTGGGCTGCTTGCAAATGGTTCAGATGACCAAACATGAGGACAAACCATGAGATTCACTTCTCCTGCCAGACCAAATTATAGGGATCCCTCCACTGCTGCCCAGGCAAAGTCCCTGAGGACCACAGCCCCTCATGGCAGTGAGTTCAGGGACTCTTCCTGGGGCTCCCTCCATTACCTGTTTCCCCAAGTGGAGCAGAGCAAGAGCCAGAAGGTGGATGGTCCTGTCATAGGCGAACAAAGGCCAAGAGGCGCCAATGTTGGATGCTGCAGTGATACAGAAAAAGGACTTCACTCATGGTGAAAATATCACAAGCTCTGCAATGGATGTTGCAGCTTGTTTTACTAAAAGTCACTGCTAGGTAGGGATAAGGCTTTTGTAAGTATTTTGGGTGGTGTTGAACACACCGTCATTTATTAGCAAAAGAGTTATTAGCATTCTATTAGGAATTAGAAAGCAAATGCTTAAAAACTAGGATAAGACTAATGTAAATGAGGGTGTTTCTTTCCCCTTCAGATTATTCTGGTGCTTAAGCTAACATTAAATAGTAGATGTGACAACCATATTAGAAGAAATACAAAATAATTTTGGTTTAGACTGCTGATGTTGAGAGATCCTTGCTACAGAATTGGTGCATAAATTACTTGAATTTCCAGTGCAATCCCTGAAAGACCTTCAGCTGTGTTAGAGACCAGCATCAGATGCTGACCTTTTTTTCAAAGAGAGCTCTGATTAAAAGATGATGGTGTTCTTCTTGGGGTAAAACTCAAGGTTCACAGCCTGCTGGTGAATTTAGTGAGGGTACCCTTTTACTTGAAACTGTGTGCATGTGTGTTCCAAGAGCATAAAAAACACCCAGAAAAAGTTGTGGACAAGTACTTGTGTACAAATACCTACTGAAGCGAGGCATGCTTAGGTGGACTCTTTGCTGGAGCTTTTAATGCATAATGCAGAATCTTCTTTAATAAATCATGTGGCCATTGGTCCTTCTGAAGCATAGGTGCCTTAGGGATTGTACTGATTTCTTGCTTTTTCTGTTTATGAATGTTTTTTTGTTTTAATTCCTTTTGTCTTTTGGCTAACAGCCTCCAGTGAGGGAATGAAATCTACTGCTAGTATAACTAGAGGATATCTGAAGTGCAGAATAAGAAGACACTACATGTCATTACCTACTACACTGCTGAGAACTGGAGATTAATTTCCAGATGACATATGTTGTTAGCACTTTTGTATGGATTACACCTTAGGGGACAAAGTCATAGATCAAGACACCCACTGAGCTAGAAGCTGTGTAAACATGTGGTGAAAAGATGATCTCTGGGCCACAGAACTTTGCTGTAACCCTTGCACACTTCTCTGTTTAACCTACTCCCACTTTTCTCTGCAGATTGTTTCCTTACGGTCCATTAATAACAGTAAGGACAAGACAAGATGTGCTTTCTTGTCTGGCAATTGCAAGTCTGCTTAGCATTTGTTTCATGAAATCAATAAATGAAAGATGTTCATGTTAATATGGTGGATTTCTCACTGTTGTGTCTACTGGCATTGATGAATCATTCCTTCTTGAGATAGCATGCTGAGAAGGTACTCAAATTTCTCTCCCTTCCAAGAGCACATACACCTGAAAAGGTGTGTAACTGGTTTGGGGGTTTTGTGTGCGTGGGGCTTTCAGGCTGGCCAGCTCTTCCCTCAACAGTTTTCCCCAGAAGAGGAAATGCTGCTTTTGGAGTTTAATTCATCTGGCAACATTTAGGATGAATAGCACATTGACTGTGTTGGTCTTTCTAAACCGTTTCTTCTGTTTGGGTTTAAACCCTAAAAGCAAACTCTTCCTTTGTACTATGACTTCAGTATCTGGTCCAGAGGATAGAGAGCTTTCACAGCACCAAGAACTTAGCTATCCTGCTCCAGCTCACGTACTCAGCTTCAGAAGCCCTCAGCTCAATTCCTGTCACTTTAATGTCCATAATTCTCTAATGGAGGCTCATTTGGCACTGGACAGACAAGTCCAGTACCAGCCACTGGACTGTGTGTGCCACATGCTTGAGAGTTGTTTTCTTCTCTGTGGTGGCTTCAATCCTGGTGGCACTGAGGACTGAAAATGAAATATTGTGAGCTGGTGTCTTGCTGAGAGTGAGGATGAAAACCCTGAGGGCATCGGGAAGTGGGAGAGCACAGAATGAACTGTGGACAAGCAGTTGTGTTGGTAAATAACCAGCGAGCTCTGTACTGAATAAAGCAAGTGAGCAAACACAACTTGTGTGTTCAAGCAAGCCTGAGCTGTGTGTTCAATGCTGCCCAAAGAGAATTTCTGATATTTCTGGGAAGAAAGTAAATATTTTCACAAAATATAGGAAGAAAACACACATTCGGATGTGTTTTAAGCCTAAAGTGGCACTAGCTTGGAATGTATCTATTCAGTAACTGAATATACCACATCTCTTTAGGTACAGGTAGCATATAAATCAAAACCAAAAATAATTTCATTGATTCTTTCACCATATTTTGCTCTGATTTTTACAATTTTGCCTCCTTTTCTGTGCAATATTCAACTTCAAAGGCAGCTTTTAAAGTACCTTTAATAATTGGGTTACTGAGTGCTTCAGTAACTACACACACCTAGAGTCTGCACACTAGGGTGGGTATTGCTTGAGATTCATTTTTCCCCTGGCCAGTGCAATATGGGAGGTATATTCTGACTCCTCTGCACATACTACCTTTTAAACTGTCCTGCAATATTCTTCTTAAGAAAATAGGATACTTTCTGGTCTGTTAATTTTCAGTGATCAACTGAAACCAAATTGCTTTGAAACCAGCAAGAGTACATATTTGCTCCCGGATTGCTGCCATGCCCATGGGCCATAGTAGACCAGCATGAGCTGGGGTGTTTGGCCCCTCACACTCATGCTGCTACCCCATTCTTGTGAGATGACTCACGTGGAAACTGCCTGGATTTCTGGCAAATCCTCATTAGTGAGCACACTCTCAAATACTTTCTGCTGGAACAAGCTCCAGTGCTCCGTGTGAGAAAAGGTCACTTTTGGGCTCATAGCAGGAACAGTTAATATCAACAAACTTCACCACCAACATAATTTTATATCAACATTTTCCTTTCTGTGTTTTTTATCCCCCTCCAAGGGCTGTCAGTCGCTCAATTGAAGATTCCTGTAATTTTAGCAATAAGGCACAGCAGGCTCCTTTCAATCAACAGCAGCAGTGTCACAGCAAGAAACAGTAACACATTTCCCTCCAAGCAAGAACGCTCTGACTTCATTCAGGCACACAAATGTGTGTGCCTGACAAATCCCAAATCACCATCTCCCAGCCCAGCAAGACAAAGGCTACAAACTGAGTTGAAACAAAATAGATAAGCAAGATAAAACATTGTCCTCCTGCCGAAAAAATAACCCAAATATTTGCACTTTGCCTACCTGCAGGAGCTTCTGTTTCTTCCCACGGTCTTGCTGCAGTTTCTCCTCTCCAAGCTGAGGAGAAAAGCCCTTTGCAGGGTAAACATCACACTTTGACCTGCAGTTGGAAGCATCTCGTGCTTTTCAGGAGACATGAACAGACTCCTACTTTTGGAAATGTATGAAATGAACCAAATGAAACAATTTTCAGAAGGTGCTTTCAATGATGTTAATCAGATTTTGGCTTCAGAGTAATGGAAGCAGAAGCCTTGTTTTCTTCAGCTTCTTTAATTTCCAGTTCACCGTTTTCATCACTACTTTAGGCTCATTTTCCATCTTGAAGATGCAATGGGGCTTTCCTTATGGAAAATACACACACAGACAGAAGAATGGTTGTGGCAGGTGGCAGTCCTTGCTGAGCATCAACGTTTGTAACTCTCTACTCATGAATGTTTTTATTCAGAAGCAGAAGGGACAAATACCTTTATATGTACATAAAAAAGGGTCGTTCTGGAAGCTAGATCCATTTTTAAGGTTCTAACAGGAATGATAATTGTCTATAAATGTCATGATTTCCACAAATGTACTCTGAAGCTATTTTTAAACATCCTTAAAGGGAGGTAAAATCATAAAACTCATAAAATCACATATTATTTTGTGTCACCTGTTGTAGAAAATATTGTGTATTTGTTACTGTACTGCTTCCTCTCTCCATTACTTTTCACGAAGGAGTCCAGGAAGATGAAACAGAATTCAGGAAAGACATAAAATAAACAGGCTTGAAGGATGAAGAGTACTGAAGGTTACAGTAGATCTGAAAAGTCTTAAAATCTAGACCAAGTTGTCATAAGTCTCATTTCTGTATCAGGACAGGAGAAATTGGATCCCCATCCAGTGTCTGTTGTCTTTTTTCTCTTCTTTTATGAGTGATTGTGTCCTGAAAAGTTAGAAAAATGTCTGCCATATAAAATAACCCTTTAATAGATCTATACCTATTGAAAAGTTTGAGTAGTTTTTAACAAAAAAAAATATTTTTAAAGGCACAAAAATTGCCAACATTAAGATATTTAAAAGCATAATTTTACTGTACATTTAACCTCTGACTACAGTTTCTTTCCTGAATTTAACTATGCCATGGCACAGATTTTTCAGAGGAAAACAGTGCATTAATATCTGAATAAAATAGAAATACAGAGTAATAAGGAATTTCTTCACACTATAAGGACTTACAACTCCATCAAATCAATGGCATCTACAGAGTTGTGTATATACTTGGAATCCTAGAAAACCCCAGGGAACATGAGCAGAGCAAATTTTCCCCTTCTGTGCTGACTAGTCTGTGTAGAAAGAGCTTCTTCCCCTTCCTAACCAAGCATGACTATACCAAACTGGGTGTCCAATTGTACTTTAACAAGAAAAAAATTGCTGTTGCGAATGCATGTTACCCTGCAGGATTCCCTCCAGGAGCCAAACATATTTCTCACAGCTGACTGGCTCCCAGGGACAGCTGATGTATCTGGCTGTCATCTGCTCATCACCTGCACCCATGCCTCGTACTGAGAACTCTAAATAGGCTGCCTCTCCTGGTACTTTTACACATTTTTCTGCTTGAATCATTGTTTGAATGTAAATTGAGATAAGCTGGAGTGTAACCAGGAACTAAATGCTATTGTGACTGTACATAACAAGAGAGTTTTATTCACCACTCTTTTCTCCGTGAGATGCATTTCCAGATTATTTTCTCTTTTTTTTTAGAGAAGGAGCAAAGAAAGAAAGAGAAGATAAACTCTGAAACTGGTCTAATGATATGTTGCTTCATGTTCATGATAATGACAGAAACATTGGGAGTGTGGGTTGGGAAGGGAAGAGGAAGGCAAAAAAAAATCATGAAAGAGGGGCTATAACATTTAGAGGCCTGGAGATGTCTTCTCTATCTATAGTAGCAATCAGTTCAGTGTTGTTGGACCAGATTTGAGGTCGGAAAGGGTTGGTGCTGAGGAGGCTGTAATATCCACACTGAGTATGTGTGTTGGGAGTTCACTTGGATGTCCTCTATCTGGAGCCATGGGCTGAATGCCCAGTACCATCAAACTGCACAGGATGCACTCCTGCCAGGCACCTTCTGGGTCTGGTGTCCCCAAAGGAATCCAGAGTTGGATTGACTCAGTTGCGAGGTTTGCTTGAAAAGTGCATTCCTGTGTCAAACCAAACCAGCAATGTCAACGTATCCAATGTAGCCAGTTGGGGGACAAAAATGCATCTGGTCACAGTCCTAGGGACATGTGTGTTCAGGACATCTCTGCAGTAGTTTCAGTTGAAGGAAATCGTAGAACTGAGAAGACAAACATACCTTCATGAAAGCTTTATTAGTCTTATTTTTTTCTTAGTACTAATGCATGATTGAGGGTTAAAAGGAGCTTAGTGCGTTCATGGAAATACATTTTAGAGAAATTGGTGATGACTTTGGCTCTATAACAAGGTTCTGACAGATAGCTGGGCTTTTGTGTTAATTAGATATGATTCCAGGAAATGCAATAGCAATGAGCAGCAAAATGCTTTCCCATGCTTATGCATGACCAAAGGTAAATTACAAGGTGTCAGATACATAAATCCTGCTATTTTTCATAAGGTGCAATTACATACCTTTAACTTCCCAAACCCATGTAGTTCTCAAGCACCACTGAGCCTCACTTGCATAGCACACTTAAACCTATCCCTCCTGCTTTGTATCTTCCGCCATCCTACTGCACAGATTACAGTCTTGTATGCAGATACTGAACGTACATGCAGCAAATCTCTTTATGAGGCAAGGGCAGAGAGAGATGTGATTAAATCTGAAGAAGAGCAAAGCAAACAGTACTGACAAAAATACAGATATCTTTCTTAGGACTGCAGTGTTGTTCTTTAGATTTTTGGCCTGAAAATTATCAGCAAGTATTTATTTTCTACCCTTTAAGCAATTAAGGTACTGCAAAATAATAAAATCACTAATTTCAAGAACACTTATAAAACCTTGGATTCTCATTTATTTTTTCAGCAGACACATGAAAACCTTTAAATTTTGTTCATTTGCTCTGCAAATTTGAATGTGACTGTTTCCCCCTTTGCTGCAAACTTGAACAATTCATGAATGCGTGTATCTAGGCTTTACTCTGACACATTTTAGCAAATGGAATGGGTTATTCAGCAACTAATGTTTTCCTTTATTTTATACATCCAACTATTGTTGATAACAGTTAATCCACGGGCCACTTTTGTGAAAATTTGTTTTTTCTTTCTTGGATTTCTCAGCTACTTGTGTTCAAAACCATCATGGTTTCTCAACTTGCATGATTTTATCTTGTAAATTCAGCAGAGGACTTCAGTTTTCAAATAACAAGATTATATTTTCTTATTTCTGAGATAAGAATACAAATCTTGAACAGCTTTGGATTTTTATGTCCAAATGAAAAAAACAAAAAAACCAACAAAACCAAAACAACCACAAAATCAAAATGAGAAGGTGTAGCTACACTCCTGAGAAGAAAGGAAACAAGAGAGCTGTAAGTCACCCTGGCACCCCTATTTAAGTGTTTTGCCTTAATAGCCCAAATGTAATAGCTCTAAAAGAGCAGCCTCTTAACTATTCTTCAAAGTGGGGCTCTTCATCACTTGAGCTACTTTATGAGTTCTTGAAAGACACACTGCAGGCTAGGAAAGATTGGGAAGTCTATAATTTTACATCAATCAATGAGGCTGATAAATTACTAGTCACAAGAAAGGACATGACAAAACACAATAGGACAAGTTATTAATGGAGAATCCCCAGTGTTCCAGATACAGCTATATTACATGAAGAGAGGAAGAAAAAAAATCGTTAAGCAATAAAGCTTATTAAACAGCTAAGATTGAGGGGAACATAAACCACACAGGGCGGTACAGGCTGTGAAAGAACAGCTGAGCTATTACAGTGCAGGGTAATAGCAGCACTGCTGAGCAGCAGAACAGCAGAGCAGGCTGCCCCAAGAAGGACAGATCCAGTGTGATCTCCTTTGGAATACCTAGCTGTGGGGAGGGGCAGGAGGTATTTTAGGTGCTGAAACCAGTTTGTCTCTAAGGAAAGGAAATCCAGACGTTTTCATTTGCCCCTTCCTTAAGTTGCAAGAAGTCTACTTTGAAAAATATACTTTGTATGTGAAAACATCTGGGGAAAGACAAAGAAGTGTGTAGTGGTCACAGACCATGAGCAGTAGGACTGGAAGTGGGGGTCCCAAGTCAGTTTCTTGCCCAAGCTGAATATGCTCAAATACATGATGTTGCAGTAAATTGATCAGAACAATGTCCTGTGGTCTCCCAAGTCTTTTGTCCTATATCTGTTTGGACAACCTCAGAAGGCATAGAAAAATTCCTTTCCAACATCCCAAACACAAAACCGAAGGCTGTGACCAATGCCTTGACTTTTTGTTTTACTTTTTTTGGTCTTACATCACTTACATCCACCACAGGTGTTTCAGACTGAAGTATTGCCAGGGATCTAAGAGGACAGCCACACATAATCCTGCAGAGAGATGACACCAAGGTTCTCACACTGCAGCTGTACCATTGAGGTTTGCTTTCTCACACTCTGGACTTCAAAACTTCAGTCATATCAATGAAGGTACTTAGGAAAATCTTTCACAACTTTTCCATGCTATTTCTGTGCTGAGGGAAATAAATAATGCATACCACGTTGAATTCCACAGAAAACAGGTAAAAGCTGCAAAGGAACAAAATGCTCCCTATTTTGAAGTGATTTCTGCTATATACTGCAGTGAAAATTGCTTAGGATTTATCAATCTGAGATTCAGTGTAACAGTGTCAAATCACAAGATGGGCAAAATGGACCTGATGGGGCTGTGGCTGAAGCCAATTGCAAAAACACAACTCAATAGTAATATGTTCAAACTGGGGCCAGCAATTCTGTACCTGTAATAACTTTTGATCTTAGATTCCAGTAACCATTTTCTTTTCACTCCTTGAACAGGCACAGGAAGGTGACTTCCTTTCTATAGCTGACTTCCTTTCTATAGACAATCAGCTTCTGATGGACTTCAGTGGATTGCAGACTCTTTTGAGAGCCAGTACTGGAATGGTGTTTGCTGTGCTAGTAGGAAATTTAATCTCATTTGATTATTTGGCTGGCATCCTAATATTGTACAGATAAAGTATGTATGATAAGTAAGACTAGAATTTAACTAGAAACCCAGCCCTAAACCTACTGTTATTAGGAGACCAGTGTATTTGATGTAGTACAGAACCAATTTCCCCCTATTTATCTGTTTAGGTTCTGTACAAACAAATATATATTTGCTCTAATATATTACTTATCCTTGTTCTTCTTGTCCTTTATGTCCTTTGAAAGGTGGTAAAAGTTTTCTGTGATTTCCTAAGCTTAGCTGGGACTAACCACTTCCTTTCTCTCCTCAAAGAAGGCTGAAGATAGAGCAGGTCTGAGTAAATGGTAACTGTTGTGCTGTTAAGTTGTTGTGTTTTGCTGTGTTGCATTCACACAGACGTAATGCAAATGAAGGATCTGGCTGGCAGCCTTTTGTAAATAACCCTTAGTGAAATCTGTCAGCCTTCCTGTAAAATGGATAATGGGAAAAGGAACACTCCCATTCTAACCCTGATTTGATTTGTGCATGACTCGTCCATGAATCTATTCCATACTCCATTATCTTGGCTATAGGTGCTTGTATCCTCACACAAATCCATGTCTGGTAACACATACTGGGATTAGTCCAAAACTCAGTTACACTTTAAACTGGTGTCTTGGGGAATAGAGATGGGACTGCTGAGGAAGGAGCAGTTGGTAGAGCAGTTGTGAAGCCAAACTAAGCCACAATCTTCCAGCATTGTCTTAACCTTGGCAAAGTAAAGGAAACATTGGTCTGTGCTTGGACCAGTTGTTGGAAACTTTGAACTTATATGCTTGAACTTATAATTTGCCTCCTGCATGGATGTGCCAGATGATACCAACTAGACTCACCACTTTTCACAGTAAATCTCAATAAAACTCCAGGGTTTTAACATTATTTTGATAGAGTCTTAGGAGAAATTTTCTCCAAATTCATCTGGAGTGAAATAGGAGTCAGTCAATTTGCACAGCCTCTGGCCTTTCTTGGGAGTAGCAAGCACTTGTGCCTGAAGAGGAACTAGAAGACTGTCAGCATGTACTTCAGGTTCTTGCCTCTTGCTTGGTTCTTTAGCAAATACTCCCAATGCACAAGATCTCTAAAAAATAATAAATAGGAGCAGAGGCTATGTTCTGAGAGCAAACTATAGAAAGACAAAATTTTTCTTCTGATTTCACCATGTTCTGCCTTTTATCCTACTGATCTGAAAGGGGTCAGAGAAGAGCATATGTGGTTTGGAAAGAGAGTTTGAGCAGATTTACCACTGCTTCAGCTGACATAGTGAACAGCCGAAGAGAGCTTACTGCAGTCCTGTGCAAAGTCAAAGAATAGAATAGAATAGAATAGAATAGAATAGAATAGAATAGAATAGAATAGAATAGAATAGAATAGAATAGAATAGAATAGAATAGAATGACCATACCGGTTTCCAAGGAGGGGATGCTTTGAAGCCATCATCTTTCCTTTTAAAGTAGTCATAATCATAAAGATAAAAGATGCTATTTTAATATCTTCTTTGTTAACTCCAGGATAGTATTCAAACACAAAAATGTCAGTGTAAACAGTCTGCAATTTACAAATATTAGCATATCAACAAGATATGCTGTGAAATCAAGAACTGTAAGGTCACCCTCACCCCGTAAGTCTCATCAGAAGCATTTTAATGCAAAAGCTGTAATCACAGAATTACTGGCTTTAAACCACTGAATTCCCTGAGGGAAGTTTTATAATGCAAAGGAGTGTAATCATTTGATTTTCCTTATTGCTAACACTGCACGGAGATCTGAAAAAATCACTATTAATCTAAGCCACACAACATAGGCCTTAAATGAAAATGTAAAACAATATCTTAAAATGATGTTCATGCTGATTGCAGGAGGAAGGGGGAAAGAAAAGAGGGGGAAGAAAAGAGCTCTATTAGACTGTCCTTTTTTCCTACTGTGTTTTCTGCATAGGCTCTGCAGCAGTTCCCTGCTAAAAAAAAATAAATAAATGTGGTTTTAAGTTTAGAATTTTGTTTATCTCAAGCAAAACCTGATTGTTTTTACAGAGAAAAGTGAAAAAGTTTGGTTTGGTTTGGTTTTGGTCTTGCAAGACTTAGAAGCTGCTTGTAGCTTAGAAATCTCTGTCCCAGAAGAGTAAACCTTTAATTATTCTGAGAATTCTCAGACTTCAGAGAGCTTTACTGATATGCATGATGTTATGATAGAGAATTTCAGACCTATTTCTGGTTTACAAAAGCAATTGGAAAAACATATGAGTAATTGTTCTTGAAGAGTTGTTGCTAAATTTGAAGCAGATGCAGTGGAATTCAGATTGTTCTGAATATTTTAAAGAAAAAAGATACTTGAGTTCTGCATCTGTTCATAGTTTAGCATGCATTAGGGTTGCAAAGGACAAAGAGGAGCCCAGGACCATGCAAATAAACAGCCCATGTGTCTAAGGCTTGGTATTACTCATGCCAAAGATACTGGAAAACTGCCACTGGTTCCCTTGAGTCTTTGCTGGGCTCTGAGCTCACATCTCAGTACCATTGGACACCATTATGTAAACAACTTCTGATTTAGTTGCAGAATCATTGATGCTCCCAGGAAGATGATGAGTATCAGACAAACACATCTTAGTTCAGAGCAAAGCAACTGATGCAAAGAATACATTACATTGCTTTCAGAACAGGAAACCCAACAATTCTTGTCAGACTGTCTTTTATTCTTTGGTCTGTTTCTATAGAAAATTACCGTGAAGGATAATATCTGGCACTACTCAACTGCTATAGAGGAATATAATATTATCAATTAATAAAAAAAAAGTCTCATCAATACTTTATTACTAAATGTTAATTTTTCACATCTCACGTTAAGAGTGTGCCATTTGTCTTAACCTCCTAGCTGTGCTGAGGTTTAAACTCAAGCTAGAATTTTGCTCAAATCAAGGGCAGATTTATTGCAAAGCTGTCAAAAAGGAGTCAAAACAACACACAAGTCTTCTTGGAATGACTAATTAATGGAGAGATGCAACTCATTGTTCTGTAAATTGTTAGAACTATTTTGGTTGATGATGGGCCTTGCCATATGACATCAAGAAACTCATCCCAGAAAACCTGTTAGACTTCTGGTCTATGTGAGGGAAGTCAGATGTAAAAAAGAAATAGAACAACTCTTGGGGGCAGTTTTAAGTAGTTTTTAATGAATTTGTATTTTCTTCATGCAATTTAATACCAAACAGTTCTTGCTCGTCCCTCATATCTATATTCTGTGGGTGGGTTTCTTGTGTGTAAAATGATCAGCCTGCGGACTTACTGGCGAACTAGTTCCTCATGTTACTTGAAAGGTCTCTTTAAAACTCTTCCATGTGAACTAAAGAAGTTAGATTGACTGGATGTAAGCTCTTAGCTCAGGCAGAAGGTAACTCTTATCAGCTGAAACTTAAGTGCAGTCCTCCTTGTTCCTGCAAACGAAAAGGGATTAACATCAAGCACAAGGTTGGCTAGTTAATCCAAAAGAGAGCTGAAGGTCTATGATTTCTAAGTCCTATTGCTGTCTTCTGGCTGAAGGAACACAAACTCAGTAACATGACATTATTTCTGCTTCTGACTGGGTGACTAAGTCTTTGAATGGGTGAGTAATAAACAAAAGAATCAGAAAGAGTAAGTCATGCTTTCCAGACTCCATTTTAGAAGAATAATCATGGGTCAAAATAGTGAAAGCTTCCCTATTTTGCAAATGCTTTCACATGGAAATAATGGTAAACCAAATAATTTACCTAAAGGACATCACCAGGCGATACATGTCTACTTATGGAAAAAATATCCCCATGTCTGAATTTATCAGTTTTCTGAGTTTGTAGAGGCTGCAAACCTTAAGTTCTTAGCCACACAGCACAGGATCTTACCCACTTCATTTAAGTCTAATCAGCCTTTCCCAGAGAGGTTACAGCAGCATTATATTGGGTTCAAAGACAGGTGATGAGAGTAACTAAGGCAGGTAAAAATCAAAGAGACTGAAAGTTCTGCTTTGTAGTTTTTGGGCTTTTCTAAACAGCTATACTGAAAGAAGGGTGGAAAATACTGCAGGAGAATGGTAAAGATTTTCTGCCTCTATATATGGAAACACATATATCCTGGCTTCAGGCTTCTATTCCTTCTCCCTCTTCTCCCCATGTAACAGCGACGAAGCCAAAAATGCAACTTACATTTGATTTTTTTTTTTTTTTTTTTTTTTTTTTTTTTTTTTTTTTTTTGTCTGCAGGAGCTACAAAGGTGTTGACCTGGATACAATATTTATACAGATATTTAAATTTTTTACCTGTTTCCCTTTGGAGGAGGTGCCAAACGCATTTTTTTTCTACTTTACCTCAAAAGTTGCTAATGGTAGGATTCTTGTAAGGGAGTGATACAGCTATTTCTGTCTATAAATATCAACAGCAAGTCTAGAAAGCTCTCATTGTTTGCTACGTGGCAGGTGATCCACGTTATCCCTTACCGGTGCTGGCAGTTTTCCTTACAGCACTTTTAGAGGGGAGTGATTTACAGGCACACATATGTATGCATGTACATATACACATATTTACATGTGTACATCTCCACACACACGTGTGTATACATGCACACATGCTTACCTGTGTCCATCTCCACACACACACGTGTATACATATACACATTTTTTCCCTTTTCCATATCCATACACACACGTGTATATGTATACAAGCACACGTTTTCCCCTTTTCCTCTCCATGCACACACACACGTGTATACAGATACACATTTTCCCCTTTTCCTCTCCACACACACACACACGTGTACACACGCACACATTTCCCCTCTCCATGCACACACACAGGTGCACACAGACACACATTTCCCCTCTCCATGCACACACACACGTGTACACAGATACACATTTCCCCTCTCCATGCACACACACGTGTACACAGACACACATTTCCCCTTTCCCTCTCATGCACACACACACGTGTACACACGCACACATTTCCCCTCTTCGTGTACACAGACACACATTTCCCCTCTCCATGCACACACACGCACGTGTATACAGACACACATTTCCCCTCTCCATGCACACACACACACGTGCACACAGACAGACATTTTTCCCTCTCCATGCACACACACACGTGTACACAGACACACATTTTCCCCTTTCCCTTCTCCATACACACACACGTGCACACAGACACACATTTCCCTTCTCCATACACACACACGTGCACACAGATACACATTTCCCCTCTCCATGCACACACACACACATGTATACAGACACACATTTCCCCTCTCCATGCACACACACATTTCCCCTCTCCATGCACACACACACGTGCACACAGACACATTTCCCCTCTCCATGCACACACACACGCGCACACAGACACATTTCCCCTTTCCCGCTCACGCACCCCGCCCAGCCCGGAGGAGCCGCCCCGGGGCCGGGGCTGCCCGCTGCTGGCGGCAGGTGGCGCTGCGGGCCCGGGCCGCCCGCTCCGGCCGCGCTCCCGGGGCCGCCCCGCCCGGGGAACGGGAGAGAGCGGCTCCCTTCGCTGTTTTTTACCACTTTGGAAACTCGGCGTACTTCAGCCCGTCCCTCCGGGCTGCCGGCGATGAACGCCCCCTCGCAGTAGGGAGGCAAAACAAAAAAACATCTGGACCCAGAGCAGAGTTCACCTTCCCGCCTCTCCCGCGCCTCGGGAGCGATGTGCACTCGGTGGTGCCAGCCCGGCCGGGCGGCGGGAGCGGCTCTGCACCCACTCCCCACCAGACATGGCCGCCGGGGGGGCGGGCAGGGCAGGGCAGGGCAGGGCGCGGGGCTGGCCCCGCTGCCGGGGCAGGAGCGGGGACTCCGCGCTCCCCAATGGAGGTGTGGGAGGAGGGAAAGCGGAGGAGGGAAGATCCGCGAGGATCCAGGTAGATCCAGCTTTTACCGCTCACCAAAAGCCACCAGCAGCAGGACCTCCGCCTCCTCCCTCCCTCCATCCCTCCCTCCTCCCCTAACTCCCTCCCTCCCCTGCCCCTCCGCGATGAGAGAAGGGCCAAGTCGGTGCACGCCAGCCAGCAGCGGGCTCTGCCAGGGGCAGACGGATCGCTTTCATGTCGCAGGGTGACTGCTAGCCCTGCGGAGGCTCCCCCGGCCGGGCCGGGGCCGGGCCGGGCAGGCGGCGGGCGGGCTGCTGCCCCGTTGCCGGGGATGCTGGCGGCGGGGGATGCGGAGCCGGCCGCGGACTAACATGGGGGGCGGCCACTCCCACAGGGCGCCCGTCTTCGACGAGAACGAGGACGGTGAGTGCGGAGCTGTCCGCGGTACCGAGCCGAGCCCCGCCCGGGCCGCGGCACCTCCGGCCGGGCGCGGTCCGGCCCCGCTCCGTGCGGGCGGCGCGGGCGCGCATCCTCCCGCGGGCTGCCAGCTGCGGGTGCGCTGCCCGGGGAGGCAGCGGCAGAGCCCGCCTTTGTCCAGCCATCCTCACCGAGAGAGTGGGTGGCTGCTGCTAGGCACGGGCTCAAGTCTAGCGCATCGTCAGCTGGGGTTTAGGCACAGGGCAGGTAACTTCAAACCTGCCTTTATGAATGGGCACAGTTTTTGAGATGGATGCCCACGTTTTTCGTTTTGTTTGTAGTCGTCTCTTTGACCACCTGCCTGTTTTAAATGGTGATGTCTCTCTTACTCTATAAATCTTCCATCACCTTTACTTTCTGAAACTTTTTTTAGCATGTTCTATTACTCTGAGTTTCTACTGCTTACCTCGATAATATGTCATAAGAAAATGTATCTTGTGAAGTTTGTGGAAGACAATAGAAAAGTTTGCCTAAAATGTGGTGTTTCTTTCCTCTTTATGCATTTCAATGAAATTTTCCAGTTAGACTGTATTTAATTGGAATTATGTGAATGCATTTCAATTCAAATAATTTTGGGTCTTGAAGCAGAAAGAACACAGCAGTCTTAGAAAACAGATATTTGTATATTAACATAGAAATATTTTTAATGTTACTTATGGAATAGATGTTGCTGCCTGTCTGGACAATGGGTGCTTAATTTTGAGGAACTTCCCCAGAAGTTCCCAATGTATTTTATTAGGAAGTGATTGTGTCTTAATAGACTCACAATGTTCTGCCTGCCTTTCATAACAAGTCAAAAACATGTATATTCTGCCCTATATGTTCAGGGCACATGGAGGTATTTGTATTTTTTTGCTAGTGGGGGGAGGGGGAACATCTAAATGCATATAAAGTGCTTGAAGGCGTGGCTACATCTTCACTTGCATTTAAGATGAAATTACCATTTCCTATTCCTTGGCAAAGAGTGATGAAGTGTGGTTTGCAACATTCCATTGTTTGTGTGGGGAATGAGACAGATTGTTTACCATTTGTGCATTCTGGAGCCATTTTCTTGTGCTGATAAAATATTTCAGACCTTTACAATAGGTCATGCTGTGTAAACATAGAAGTGAGAAAGAGCCCCCCACACCTCCCCCCAGGTAAAGTCTCAACCATGCACAATTGAAATTGTAAACCTTGAGGTAACTCACTGAGAAATACTCCAGAGTGAAAGCATGCTGTAAATCTTGTATTGTGGACAGTTTTTGAACAAAATGAACATAATTCAATAGTAAATTATTGCAGAAACATCTTTATGGCACTTAGTTCTCTTCCCATCCAGAAAACATTTCTGCAATGAAGCCATTATTAACAGCTAGTAAAAAAAACCACATGAAGTATTTATGGATTTCAATTAGGCCATTATTTATTCTTTGCATGGCTTTGTTTTGCTCTGAGGTGGTTTTCCCCATTATGAATGTTCCTAACATAATCTTTATTCCTCTTAAGATATTTTGCTTGGCACAACCATCTAGTGCAGAAGAGTCCATCACTTTTGAAACAATAACCAATTACCAGTAGTACTTCCAAAATATTATTCAGGATGACATTTTCCCAAGTACCTAAACAATATGGGGAAATATTTCCTCTTTGAAAATGTATCTTACAGAATTTAATACAAATTTAAGCTGTTTTTTCATATTCTCACTAGTAGCTATAGAATCACCATTTCCCACAATATTGGACTCAATATGTAATTAAAAAAAAAAAAAAGCTAAAGAAAAAGTATAACAAGAGGAAGTGAATTTGTTTCTTGAGATGGTATAATTGCTCAAGAATGACAATTAATTCATAGAGAATTGGAATAGGTAAGTTGTGTATGAAGATGTAGGGATATTAGAAACGAATCTATTTAGTGTATTGTGTATAATGTCACAGTTGCTTCTTAAAATTATGAAAATGAGCAGAAAGAAGTATTTCTATTTTATATGCATGCATGTTTATGACCGACGTAGAATAAAACATGATTTTTGGAAGTAAAAGTTTAAAACAATTTATCATCACTCTGGAAGTTGTAGAAAAAAATTACTTACTCAGTGTATTAGTTAATAAATAAATATATGGAAATAGTGTGTGAAGAGCACCCAGGTGCTGCCTGACAAGCCTACAGGGTGTCTGTTCCAGAGCTACAAATCCTGCTTTCTGATTAGAAGAGGTGCTGGTCCACTGAGTAGATCTAAAACCTGTAAGCTGTATGTAGACTCCCCTCCATGCTCAGAATAATAGAAAAAATATTCTAGAGAATCAGGAGCTTGAACCACATGCTGTTAGTCCCTACTTATTACAGCTAGTACAACACATCATTATCATACCCTAATATTTTTAAAGCCAGTAATTCATACCATTTTTACCAGCTACATTAGTTCTCTGTGTTCCATTTTTATTAGAAGGATCTTCCAGAAGTTCATGCTTTGAATGGTTAGAAACATCTGTTTTCCTGAATAGATTTCTTAACCTACTTATAAGATTTCTGATTAATTCAAGTTTTTGTTAGTTTAAAATGCTCTCCCCCTTCAGAATTATTCTGGGGCTTTTATGGACAGCAAAAATGTCCCCTCTCACTCTTTGATTTATAAGGAAATCTTTTCTATTTTTCTATTATTTCTACTGCTTTCTCATTTCCTGTGCCCCACATCTGTCTGCATTTGAACCTACCTTGGTTTCACACAGGTAACCCAAATAATACACAGAATTGTAGGTGAGTTTTCACCAGGACCTTGTGTTGGAAAAAATACATCCCATTCTCTAATGGAAATAAGTTCTCATACAGCCTATAATTACATATGCCCTTTTCATGGACATACCAAGTGGATACTTCTGTCACCCTGTGGTCAGTGCCCTGCTCAGTAATTTCCACTGATGAACTCCAATCCACATTAGAAATTTTTGGTGATCCTATGTACATGGCCTTTAGCAGGACTGAACTTTGGTCCATTTCTATTACTCACAGTCACTTCTTTGCTTGCAACACTCTGATTCTTCTTTATGCGATGTTTTAAACTACGACCACTCTGATCACTCCATGTCAGTTATCAAGACAACTGAACACTTTGTGTAAGTATTCAGCTGGATCATATCCAGACTTAATCTTCTTTGCTGTTAACCCCTGCCAGCCTCATATTTCCCATTTCTAAACAATACATTTTCATGTGTTACTGCTGTGGTTTAACCCCAAGCAGCAACTCACTCAGCCCCACACAGCCACTTGCTCCCAGGTGGGATGAGGGAGAGAATCGGAAGAATAAAAGCAACAAAGCTCATGGGCTGGGATAAAGTCAGTTTATTAGGGAAAGCAAATGTCGTGCACACAAACAAGGCAAAACAAGGAATTTATTCACTGCTTCCCAGGAGCAGGCAGTGTCCAGCCATAGCCAGGAGAGCAGGGCCCATCACATGTGATGGTAACTTGGGAAGACAAATGCCATCACACTGAATGTTTCCCCCTTCATTCTTCTTCTTCACCCAGATTTAAATACTGAGCATGAAGCCATACGGTGTGGGATATGGTTTAGAATGTCCCTGGTCAGTTTGGGTCAGCTGTCCTGGCTGTGTCCTCTCCCAGCTCCTTGTGCAGCCTCAGCCTCCCCACTGGTGGTGTGGGATGATGGACAGAAAGGGCCTTGGCTGTGTGGAAGTGCTGCTCAGTGATAGCTAAAATACCCCTGAGCTACCAGCACTGTTACCAGCATAAATCCCAAACACAGCCCCACACTAACTGCTCTGAAGAAATTTAACTCTATTCCAGCCAAAACTAGCACAGATGCTGTTCTGGGGTGACTTTATGATCTTTGTATCCCCATTCATCTGTTCAGCCCAGAAATAATAGGCCCACCTTGCCATTTTTCAGTTTACCTTCACATCATTCAGCTTTGCTTTCTTACTTCTCATTCCACTGAAACTGAGAAAAATTAAAGCCAACTCTATCATCTACAAAATAAGCTTGTTATCAAGGAGAAATGTCTGATTACTCATGTGCAAAAAAACTTCTGGTAAAGCCATGCTGTATTTATCTCATTTTTTCTTCTTAATCTAGGTTAAGGTGCAACAACAGCTAAGAATAATCCAGGGAACAGAGCCCTTTGTTTGCCTAGACCTCATACTCTGGCTAAAGACATAGAAAAATACCTTTCATTCCTTGATTTTTATTGCTTTGTAGGTTGGATTGAGAACTAGGTCTGGTGTTGTGCAGCATCACTACCTCTTACCAAAGCTAGACCCTTATATGGTGTGGAGCTATTACATTTTTTCGGACATTTAAAAAGCGTTTTAGGCAAGGTATTGCACAAATTGTGTAGTCAATTCAGGTAAAAGGACAACAGTTTTGTTTTGGTTGATACTACTGAAGCAAAGGAACCTGACTCTCTTTGCCTTGAATATTTCCTATTTTCATAACAACTACCCTCTCCTGAATATGTATATCCAGTGCTACTATCAGGAGAGTGAAGAAGTAAATTTTTCCTCATGTTCAACTCTTCAGAAACAGCAACACAAGAATGTTCACAAGAATGGCAATAGAAGCATAAGGCTAATATTTGCCATTGGTAAATGCTCCTTGCAAATTCTCAGTAAATATCACAAGTAATGAATATATCAGCAATAAGCTCGTGACTATAAAGAGTGTCTTTCATGCTGGATTTGCTTGACTGTGTTCAGTTAAAATTGCATTCATATTCAAAATGTGAATATGAAATAGTGGAAAAGAGTAATTTAGAAAAGAGCTGACTCAGGAGAGATATTACTACTATCAAAGAGGAATAACATATTGGCCGACATTGTGGTGGAAGATACAGAGAGAAGGATAAGAAACAAAGTGTTATAAGTTAGAATTGGTTCTGCTAAGTGATATGGCAGTTGTATTTGATTATTTGGGGCTTAAAAAGTCAGTTTTGCTGCAGTTACTTTTAGAAATAAGTATACTGACCTTTTAAAGAGCTTGGTTTTGTTGTACATGACTTTACATTTAAAGTAAATATGTATTTCCAGAGAACCTTGCACTGAGCGTCCTGAAGCTGCAGAGCTCAAACACCCCTCTGTGGAGGTCATTGTGACAGGCTGTGCCTCAGTAGTGTAGCCTTGTATGTGGGAAATGAGGCATAGCACCACGCCTTGGGTTATGCTCCATGGCCAGAACCTGTTTCACTGTAGTACTTATGTATCTACTTCAACGAAGTGCTGAAGTCCCACTTCCCTGCCTGAGCCATCAGGCTTTGTTCTGCTGAAGTGTCAGAACTACAGAGCTCAATGGAAATCTTATGTACTTGAGAATATAGCATCCATCCTCTGGAGTTAAACGTCCAATTTGAAGTTGTAATTTAACATTGATTTCTACCTCTCCTCTTTAGAAAAGCCTTCAGCTTAAATGAAGGATTTAAAATTGTTGGCGAGTGTCAGAAACCTCCTTATTAAATGGCCAGCTGCTGAAAAAGACTTGTACTAAAAGCCTAGAACCCAGATAAAGAGCCTAAGAAAAATGCCTGCAATTAGTATGGATTCAGATAGCTAAATTCTGAGCATGATGGCTGAGTTTATGTGTAAGTGCAGTGAAAGCTGAAGAACTATAAGGTGACATGGGGGAAAATTACAAACAAGAGTTTTACTTGGAACCAATTTAAAGCAATGGTTAAATGTCAAAATGAGTCAAATTGAGAACAGAGTATTCAGAGTCCAGTAATTGTCAGTGATATGATGGTGCTCATCATCCTGCTGCCACACAGCTGTAATGGACAATGTCTGATGCAGTCACAAAGCTGCTGCACACAGATCACGAGGATAATAACATACTCTCTTCAAACTACTTGTTTCAAAAAATACAGCCCTAAAGAATAGCCCTAAATAAAGGGTTGGAACCTAAATACCTTCTGTTAGAGAGAGTAGCAAGCATCATGTTAAATCAATATTTCTGCTGGATTTTTTAATTTGTTCATGGAAGTTCTATAGTGTGTTACATTGCATTTTATTTTTTCCTTGCAAAGATGAGTATTCCAGTTCCCTTTAGAACTGAATTGGATAAGAATACCAAAATGCGATTTAAAAACTACTCAAAGGCAGTTATGTTGAAAACCACAGCTGCCAAAGACATTATTTTATGCTGAATATCAATGTTTTAGATAAATTTGATCCAGACCACTGGATTTTTTTTATATTTTGTTTTATGACCATGTTGAATTTCATACAATTTTATTTTTTATTTATTGAACTTTAGACAGGAAGTCATCATTATGTGTAGTGCAAACACTTCAGAAACCCTGATAGGAGTGTCTGTACAATCGCAAAACAAAAGAGATCAGTGTTGAGCTTACACTTACAGCATGATATGAGACAGTGGGATGTGGACCTCATCAGACACTAAATAATAATTGTAGGTGAAGTTTAATACTGTATCAGTTTTCCCTTTTTTTACAGGGAACTCTGAAGAAGATGCATCTGGCACTTTCATCTTAGCTTCTTGCTATGTCAAATGAGCTGCATCTCTGTTCCACCATTTAAATATCCTTAAAATATTTTGCAGTATTAGATTTACTGTCAGGATTAGAACAAAGATTTTTCCCGGGACAGTTAAAGTATTTGTCAATTGTACTTAATTTCACATCATCCAAATTCCACAAAATGTCTGCCAGCAATATCTTAGAGATGGTCCAGATAAATTTTCAAGGTCCTTCCTGATAATATTTCCAGCAATTCCAAGATTTAGTTTTCTGTTTTGATGGAAGCATCCTTGTCAGGACCTCCATCTTAAACAAAGGCATCATGGAAGTAATTGCTGTTGCTTTTGTAGACTTCCAAAATTTTCAGAAGCGGTTGGCATAACACCTAACTCTAAGAGTGTGAAGGAATTTCTTGTTGGCTTGTTATTGAGGAAGTGCTCAGGAGAGGCAACATTTACCCATGTTGCAATATGTGTTATGTAGTGTGTTTAGATATCAAGATAGGCTTTTTCTGAATAACAAATATAAATAATTCAAAGTTAACCAAACATCAAGCAAAGTAAGCTTAGAGACTCCTGTTCAAGATCATGGAAAATTCTGATTGTGAAATGAACTCAGAAAAGAAGATTATGGTCTCAATTTCAATGCCATTGCTTTCACAAGCCCTCCTTCACAAATTCAGACATTGTCTCCCATCCTTGCCACAGCTGTTGCTTGCAGTGAAAAGGCTTTGCTCCTTCAGCTGTGCTGCTGTTGTTTTCTGTGCCAAGGAGCAGGCTTTCAGAGAGCTGGGTTCTGAAGGATTAGAAAAGCTGAATGTTGGAAGGGGTGGCAATCTGAGAAGTAAATGTTTGGTTTCATCCCAGGACAAATGTGCAGAGATATTAAACTGACTCTACTGCTCAGTCTAAGAGTCTACTACTCTTGGCTTCACTTCCAGTAAGGTTCAAAAGTTCTGACAGCTTCTCATAGAACAAGAGGGAACAGATCTACCTCATCCCACCTGGCTGCAGTGTGACAGACACTGACTCATGGACAGCACTTGGCATGAAAGTGAAAGAATTCCTTGATGTGGATGTGTGAACCTGGGTTACAAAGCCAGCAGTAGCTACCAGGGGGAGCTGCAGTTTTTTGTGAGCCTTGGGCACCATACTATCCAATGAATGAAGTTCAGCCTGGAATCAAATGTTGTACCCTGACTGAATTAGAAAATGGCCAAGAAAATCTTTGGGGAAAAGACATGGTAAGGAATTATGATCTTGTTCACAGATCCTCAGAGAACTGTCTCACCAGAACTGTCTTTTTACAGTATTTTCTGAATGTGGGCATAAAACCAAATAAGGCAGGGTTTTGTTGGCCAAGCACAAGACTCTCTTCTAGGTTTCTCATTAAAAATCAGGCTTGAGAAGGCAGAAGGTGACATCTTCCTGAAGCAAAACCTGGTGGGCAGTGACACCTGTGACTAAGCACTGAAGGGTGGAATAGAGAAAAGAATGTCAAGTTATTTTGGAGGTTTCACAACATTTTGACTTAGCCAGAGTGAGCTAATGCTGAGATGATGGAAAAGGTGTGGAAAAGGTTGCTACTGAGATGAATCAATACAAAGTAAAAATTCTTAGACAATATTCAATTAAAAAAGAAAATGTCTAGTTCAGTCTGGTAGAGGAGCTCCACAGCATCCTATCAAGGTAAAACATGTGAGAGGAAGGAACAAAAGGTATAGGACATCCACCAAACTCAGCAGGAAAAGCCTGGACTTTTTGGAGGGGGAAGAGCAGCAGTAGTAAGCAGTGTGCACATCAGAGGGTGTGATCTCTCTTCAGCACAGTTCTACTTCGTTTCATGGATTAATTAAATTGATTACCTTGAATGACATTACTTACTGCCTAATGTAGGCCTGCATTGAATTGTTGCCTAATTTGCTGATGTACTTTTGAACACTGTGTGATTCTATGTAAGATTCTCTGCAACAGGAAAAAGTAAAAGATTATTATTTTGCAGACATGAAAAACCAAAGAGATCAATAAAAGTTGTTTTCTTAACTCTGAGTTTCCTTGGACTCAATCAAAATTGGGCATGAATAGCAAATACAGGGTCTGTGAAAAAGAGAACAGGCAAATATCTTTGCCTTTTTCCTCTATGGTTAAAAAAGAACAAAGATGATTTACTTTGTAGGGTTCAGTCTCTAATACATTAAATGTTTTGAAGAATAATGCTGGTTTATATTTGGCTGCACTTGATCTCAGGAAACCATTTTCTTTATCAGAAATGTATGTTCAAGTCACACTGTATCTGCAGATGAGCACTGGTGGGGCCCAGGATGCCTCCACCTTCTCAGTACAAGAGAATGTTGAGGTTCATCAGACTTAGAACTGATTCTCTTAATACAGTATTTGATGGAACATCCTTTTATTTGATTTTAAAGTATTAGAAATTAACATTATATACTGTTTAAATTTTACATTACATGTATACAGTACATTTTTCTAGTTAGGCCAATATATACTATTTATATACTACACTATAGTACTGTACCTTTATAAAACACACATTTCTGGAGGAAAGAAAGAAGGCATCTGTTCACTGGTGAGTACTACCAGTCTTTCCCTTTCAGATTCCTCGCTTACTAAAATCTGACAAATAGAATGAAAGCACTGCATGTTAAGTGTATTCAGCTTGTCCTCAAGAAAACCTTAATGTTATACATTGGTCTATTCCCTTAGGCAGCCAGCATTCCCCTCAAATGCCCATCAACAAGGGTATGAGTAGGGTTGTACTTTTTTATCACAGAAATGAAGACTTCCTTCCTTTTGTTCCCAAATAAGTTATTTTCCACTCCAATCATTAGAAGACTTATTTACATGCAGATGTCTCTCACATGCTCATAGTTAACTCCTTAATTTCCACTTTGACTCTCATCAACATGTATATTTTAGTAAGTAAATGAAACAGTCTGGATGGAAAGGTTAGGATTTGTGAGGTCACTGGGCAGTTCTGGTTTTAATCACTGGAAATTCAAATTCTGCAAAAAGGTGTTTGTAAAAGTCTTCTTAGTTCACCACCTCTCTTCTAAAGACTATCAACTTTCTGTATTTTCCAACCTAGCAAGGAAAACTTCCTGGAGATTGGAAAACTATCAAACATTGTAATTTGTTCTTAAAATGTTGTATTGTATTTTCTGATATAGGTATTAAGTACAATGTAGACATCTAAGTTTCATTCATCTCACAATTAAGACAAAGGTATTTTCCTTTTAAATTGAAGGATGTTCTTAGAAAGCATTACTAGGGTTGGTGGCAGCATTTTTTATACAGGTTTTTGAGACTAATAATAACTGAACATGGTTGATGAATTTGACATTTATTTCCCAAATTTTATATTCCTATAAATATTTTCTTTATAATACCACAACATAATATGATTTTTTCTGTTTTATACTTCATTAAACTTTCGCTATTTTGGTCTAATTTGAAAAAAGCTAGTTTAGATATAATCATGAAATCTACCCTACAGTTTGTTTATCTGACTCTAAATATGAATTAAATCAGTGCTTTTAATTTCTATCTTGTAATGTTTTATTGATTTTTTGTTTATTCCCACTTTCTTTCTCATTTTCTTTTTTTAAGAAATAAATATAAATTCTAGTTCCTTAAAATTCAGAAACATTTAGATAAGTTCTACACCTGATGCACTTTTCTGCACTGTCACTTTTTGCTTGGTATGATACTGAAAAAAATAGAGCCCTGACTTCATAATTCTGTTGCTAACAGTGTTCTGTTTAAGAAGAACTGTTGTATTTAGTAAGATAAATATACTACAAGACAATCTGCTGCAGTGGACAAAAAAGACTTTCCTTCTTTTTCCTATTTTTGCAGTGATAAGGGAACACCTTCTGTTCCTTATTTAAGATATAAAAATGCAAACTGAGTTAATCCTTCCAGTAATTATTATTTCCTTTTGAGATTGTTCCACCTCCCTTGCTGAGCAATGAGAACTGTTCTTAGCTACCTTGTTAAAACAAAGATGCAATATAATCACAAAATTGCTGTCAGCCTCCTGAGTGTCCTTCACACCTTTCTGAAACTATCTTCCTCTTCCCCCTGGATTGTTTTCACATTTTTTTATGAAGATTGATTTTTTGTCTTTTGGGGTAAGGTTTAGATAAATCTTTGTCTAAGCTATAAAGCCTGCAAATGCTTTTGGGGCAATACCACATCTTAAGCACTGTGAACTGCTGTACAAAGCTTGAAGTCAAATGACAAGAGATCATGGAAAGATCATTTGGAGAAGTAAGAAAAGTCATCTTCTTAAGCCCAGATCATACTTGACTCTTTTAGTATGTAAACTACAGAAATACAACCTTAAGTGTGGGGAATTGCTGTAAAACCAAGTTAGCTTTTTTTGAGATTCGTTTAGACATAACAACAGGAACAGATTAACCAGAAGTTTTATGCAGATTCATCAGATTCTTCTCTGCCCAGCCTTGGCATGTGATTTTTCAGTAATGCATGCCAGTTATGCCCTTATTGCCATGTCTTTTCCTGCCCAGTGACACGTCTTTAAGATCTCTCGCTCAAGTTTTTAAGCTAAGTTATTAAACTAGAAGGGTTTTTTATGTTGCAAATAATAATAGCAGATGAAAAGTACTTTAGAAAGAGAAATATGTTTTTAGTGTGAATTTCTCCATAAAAATCTCAGTATTGAAAGGCTTTCTGGAAGGATTTATTGATCTTTATTGAAAAACATTGTCAGCACTAAGTGCTGTGCGATTTTGCTGCCAATGAGTCACAGCGTAGTTTCCACTGCTGTTGATCAAAACGTTCAGCAGGGCAATTGCTTTTCTTTTGGATTTTGTGAGCTCTCTGTTGATGAACAAGAGAAGAGAGCAGCTAGAGTAAAGCTGCCTGGGCAGCTTCAAAATAGCAAAAAAAAAAAAAAAAATCTACAATCACCCAGTCTATCTTGTCCTGTTTTTCTTTTTTTTTTTTTCTTTTTTTTTTTTTTTTTTTCTTTTCAGTTATACTTTGGGAAAAGGACTGGGCATCAGGTTCACAGGTGTTGGCTGCGGCTGTGGGAGGCAGGACATCCAATGGAGCTTGTCTGGTGGCTGGGCAAATTCCAGCTGTTGCTAGGATAGCATTTGCACCCTGAATGGCTTTCACAAGGCTTTTCTGAGAGTGAGGGAAGGTTTTGTGGGCTGTTTGGGAAAGATTAAGTAGTATGTGGCAGTGAAGAGGTACCACGTTTTCAGTGGTTCCAAGCACTTAGGCTGAGTGCTGCCTTGACTTGGGGCCGCTGGTGCTGCTAAGCCAGGAGTCATCAGTCTGTCTCAGCAGTGTTGGGTGAAGCACAGTCATGGATTTTAAAATGCCTTAACAGAGGGCTGCCCTTTCACTGTTGCAGCTGTCCATTGCAGAGAAAAGATTGTGGAATTCAGGTTTCTCTCCTGTGAGATGCAGAGAATTTAAAATGCTTCCCTGGGCATACAAATACTTGAGAGTAACTACAGGCTGTTCTCAGCCCTCTAATCTTCCTCTGCTAGATACTTCATACATATCTTGGGATCCACAGACATACATGGATCAATGACACCCTGAATTTTTGAATGACAGGATATCCTGGATAAAGACCTTCCTGAAGCACTACATTCCAGTTTGGAAAAGAAGAATACACCCCAGCAGATCACCCAAGAAAGATTGCTGGCATACAACATGTTTCTTCTAGTCTTTAGTGATATGAAGTTGATTTCCAGTCTTTTTCACAACCTGTAAATAATAAAAAATAGCCACAATTTTTTTTGCTATGTCGAAAGCTTTCCATTCTGCACTGTGAAAAAGCCAAGGTTGTTTAATATTATTTTCATAGACAGCTGGAAGAAGCTCTGATATACTAATTTGCCATTTTATTCTAGTTAAGAAAATATAATATAAATACACATATATTTTTAGAGACTGTCTCTCTCTCTCCCTCTCTTTTTCTCTATATATACACAGATATTTTTTATATACTTTAATCTCATCAAAACAAACCCAGAGTATGCTGTATGGAACTCTAGAACTGAGTCACCAATATTCCTTGTTTTCATCTGGCATCCATAATTAAACTTATTTGAAGTTCTGTTTCTGTGATTATACAGAACTGGTATAAGCACATTTAGTGCCACTGAATGTTTCAGGCACTAACAAGCCTTCTGCTACATTGAGCAATTTTATCCACTGCAGCTCACTATTTGTTTGTGCTTTGCACCTAATAAGTTCTGTGGTTAAAATTAGAACTTATGTTCCTTACATTAATATCTATGAGCTCCCCACTCTGCTCACCAAGTGAGTATTTTTATTTTTTCCTGTTTTCTTGAGTAACAAGGTAAATCTAAGTTGTAGCTTAGAGTCTACTGATCTTCTGCTGTTAATGCCAACACCCAGCCATAACCTGGGAATTTTAGTTGGTCTGAAGTCCTCCTCCTCCTCTCCTCAGTCACCTCTGTACCGGCTGACCTGAGGTGGACTTGGTTTGTTTTGTCACTGTGTCTGTGTTTGCTTTGCTTGAAGTCTTTAATATTTCACTTCGGTTGTGGTTTTAATCTCAGATGGCAACTAAGTACCACACAAGCAAGCAAGTGCTGCTTGCTCACTCTGTCTGTCTTCCCAGCTGGATAGAGGAGAATCAGAATGAGATAAAAATATAACCGAAATAAATTATAATAAAGATAATAATAATAATAAACAACACTAGAATAGATACAAAGAAGAAAATTAATTCTATTCCAGCTGAAACAAAGACAACTCATAATCTTAGGAGTGGATAGATAAGATAAAGTGCCTGGTTTCTTTACTGATATTTGCTGTTTTCTGCAATGAAAGGTCCTATCAGCTTTAGTGTAATTGCTTGTGGAGTGTAAATAAACATACTTATAAATAACTTGTAAATAAGTATACAAGGATTTCCCAGAGGTAAGAAGCACAATGATGAGAGAATAAATCATCATCTCCAAGAAAAAAAACATCTACAGTTAAGTGGTCATTTTATGTACAGCAATCAGCCCATTTTCTTCAATCTCCACAGAAAAACTACCCATTCCATCATCAAATATTTATCTGTTAACACTGAGATGAAGAAATATGGAGTGCAGGGAAATTATGGAAGTTTCTTATTGATTAAATATAGCTGCTATAATGAGGTGTTTTCCCCCTACCCTTTCTATACCACCCAGAAGAGAAACAACCACAAAAATTGATGTATACAGAGGTGTTAATGATAACTATTAGCTCAGGATATCACTTCATCTGAAGACAGATAAAAATTGATCATGTTTGATCAACAATAGTTTAGTCTGGAGCATGTGGGTAAAAAGAAAATATTTGTGAGACCAGATTTCCTGCAAAATGGCAGAGGAAGTAGAATGATTCTTATGCAAGTAGATGATTCACAGAGTGAAATATTACGAACCCTAGCTTCAAAAAGAAACCTCTTCCTGGCTGCAGATAACTCTAAAAATCAGAACTGTCAAGATGAGTTCAGGTTGGTGCCTTTACAACCTCAGAGGCTGGGATTTGAGGTTCTGTCTCTAGAATGAATTTTAATTTTTTCTAAGAAGTACAATCTAGTTTAAAAGTTTACAAGACCTATGAATAAAATGCAACTTGAGTGCTGAAGTACATAGTGAAAGTCATTTAACTACAGAGGATGGATAACTACGGGTAGACTAACAGAATTAATGGAGGAGGTCAGCCCTCTTAAAAGTATGTTGTGTCATTTATTTAAACAGTCAATAGAAATATGGCCAGTTTAAGAGGTATCTAGTGACTGTTGGACTCAGAGGTGTTACTTTGTGGCCAGGCAGTAATGGAATACTTGACATTTTTCTTTAATTCTTCTGTACTGGAGATCTGGCCCTTTTACGTCCTCACTAGATGTGCTGTTGATTTCACTAAATACTGCCTTTTTCCATGACAAGAAGCAGCTTTTCCTGTTTACACTCCCCATTCTACCCACAGCTACTGAGACTTTCTCTCTCTCTCTCTGGTCCCCCACCACGGCCCAGGCTGTACCTGAGATGTGCCACTGCAGCTGCAGCAGGCAGGGACACTTCAGGATTTCAAACATGCTTCTGCTGCTACTTAGAACTGCTGTCATTTATTTGAAGCCCATGGTGATAGTTTGGTTTGAAACCACTAAATGGGAGGCAATCCCAATTGAAATGGTAATAATTCTGATCTTTAGTGTCCTTACTCACCTCACGTATTTTATTTGTAGTTGTGGTTAAAAATAGAAGAGATAATTCTTCAAGATTCAGTTCTGCAGAGAGATTCCTCATGTCTTGGGTTCTGAATCTAGAAGAAAAAGAGAACAACTCATACTCTCTCTATATGTTTGAGTAAAATCCTCTTCACATGGGCCCCCAACCTCCCATTAACAAAGCACCAAGACTCATTTTGTGAAACCCTGATTTGCAAGAACAGTGCTTTCAGAGCTGCTGCCCTGAGGAGCTGAGAGCAAAGAGGTTTATTAGCTTCCTCTGGCATGTTTGGAATTACAGAGACCTTTGCATGGATAAGACTGATGGAAGTCTCGCTGAGGATTTTGTTGTTAACTTAATTTAAAGAATTTTCCTTCACCTGGGGATCACTCTGATAAATTTTATTGCAGGAGAAAACAGTTTGGTACACTGATATTTGACATTTTATTCCCATAGCAACTTCCCTCAGAGAGCCTTCCAGTTCAGTTATTAATGAGGTTGTTTTCATAGAAACTCTGAGGGAGGTGAATATTCCCACTTTCCAGCTGAAAAAGATGCTTCATAGTCTATTATGTGTATCCTGATCTCACAGAGAAGTCTATTACAGTAAAGTGAAATTTAGATTTTCTATATTGTAGCAATACATTTTCTCAAGGAGTATCTTTTCTGCTGCTTATGCCTGTCAACCTGTTTCTCCTTGCAGTGATTTCAGAGATTGTTTTTGTCAGCTCATCCATAAGAGAACAACATGGTCAGTCAGAATCTCTCTTTTCTCAACAAGAGGGTGCTATGCTTTAATAGTTAACAAAGGTCTTACATTTTATGTTGGAGCAGGTCCTGAAACTTTTCTCCTTAGTTTCAATGTCAGTGTCTTTTGAAAGAGCTATGAAAAGCATGGAGACTTACAGAGGCGTCCCTGCTATTCAGTGGCTGTGATAAGGGCCAGTACATCAACTCAATTCTTCCTTGATGTCTTCTGATGTTTCCAGCGGTGCTACTCAGTTAACAGCTTTTCTGAACCAAAATCTCTGTCCTGTCACAAAACAGAACTGTTTTCATGGCAACAAAAAGGGATCTTTCATTTACACTTCCACTGATCTTAAAAATAATTCACTGACTTGTGGGTTTGTAATAGTAAAAATTTGTAAATTGCTGGTTATAACAGGATACATGGATCAGAAGTTCCAATTACTTTCCACTAAGTCAAATGAGTCAATGAAAAGAAACTTTTCTACTGGAAAATAGGTTACCTTAATGCTGTATGCTAGCAGAACATAGAAGCAGCCAAAACAGCTCTCTAATGATAAACTAACCTCTGGTTATACTGAAGATTTGACACTACCTGAGTAAATCCTGATCATTTCTGTGTGACAGTGAGGCTATAGACTTTGAACAGTTTCATTGTTAGCCATTGCATCAAACTTAATAGTAACCTAATAATTCCAGTTATTCATGTCACTTAGATTCAAGGCCAGTCTAAATAGAGAGAGAATCATGTTCTTTCATAGAATCATAAAATGGTGTGGTCATTTTCATGTGGCCAGCTTCATGCGAGCAGTCACGCTGAATCCTGTGCACAAGACCTCAACATATCTACCATGCTCTGTGTTATTTTCAACTACTAGCAAATCTTTTCTGACTCCAGGATTGTGTTAACCAGGCTCTGGTAATTTCCAGACATCCATATCTGTTATTTAGCAGGTGACGATTGTTACCATATTTCATCTCGTCCATCTAGAGGAGCATCTGACCTCTGATGACATTTTTCATAGCACTGAGTTATAAACCAATATGTAAAATCCGTGATCAGCTGCTACAGGCTTTTCACAACAATCTATTGCTATTTGCTCTTTGTTGAAAAAGAGTGGTAGATTTGGCACTCCAAATTCCTTTTACTTTTCTGTTATATCTAATAGTAAAAGACTATTTGAAGTCCAGTTGTTTTGGGGTTTTTTAGCTCAACTGATGGATGTTTAACCAGGCATCATAACAGAAGACAGTGAGATGTTGAAAAGGTCTGCTTTAAAATTATGCTGCTGAAGGATTACACTAAACTGACCCACACAATCAAGACCATCTGGGCTGACAGCTGATCATAAACATTCAAATTCTCATTCTCAGTCCATGATATCACATTGTCAGACTGGTCAGATCAGTGACCCTGCACCTCCATGGGCATGGAAGTAGTATTAAAAGAATGTTATTTGTGGTTGCCTTGCAAAAGGTCAGCTCTGCACAGATCTCTTTTCTTAGTCATAGTCTGAGTCTTTCCCATTTTGTGCCTTCACTATGTGTTAGTTCTACCCCTTTCTGAACTTGCATTTCAATTGATGATATCCTGAGACAGGAATTATTATAAACTTAATAATTATTATAAACTTAACTTGACTTTTTGCAGTGTAATCCTTCATTCATGCTTGCCACTGTTGTATTTTGTCTCTTTTTTCTTTTAAACTCTCTCAGCTGCTGCTGTTTTTAATCTTAGGAATTTGTCAAGGGGGCTTCACCTTGGTGATTGCCTGTACCATTAGTCATCACCAGGATTTCTGAAGATCTTGCATTATCCCCCCGCCAAAAAAGACAACTAAAGAATATCATTGGCAGCGCACATCATCAGTGGTGACATTAAATAGATTGTCATTCTTTCCTGCTTTGGACTGCACTGCCATTGAGGACATGCTATGAATTTGGGCTTGACCCCTACTAGATGGTCCAGATGACTTTTTGCAATGACAATACATATTTCGTGTTCCTTATATCTTTTGCCAAGCTCCAACAGCAATATTTGACCTTCTTTTTGTTGTTGTTGTTTATTAATAAGAAACAATTTAAAATTCATTAGCATTAATAAGTAACTTTGCCTTGAAATAATAGCAATTGAACTTTATATTAGTCTAAATTTTTCTGACATAGGATGTTTACTGCTATTCTTACTTATTTTCAGAAAGTTAATTGATTGCCTTCCTGGAATTGCCATCAAAGTCAAAAGACATGCTTATCAGATAGTTAGAAATTTGTCATTATTGCCTGTGCTCACTTATGTGTGAGGGAAAATGCAAATATTGGTGTCAGTATATATTAACATGGCAGGGATCAGTTTGATCTCTACTTTGATATAGAGCAATTCCTGTTAAATTAAAATACATAAATTCTGTGCTAACAAGCATTGTAATTTTCCTGTGAAGGTGACCCCCTCATTTCACTGCCCTTGCAATGAGACTTCTAACCAAAGCAGCATTGCAGGTATATCATGAGGTGCCACAATCAGCTTAATCCAGTCTAAACACCCATACTGCCATCAAAAGAGATGCTTGTGCTCTCCTCTGTTCCTGCTGTCTGCAGCATGCCAGACATGGTGTCTCTGTGACTGCCTCATTTCTTGTCAGCTTTTCAAAGAACAAGTCTTTTTCTCAATGATCATGTACTCTCATCATAGCATCACAGGAAAAAGTTCATAAAGGGCTAAAATAAAGTTGATTAGGTGGTCTTTGAGAGATATTTGTTATGGTGTAGAGACTAAAGCATGTATTTCTGATGTTGGGAAATATAAATATTGTCTGCTTTCTGTTATTATTAGGCTGTGTGAAAATAGAAATCTTTCCTGTGAAAAGCCAAAAGCAAATTGACAAGGAGAATTTTTTAAAATGTTCTCATCTCAGAAAAAAAAAAAAATCAGAAATGCACTTACTCTAAGTGGACACAGAAGGCAATAACATTGAAGCAGAAATCATCATGAATCAATACTCAGAAATTTTTAATTTCAGCTGAGATCAGTGAAGACCTTTTGATTTTGTAGTTCTTTATCTTCCTTCTTGAGTAAAAAAGATGAAAAACGGAAAGAAGGCACAAAGCAAAATGATGAGAAAGACTCCAAAACCAGGTAACTTTCTGTTTGCTTTCATTGGAGCTGAAATCACATCCTGATTCCTAAGAACAGAACTTTCATATTGCTTTGTATCCTTCAGACTGAGATTATTTATTTAAAAGAATAGTTTTTTCTCTCACCTCCTCCTGCATTTGCTCACACAAACCATCACAGGCAAGAATTGGCTTTTAAGTTTTTTCCCCCCAGCCACCTGAGAGTACTGCTGTACACCTCTGAAATAGAGTAACCTGTCTCAAGATGGAGTCAGCACAATAAAATCTCCAGTTAGGAATTATTATGGTAAAACTTGGGCTAGTTTTAAAGAGGCATAAAGATTAAAAAAATAGCTTTATTTTTTTAGTCTAATGCTCCCAAGAAACACCATGGGAGAGAGATGCAGCCACCTGAGTTCTGATCAGTACAATTAATCTTTGCCAATAAAGACCTATTTGTGCTCAATCCTTCAGAAAGAATAGCTAATTTCACCTAATCTGTGTAAAAATTCCTGTGGAGCGAACATCCCCAAACCTTCCACAGAATAAGAAATTTTGGTTTTCCAGAGGATAATACTAGCAGCAACCCCTGGAGTCACTGGTGTTTCTGGTGAAGCCCTTGCTAGGGCTACCATAGGCCAGCCTTTCTGTAGACTTTAGGCAAAAATTGATGCCTGTGTTCTTAGACCAAAATCCCACTGCAGTTTACAGCTGTAAGACTCAGTCCTGACTTCAGTGGCTTGCAGACAAATCCCTCACAGTGGCTCACAGAAGTTGACACTCACATTCCTAAAAGCATAAAATGTCTTTTCTTGATTTTTGTTTGCTGACAGACGTCCAATTTCCCAAAGTCTGGAGATTGTGGGATAGCACTCAGGAGTTTCAGTTTAAACTTCCTTCAGAGAAAAGCTGTAATGATTTGCAGTTTATTCTACTTGTCCAAGGAGCAAACTTTGTTTCACAGGCTTCAGGTAGCTGCCTAATACATTTTCAGAATAGATGTATTTAATGGCAGTATTGTTTTAATTTGGCTTATTGGGGGTATAAGCAGCTCTAGAGAGAAATTTTCATTTGGTCTTGGGTTCAAGCAGATTCTTGTTTACCAAGGAGTCAGTTTCCTTCTGAATGCAAAATCTCATTTCTTTTTTTTTTTTTTTTTTTTTTTTTTTTAGCTTTTGTAGAATAGCATTAGAAATATAATTGTGTTCTTTTACAGAATTAAAAAGGAAGAAAAATCTTGAGAATCAGTCCTAAGATCTTTTTTACTTAGCAGCTTGCTTACTTTCAAATGCTAATTTCCTTTAGAATTTCAATTTTACTTCTGGTTATGGCAACACATGCCTGTTCTGTAACAGTGTAAATTATTAGCTGATTCACCAAATTCTTCAAGTCTGTTTTTATAGCATTTTGGAAAATGGTAGGCTGTTTTAGCTCCTTCCAGTATTCATTTTAACTAACACATGCAGAAAATTCCCAGCCATTTAGGGAAAGCCCCACTCATTTTAACGATGTTATGTGAGGTGGATTTCACTAATTACAGTGTAGAACCCCATGATGCTGGCACTGCTTTGGATGAACATGGTCTAAATATTCTGTGAATTTCATCAAATCTGTAGCTAAATTGCATGTGAAGTACTGCCTTGTTGGAGGATTGACATAAGGAAATCAGAATGTCTGTGATGCATCACAGCAGATGTTCTTTAGCCCACTCTTTTATCATTGATATCAGCTATTTATTTATAGAATATAGAAATAAGAGAGGCATAAATAAAATTATATCACTGGTTTTCCAACACCCTGGTACTGAGATTTTCTCCCCATTTTAATAAAGGAAGAGGTTGCTTTCCCTATATCTTCTTTGAAATGAGGCATACGTGGAAGATCACAAGGAACCCTGTCACTCTGTTTTCTTTTTTTTTTTTTTGAAACAGACTTTTCCTCCGAAAACAATTTTAAGGGATAACTAAACGTGCTGCCAAATTAAAATGCTGTTGTTTTCCTGGACAAAAATTAAGCCTTGTGCTGGGAAAACAAAGCTGGTTTTGAAAGTTTGAATGAAATTCAAGTTTATCTTTCCAGATTTCCTCCTGGCCCAGTTCAAAGCTGGACTACATTGCTGTGATGTGACACTTCTTCAAAGGCATTGGAATCTGATTCTTGTATCCCCTTCTGTAGATCCAGATCTTGTACCTGTTTACAACTCCTATAGCCCAGCACTCCACCGGCTCAGAGGGAACAAAGCACAGGTCATGCAGGTGCTGTGAAGACAGCTGTGAAAGGGAGATGCAGCCAAAGATCCCATCCTGCAGGTGGCTTCACAAGGAGCAAAACACAGAAATGAACTGTTGTGAAAAAGCCCCTTTAGATCAGTCAAGGGTTCTGAAATGAAAGTCTTTTGACACTACAGGAATGTTTCCCTTTGATTGAAGAAAGTGAAGTACGTAAACATGATCAGACTAAAATGCATTGGAAAGTTCACAACAAAATTAACTGAATTTTAAATAAAATTTGGTTTGCATACAAAGATCTTAAATTCTTTCTAATTGCAAATAAAGTCTGAATAATTATAAAAACATATTAACATAATTAGTTTATATTGAGACTAAAACATTCATTAATCACAAAGAATTGAGACATTGTAATGCAATTTAAATATAAAGCCCCTAAATATGATTGGAAACATCATGATTCACCATTAGTGAGATAAAACCAGCTCTGAAACTTCTTTTTGGTTATGTATGTCTATCTAACTAATAAGTTTCCCAGTTGAATAATGCACAGTAATGTCCCATTTTACTCAGAAACCCATGAAGTTGTGCAGATTTGTACTCTTCATTCACTTCAAAGGCATGCCTGGCTTTATCATTCTGTCAGCACAAAATAATTTCTTCCTTAATTTAAGCAGTGTCTTTCTCCAATAATGCACTTTCCATGAACAGAGCATGATAGAATGTGACTCCTGATGACTACCCTTAATTTGACCCTTAATTTAATTTTTAGGCACCGTTCATGTTTGTCCTGTCTATGTCCATTCAAGCAGGGGATTTTATTATTAGTATTGAATTTACATGACTGTGTGTACTTGGTTACTCATCGTGTGTGGAAGGACAGCAACAATTTTAACAAGACCTGATGGCTGCTAAGATCTACTAAGGTCCTGTCAGCACAGGCTGTTTCTCTCCCTGGAAAAGGCTGGAGCATCTGAATAGTAGACAGATGTAAAAGGAAGATTGCAGAACTAGTTTGAAATCCTAGTAGCAGTGCAATCCAATGAGTTTCAGGTCAAACCATCCAGGCCAAATCTAGAAGGAAATTTGATTTAGTTGTTATTCTGTTTTCCTGATTCACAGAAACAGGAAGCATTAAACCACCCCAAAATAGACCTGCAAGACTTAAATAAAAACCTATTTTCTTGGCTAATGACCAGATCATATCTCCTTGTGTCTGTTTTCTCTTGAGATCAGTGAAAATGAATCCTGATGTGTTGAAAAGCTCATTGTGTTAAAAATATGACTTTACTGTGCACCTCCTAATGCCTTAGGGCTCATGGTCTGGTTTTGGCTACTCCCAGACAGTCCAAATAAATCAGTGGGACTCAGCCAGGGAAGGAGAGTCTGTATTTAGCTTATTGAGTTCTTCTAGAGAAGCCTCTACTTTAATTTTTATTCTGCAAAGCACGTGTATGCCTGTGCTTTGGTCATGTTCAATTGGATATTTTCTCTAGGAGAAACAAAGTTCTTTCAGATAATTGTTATTGAGTGTATTTGGACTAATCACATATACATGCAATTAATATTCTTCAGCTGCAGTGAGAATACAGATGTTACCTCTACCTAGAATCCACCCAATATTCGTATTGCCTCTTTAGCTAAATGTAATTTCCACTTGAACAAATGATGTGCAAAATGAGAATATTTTGAACAGCAAAACTGCAAGTGAAAGGGTAAAAATGTTATATTCCTTTGTGAGATCATAAATCAAGCATAATACATAGAGGTATGCTGTTTATGCAACTTCTTTGGGTTTTTTTGGTTCATAACATTTGTGAATAATGCAGCAGAGAAGAATGCATGTTTTAACATAGATCATTATGTGTACAGTACTGATTAAAAAAATAACAGCCATTTCCACTAAAACTATCCAGTGTTTTTGCAGTGTAGTTGTAAAAACCCAAGTCTGTGACATGAATATTTTCCCCAAAGTACACTTTACCCTGAGGGAGCAGTGGAGCAAGAAATATTTATTATATCTTCCACTAGAAAATTTTATGCCAAATATCTGCTCCATCAGGGCTCATGCAGTTTGGAAGATATGCATGAGAAGGTGTGATGTGAAGTGGAAGTCAGGGTCTGTTCTCAGCTCTGCCACAACTGAATCAGTCCACTGATTTCTGTATCTCCTCTTCCACAGTGGTGTCTGCTCCTCACACTTTAAAAATAGCTTTCAGTCTTCGTGGTGCTTTTATAAAGCACTCTTAGCTGAGCTGGCTTTTACTACTCCCAATGATTTGTGTGTCTGAGCTCTAAGGTACTTCCTATACCTAATTTTACAACTGCCTGGAGATGTAATGATTTATTTTTCTACAGACAGTGGCAGAAGATACTGGAGCACTCATCTAAGGTCACACGAGAAGACTGTGGCAGTAGAGACGCTCCTGTGTATAACTCAGTCACTAACCACTGCACCATCCTTCTAGATATTCCTGATAGTTTTTGAGTACTGTCCTGGGGTGACTATGATGCCTCTGTATCGGCAATCGTCTGTTCTGTGTTGTGTTCTGTACCTTTAAGGGCGGTTCTGAGGGTGAGCACGGAAGGAGACGCGCGCAGTTTGGTTTTGAGCAGTGTTCACTCCTCCACATTCCTTTTTTTTTTTTTTTTTTTTTTTTTTTTTTTTTCCCTCGGGACGGTGTGTTCGTCGGATACTCGGACAGCGACCAGGGAGAGGTTTTGTTTTGTTTTTTTTTTTTTTTTTTTTTTTTTTTTTTGTTTTGTTGTTTTTTATTTTTTTTTTCCTTTTGCTTAGTTTAGGTAGCTGAGGCAAAGAAGCTTCCTGGACTGGTTTTCTCTCTTTTTCTTGGGACTGGCCCAGGTCCAGGCCCCGGTGGGCCCCCGGATTTCGGATCCCAATCCTTCTCTGAGTTTTCAGTCCAGGGCAGACTTAAACAGTCCCAAGAAAAAGGGAAAAAACCCAGTCCAGGAAGCTTCTTTGCCTCAGCTACCTAAACTAACCAAAAGGAAAAAAAAAAACAAAACAAACAAAACAAAACCTCTCCCTGGTCGCTGTCCGAGTATCTGACGAACACACCGTCCCGAGGAAGAAGAAAGGAGGAAAAAAAAAAAATAAAAAGGAATGTGGAGGAGTGAACACTGCTCAAAACCAAACTGCGCGCGTCTCCTTCCCTGCTCACCCTCAGAACCGCCCTTAAAGGTACAGAACACAACACAGAACAGACGATTGCCGATACAGAGGCATCATAGTCACCCCAGGACAAGTACACTAATATATTTGACCAAGTGTCTGTAGTGGTTAGGACCACATTTTTTTGCTTTGCATGGCAAGCAGGATGAAACCTTTAATTCAGTTGTGAATCCTGTTACCATCATCTGGCGCTTATTTGTTCAAGATCAAACTACTGGAAAATGCTCCACATGGGGCTGATTTGAAAATATGATTCTAATCCAAGTAAGGTACACTTCACTAAAAGTTGTTAGTGAGTTATAGAGAGTTGAGTCTGTGCAGTGGAATGAATTTATGGTTTATTTGAGTATGACTAAATGGAAAGAACCAAAATAAAGTATTTATCTGTGTACATACAACACATTGCTGAAATTAACAGGCATCCATTGCTCTAATATCTTAATGTGAAACAGGTTCATAAATGCTGATCTATTTTGACTCTTAGTTAGCAAAATATCTGGTTTATTCATATTCCTTCTTAGTTTTGAATTAATGGTGACATTTTAAGGGATGAAGGTGGGAGATGAGGGAGGGGAAGTTATAATACTTTATTTTTTCCATATTGATGGAAATCAAACAAACAGGAAAGGAACTTTCCCTCTCATAGTATTATTAATAAGCTTCATTCTGTGGGTTTACTTGTATGAAAAATTACCTGAAGACAATAAAAACAAAATTTGTTGTCTGAAAGTGGTTCATATTCTTATGCTCAAATTGAGAGATGATGTGTAAGACCTCCAAAGCATGGTGTGGTAGTAAAATGAAAGTAGTGCTCTAGGAGTTGGAAAAATATTTTTTTTCTCCGAGTAAAAGAAAGCATTCTCTTGAGAATTGAAGTATTTTCTCTTGAGTAAAGAAAGCTATTTTTGAAAGAGTAATGGTCATATTACTGATGCTGAAGAAAATGTCCTTCTGCCAGCCACACCATTATCTCAGTGGGGCTTTGCACTAGAAAAATGTCATTAGCTGCAACACCAGGCACCACAAGAACTAGACATGCCATGTTTTGGAGGACAAGAATTTAATATTTGTGATGTCCTCGTTGCACAGAGGAAATGGCAGTGCCTGAACTTGATGATATTTTCAGCATTGGAAATGACAGAGGTCATGATGAGCTGCAATTCTTCTCAGAGTAAGTGGTGATACTTTGGCATTGAATTTTCACCAGAAAAGACAAAAAAAGCACGTACAGAAGGTGAAAAAAAAATTGAGAAGAGCAAAATTAGCCCAAAATTTTGAGAGTGTGAGATTAAAAACATCTGAGGAAAACACCTGAGGTGTATGGCTAATGTAGTACCCAGGTGGCAGTGAACTTATTTTAAGGGAGGTGTGCTCTGTTCTAGATGGGACTGTTACTTGGAGCACCTTTGTTTTACTCAGTGAATTTAGTATTATTCTCAGCCACAAGGTAGTCCATTTTTTATTCTTTCATATTATTCCAAAGGAGAAAATTCCTCAGTTTGGGAATCTGCAATTTTGTGAGTATGTTTGAATGATCAGAAGCAACTGAGTTGTCTTACTTGAGTGAATTATCCCTTTCTATAGAACCACAGTGGCTACAAGCCTTGCTCCTTTTAGATGAAGGCTCAGGCATGTTTACATATTTCCTCAGTCATTTAAAATTATCTTTATTTTCTTTTGCAAAAACTGAGTTACAGTCATTGTACCTTAATTTAAATAAGGCTTATGGGACTGTTAGCTGCAGAAAAAAAAATAACCTTTTATTTCTTAAAAGATGTGAATATGTAACATCCCACTTTCTACTCAAGTTAAACATAGATATAAAGGAAATTTGAAATTGTTGTGACTATGATTCTTAACCACTTATTTAGCTTACTAGTAATCCATCTTCAACTCCATGGCCTAGTGCCTCATTTAATAATTTCATTCTTATGGAAGTCCAATATATAAATAATCAAATTAAAACATTAAGTTGTTCTAGCCATTCAGAGCAATAAACACAGGACAGATGGAAGTACAGAGAAATAGAAGTTATATGGACAATAAAAAAAAGTCCTTTTCATAGCTACAGAGAAATGGCTGATCTTAGTTTTACAAAAACAAAATAATTCTTCAAACTGATGTATTTCAAAACATGTCAGATTTCAGAATGTAATATAGTCAAGTATTACTGAAATGTGGCTTGACTCAAATTGAGATAATTACAGACTTCAACAATTTCTCACTTGTTTTGGCAACTGGACTCAGAATGACTGCAAGGTAAAGAACACATTCAAAATAAGCTTTTTATAAGGAATGTGCTTGTTTAAAAATTTAGCAAAAAAAGCAGGAAACATGAGAAAGTTTGGAAACAGAAGAGTGACACAGAAAACACCAACATGTTGTGCTGAATTTTTGAATTATTTTTTCCTATCAAAGAAATGAATGAGAATAACATGTTGTTTAGGATGTTTTCAACACTGTGGTGAATTCCTACCTAAATAAAGGGTCATCTTAGACAGCTCAATCATGCACTTTGGAGGCATGACTAGTTGGGAGCACGATTTAAGTGGATGTAAGTTTATGTGGAAAGGGGTTTTGCTAAACTGACTATTTTGTTCATCAGACCAGTAGTGGCCAGCAAGAACTACAAGAGAGTGCCCCACTGGTAAAAACTCTCAGCAGAGACCCCAGCTGCAGGTTGCTGACAGACAATCCTGCTTCTCAAACATCTGGGCAACCCTAACATTTACAGGATTCAGGTCAAATTTTTACTCCCAATTTTCATTTTCCAAGCAGGCTGTAAATCCTTTGCAAGGTTATGCATTTTAATTTCAATATCCAAATTCTAAAGTTGTCTAATTCACCATCTTTATTTTCTGGAGAATTGTCTGCTGCTCTCAGCTCTGTCAGCTCTGGGTTTGATTTGTCTCCAGCAATTACCAGGAAAGTGGTTGCTATACAGCATTAATGAAAGGAGCAACCATATTTCCTTGAAGGCAGGATAAGCAAGCATAAATAAATGGATGCTTTGTGGTGTTAATAGTATAAATGAGGTATTATTGCAGCAAAGAAAGTAAGATATTAATTCTTTTTAGAAGCTTGATAGCTATCAACCTTTCAGCTTTCCATGCAAAGCTTAGCTTGAGATGGATAACTTTTTTATTAAATATTTAGAGTATTATGAGTTTTATAGAATTTTCACCTTCATCTTGATGTGAGTCACATTTTTGTTGTATTTGTTCTTGTTACCACACTTTTGGGTGGCTATGGCACAGGTTGCCCAGAGAAGCTGTGGCTGCCCCATCCCTGGAATTGCCCGAGGCCAGCTTGGATGGGGCTTGGAGACACTGCTCTAGGGGAAAAGTGTCCCTGCCTATGGCAGGAGGGTTGGAACAGGATAACATTTAAGGTTCCTTCAAACCCAAACTGTTCTAAGGTTCTATGATTATTCCAGTGACAGTCTGTCTCCACAATTTTGCTAGTTACTGTTACATCAATAGATGCGTAGATGAAGGTCCATGGCCAAAGCCAGGAACATAAGAAAGTTTTAATTTAAACAAATCCTCTCGCACTGAACTTTGTCATCTCTGGTTCACTGAATTTAGCTCTAAGTGTGATTCTTTCCTGAGAAGTGACTGTAAAAACTGTATCACACATTGTCGTGCTTGTATTTCAGTGACTTTGCATCAATTTTGTTCAGGAGGTTGGAATTTTTTTAAAACTACCAGATATACCAATGAAGATTTGAAGGTCATGCTGTGTTTAAACTCATGTAACACCAATAAAAATGGCATTTCTGAGAAATGAAATCTCACTCACCCTCCCAGCAAAACACTTCAGTGTCTAGAGCAGGCTGTGCTGTCAGATTTTCCTGAAGTGCAAGTAAATCCATTCTACTGCCAACCTAAAATACAATCTCTCAAAACAAACTTATACTAAAATTATGAAATAGCCTTAAAATATCAGCATTATGTATTGCATTAAGGTGGAAAACTTTGGAAAGGCTCATCATACTACCTCATCATCGGACAAACTTACATCACTGTAACAAAATACAGGAATTATCCTGAAGAGTGACTACTGTAAAAATACTAACCATATGTTACTACATAGCTGTAGGTAGAGGGTGTTACTTATTTGAATTATTCAGTGTCCTTTTAATAGATCTCAGTATTTCTGGAAATTGCTGAGCAGTTTTTGCTAATGGCTGCATAATGCTAACTTTTGTCTTGTTACTTGGTTAGGACAGAGATATATTTCTTTTTGAAGATACTGGGCACTGAAGGCATTGGTCCAAGATGAATTGATGAACAGAATTAATGTAGCATATTTTAAAGCAAACTTCCTGTTTGCCAGCTATTAAGTGTATTGAGTGTCTTAAGAGAAAAAATGGAATATCACATGGTAAAAAGACACTAGTTGGACACACTGTAATTTCTTATCTGATTTCTGATTCTGACTTAGCACACTACAACTATTTTCCTTTTCTTCTCTCCTTTATTTTGCAGTTAATTTTGACCACTTTCAAATATTGCGGGCTATTGGGAAAGGGAGTTTTGGAAAGGTAAGAATCAACTTATTTTTAGCAGTTAAATGTCTAATAGGGAATACCTTTGTGTTTTTCTGGCTTGATTATGGTAAAAGAATAAAGGTTTTGTAGCCTTTCCCTTCTTAAGGTCGTCTGACCACAAGTATGAACTGTCTATTTATTAAATCATTTCTATTATCATACATTCACTAAAATTAATTGAACAAACATTATAATAATTAATTATCCCAAATGGAGATTACCAAAATTTAGAAATCTATCATGGAAACAAAAATCAACAAAAAGGTAGGAGCAAACTACTTCTTTAGACAGTCCACCAAAGTGATCTTGTTCTTAAATCTCCTAGCTTATTTGTGCCTTTAAAATAATTGTAGTATTTTAGAGGCACTTTACATAGAGTAAATCCTCTTGGGAGGATTTATTGTAAGCTGACATACAATATAATTATGATCATTGAGTAAATGTTTGTTCAATTCAACAGGATTTTTCTGAAACAGAGAAGATTAATGGTTTGTTTACACTTGAGTAGATGAGTAGACAACCTTTCTTTCCTATAATAGTGATTATAACAAGGTTTTATATTTATAATACAAAGCCACATAGAATACAAATGCAAAGCCACAAAGTCAGAGAAAATAATATTTTAAAAATATTAGAAGCCATTTCTCACAGGAATGCATCTGAAGGTGAAATATAACTGGTACTTGATCAGGTGACTGATCAAACAACAGCTGTCTAGATCTCAATTTCAATGATTCCTGAGTGTATGCCAGCTCAGTGCTGCTGAGGCACTTCTGTAGCCCTGCATTAAGAACACCTAAAGGATTTTGCTGGTTTTTGGCCTCCATGCAGAACAATGACTTTAATTTTAGAGAGGCCAGAAATACTTCTTGCAGAACAGCATGGTCCTTCATGTCATGGTCCTTATTCAATTCAGTAGTTTTCAGCAGAAACCATCTTTGAGGTCAACAAGAGTATATGCTGCTTGGGCAAAAAAGTACATAAAACCCCCTTTAAATCAGAACAGCAGAGATCTGTGATTGTTTATTATCACAATGCAGAGGTAGAACAACATGTCAACCTTAATGAAGGTCCAAGAGTTCAAGTTATGTACAGGGAAAAAAGTTAAAGGTATATCCAAGTCATGCTGACCCTTGCAAAGGAACAGCTACTTAGATCAGAGTTCAGCATTTTTGGTTTCAAATTATCTACTTCTGAACTCACTTGGCAAATTTTTAGTATACAAATAAAACTTGTTTCACCAGAATTTCTAACCTGCCCTCTTCCAACGTACTTGGAATCACTAGTAACTGGAATGTGCTAAGCATAACTAGCTTAAAGGCCCTCCGCAAGCAAGCAAGCAAGCAAGCAAACAAACAAACGGTTTCCTCTGATTTATGAAGACCAAAGGATAAGCAAAGAGCTACCTTCACCTACTTGGCAAAGCAAGGTCACTGAAGCCAGAAAGGTTTCTTTTAGAGTAGTGCTCTGCACCTTGCTTGGGTACCACTGATCCCTGCCCTGGTCTGTGCCAGTGTCTGTCTGCACAGATAATACCCCAGATAGGGCTGCATGTTCCCAGGAGGGCAACTGCTTTGTGAGTGGCCAAACACCTTCTGCTGCAGCTTGCCAGTCACTTGGCTTGAACCAAAGGACTGCCAGCTCACACAGAAGCTGTGTCTGTGATGGTCCTGCAGGCACAGATCTCACCTCCTTTATCTGTCCCTTAACAAGGAGCAACCTGAGCTCCCAAAGGACACCTTTGAACAGAGCCTGTTTATTTCCAGGAAAAAGAGCATGCCTGTGGTTTCTCTTAGCTCCACATGCATTTCTTACCCTCCTCAAAATTGCTTTGGTGTATCTTTTTCTGAAAAATATGCATCAGTGTCTGTGAGACAGCCCCTGCTCTTAAGGTGTCCCAAAGAAGAATTGGGTACAGAGGCAGCAGCTGAAAGCAGGTGGCCACTTCTCAGAAAACACAAGCAGTTGAGATACAAAGTATTGGATACCAAATGGCCTAGGAATTCCTGTGGCAGCAAATGTTGTGACTGAATTGAAAATACCAAAGGAGAAGGCAGGGAGCTGATTTCTGAGGCCAGCTGGGGGGAGAGATCACAGCTGCTGAAGCAGTCAGCCCCAGTGGAGGAGCTGAGGTGCTGAACATCACCCTGAGCTCTGGGCACAAGAGCAAGCTGAGCAGTGTAGAGGCTCTGCCATCCCAGATACCTCCTGCAGCAATATCCTGCAGAGGCCTAAGGTTGCTGTAGCAACCAGAGTAATTTAAGGAATATTGAGAGAGAGAGAGAGACGGAGATATTGTACCAAGAGCAATAAAATAAAAAAATAGAGCATGTCTTAAAACATCCTATTGCACTCAGAAAACAGAAAAGGCCACAGAGGAGCCATAAAGGAAGCAGGCAGTTTAAGGAAAGCGTGATACTGAACATGGTGTTATACGTTGCAAGATGCTGGAGCACAACAGACCCCGAGCAGTAAACACCCCACAAATGAGATTAACAGTCTTGCATCCTTTTTTGACATTTTCTGCTGCCAGGTACTTCCAGAAGGACAATAATAGGAAAAGCTGCCAGCAACGAGGCTTCTAAATGAACAATAAAGACTGACTCACAGAAACAGACATTTGAAATGGTGACTGACTTACCATGTTGTGCTTTTGGCTATGTCATAATAGGTCGTTTTATAATGGGCTTCTTTCTTTCCCTTGGCCATAGAAGGAAAAACAAGGTGATTTGTCAGAAGCCTCATCTGGGAAAAAGAAACCTGCTACACCAAGGACTTTCCTGTTGCATTTTACAACGGCAAAATAAGGATTTAAGTTTAGAGGGAACTCATGCTTTAAACATGTTCCCTGAGGACCGTGCAACTCTATTTTCATCAATACAGATTCCTTAAAGTGGGTTCACAAGAACCACACCCATATAAACCTGTAAGAAAATTAGATATTTCTAGAAATACCACAGAAATATTCACCAGTTTCCTGAATGCTGTGGAGAAGAGTGGATCAAAACCAACCAACAAGCATCCATAAAATATGTAGGCTTGTTTTATTTTCCTGTATGATGTGAAAGGGTGAGGGCTCCTTTGCAAGGGCAGAGACAGTAGAGATAGAGACATAGGATATGTTAGGAGTGCTGTCTCCTGCTTAATCTGGCTATTTTTTCCATGTTTTTATATGTAGAGCTATCACTCCTCTCAAACGAAATATTGCAAAAATAATATATTTGAAGATCATCCAATAAGTACAAAACCAACGAGGATTGAAATACAAGAGTTCTCATTGTCCTTTGCTGCAACAATAACCACATAATTGCAGGGTTACTGCTGCAAAATAATTTGTATTCAGGTGTAACAACTAATTCTCAGAGATATTATAGTACCAATTTTCTCTGACTTCTCTGTTCGTGGGAGTAGTTATATTAAACAATCTGATCTCTTTAAATTAAATTAAAATTATAATTTCAATGTACAGATTCTCTCCTGTTTGTCTAAGATGCTGAGACACAAGGCTTAGTTCTGATTAATTTGGCTGTATAAAACAGTGACTTCCTGTGATGAAGTAAATGAAATTACAGTGGTGTAAACCAGATGGGAGCCCAGAATCCTGTCTGTACTGATTGAGGGTACTTTAGTAAATAATAGGCAAAGTATTTCAGAAAATATATGCTTCTGTCCTAAAAGCAACATAACACACAACTCCAGAATATTAATACTGTTTGACAGTATAACAACCTGGTTTTTAGCTTGAGTTAATATGAAAGGATACTAAGCAGATGCTTCAGCTGCTCCAGATGTCCTGCTTTGCTCAGGGGAATCTGGGAATGAATCTCCCTATTTAAAGGAAATCCCCTGGCAGGGTAAAGACAAACTTATGATATCCATTCTCCAGCCTCTTTGTGTAAATCTTTCCAGCTCCGCTTGTAGGCTAAGACTATGAGAACTAATTTTCCAAAGCACATGACTAGAACAGACAAGGGAGCAGTATTTCAGGCAGATGCTCAACAGCTGGTTCATCAATTCCCATCTGGAGTGTATCTGATTTCTGTCTTGTAGTCCTCTGTGTTGGGGTGAGTTCCTTTGCCCATGCAGGACCACAGCCCCTCTGCTGGGCTGGGAGACCTCATGGCAGCTAGAGCCTCCCCATCTCATCCACTGATGTGGGATGCAAAATACCACACAGGACCATGGACAGGAGCATGGTGAGTGTGCACCCAGCTTCCAGCTCTCCACTTAACAGTGGCCTTGTGCAGGGGTTTCCCTGGCTGTGGGTTTGCATCTCTCCTCTTTTATCACCTGTTGTGAAACCACATCTTGTGACGTTCGGAGACATCTAAGTACTCCTGTGCTAAATTCAAACCAAAATTGAGACTAAGTATGCCTTGTTCTTTCCAGACCATACACGTAGCAGCTATAAATCTCTTCCAGTGGGAAACAGGAGAAATCTGTGTTTTGCAGCAAGTCTGATATTTCAGCCATCATCATGGCTTTTGCCCTGGGAAGAACTTTGTTGAAGCTACCCATGGTTGCTCAGCCAACACAGCATTATGCACCTTCCTTCAGCAAGCTTCCGTTTTTCGCATGTGAAATCAGAGAAAATCCAAGAAGGTAGTTTATAAGTGGGCCACAGCACATGTTGGCCTAGAAAAATGAAGCTTAGCCCGACAGCTGTAATCTATTGGCTTCCTTCCCCAGATTCTGAGAGAAAGTGGTTGAAAGTCACTCTCTGGTCAAATTTTCCCTAACCTGATAGGGTTTTAGGCAGCTCACTGTTACCTTCTACCAGAAATAACGAAAGATACCACCCTGTGATAACAACTAAGATATATTAAAAAAACCCTCTTTAGAAAGGCAATATTTTCACAAGAGATTTTTAAAAATAGCACTATACCACTAATGAAGAGAAAATTAATGGGGTTCATAACCCCTACCTTTAAACATGTACAATGCAGATGCCTATATCCAAAGTGGTAATCTACAGTCTCTTCAGGGGACATTAGAAGGAAATAATTCCAGGTACAGAGACAGTCTCCCGTACCTCTTTAGATCCATGCCTTGAGTGGAGATGGCTGCTGTCCCTCTCTGCTGATTGTGAAGCTGGATAGTTGTTGAGTTGAGAACACATACTTTCTCTGAATCATCACACTGTCTGGCCTTTGGTAAATGATATTCACAGAAAAGTGGAAAGAGTGTGAGTGTGACAGGATCCCATACTGATACATGTAAATAAGGCAATTCTGCATAAACTTTCATCATAATGAGTCATCACAGAATATTTTTTGTTGAGGTGCCAGAGCATCTGTTTATCCCTATTTTAAAATTGCTCCTTTGGAACAAATAAATGCCCAACTTAAACATCTCCCATTAAGACTGCACATGTGAGAATAGCTCAAGGGCTTTTCCTTTCTTTCTTTCGTTAGTGAGAAGTTTCAATCCACTGAGTTCTGCTCAGGAGAAGAGCTGACAGCCAGCAGGTAGAAGTGCCAGGGAGAATCTCCACTATGATCTAGTGCTGTCACAGCAATGTCAGAAATTTTTCACAATAGCATCAACATGGATGCAGGCTGTGTTTTCTGTTTTTTACTAGGAAGAAGCTTCTTTATATTCATTAAAATCCTGTTGATTTCCTAGCAATGTTAAAGGATTTGCGTAGGTACACTTTGCTGGAAAATGTTTACTATCATTCTGCTTTGAAGCTGTGTGTTAGGCAAGCTTCTACCAACAACAGAAGGTCTGTTTCAGCTGTGCTGAACACCCTTGTCTTTACTGCCAGGTAAGAGAACTGAGTGCCTTCTGGAGTCCCAGCAGTGTTTCAAAACTGATTTACATTACATATTTTGGTGCTGCATATGATCTTGGTTTGTCACATTGGTCAAACCTGTAATTCTCACCTGAGTAATACCCCATTCTCCCAGCAGTCTCTCTAGTCAACCCTTCAGCAGGGAGGCTTTTAATGTAATGGGCAAGGAGACTTCTGCAAACACCTAACTCTTGGCCAACTTGTAGATGAAAATCATCATGCAAACTAATGTACCTGACTGAATTTCTGGACTTCGTTTCTGAGCTAAAATGCCCAAATACTGTACTTTATAATGTGACTCGCTAAATTGAAATCTCCAGGTATTCTAAGTCAGGATGTCAGGATTTGCCCCTGAAAATTCTGCTTATGCTTTTAAAGGACCTCCTTTTAAGGAAGCTTGAACAATTTATTTCCATCCCTTCTTTTCAGTTTCACCTCTATCTCACTTGCTACTTTTTCTACCTCCAAAAGGCCAAACACAATTCCTCAGTGTTCCACAGCCAAGGTTCTTTCCATGTAAATATGAACCCTTAGTTATCTTAAGGGCATCAACAATATTCAGATTTTTCAGAACAGTCCAAGGTGAAAAATGAATCAAAACTTCATGACTCATGATTTTGCAACATTGGTGGGCTCAAAACAAAATGTTAGCATCCATGTTTTCTTAATAGCAGAATATCTCCTGATATAAGAAAAGGTAATTAGAAACCCTGCTTAATCATGCCTTATCATTATAGGTTAAAGGTAATCTATGAACTCCTCTGTTTGGAGTAGATTTGCACTCAAGGACACACCTTATGAAAATAGAGTTCCAGAGAAATAAACTTGCTTTGGCTTCACTAGCCCTGTTCCTCCCAGTTTCAGCTGTGGGAAGTTGCCTTAGTTACTCCTGATTGTTCCTAAATATTGGGAGCATTAGTTCCTTAAACTCAAACACAAAGGATTTCTCTTTGGTTGTCATCATGTTGTAATCTGAACTCTTACCATGAATTTATGAGTGTACAGTATAATTTTTTCTGTGTATAATATGGGAAACAGTATAAACAGTGTGCACATGAGCATGTGTGTTTGTATTTAAATACACACACACAAAAAAAAGTAATGCCCACACCAAGAGAATCCAGAACACCTTTGAATTTAGACACTACAGACTTGGGATACCTAAAGCAGATGTTTCCAGTACGTTCAGACAATTGTGTATTTCTCTGTTCCCAAAAATCACACTTAACCTTATGCTTGGTTGTGGTGCTTGTGACACCCTTCAGCTGCATTCTCAAGGTAAAATAGCATGACAGAAGACAATCCAGACTTCCCATGGGAGTTATATTGACTAAGATTTTCTTCATACGTTTGCATTATTTGACTTTTGTCAGAAAAAAAAAAAAAGTAAAAGCATAGAAGTTTACTGCCAGAGACTAAATCATTGTAATGATCTCCTGTGAATTCAGAAGTATTATGATGAATATCTGTATGAAAACTCTTTTTCTTTTCAACAATAATTAAGGGAGCATAATTCAGATAATATAGATGAAATATTGAGCTTTGGGAGCACAGGCAAGGTTTATGATGCAGTAATCAAGATGTGAGTATTGACTTGTGGGAATGAGGACAATGACTCTGCATTTTCCTGGGCAGGAGACAGTAATGACTAATTAAATGGCCTGTGATTTCAGCCATTGCAGCATATTCTTTTCAGCCTTACCATGTATGTTCTGAAAACTATGATATTTTTCTGGGTCCCTATTTCTTCTTATGCAGCATTGGGTTGTTTTTTTTGTTAATTTTTAATTACAATCTATTACAAAGAATCCTGCAGAGCTGTGAACTTCACAGTAACGCTGAAGGTGTTACTCAGTTGTAGTATCCAGATCTGAATTATTGAAATTTCCTTAAAGACTCCTTTTATCCAAAGTCACAATTGAATTCACTTTCTCAAGGTGTCAAAAATTTTCTTTTGCTTTGCTGCCAATTAGGTGTGCATTGTACAGAAGAGAGACACCAAGAAAATGTATGCCATGAAGTATATGAATAAACAGAAGTGCATTGAGAGAGATGAAGTTCGCAATGTTTTCCGGGAGCTGCAGATAATGCAAGGCCTGGAACATCCCTTCCTAGTCAATCTGTGGTAAGAAAATCATTGAAATGCTTTCATGGATCTCTCATTTTCTCCTTGTTGCTGAATCAGTTCAGAGTATATGGAAGGCTGGAAAACCTAAAACAACGAAACATTTTTGGTGACCTCCTGTGTTAAAAGTATTAGGTTTTGCAGGGAGTTTTATTTTTCATTAATATTTTTAAGTTGTCTTTTTAAACTGGAATATTTAAACATCATACTCATCTGTTCATTTCTGGTTTGGTTTCTCTCCAAATTGTTACACCAGTGTGTGGAAATGTGTTGTCCTGTCTCATTTGTTTTTGACAATATCTGGACTAAACATCTCTCATAAAGCTGTGGAATATCAAAACCAACCATTAATTTAATTTTTGTTTCTTAGTTCATATAGAGAAAATTCAAGACTCAATTACTTTCTAAAAATTACTGTCACAAGACAAGAAAAAAGTGCCTCTTTGTCACCTGGAATTTCCTTTATCTTGTCTATGCTAGCCACTGAATCTTTTGGTCACACGAGTGTAAGAAGTGCTGGTCAAGCAATGAAAACAGCTTCAACTACACCACCAGCTTAAAATTTTTGCTGCCTCTTATATAGTGTGATAATGCTTGTTGGATTTTGTAGTGGTTGTAGTAATGGGATGCAGAGTTTTCCTCCTCATCTAATGACCTGTATCATTCAGAAAATGAAAAGGTGGAGGGGACATGAACTAGTGAAAATATTGTTTATTTCATAAACAATATGAAAATTAAGCAGTTTGTGAATAGCCTGATTGGCTGCAGACAATTACAATCCACTTTGATCTTGTGTCTTGTGAATTTTAGCTGTCTTACTTGAGGTCACTGCCTAGCCTGCAGTGTTCTGCCCATCCCTTAGCTCACTCCTGGTGTCAGGTTAGCACCTTTCACAAATTAAAAGCCAAATTGTGTTCTGTTGTGAGTGAACACAGTTTTAGTATAATTGCACTCTCTTAGAGTAGAAACCATTTGAACCCAAAATTGATTCCAAATTAGGTCCAAAAGGACCTAATTATATACATACATATGTGCTCTTCACTTGATATGAATGGTCTGAGCTAATCTAATACCCTGTTGAAGGTTTAAAGAAAAATAGATCATTGACTGTGACTGTAATACAAAACTTTCCCAGTAGATTTTCCAAGGTTCCAGCAAGTTGTAGTCTTGGGATTTCTTTACCAAAGATATGGCATATCTGTGCTTAGGAGCCTGTGGAGTTCTCTGTTATATATTTCCTTTTCTGAAATCCCACTAACTTTTGTTCTTTATCAGGAGGTGTGGAAGTTTCCACTGTGTAACAAGACACTGTACAGAAACAGTCATAGGTTAATGTGATCTGAGAGATAAACATAACAGTGCTGAAAGACTGAAGATCAAATATTTATTGTGAAACAAAAAAGAATGCTACATTCCCATTACTGAGTCGTAATCAGATGATAAATATTCTTTCTCGTTTTCTTTTTCCATGCCAAAGATTAAACTTGAAACAAACAATACCTTAAAATGTATTTGGTGTTATGATGCCTTTTACCCTTCCTAGACTTCTAAGATACCATCACACGGTATCAAGACTCAAATGTTATACTTTATGTGTGTATGAGAAATGCAGAAAATTAAAGAGAAATGTAGTACTCCAGAGTTACAAAATGTTTCAGGCAAACAGGACAATGTTCAGGATACTTCAGTGCACTAACAATGTTTTATATTTGATGTCTCTAGCAATGGTTATAGTTGACTATCTACAAGTACTGATCTTCCCACTCTCCTGACGGGTGACAGGACTCGAGGAAATGTCATGAAGTTGTGTCAGGGGAGGTTTAGGTTGGATATCAGGGAAAGGTTCTTCTCCCAGGGTGTGTGGCTGGGTGCTGGAACAGGCTCCCCAGAGAAGGGGTCATAGCACCAAACCTGACAGAGCTCAAGCAGCATTTGGACAATGCTCTGAGGCACATAGTGTGACTCCTGGGGATGGCCTGTGTGGGGCAGGAGCTGGACTCAATGGTCCCTGCCAATCCTTTCCAGCTCAGGTTGTTCTGTTGTTCTGTGTGAGGCTCTACTGACATTCAGGGACTCAGATTAACACCATTAGAATTGTAGAAATTTTTCCAAAAAATAATTTCATTGAATCTTATTATTTTCACCTGAAGTGTTCACCTCAAACATTGCATATTCAAATGTCTGGTGATTCAAAACCCTGACTCCAGAGTGAGCTGCTGAACTGCTGGAGAACCTGTATTTCACCCTGGGATAGCAAAGGGAAATCTTGAGCCTGAGCATTCCCAAAATTAATTTAGTCTACCCTGAATAACTTTTTCCTTGTATCAGGCTTAGAATGTGTTTCTACAAAAAATTAGCCTTGAACAATACTAAATTAATTTAAAATAACTTGTGATATATTTCTGGAGTGTCTACATTTGCAGGCTGCAATAGCGTTTTCCAGACCTCTGACTTCTCTGTCTCAAATTTCAGCTGAATTTCAAGATATTCTACACATTGTCTTCAAATAATAACTTTTGTTATTGAACTGCAACAAGGCCAAAGCACAAAAATCATAAATGATCCATGAATAATGGTCACATCTGCTCTGTTAACACTAAGCCATATGAAGCTTTTAAACATATTAATTATATTTCATTTATTTAATATTTGAAACTAGATTTTTATTTCTGCCATGGGAAAAGGAACACTGCAAGTATGAATGGAATAGTCCTTAAATATGCTGTTCCCAGAAATAGCTTCTTAAAATAACATATTCATTGATTGCTGGTTAACTAGCATTCTGTTTAATGTAGTTCTATTTGCAGTTTAGATGCAAAAATAATTTGCATCAAATACATTTACATTGTAGTTATAACATATTAGATGATTAGCAGGAATCCATGAGTTTTCCTCCTATGAGTCAATTTCTGACATACTAATGGAGGGAACAGTTGAATCTGCATTTCTTCTATTGTAGTTGCATTTAGTTTCATTTTTCAGAGTTAGATTTTGCTGTTTGCTTTGTTCATTACACTATAAGTGTACAAACAGACTGTAACAGGAGCTACTAATCCTGTATTTTTTCAGAAACTGGATGATTAATCTAACAAGGAGCAGCTATGTCATGATGTATTGGGAATAAGATAACTTCAGCTTGTTTAAATGCTAAAGATCATTTGGCCTTGTCTGTCTTTCTAGGGTCTATCACGCTTGCTTAGGGTTCATATCAGTTTTTAGAAATCTTGTCTAAAGCATGATTTTGGTGACTAAAATCCAGAAATTAAAATACTTTATTTTTCCTAAAATATTATTTTCTGTAACAATAATTTCAGTGGGGTTTTTTTTTGGTGGGTTTTTTATTTGTTTGTTTATTTTTTTTAATTGGGATGAATTGAAATGGAATCCTACATATTTTGATTCAAAATGTCAAATCCTAAATCAGTATTAAAAAGTATATTTGGAGGAAATTCCATCATGATAACTTTTCCATGAGTTTGTAGTACCATCCCTGACCAGAGCAACTTATTTTCAGAGATTTATGGTCTGGACTTCAAAATAAAATTAAAGTAGTACTAAATCTCCTAACAACTCCTTGCACAAAAGGGAATACCAACTAAGCATATTAATCTTTCTTTGAGAAATTACATCGCCAAAAATAAAAGCTGGCAATTTAAGAAACAAACATGAATACTGGAAAGTCCTTTAGTTTTTCATGATAACTGAAGAAAGTAATGAGATGTGTGTATACAATCCATCATCAGTTAAATTCTTGTGGAGAGAAGAGGAAAGGAGGTAAACGTTCTGTGGTGGGTGGTTTTGCTGGATCTATCAGTGGCCACAGCTTACACAAGAATACAGAGCAGTTCATATGAAACAAGCATCTCCACTCTGAAAAATCTCTATTAAAAAGCTTTTTGAGGCTCATGCATCTTCTCTGAACTTTATTAAATTTAACTTCACAATTTCAACCTATAAATCACATTATTTGAAGAATGAACTGTCTTTCATAACATCTGACACAGAAAGGAATCATTCTTCTGTCAATGCTCACAAAAGCTTGGAGGATAACTTTTTCAGGAAGGTTTTGGGGTTGATTTACAACCTTCATTTTAGAAACGAAATTGAATAAATGCTTAAAGCCAGTTTTATCACCATTAGAGGCATTTCTGATAATAGAGATTCCTTCTTAAAATAAAATGCAGTCCTGTTTTTTATCAGACCTTTTTTTTTGTCGTGGGTATTTCAGGCATAGATGAATGGGCTGTAGAAATGTCAGCAGCCAACTTGGTCCCACCTTGAGACTGTTCCTCTCTAATATTCAACATTTCATCCATGTTCATCCTTCCCCAGATATCTGAGTGTCCCCTGGCCAAGATGAGTGGTGTTTCTGAAAGTATTCATGTTTTAAATACATTTCTTAGAATATGCATTAGGACTGAGCCAAGAGCCAGGTTACTTGCCAGGTACCAGTGCAGGTAGATTTGGTATTGTGTGACTTGTACTTGATCATGAAAAGATATTGGAAGCATCCACCAACTGCTCTGAAAACAACATGGCTTACCACAAAAGACAGTATTTTTTTCTCCCCCCCCAAAAAAGGGAAAAAAAAAATCATATAATCATGTATCAAAGTGGTTTCAATGCTGATGAGAAACTGAAAAAAGTGAAAAAAAAATTTGGACCATTTCTCAAAAGTTTTGAAACATTGAAGTGATCTTATTTTTATAGCCTTGCTAAAATTTTTGACTTCCCAGAACATTTTCTAGAGCAACAGAGGGAGAAAGATAACCATTTTCTTTTTTTCAGCTTATAGGTCATTTTCCTAGTATAGACAAAACAGTACGTTTGATTTATTTAACAAGCCATGAAGAAGTGTTAGCTGCATTTTCAGAGTGGCTATATAGAGTGATGTATTTTTCTTTTGACTCATCCATCTATGGAAACTGCATGAATTTCATGACAGACCCACAAAAATACATTATTGTTGCCAGCTACAGTTAGATGAAGTTTCAAATCCAGTGAAAGCTGAATAACACACATTGTAGCAAAAATGTTCATACATTTCTGAGTTGATCTAGTAGCCCAACATGCCTTCAAAAAGAAAGAGGAGGTAAAAAAGAGAAAAATAAAAGGATTCTGGAGACAAGAAATTACTTTTTCAGTCTCAAATGTTGGATGGGTTGTTCAATGTGCACACATATACATAGATGCATAACTGGAAATTAACACTTCCTTGTGAAAGGTGTTCTTTCTAGAATATTTTGAGAGCAATATCATCTTGGACTGCCCCACCACATGGTTTTTGCTCCTCAGGTTGGTATCAAAATGTGCATAAATCTACAAACTTAGGGAAGAAAAAACACCTAAGTGTTTTACTGCTGGGTGGGGATGAAAATGACCAACCAAGGAGCACCAATTTCCTGTCAGAGACCAGGGCAATGAGGGGAGGCGCTTTAGGTCAGTCTCAGGTGAGCTTGTTCAGTGGCTGTAGTCTTGTGGCTGCTTAACTTGCCTTGATATAGGAGGCCTAATGTGGAATAAAAAGACTTTATGGAGGGATTCAAAATTTTCTTTTCTGACATGTGGTGTGACTGGTTTTCTGAGCTTCATGAGACACCACAATAATAAAGGCTGTGGTAAAGTTCATGATCTAACAGAATAACTGCATTATGTTTTTGGAAGGGAACAGTGGGGTTGTGTTGTTTCCTGCTAGGACCTAGGCTGGGTGTTTGCAATTGGTCTGACACTTCCACGAGCAGTAAGAAGTCCTGATGAAAAGGAGAGGTAAGCTGTAGTGATGTCTGTCCTCAGAGTGTGTAGTGGATTCCAAAAAGGTCATGGAAAAGTCCTGACACACATTCAGTTTTCCTGGAGAGTAAAGAAGGTCCTTAATGATTTTTGCTGTCTGGTTATACCCAGCTGCTCCAGGTCTGTTTATGGGGAGCAAGGCTTTGATGTCATCCTTGTTGGCTGTGTCTATACCAGTAATTTAAAACTAGGTGTCCTGTCTGGGCTATCAAACCAAATATTTCCCATTGCAAAGTGTTTCTATGCCCACTCCCAGCCTTGCTGGGGGCTGGGGCATGAACACCATCCCAGAGGAGCCCCAGGTGCAGCCAGACTGTTCCCAGCAGGTTGGCAGCCTGCACACCCTGTCCCTGGCTTTGGGAGCTGACCAGGAACGGACTTTCCTGGGCCATGTGGTCTCAGTGCATTTGCACAACAGTCACTGAAGTGTTTATTGATGCAACATGTGTTTCTCACTTTTGTGAATTTAGCTGAGGTCATGAATGCCAGGCCATGTAATCCTGGTCCATTCCAGGTATCTGACAGTGTCTAAGTTTCTTCTGCAGCCAAGAAAGCTCAAATCAAGGGAGGAAGATATATTTAGGATCTTGCACAGATCTTAGGTGGGTGAATTATTTTTGCTATTGATGAAGCAGAGGGTGAATAGTTTTCTCAAATAGCTAGATCAATTAATCACTGCATTAATGTAAATCTGAAATAGGTGAAGGTATTGAAAAAGAATGAAAAATTTTGTAGAGGCTTAGAAGATATAATGATGGAGGAAAAAGGGCAGAGAAAGGTGATGAGGCAGTAGGAAGGGTAAGATAATTGGAAGAAAAGGGTATAGAATAGATTTGACTTGAGTTGTAAATGTTCAGGATATTATTTCTAGCTGTGGAAATTACATTGGACTCAACACTGCCAGCTGGTAACCTCTGAGTGTTTGTGCTAAATGAATGTTAACTGCAACATTGTCACCAATTGATGAATACATGATCTAACAGTTATTTATTTTTTTAGCTGATTTTAATAACCTAAGATAATAATTTACAGTATTGGGACAGTGTCTGGATAAATTTTATTCTGGTGACTAATTGTTTCCTGTGAGAAATTGCTGTCACCTTGAAATATATATCTTTGGGCTCAACTTAAATACATTCCTCTTAGAAGCAGGAACTGGCCTTTGGCATAGTTTAAGTTTTGATCTTTTTTGCATTAGAAACTGCTTCATGAGATATTTCATCTCCTGTGTGTCTCTCTGCATCCTGAGACTCTTCTTAGGAGCGTGCCTTCTGCATCATTCTTACTGAGACACACACATTTTTTGCTGACCCTATTAAACTTTTCTCACAGAGAGCTTTCACTCCAAGAGGAATCTTAATATAATATTGATAAATATAAACTGCTGGGAAAAATAATTCTTTCTGTTAAAAAAAAATAATCATTTCCAGCCATGTTCCTCTTATGAATTTGCAATTCTTATCTTGCTCAGCCTTCACAGAGGTGTAGCTGCTACCTAAAGCAGACCCTCCTGAGCTTGGAGGGAGTCTTTGCCATGTCTCAGGTATGTGGTGGAGACAGCTGCAGAAATCCTGTGCACATCTGTGGCAGGAATGAGTGTTCCTTCTGGGCAGATGCAGAGCTCCAGGGCTGTGGCAAGGGTATTCTGAGAAGAGCATGAGAGCAGGATTTTGGTGCTCACAACCTAATGTGAAAGAAAGAAGAAAAGCAATTAAATATTGCTTCAGACTCCTCAATTGCCATGTATGACAAGCAGAGCTTATTTTATTTTTCTTTATTTTTTCCATTCTCTGCTTCAAACGTCATGAATGTGAAACACAATAGCTAGAGTGTGCGATTAGACTGATAACCATGGTCCTGTAGGTAAAGTGGTTCTTTTAACAGAGTAATGAGTACGTCATGTAAATCCATTGTTTTCAGTCAGGATCAATTCTTACATATGTTGTGGAAACTGGGACTGCAGTTAGCCTGTAGCAAAAGCTCTGTTAAATGTACATTACACAAGATGCAGCTCAGCACTTGGTTAACAAAGCCCAACCACGAGGAATGGCCATCAGGGGGCAAAACTTGGATGCACCTGTAAAACCATATGAAGTGTGAATGCAAAGTAGGTGATCATTACAGAATAAAAATAAGTGCTCAACCCTTCCATTGCAGAACTTTGCTGCTGAACAGATTCTACGGGTATACAACTAGCCCAAAAATGTTAGTTTTTCCTGGAGACTATTGGTGTAGTATTCCTATATGGCTATAGAACCTTTTCCCGGTTTACTTTTGAATATATTTCTGGTTTTAGTGATGATGCTTTTTTGCTCAAACCAGACAAAACACATAGGTGAATTCCCTTTTATTTATAACAGGCTGAAGTAAAAGACAGAGTAGTGATACTAGAAACAAAAACAAAGCCCTCATGGAACTAGCACGAGATATCAAATATAGTGGTAATTGAATATCTGTGTGCTTCAGGTGATATGTTAGCTCACCAAGTCATAATTCCTTTTCGTTTCTGCAAGAATGCCAAGTATATTTTTTAAGTTGCCAAGTATTAAAAGTTGGGGACATTTTTTGCCAGTTGTTCAAATGGATGGAACAGAAGCCAGAAGCCTGTATATAAGGGTATAAGAGATGTAAATAAATGATTAAATAATAATAAAAACCATGATTGCAAGGCAATTTGAATTTTCCATTGTTGGAATTGTATCAGACTGAATTTAAAATGGAAAATTGTGCAATTAAACCAAAGCAGGAAGTTCTGTAATGGATTAATTTTGCCTGCTTTGCCTTAACTCATTAAAATTTATCAAAGCTTTTATTAATTTAAAAGTCAACTACAGATTTTTACAGCGTAAGTGTGCTTTTAATTCCATTTTATTGAACAAAAATTATATTTATTGTACTTGTAAAGTGCAGTAAGTAGCTGATACTAAGACTTCAGAAAATTATTAATGGTATCCTGTTTCAAGATTAATGACAGTTGTGCAGTGTAAAGTTCTAATGAGAAGAGTATAACTCTCATGTTTCATAAGTACATGACACATAAGGGAGGATTTAAGGTTCTTTTTTTGTGGAGTTGTACATTTTACAAATTAACGTCCGGACCAAAGAAAGGTCATGGGCTATGAAGATGACTATTTAAATTCCTCTTCAAAATGGATATGGCCAGTGGGAAAATTACTTCTGCCCATCAAATTCTCTCTAACTACCTAAACTAGAATTGATCCAGGGTGCAGAGAGCAAATTCTTTCTTGCAAAAGCTGAAGTGGTGGGATTGAACTTTGTTGACAAATGGGCAAGTGAAATAGACCTAAGAGGAATAATTCTTCTTCTTGACCATAGCTCTCACAGCCTCACCAAGAGATGGGCTGGGAGAAGGAGAGAAAATACAGATGCAAACAGAAATAATAATGAGCTTGGTGAGAATGTGAACTGTGGGCTGAAAGGAGAAGGCATTTTTCTCCTTCAGTGGGTACAAAATCTGACTTAATTAGAAAGTATAACCATTATCAGTGCATAAATCAGATTCTTCAGGGTCTGGAATTCCTTTACTGATATTTGAAAATAAAGCAGAAAAAAATCAAGTATTGTTTCTTGTCTCTCCAATGAAAGAGAGATGAAATATAGATTTCTGTGCAAGTGGTTCTTTCTGTGGAAGTGGAAAACTCTGAAACCTTTTTTAAAAATAACCAAATATTTTGTTCATGTTGAACTAGTGCCCTTGAAATTCTTTCTTGAGGAAAATGTCCTTTATTTAAAGAAAATATTCAAAACCTATATATTCCTTCATTGAGAAAATGTAGTGATTGATAATTGATCGGATGATATGATAAAAAGGAACAACACAATCTAAGCCATACCTCTTTAAAAGGAATTTTAGGAGTTAAGCTTCATAAGACACTAAAAATGTAGAGATATAATTTATAAGTGAAGATTAACATCTTAGATTATCATCTAAGAGGAATAAAATATGTTATGCTGGTCTCAAGTATTATTCTTTTTATTGTAAAATTGTGCAAATTGCAAAACAAAGAAACTTTACAATTTTATTGTAGAATTGCTTAGTAAATGGTGACATCTGTAGTCTTGACAGTACAGTACTGCATTCCTAAGGGAAGGATAAGCATGGCTTCTTTCCAGTCAGTACAACCAGCACTGTGGAACTGAAAGGCAGGACAATTTCCATTCCTTATACCAGCTTTACTGCATGATCTAGGTTCATGTGGTGAGCACCTGCATATTTTTACTGAGACTGGGAAGTCTGATGCAGAAATGCCTTCTATTCATCTTCAGTCATGCTGGAGCTGCCTCCATTTCTGTAATCTTTAGCAAAGTATGGTTTGAGCCAAACTACCTGCAGCAGTCCTATCCCTCCTCTAAAAGTCAGTGGAATATGGTGCATAACAAAGTTCTTATGAAATAATAATGATAAAACAGATTGTGGTCCTTATTTGGGATCACTAAATTACAGAATGATACTAATGAAGCATAGGGTTTTCTAGCAGTTGTTCAAGTGGAAAGCGGAATTTTAGTTGCAATGAGAAATTGACACTAGCAATTAGCATACAAAGATATAAGAAGGTTGGCAAGTCAGTCTTCTAAAAAGGAGTGACACATTGAAAATATTACTGTGAGTATCTGGAATTACAGAGGACAGGGTGTCTTTGGGACTAGATCTAAGGTGACTGCCTGGTGCATGTGTGCTATCAAGAAATGAACAGCTCCTCCTCCATACAGCAAATAAAAATCTCTGAGCATTGTGCACCTCAGCAGCCTGAGGCAGCTAAACAGCACAACAGGATTCATAGACTTACAGGGGAAAAAATAATACTCGTATGACTCTTGAAGAAGAAGACGTGTTTGAACTTTTCTGCTGGCACTGCTTTTTCAGCATGCTTGTATTAAAGTTTCCTTTGAGCTCTTAAAAAAACTCCACACTGGGTCTGTCTGTGTTCCTAACCAATCATGATAGGCTTTTTCCTGCTCAGCAGTGTCTGTCACTCACTGGTGACATACAGAGAAATGCTTGCTCAGACATATCTCCTGGGTTTCCTCTGTGGCTGGAGGAACCACTTATTTTTTAATACCTCTCTCCTTCTATTTTCCTTTCTGTAGATAATTCAAGAAAATCTTATGACCTTTTCAACAGGGTTTGTTATGCCAGCTTCAGGATGCCTCATCAATAAATACAGAGTTGCTTGTGGTTCTTTTATTTAGCTGTTTATTTAGTACAATTGACACCACATGCAGAGTATCTGCATAACTAGTGGCAATGGTTGATACTCCCAGTTCAGATGAAATTTATCTTTAGTTGCCATTATCACAACCTTTGACAAGTATAGCCTGCTCTAATGACATCCTATACTCATTTTTCTGTATCTTTTCATTTCGCACTTTTTCTTTTATCTCTTATGTGGGAGACAGTTGAATACTGTTTATGTCACCAAGGCTCTTGTGCTCTCCTGGTAGGCCTGTGCTCTTTCCCAGGGACAAGAGAAAAAGGAAACTCTCCAGATTGTTGTCTAGCTTCTGTTTAAGTAGGAAATCCTACTTAATGCCTCTACAGCCTTGCAAGTATGATATTTTTATAAGCTATAGAACACAAGAAGTTAAGGATGCTGTCAGTAGCTTTGGAGTAGTGGGGCTGACAGACACAGTGAGGCTGGGGAGCAGGGCTGAGCACAGAAGAGGGCAGGAGCCATGGCTGAGGCTGACAGCCTGAGGCAGCTGGAACCAGGGTCCTGTCACTGCCACAGACAGACGATTTGGTGCACATCAGCAGAAATCAATATGCTCAAACCCTTTTTTCCCTGCTTAATCAGTCGTGTGTGAAGTGATTCAGTTTAACATTGAGAAGAGTCCTTGTTTTATTAATTCATAACTCCCAGAAGAAGAGGATGTAAAGTTATAATGAAATTAAATTATAGTGTCCAACAAGCATCCCCCCCTTCCCTGAGACATGGTGGGTTTTGTTGCAGTCTAGAATCATGCTAAAGAATAAAATTCTATAATTATCCATTGTTTTACCTGGGGAAAAAAAGTATTACTATTAAAATCCTGTCTAACCTACTTGCAGAACTTCATCATGTAATAAAAAGTTCCAGTCAAGCTTACAGGACTTTCACCCATGCTATCCTCTCCCATATTCTCTGTAAATACTGAATTTGTAACATGATGCTGCAGCACAGTATAAAGGCATCACAGGTACCATTGTGTTTGCAGAGCCTTCTTCTAAGGCCAAGACTAGAAAAGTAAAATGTGGTTGTTTGTACCACTTTAAACAGAGTCTTTGGGGAAAAAAATCAGATCTGGAAATTAAGTACAGAAGTATCACAGCACACAGAAGAATGAAACCTGGCAGGGGACAAAGAAAGATCCTTTAATGAAGTTTAATGAAGAGAGATCCTTCTTTCTCAATTATTGCTTGAACACCCTTTTGCCACCATCTTGATGCTGCTTCCCTCTGCCAGCACCCACACCCTGACATCTCTCCTAGCAAACTGACAGGCTCTTGCTTCTAACCAAAGGTGGTCCTTGACCTTACAGAGAAGCTGTGAGGTTGCAGGGTCTAAATGCAAGAACAATTCAAAGTGGTATTTCCTCCTCTAAATTCAATCCTCAAAATGTGTCTGGGGAAAGTGTGGTGGGAGAGTCTCTCCTTTATCTGTCTTGTACTTCTGACTTATTTCTTTTCTAACACATTTTTATAGCAAAACATTTGTTTTTGACAGAAATCCTTTAACTATGCATTTGAAAATCATGTTGTATGTGCTGCCATAATGTTACCAAATATTGCCCAATACATTTTCTGTAAAGAAGAATGATGAGACATTAATTAGGTTCCATGGTTTCTTTGCCTTTAATGTAGGTTTCCATGACAGCAGAGAGAGAGAAATCAGTCAAAGCCAGTATTTAATACTGACAATTTGCATTCTGGTCAGTAGTCTTAAAAATTTGATGTATATGTAAATAATTAGATTTTCTGAGTGTCTGGTCACATAATATACTGCTGTGTCTTTATTTACAGTAGTCTTCTGTTAAAATGTAAACTATTATGAAATGCAGATCTGCAGTTTTGACTCTCTGCTATTTACAGAATAGTTTATTCAAATACAATAAGGGATTTTGTCCTATATAATGCAGCAATAAGGAGTAATAAAAGCAGAGCAGGAGTTGTTATTATATAGGCTAACTTACATAGTTTTATGAACATCTTGTGTAGAGGTGCCTGAAAATAGTTTTAACAGAAAATGGTGTATCAACTAAAAAATATTTTTTCTTTATTCTAAATGTCTGTCTTCTACTAGGAAAAAAACTCAAATCCAGAATCATCTTGATTCTCCAGTGTTGGCATCGATTCTACTGTAAATTGTAGTCTGTTGTATTTGCTTACTGTTTCAATGAAGAGAAAAAGATGAGAGGATTTCAAGCACCCACAACAATCTAATTTGCGCACATTTAAATAGGTATTTTTAAGAGAAAGTTTGTGTCTTTTTGTAAAAAGCCTTAGGAAAAAAATCTGGAAATACATAATTTCTATTCATGTTCTTAACCATCAGTGTTAACCTGTAGCACAGGTGTTTAAAACAGCTCTGGGATTCTCCATGGAGAACCACACAGAGCAGAACTATGAAGTCATTGTAGATTTTCTTAAGTGCTGATAGACAAGAAATTTCATTTTAATACCCTCTTTCTGTCAAATGGATCTGATATAGGTCTACAAGATAAATTAGTCTACTCCAAAACATTCAGATGACTTTGCATGTACAGTGTTTCCCAACCTTAAAATGCTCCTTGTTTTGTGTGTGTGTGATGGAAAGTGCTGACATATTTTGTTGAAATATACACGTACAATAATTCCTCCTATTTTCAGCTGCCTTTCTGGAGCATCAGGGTCTGAGTAGGTCTCCTAAAATAGCTCCAAAAGTTGCATCTGTGTTTCATTGGCACAAGCCAGAGACATTCCTACTTCTTCTAAGAGAAATTTCAAGCAGCAGAAACTTCAAAATACAAAAGTTGGGGTCAGATACCTGCGGGACAGTTGTCATATTTTGTGACAAGCTGAGCAAAGTGGCCAATTCAACAATTCAACATGTTCAGTTGAAAAATACTTGTTAGCAGCTGGGGAGAGCTGGCTGAACAGGCCAGGTGACTTCAGACCCAGTTCTTGGTGTAATGATCAGATAATGAAAACTGTGTGTGCTCCACTCCCTCCCCAAACACCCTCAGCCTCACCCTGGGTTCTTCTGTATGTCATCTTACAGATATCTCTGAAGGCCTAAGCAACTGACTGCACCATTTATAGAGAGCAAGATACACCCCCACCCTGCTCCTCCAAAGGGGTAGTGTGCTAGGAAAAAAAAATTAGATTTTGTAGTTTACATAACTTTCTGTGTATAAGGAGATATTGTGTCACAAATGGTAGAAAACCGAACAATTTAAAATTAAGTTAAAAGGACCAAACAGCTCAAAGATGAACACTCTGGAAGGGGCTTGAGTAGTGGAAGGAGAAGCTGCTTGTTTAATCTGGATTTTTTAAAGGAAAACAAATATTGAAAACTACTAGAGTAGAAGACAAGTTATGCCAAGGATTTTTGAGACAAATGGTCTCCATAGAAGGTTTAATCAGGATGGAGGTTATAAACTTTCACTGAGTAAGTAACAGTGGACTGGAGAAAGTGATAGCTGTTATTACTTGCCTTAAGGAAAAATGATTTATATAAATTCTGCCTTTGATAATTAAAAGGTCTGCTTTGTACGAGAAAGGTTTGCTTTGGCACACCTGTTACTGCTGGTAACATTTTAGAAATGCAAAGCTTGGCTGCCAAAGAAAACAAGGCACTTGTGAAGCCTGAGGATGGCTGTATGTATGAGGTAGCTCTGTAAAAAGAAAACTCTGGAAGTGGTTTAATGTGTAAAGATGTGATGAGAGTGAAAAGGATCACAAATGAAACCCCAAACTGAACCTCCTGATACAGGATGTGTTGGAGAATTAGGTCATTACAAAAATGACTGAGTTGAATGGGAATCTGATTACAGTGGTGACAGCTTGCCTTCAAAGAGAAGGAATTACGGGGGAGGATTTGAGACTGGTTCAGTGCTTGTGGGGATACTCAAAACCCCCTACTTTGGCCCAGTTTATTTGGGAATATCTCTGCCTCTCCCTCTGTGTGCTGCTGATATAATCTGAGTACAGATAAATTGAAAGTAGAAATAATGACCGTGAGAATGGTAATGGAGGTTTCTGGAAAGGGCAAGTGTATTGGGCTGATCCTGGCTGCACTGCAGGTGTTCACCAAAGGCACTCTGTCACTGCCCTCCTCAGCTGCATGGGGGAGAGAAAATAGAATAAAATAGAAATAAAAATAGAGAAAATAGAATAAAAGGTTCATGTGTCACATTCCAGTGCACTGCAACCCCAAATCTGGTCGGGCTGGGCGAGCATGGCAGAAATAGAGGGGCAGGAATGATGGAATTGCCTGAAAAATAAAGAACTTTTATAGTGAAAATAACAAACACAGGATGATATGAGGGGCAACATCCAAAGACCAAGGGGCATGGCAAACGTAACAATATATAGGGGTGTCTGAGGGTAGGGTCCAATCCTGGATGTGGAACAGGTGCATGACCTTATATGTGACAGGTCCTGAACCAACTGAGAACTAGAAACATGGGCTATTATGGAATGATTCTATTAGCATACTAGCTTCCATCCTTCCAGTATCCTGCCTCCCATGGTCTCAGGTTGAAACCTCCTGCATAAGCCACTGAGACCAAACCACTTCTCATCCCAGCCAGTTTGGTTCCCTTACTCATGGGTCAAGATAAGGACACGGAGAGATCTCTCACTGGTGACCATCACAGGAAAACTGGCTCAACATGGAGAAATTAACTTAATTCTCACAGAAGCCACACCTACAGCCGACCTGCTACCAAAATCTTGTCATGCTAAACCAGTGGAATAAGTCTTGGAGATGTGGGGTGGATTAACGTTTGGCCTGCAAGGGGATATGAAAAGAGTATTTGGAATCCTCTTTTGCTGTACCCACGAGACTGATCTGTAGAGGATGTGAAAGTGTCGTTCACCTATGAAATCCCCACAGAAAGCACAAGTCTCAGAGGTAGAAAAAAAATTGAGTGGGGCAGAAGCCTTTGTAAAGAAGTAAATACAATTCTATTGGCATAGGCAAGCAGACCAGAGTTACAGGGGCTCAAAGAAATGGAACTGGCTCATAATTTAACCAGAAGCATATTTACTATGAGGAGTAGTTATGCTGCAGAAGGAAAGAAGAGTGCCCAAACAGCTGAGAAGCAGTAGACACTTAAAAAACCTGCAGAAGAAATCCTTTGCCCTGAAAGGGCCCAAGTATTACTTGGGATCAGTAACTTGATATCAGGAGCAAACATCATTCTAGTAAATGGTATCTTCCCCTGCAGTAATGCTGTTTCGGCTTCTGACACAAACCAGTCTAAATATCTCTTAAAGACTATTTTGTCTCTACTCCTCTCTTGACTGCTGCAGAGAAGGGAGGAAAAATAACAATGTAAATTCTGTGTGACATGTGTTCATGCCTAACACTTCAGTAGCTCCTAATGCTTGAATAGGTTGTTGGCAAGGAGGGTCTCTGTAAAACCACCCTCTGTGGTGGGACAGGCAGATGCCAGGGCTGAGAGAAGAGCTTTTCAGGAGGAAGAAAGAAGCCTCTTGCCTTTGGTTGCGTTATTGAAGGAGCAGGGTGGAGCTGAAATCTATGTCTTGTGAGAAAACTAAGGATTCTGGGCCAAAAAAATGACTACAGGATGAAATACCTTATTTTTTAAAGTAGCATTTATCTACATCTTTCTTTTGTTTTGCAAGGTGCGTTGACAGTCCTGACTTTTATTCTTTTATTTCCCATATGAGATGTACTTATCACAGCATCTCATGGACTCATGGAAGAGCAACACCTTACACAGCGGGAGTTGGGCTTGGTTTGGGTAAAATACAGAAATACAGGGAGGACTCCTTTCTAGGTGGGATCTACCTTTTTTTTTTTTTTTTTTTTTTCTGATTATAAGATTGTTTGCCTGTTTGTCTTTCAAGGTATTGTTGTAAAGCAAAACTGCTGTAAATCTCCCTTCTACTTTTCTGAATTCTTAGCCTAATATTGTATTATATTCTGCATTTTGGAAGACAAAATTAACTATCCAGATTGGCAATGTGAATGTCCTTTTATACTCAATCATAATTTTCTTTCATGGCCTTGAGAAAAGTAGCTGGAGTTCTTTCTTTTCTTTTGATTTTGTAGTTGTCTAACCATCTAAGTTGCAGCACGCTGTTTTGTGTATGAGATTTCTCTAAACTAAGATTTCAACGGAAGTTAGCATCTCTTTCCTAAAAAAAATGAGAATGGAAAAAAAAAGACTGTTTGAAACTTCTGGAACACCGTATTTTTATTACAGACCTGAAAGATTCAGGGTTTTGGTTTCCTGTAGCTCAGCTGGTCTTCTAGAACCTGTGGGCTCTTTGGTTCAGATCTATTTTGGTGGAGAATGAACTGTGATAACCCAAATTGGGATTGGTCTTATAAGAGAAAAATAAAATGCTCATGGAGAGGTAAATTAATTTACCCATAGCACAGGACTATGTGTTAGTCCTTGGAAAAGATGAAAAATTGTTGTAACAACCATCAGTAGCAGAGCGGTGGCCAAAACATCTGCCTGCGTTGTATTTGGTTCTTTCAGGTTGTGTCTGTATCAGGAAGGAGCACACTACTTGCCCTCTAGGAATGGATTTCTGGAGTGAAGCAGTGGTTGCTGATGTTTGAAGAGCTGTGCTGTGCTCATTTGAGGGTGCTTTTTAAAGGTCTGGATTTGTGGGCTGGGACCATGGGACACGGGGCCCATGCTGTACACTGGGACCATCTCAGACTCCCTGTCAGGGTTTTTCATATAATGCCTCGAGTACCCCTGGCACCCCAGGTACATTTCTTGTGTGTTGACTGGCCAAACCCTGCACATCCATCATATTAGTTAATGTCTCAGGGTATGTAAATGAGGAATTACCATATTATTTGCAGGGCTGTAAAGTTAGAATCTTCAAGGGGAATGTGAAGAGATACAGACTTGAAGCAATGGGGCCACTCCACAAACTCCGTATTGAAGAATCTGGCAAAGCAGCTCCATGAAGGCAAAGGCACATAGGATGGTTTCCCTTTGGGTAGAGCCCTGCCACAGTGCCTTTGGGGCCTGCAAGTAGGGCAGGCAGGATGTTTGGAAATGAAAGGTCCTTCCTCAGTATCACAATAATTTCACCACCTAAGGCATCATGCAACAAATATTTATTTTGGAATTGGTATTCAGGGACCAGCTTCAGAGCAGTGAAAATCTTTAACCCTCATTAAGCAGTAAGAACCCCTTCATTCTGTAGATAACTCTCTCTGGCATTTCAGACATTCATTACTGATTTAAATGTCATTGTGTTTGCAAAGTCTCCTGCTAATTGCTGGTCTTAAATATCCATATTATATCCTGCTTCCAACACTGTGTAAAATTATTTGATCCATATTTTATGGTGGTGGCTTCTTTAGAGGCAGAACCATTGATTTTACTTGTTTAAATCAAGGATAGAGGACTGTCATAATTCAACAGCAGTAATTACCTCATGGTAATTAGATTTAGGTGTGTAGTAATAAGAAATAACGGTAGAATACAAAAATGATAACTGGAGGCTTTTATAATTAAAATTGCTAATGGTGAGTCATAAACAGCTGCTGAAAGCGAGGAAATGAAAGATGCATCAGTGTGGCACTTTGAACAGCCAGATATGCTTCTGCCTAAACAGGAAGCAGCCAGGTGATTGGAAAAAAACTTTTTTTCTGAGGAATAAACAGCTGAGAAGGGGCTGATACCTGTCCATCCTACAGTGAAATATGTCTCTCTGATGAAGCTGCCTAAACTCTGCCTTCCAATGAAGTTCTCATCTATATAAGAAAAAAGATACATGCCAAAATTATTTACTCCTGGCATAGATAAAAGATCGGGAGCTGGCTGTGGAGAGAGGAATCATCTTCATTACCCTTCATCTTCTTCTGCCTCTGAATTTCTTGAGTGTAGCAAGTCTGCAGCTGAGTGCTGTCACACACACTGTCAGTGCATCACTGGCCTTTGCCTTTCCTCTAGGTGGATGCTCTTTGCTGGGAACACCTCTGCTCCTTCTAAACCTTCTGAAGAGTATTGCAAGGAAAACGTAGCCCAGGGGTTATTTCATCTCAGTTTCTACAACACTGAAAGACACATATATATGGAATAAAGATGAAAATTTCTTCCACTTTAGGGAGAGGTTCTTGAGATCCCGTGAATTTACTACTAACAGTTTAAAAACTGTTATTTTGTCTTTCACTTAAAAAGTGTTCACTGTATTGTGAATAGCACAGAATTAATTTAAATATGACAGACATTTTCCTTTTTTGATGAAGTCTCTGCTGTTTCAAGCTTTATATAAATTCCCATAGAGAATGAGTGTGAAATTATTTCATTCATTCATGACAGCATTTTTATTGCAATTAGCAACATTCACCACTCCGTAAGGGAAAGGCTTATAGGAGGTTAAAGGCAAGAAATTACCAGACATAGCTATTATATATTTTGAGGTTTGGTTTTGTTCTAGCTATAGGATAAGAAGATTTGCATTAAGTCTGAATTGTATCATCAGTTTTATACCAGTTTAATTTTCTGAGTTAATAAGGCCACTGTAATTTTGCTCTTATCCCAGAATACTCATTCTAATCTCTCTTTCCTTGAGATGAATAACTGAAAGTATAGCTTCTCACAGAGACAGTGTTTCTATGTTCTCATAGTTTTCTTCCTCCTTTACATCTCTTGGACGTTGATCACAAAGCAATTAAAATTCCTTGCTGTGGAAGCAAAGATTTGACTCAAAATGACATCAGTTCCTGTCACCACAGAGCTCTTCTCCATTTTCAGTAGGTTCTGAGACTTTTGGCTGGGAATTTATAAAATTGAAAGCTGTGGAAGGCACAAATTTCTCTTATATGCCAGTATCTGGACCAGTTATCAGAGGAGCCTCAGCTTATCCAAATGTAACTGGTTCATTCTCTAGACTGGATAATGTTCTGCCTTCTTGTCACCCATTTTTTCTCCTCTCCCTGCCTTACTAATGTGCACCTATTTGTATTATCAATGTAATACTTTCCAGAATAAAGGGAATATAATCTCTCTTTCTCAAAGTCGCAAATGTCTTACCACTCACAAGTCATCCTGCTATGCATATTTCCTGTTATATAGGTGACTAAAATTGTTGTATGCAGACAATAATCAGCTCTGTTGCTAACAAAGAACTTGATGAATATTGGCCTAAATATCTGAGAGATCATTATACCTATTTTTAACGATCCATCCCTGTTTTTACTGTTTGTTTCAGCCTGGTGTTTCTGGTGTTTTCATGCTGACTCACAGGTACTGTATACAGGTGTGGACTGTTGTTTCTGACTGTCCTAGCCTTAAAGTCAGCAGGTAGCCTCTGATAGCTGCATAACTTTGCCTTCCTCTGCTCATTTGCAGCTGATTTACAGCCTCAGAGCTTGCTCATGAAAATACTCAATGCTACAGCAAATGTCGGTACTAGAAGCAAAGTTTCACACATATTATTTACTTCTTTTTTAATTTGGTCAGTTTTATTTTAGCTAAAACTTTTTGAGGACTTTTTTTTTTTTCTCATTTAAACTGGTGCTGTACAGCAATGTTTAAGTGATCATAACAGATACAAACAGGAGGAGTTTCTCGTGACTGTAAGAGAAATGTGCCCTGTAAGAGGAACATGCAAGGATTCTCTGCTACTTAAATGGAAAATGATATGTGAAAGACTTGGTTGAATAAAATAAACAATTATTGACCAAAGTAACTTTGATATTCAGTAACATTCCACTGTATGCATGAAGGCTTAAAGGCTGTAGAAATGTTTCTGGGAATAAAATTTGGCCTTTTGGCTTCTGCTGTCTGTAACACAGATTATGATAAATGCATGCAACTTATTTATGTGTCTAAATGGTTTCCTTCCAGCAGACACTACACAGACTTGGATTTTAAAATTGGTACGTCTTTGTCAGTATGTATATGTCATTCTATAGTCATTCTATAGATGCTCTCTGAAATTTTCAGACTAGTGACTAGTTGCCACTGAATCTTTTTACAAGAAGAATGCATTGACCACACTTCCAATAACAAAGTGTTAGGTCAAAGTTAATTTAAATGTCATGCATTGAGATATCATTCTTTCCTTGCATTAACACTGCACAAGGAACATAGTGCTGCATTAGAGCAGCTTAATAGCACTGAGTCAGCTCCAAAGTGTCAATGGTGCTCACTTATGACTTATTAAATTTCTTTTTCCTGAGGGCTACAGCACTGATACTCTTCATTGTCCTCTAGGAAGACCATACTGATTTTGCTACTCTTCCAATTCTTGTATACTCAAATCCCTGATTTTGAAGACTTTGTCATGCTACTGTTTCATTATTTTTGTATTTTTTCTGTAATTTTGATATTTATTTAGCAAACATTTCTGTGGGTCTCTTGAACTCCACTGGAAGATGGAAAACAGTATCACTTTAATATGTCATAATTGCATTTTCTTTTCTTGTAAAGTCTGCCCTAAAGGGTTTTGTGCTGCTGACAATTATCTATGGTACTGGCAAAGTCACAATGGCCAAGTGTGTTAATCCTTTCCAAATGCATGTTCTGGAGTAACCGGTCTAAAGATTTTTTGGGGTCAAGTTATTTGCATTCATGGTATTTTGGTTGTGTGGTCTATCCCTGAGCCAGAATCTCTTTGGCATTTAGTTATCAAGCATTGACCACATGGTGCATGGGTCCTTCATCTGAGAGAGGGAGTCATTCTTCAAGCCAATTCATTTTCTGATTCCTTTCAGGAAAGGGTCTCTGTTCTGTAGAAATACTTTAGCTTTAAAAAACTGTAAATCAAAGCCTTTTTTTTTTTCCCTAGTGCAACAGATCTTTTTTTAGTAAGAGTAAAAGAACAGTATTTATGTCTCACTGTGAAACAAATTACTGATATAGATCCACTTATTTTATTTTGCCTGCAATTTTGCATCTTGAAAAATGGATAAACTGTTTGTTAAACCTTTCAAAAAACCTCTCAGGCCAACAGTAGAATATAAAATATTACCAAACACCCCTCTAGCCTTCTATGAAAAAAAACATAGGGTACCATGTAAATGAAAAAATATGGTAGAAGAAAAAGCAGAGCATTAGCAATGCTCATGATCGCCATTTCATATAAAAATATATTCTTTTATTACCAGAATCAGAATTTTATGTTCCTTGGTCTTTTACTGGAAAACTTAAATTTATTTCTTGAGGATAGATATATTTCTTTGTCAGAAATAATAAAAATTAATGTTTCATCAGATTCTTGCTAGTTAACAGTATATACAGGTTGTAAAGAAATCAAATAATTTTAATATATTGTGCTACCAGTCAAAATGGTTCATATTAGTTTCTTCTCAAAACATTTCAGAATCCCAAATTTCCAAATAAGGCAAAACTTTAACATCTTAAGATTGCAAATTAAATGGAAAGCCCATTTTTCAAAAGTAATACTACTCACTTGTTCCTCAGGCCACAATTATTTCTTCTGTATTTATAACTGTATCCCAACACAAGAGATTTTAAAATTTAAAAAAAAAAAACCCAGCCTATGTCAAAGACCATTCTGATGCAAGACATGGTCCCAAGATAAACTGAAGGTAAGGTGAGCAGAGCTTCTGTTAGGAGCTTGTTTGTTGTTTTGCCATTCAAATACAAATAGAAAGGAAACAGGACCAAAACTGCCTTTATATAAATTTTAGTTATAATCCAAGCTCAATACTGTGACAAGTTTGCTTTTAATAAATTAAAATCTAATGACCTGTATAATAAATAAATTAAATGGTTTTACTCACTTTGCACATATTTCCTTACAAAATTAATCAGAAATGGAGAAGCTTGTTTAGTAATGGAATGTCTTGTTGAAACAGATGTTTATCAGTCTCCCAAATGTAATATTTGCTGTCAAAGCTTTAGCACAAAACGTGTGTATTTGGCTATCAGTGGAAGTCGTCATAACTAAGCAGACCCTTAATTAATGTTCTGTCACATCTCAGGCAATTTTTGTATGAAAATGAGTTATTGCCATGCAGGGTACAAAGCTGTTTCAGTAAATTTTTTTCAGAAAAACTGATAATGTCATTTTCTTACTGGGGTGGTGGGTGCCCCACAGACCACCACTCTCCCTCAGGGGCCAGTGGCTGTGGTGGTGGTGTGAAAGATGTTCTTGTCTATTGCTGACATTCCCTTTGTTAAGCAAATACTTTTGTAAGAGTTGAGAGATTTCACTCTGATGTTGAGTGTAAAAACCAGGTGGATGTGTTACTGACTCCTACTGTTACTGTTACTTCAATCTTTCCACCTAATTTCTTTTTCCTCAAGATGTGTGTCCTATGGATCAGCAGCAGGAAGAGGAGAGTAGAGTGAAATCTTACAGATAAATCCATCAATGTCTGTTTAGACTTCCAAAGCTGAAGGGTTGATTATACTGGTTATCATATCAAGTCTCAGATTGGACCTTTAGCATACAAAAATATAGTTATATTGTCTAATGTGGGCAAGTTTTTATCGCTGTGAAAGTGATTGGTTTTCTGAAAGTTTCATATTAGTTACTCAGTTACAAGTTCAGGATACCTGATTTTAGCACTTTAACTTGGTTTAGGTTGGTCTATATTTTTTGATGAAACTCAGTTTCAGTCGGATTTGAGGAGTCAGAAAATCTTACTGATTTTTTTTGCCATACATACCTAACTTTAGGAAAGACTAATTTGGCTAAATGATCTTCATTTTTGTTGTCTTTTTATAAAATACATATTGACCACAAAGTGCCACATAATATAAACTATGGAAGCAGAGTTCTCATGAGGTCTTCATATCTACAAAGCCCAGGTAGAGAGAGAATAATGTATTAAAAATTATCTTTTTTGGTTTCTTTATGGCATCCAGAATGCAAGAATAAGCATTAGTTGGCTCCTTTTTGCCTTAGATTATCTTGATTAGTTTTCATGTTTACTTGTAATACAACTGTGTTGTGATAAAATAGGGTATGAGCATTTTTAGGACAGAATAAACTCCCATGTGTTTAGTTATCACATCCTTAGCAAAAATCTAATGTCACTGACATTCTAAGAGAGGTATTTTTAAGAAACAAAACAACATAAGATGGTTTTTTTCATCAGGCAAGTACCACAAATTTCTTGCAAGACCTTAACTTTTAATGATTTCAAGCCTGTTTGTACACACAGGACAACTTTCTGCATTCTTTTGTGAATGACAGCTAATGTGTGAACTCAATTTGTTTAAATGCCTTTAAACTAATTTATATATTCAAATACTGACTATTACTCTCAGTAAATTAAAGCTTGAGCAAAATGCTTCTGACTTGTGTTGTGCAGTGGGCGAGAGGAAACAAGCCACTGGTTATTTCTAAATCCAAGATATATTCACAGTCCACAAAGAAACTAGGACATACATAATGAATTATGGCAACTATAATTGCAAAAGTAAGAAGCTGGGCATCTAGGATATTCTGTTTTCCCCTTGTGCGGCTCTTTAAATTGCAAACAAGTTGGGAAGTGATTGATCAAAATCAGAATGAATTGAATTTTGAGTTTTAATCCCTAAGACATTGTGATAATGCATCTGTATAGAAAGCCTATCCATTTTTATTGACTGGGGACTTTCGGATGTAAGGAAATACTTTGTCTTGGAGACAGATTGAAATGTTTTAATGTCTTGCTCACAAGATTTAAAAATATTCTGACAAACATAATGCAGCAAGCAGGACTTGAATCTAGCCTGCAAATGTGGAAAAACTAGAATTTCATACTGCTTTAAATGCCTATCACAGCACAGCAACAGAAAGCAATCACCGCTGACTCTGCCTTATTTGACACTCAAAAATGTTACAGAAGGGAACAGCAATAGAAAAGTAGGAAATCAGTTTGTGCCCTGAGCAGTTGTGGGTCCAAGATACTGTGCTGTTTTTGGCTGTGATAGGGTTATTTGTCTGCATGGGCTGTGCTGAGGTTTGTGCTGGAAACAGGGCTGGTGACACAAGGATTAAGTTATTGCTGGGCACTTTTCTGCTCCTCACCCATCTCAGCAGTGAGGAGGCTGGGGGTGCACGAGGAGTTGGGAGGGGACACAGCCAGGACAGCTGACTCCAACTGACCACAGGGTATTCCAGACCATATGGCATCATGAATGAAGTCATGCTCAGCACATTCAGCCTGGAGAAGGAGAAGGAAGGAGATAACATTTGGAGTGGTCGCATTTGCCTTCCTAAGTCACTGTTACATGTGATGGAACCCTCCTTTCCTGAGGATGGCTGAACACCTGCCTGCCCATGGTGAATAGTTCCTCGCTTTGCTTTGCTTGTGCATGTGCCTTTTTCTTTCCCTATTAAACTCCCTTTATCTCAACCCACTTTTCCCCTTCTGGTTTTCTCACCCATCCCGCTGTGGGGACAGTGAGTGAGTGGCTGTGTGGGGCTGAGCTGCCAGCTGGGGTTAAAACCATGACAGGTACAGTCAGCACTGGCTATGGGTGCAGTACACATCTTCCACTGATACAGAACGATTAGCTCAGCAAAGCTTTTCAGTCAGGAAGCCCTGGATTTTTCTCACCATTAAATAATTTAGGGATCTTAAGAATTTCTGGTAAATTTCCAGCACCTCTGACTGGGTCTCAATCTGTGTCTCTGAGACTGATGTGGTTCTATTGTTCCAGCATTGACTGCTCTTCTACAGAATAATTCTGCTTAGTGATCACCAGCATTGTTTACTCCAAAATTATTACTCGAAATTACTCCAAAAAGACAACACTCCACCCAATCTACAGCAAAAAAATTGCAATGAACAAAGGCAAAATATATTTGGAAATTATTTATTGATGGCAAAAGGTCAAAATTAATTAAAAGGGCTACTCAAATGTCACCATTCCTGCTAGCAGAACACCCATAAGCATATTAATGTGTGTTAAAGTCTGGAAAGTAACCGTTAAATGGCATGATGTCTTGTCTTATCTAGATTTTGCCACTGAAATAACATCAGTGAATTGAGTTTGTTAAAATCAGATCTGTAAGATGCAGATAAGTAGGGATTTAAGATTATTCCCATTTTAAAAGAAGTCTATTGCAAGATCTTACTGTTGCTGGTGCAATTTCACTTCTCTGAAGGTGAAATATCACTGTTTCTGTCATGGGTTGCAAAGTGTAGTAGTCCAGTAGAGTTCTGTGCTTTCAGGTGTCACCAGGAGTAAGGCAGAACATGTTTTCCCATGGGGCACAGATGTAAACAAACCCTACACCACACACATACGTGTGCCAGGCACACAAATTGACACAGGCAGAACAAACAGCACTCACAAGCACCACCAGTGGCCTTATCCAGGATGACAGTCCCCTACTGGGAAATAATGTACATGTGTATGTATATGCACAGCATGGATCCCTTTGGAAGTGGGACTTGGACTTGGGTGGTCCATCAAGTAGTTGTATCTCCTGTGATGTATCTCTGGGAGAAGCCAAGTGAAGGAACAGTTCAGTTCCCCCTTGTCCCATTGCTCCACTGAGCTCCTTTGCCTCTGTATGTGTGGAGATGACTCTGGCCACAGAATTTCATGGCTTCTGGTTGACCTTGTAAGAAAAGGTTTGGTTTTTTGCTGATTTTTAGTTCAAGTCTAGATAAATATAGCTTGAATTGTGCTTCAGATGTGGACCATCAGTGATGTTCCAGCCCCAGGATCATTTTAAAAGGGCATCACTTTGTAAATGACTATATTCAGAATGGCTGAGCATAGAGGGTATGCCAGGATCATCCAGCATGCCAGGGGATTGATGGAGAATCACTAGTACATGGATGGAATATGCATGAATCTTACAGCTGTACAAGGCACAAGAACAGAAAAGGTCTTTTGGCATGGTAGCATAGTGCAGGCTTATTTCTATTCTACAGGAAGAGTTAGCACCTGCTCTCCTGACCATTAATGTAAAACAGATGCTGTCTACCCACTGTACACAGCTGCCTGCATTTTGAAATCACATGATCCTTTTATTCAATGGACCAGAACCTCATAAATTGCCCTTTCTCTGTATGTCAGATCTCACAGGAAGGTCAAATATCAGAGTGACAACATGAACAGTCAGTGCATGAGAACATGAGAAGCTGTTTTGGCTTGCTTTTTTTGTTTTTTTTTGTTGTGTTTTTTTTTGTTTGCTTGTTTGTTTTTGTGGTGTTTTTTGTTTGTTTGTTTGGGGGTTTTTTTGTGTGTGTGTGTTTTGTTTTGGTTTTTTTTTTAGATTTTGTTTTGCAAGGATTTTTAAGTTTGGTTGGTTTTTGGGTGTTTTGTGGGGAGAGGTTGTTTTCTTTTAAGCACTGGGAAGTCTTCTATGTGGAATTTTTTTGAGAGGAGAATTGTCATTTCTCCTCTTCAAGATAATCTATGAGTTTAGCACATTAAGGGTGGCTGAAAGTAGTGAAAAAAAAAAACAAAAACGGGAAGCAATTTTCCTGTCTTGAGGTAATACTGTATGTACTTGTAGTGTCTGTCATCTTAGGCTCCACTGCTTTTGATGTGGGATGTAAGCACGGTTTGCTGAAGACCAGCTCACATGTGTTTTGTGTCTACCTGGGGCATCTCAAGCTGTTACCTTATTTATAAACTGAATTCTTTTAAATGCATACAAAATGACTGGTTGGGGTGCTGTTCTCCCAGTAATATTCTTGTGATTTGGTCTTTCTTTGGGAACATCTTCCAATTGGTAGGAAATTGTTGACTTGTTTTGTGCATCACTATCTGCCTAGTTTTGGCAAATAACTGAAAAATTCCCTGCTGGGAGATTTTTCTCCCTCACTGCTCTCCCTTTATGTATTTTTATGTGTTTTTTCTCTCCAAAGTACTCTTCTAACATATAAATTAATCTTGCTTGCTAGATTTTGTTTTCCAGTCTTCCATAAAAATTGAAAAGCATGCAAATTAACTTCTCTTCTGTACTTCGACTCTGTTGCAGATTATTAGCTAGTACTTTGCCTTTCTCCTGGTGCAAAGATAATACAGCCATTTGTAATTCAAAAGCCAGATTTGAGCTTGAATCACATTCTGCCTCCTGCTACAATTCTATTTCATTCCATTAAGTGAATAGTCAAGTAGAAAGTTCAGAACTAGTAGTGGAACTGCTACTCTAAAATTAGAATATACCCTAGAGTTTTATGCTTTTCTTTGATTCATGTGTGTACATTCTCCAAATGAAGGGCTTAGATGTTCAGATCAAAGTTAGAATATGCAGTACTTCATCATACATTTTCCATGTCAAGTGGAAATCAAGTTTTGGGGGTCAGTGACTGGGAAATTAGACATCTTGACTACAAAAACTGCAACTATAAAATCAGCAACCACTTCAATCAAACATAGTTCAGGAGTATTTCCAGTGCTCTTTAAGTGAAACAATAGAACCCAGGGACATTTATTGACTAAACTGTGTTTTGGACAAAATACATTTTCACCATGGGGAACAAATGTGTAATTCAGAGGCATTTCTGAATGATCCAAGTGCTTATAGGAGAGGAAATGAAATATTGTGGAAAAAGGAAGAATGAACCCTGATAACATATATATAAAATATGAAAGAAGTTTATTTTTTCTATGTGTTGTCTTTATTTATTTACAAAATCCTGCAGTTAAGGAACTGTGGAAAATTCACTCACATCTGAAGTAACATGATAGTGTGTGACTATCATGTAGTAGTGAAGAGCTAAAATATATTAATTAAAAGCTTCAAAAAAAAGGAACAAAAAGAGAAGTCTGAAAATGTCTCTTTGTTTTTAAGATAATGATATTTTTCTTCAAATATAATGGCTCAGAAGCATGAGTGTCTCTGGTTTTATCAATATTGTCCGTATTCCCTACTGCCCAAATCCTACTGTATCCTCTGTGGGATTAGCAGAGAAAAACTACTGTTGATCAATGAATAAAATTAACCCTGGAGTTTTTTTCTACTAAATTTTATTCCAATAGTTAAATTCTTTGAGCAGTTTCAAGCAGCTTGGTACTGAGACAGAAAAAGTTTAAGTGTGAATGTGGTACCATCAACTATTCCTTCTCAAATGTGGAAATGGGACCCTGAAGTCATTTATGCTGCAGGAAAGCTCAGCTAATTAATTTTTCACAATCGAAATATCAACTTTTGTCTTTGGTGGCCTGAAAATATTAGGCATTTGTGTATAAATGGGTGATTTAGATCACTTGAATATTTCAGTTAATGGTCTACAGATGGACCGATAGTTTTTTTTCTTTGACAGACTCCCATACACCTTACCCAAATGTTCTACATTTTGTAAAATTTTTCCATTAAACTTTCAGATACTATCTCTAAGTTATGTGAAACATGATGTGAAACATGTATGTCATTAGCATGACATGTATTCATTTTAATTGCTTTTTTGTACCGGCTTGGAATAATTTTCCTGACTAAACTTCTCTTTTGACAGCACTTACTCTGTTTCCCATGCTATAGAATCACTTACATGTCAATTGAGAGGTAAGAAGTAGCACAAAGTGTTTGTTCACCTAAAGGCATGTACCAAGGTTAACCAATCATGATTCAAATTGAACATCCCAACAACCATAGAGAATTGCATTTGTAGATGCAGTAGTCCAGAAACCACTGTCAGAACAACTTCACATTTCTATAAACAGTTACTGGTAGTTATTGATTCCACTGATTAAAATACAACAACTCATCAAAACCAGCAGCACCTTATTTGCACTAATAAATCTAAGAAATCTCCATTAGACTTTCAAACTCATTTGTTGGCCATATCACCTCTTTCTCCAGTGAATTACAAATGTCCAGATACTTATATCTCATCAGTCTTTTAGAAATTTGCTATAAAATGAATGTTAAACCCCACAGCATTACAGCATAGAATCTGATCAGCTTTCTGCAATAATTTCCACAAAAATCTGAAGTTTTGGCCATGAAATTTCCCTCTTTTTTTTTTTTTTTTTTGAATCACCTGAAATATAAAAAAAAACTTCTATCAGATTATTTAAAGAAGAACTGTGACATACTAATGAGCTGCTACCTAATCAAAACCAACTATTGGAAAGAAAGGCAATTACAGTCACTGAGTATTTAAAACAATTGAAAGATGCACACCAAGAACACTGAACATCATTTCATTGCATTTGATGTTAGAGCTGACCTGATTTCTTCTGGCAGAGTGTCCCCACATATAGGAATTGAGAGATCCTTTTAGTATTGGATTCCACTAATGAGATGAACAGTTCTCAGCAGCTTTAGGTTATCTTATTATTTCAAATATATTAGTAGGATGGAGACATGAGTGTTACCCACATAATTGACATGGATGCCGTGAAACTCATTAAAAGTCACTAATCAGTATTGTACTTGAGGCCTATTAATTCTTTAATTCATATCAATGTGATACTCCTTCTCTTTAAAGGCTCTGAATATTTCTCCCTTTCCTGCACAAAGATGATTGCTGGGAGGAGACTTGTTTCATATATTTTAGTTTAAAATCTCAGTGTACTTGTGCTGTATCTCGTGACTCCTGAAATACAGAAGCTAAACCCTGGATGTAGAAATAGAGGCATAAGCAAGGAGTGGATTTCCACTGTGGCTTTTCTGCTGATAGCAACAAGTCCTGCCCTGCAAAAACCAGCAATCCTGATGATACTACATGAATAAACTGCTGATAAAAGTGACACAGGTTGCCACTGTGGGTAGAGTGGGATGTGGAGAGTGGAAAGAGCAGATAGAGCAGGTTGCCCATGTGCCTTATCCTAAGGGCATACTGGGTTGGCTGACCTTGAGCAGGTGAGCCTGAAGAGCAAGAGAAAAGAAGAATGTGACTTGAGATGAAAAATTAGTTTCTGGAGCTGTGCAGGTACGTGTTGGGAAGAGTTGGTAAGGGATGAGAACGTGCTTGACAAGAAATGGCTCTGTTCTGGGAGAGGTGACAATTATGATGATTTAATAGACAAGATTAGTGCTAATGAGTTGTGAGCACTTCAGTTTTCTTTTAATGAAGGAATTGATTCTCTGAGCTGGCATGGTCCCTGAAACTGGGTTTTCTCACTTGGAGAAGGAGATGGTTGGAAAATGAGGTGGGCTTGAAATTGCCAGAATTCAGTCTTTTAAAGTTTGGAACTAACATAAAAGTGACCAGTGTACTCATATAGTAAAAGCAGTTTGTAATGAACTTAATATAGCATTTTGAAAATTATATTTCTCACTAATTTGACTTCAGGAAATAAACTCTCAGTTAACATTGTCTCTCTTTCTTCTGCTTCTTACTATGCTTCATTTTGGCACTTTTAGGATAGTAATTGACATGAGTGTCAAAAAAAGGAAGAAATTGAAGGTCCTAGAAATTTTTACCATTTGGAATTCCCCAAAATTAAAGAATTCAGGGTTTGGCCCACTATCTTGAAGTAGAAGCCAAGAGGGCAAAAATAAAACCAACCAATGTCTTCTGGTTGATTACTGGTTAATTACTGGTCAAATGCACACAAATTTCTGTTTGTAAGCAAATTAATAAATACCCACTATTCTGTAATTATATATAAGAAAAGTTATAAAAAGCTGAATTGGATATTCATCAATTGTTTAAAAGCATTTAGGTAATTTTTTTTTTTGTTATAGAGTGAAATTAAATGCCAAAAAGCATGGCTAATCCACCTGTTAGAGGTGAAACTATTAACTACCTAAAACACCTTTTATTTGCTTCCCAAATCTTAACTCTTAATAGCCAAAAAAATGCATTTTGCTTTAGGTGGGAAGAAAGTGTGTATTTCAGAATATTTGAAAAATTCAAGAGTACATGTCAGCAGATCTGATAAATGTATGAGCAGACCATCAATGCTACAAAGGTTTTGCTACAGAGAATTTAGTTATATCCCTGATGTGGAAAATGGCTGGGGACTTGAAGAAAGTATAGAATTACTTTATCAAGTGTTAAACTATTTTTCTGGAAATATTTGCTTTGAGGATCTGCTGCCCTTTTTGTGTGCTCTCTGATGAAACCCTGGTGCTTCAGAGGACTTGCTTTCTGCCTTTTAAATATTAATTTCATACACAATTTATGACATTGTCATGGAGACCAAACTTCAATTCTGCTGGTACCTTGATGGCTTCATGCTGCCATCAGCTGATTTTATAATTTTCACCCTATTAACATTCCACTAAATGCTGATGTTCTTCTGTTCCCTTTCCAGTTGCCACTAGATTATCCTTTTGAGGATTGTCACCATTTCTGTGCATCAGCAGTGCCAAGAACAAAAGCAGAAAGTTATAATGGTAGCAAAGGGACAAACAAATAATTTATCCTCCCTTATATATATCTAAATAGATCTTTTAAATGAACTTTTTTTTTACTTCTCTAGAAATTGCTTTGTTTGCTTTTATCCAGTTGTTAGTTCTGTGCGGTGTGAATGCATATTTTTGTTATAATTTTTTTTCTGCCATATTCTGAGAGACATCTTGAGGCTGTGAGATAAGGTGATTTACAGTCTGGCATTTGTGAAAATAATTGTACTAGCCCTTTTCTTTTATTTTGAATATTATTCTTTTGATGATGCATTAAAGGTGAATTTTTATCTCATGCTCCACTCTTATCTTTCTGAGCACAGACCATCATCACATCCCATTCACTATAAATGTTATGTTACACGTGAGACCACTTTTGAACTTTTCTGATTAAACAGTGTTTTTCTGTCTTCATTTCATAAGTGAGAAAGTGCCAGTCACTCCTATGTAAAAAGCAGTGGGCTTCTTTTTGAATGACCTGCTCCCAGCAGGAGAGCCTTGCTTAAAGGTTCTGGTTTTGGATCTGTTTTTCTATATGAACTATATGCACTTAATGAGTGAACTCAATCACTGCTCAGTGATTAAGTCAGGGGTGCTTCACTAGAAAACAATTTGAGTGGTTGTGATTTAGTGCCGAGACAAAATGGAAGGTTTAATGCATGCTTTAGTAGAATATAAATCTCTACAAGCAGTGACTTGGAATGGAGATCTTGGAACCCATGTTGAGGAAGCAGGGAAACAAACGGAGAATGTGATCTGGAGTGCACAAGCTAGATGTGACAGAACAGCTGGGCAGTGTCACAGCCCAGACTCCCCTCCTTCCTGCTGGCAAATGGAATCCTTTCTCAGAGGTGAAACAAGGATAACCATGTCTTTTCTAATGACAGTGGTCCATGAGGCTTTTGTTCTCTCTCTTCTATGTAATAAGCTGGCATATAAAGACAAAGAAATTTCATATTAGTTTTCTCATAAATATCCATTCGAAACAGGCTGTTTCATTTCTAACCAGTGCTGTCTGATTGTTCCTGCACTGAGAAGTCAGAGTCAAATTTCCCTGACCTGGGGATCTGGCCAGGCACAACAGAAGAGCAGGGATGCTGTTGACAAAATGCAGAGCAGTGACAGAAGGCAGTGTGTGTGTTTGCCATTGTTAAAAACCTTCCTTTCTTCTCATTTCTGTTTTGCAGAGCGACCAGTCCTACATCTTGCAGTATCATTTCCTTTCTTGAGGCAATACCACAGATCAGAACAGTGGGGTAACAGCCTCAGTAGGATGTGCAGGGTGCTCTGCACTCATCATTCCCTCCTAATGACGAGTTTGTGAGGATGTTAAATGTTGTCATCATTAGCAAAGAGAGGAGATATGACAGACAGATTTATCACAGTGGTGTAGTGCTCAGGGGTGTGTACAGGTGATTCCATATTTGCACATGGATGAACTTACAGATGGAAAGAATTTCCTGCTTTTTTCCTGCCTATTTAAAGATGTGGCCTAAGAATTACAGACGAATGTGAGATCAAGAAAAAAATTAAGGTTTTGTCCCAACCAGTTTAGTTTTTAGGCTCTTACTCAACTTCATTCTCAGAATTTCAGCTTTCTTGACTGCTTCTGCTGCATTACAGTGTCTGTACTCAAGACTGCAGCTAACATGTACTCACAAAGGATGATTTCTGCAGCTATTTGCCTCTCTCCATCAGAGGATAAATTTACATCTTCAGTCTGCATATTTGAATGCTAAAAGTATCTTTCCACTTTCTGCTATTGTGTGTAAATTGCCATCAGCCTCTGTTAGAAGCTTGGTTAATGTGTTCAATAAAGTGATGTTTCTTTCTTGGTCCCAGTCCCAAATGCAAGCGTTTTTCAGTCTCATACTAGCTTATTAAAAGAATATATTCTTTCCATTGTCCCATCCAATTTAGCTACAGCTGTCAGCCTTAGCACTGAGAGTCAGATCCACTTAAATTATTACTTCAAATTAAGACAAATACAACTTGGGGGGACAGCTTATAACAATTTTCTCCCCACGTGCAGTAAGATAAATTTGGTGTTTGAACTTGGCTGAGACTTGTACAGAAAAGTGAGAAGAACCTCAATTAAAGGAAATGAAATATTCTGAAGATATGTCAATTAAGAAAAAATTTTTTTGGAAACTTGCCCCCTTCTTTTCTTGCCTGGAGGACTGTTAGACAGCTAGACTCTTGACTCCTTTGCTAGAGGGTTGTTAAGAAGAAAGAGCTCCCAGGCTGGATTTCTGCCTTCTTCCTCCATATGCAGGCTGCTAGATTGTCTGAGCCAGAAGATCTACACCCACCTCAGTGTCTGGACTGCCCTGCTCTGAAGCTGTCATGTCACCAGGCTGGTGCCTTTCCCAGTTTTTGTAGTGTTTGGGTACATGTTAAAAAGAAAAAGAAAAAATCTGATATTTCTATGGATGTTTATAAGCATCAGTGAAACGAATTTTGAAGTACAGTTACTTAAATTTCCTTTCCCCTCCTATTTTCTTTATAAGGAAACAGTTTAAGAGAGATTCAAGGTAAGATCAGGACACGGTTGTGCAGAGGCAGGACAGGTCAGGAAAGGAAGTAAAAGTCCATCCTCTCTTGAGCCCCTTGAAAAAGCAACTGTCCAGCTCATCAATACATAGAATGGACTGTAGCTCTTCAGCTGTACATTTGGCCATCCACAACCATTGCATCCAGTTTACTCCTTGTCTCATCTTCTTTAACCAATAGCACAGCCTGTCTCTGGCAGGTGTCTTGCAGTAGTGCAGAACATGCAGTCAGGGGAGTATTCCGATAGACACCAGTAAGTCCATTTATATCTACTGTATTTAATTAATAACTCTTGCATTTTACTGTATTCTTAACATAGAAATAGTAGTTCAAGAAGCCCTGTATGTGGAAGCTGGGAAGTAATGTCTGTGAGGCAGCTTTCAGTATTGTTTCCTTCATGTCTGCTTCTGTTTGCATCTGGAAAAAGATGCCTGATGACAAAGGCCCTCTGTACAGCCCTGGATTTAATTCATGACCCCTCCTTGGTGCAATGGTGCTTTTGAAGGTGATGTTCTTTGCTCTTATTGGGGTCTCTCCCTTGTTCCTGACAGTTTGACATGCTCCTCCTCTCTGCACCTCTATTAAACTAAGCAATCTTATCACAAATAACATGACTGACATGCTAAATTTAAAAGCAGAGGAAACACTGAAGGCTTGACAGACAATTTTGCAGAATAATTTCAATGTCTGGAGTGAGATAGAATGATAGTAGTTGACATCTTAAGTTTCTTCTTTGCGATTACTCTGAATCAACTTGATAAACTCAACTATAAATTAGAAAGGCAAGAGTTATCTCAGTTTTATAACAAATCTTAACATTTATTGTGACTATAATTGGAATTGAAAATACAAGATGCTGAATCTAAGGGTGGCAGTGAGGTTTGATTATTCATATTCTGAAATAAATTTCTGCCATGACAAAAAATATTGCTCTTTGGCAGCAATTGACAATGAATAAAAAACAGTGAATCATTGAGATACATTCCCAGAAAATTTAAACAAAGACAATACAGGCAGAACTAGAGTTTGGGGTTGGGTGGGGTTTTTTTCACTTGATTAGATTATAAATTCCCATCCTCTCTGAAAAATATATTTGTAATCAGAGATTTGCCTAACTCATGGATAAAATAAAGCAGTAAAAGGATTTCCTTCCTTTTGTTTTTCTTTAGAGCTATAGTTCTGACAATACTCTTAAGAACTGTATTAAACTGTATTAAACACCTTCTGTATCTGCTGAGAGCATCAAAGAATGTTCCTATAAAAGTACTCACAGCACTGCACATTTCAGAAAACAAAGACCCAAAAGATCTACCAAGAGAAGATGCTCCACTTCACATGCTAGGAAAAGGAGGCGACATGAAGATGTGGCACACACACAAAATTTAAATGGCAGCCTCATTGTCTCCTATGTCACAAGAGCTGCCATGAAACAGAACACTAAGAATCATGGGCATTGATAATCTGACTGCTCATATTCAAATTAATGGGCACAAAATGCTGCTGACTGAGAACCACAGAGATGTCCTAGTCTGAATCCTTACACTGCTGCACTGTGAGCCAATGCAGGTGTGACCAGCTGTGTGACTGATCACTGCAGTGTCTGGAGAAATTCAATTGCTTATCATTATGTGGAAGTAAGATGTGTTAAACAGAGGAGATTTTTGAGCAGCTTTTCTTTCTTTGTGCTTCACTGATAAGCTGGGGTTAGTGTAGAGACAACAATATAAAAAAAAATTTAAAAAAAGCACAGGAGAATTGCCTATGTTTACTTAATTTACTTATTCCTATAACTGCCTTAAAGAATCTCCTTAATTCAGAATCCCTAACTTGAAGGGCTCCTCACTCTTTCCATGTCTCTTTGCACTAAATCTTGTTCTTATTAAAGAACAAGCTGCCATTTTAATGAAATTGAACATTAACGAAAAGCTTCTTCTATGTTGAGCAACAGATAGAGAAAATTAGGGAAATTTTCATTATTTGTCTTTTTTTTCTGCCTCATCATAACATGTTGTATTTGCAAGTTAATACCTTTCCTATCTTTTTAATGTCAATAGGTGAAGGTCTGTCTTCCTGGAGTTAAATGTAAAATCAATTAAGTGATCAGAAGCCAGATATGCACCACAGGAAGGAGCTCAGAGTTTGTAAGACCAGCATAAGTCAGAAAATCTGTCTTATATTTTTCTCTGCTGATCAAACAAAAAGCATTCTCTGATAGTCATAATTATCAACCCTGCTGTACCTGTCAAAATGTAGACTTGAATGTGATGTACTGACCTTGTTGGGGACTTCCCAAAGCAGAAAAGACAAGCTCTAGAGAACTTGAATTTTTCTCAGCTCACTTCAGACATCAGCCTTAATGCCTTGGTCTGCCTCTGTAATCAGTGGGAAAAAGAGAGATATTCCAGAGGGTAGTTACCACAGCTGTGAGCAGGACCATAGGTGTCCTGCTTACTGCACAGTGATCATAGAGAAATCACTTTTCTAACCCAAAGTACATTAATCAAAGGTAATCTGGGCAAAATTGGGTCTAAGAAAATCAATTCTATTAAGTTGTTGAGCACCTGCCCATTTGGATTTTTAAGATTTCTCCTAGATTTTGTGTATGAATGAAAAAAAAAACAGTTTAAAAAAAAAGGTTATTTCATGTATGCTCATGCTGCTTGAAGAACCACTTAAATCACACTGTTCTTTTACATTCTTTCCAGAAGAATTGGCTTTTCCATGGAAATTGAATTTTTTAAGGAAATTTTTGTGTGAAAGAAATTATCTTTAAATTGAAACTGAAAACAGCTTTCTGTCCTTCTTTAAAATGACAGAGAAACAATAACCCTAATTTGTTTTGCACTACATCCATCACATTATTATTCAGATTTTTGCTTCATCTTTTGGGTTTGGAAAGCTTGCAAAATAACTTGTATGCCAATTAAGAGGGTAGGTCTGAAATGAGCTAGTAAAGATTTGACAGAGTGAGATGTATTTCGGTCCATCTTGTTTAATTTATTTTAACATTTTAGAAATGCCCACAATTAAGAAATAAGGTACATCACACTAAGAGGAATGTCTGAAAATGTTAGAAGGCATTTACACGTGATTGAAAGCATCATACTTTAAAATTTTTAATTAACATAGTTTTAAATTAACTATTTCATTGACAGAAAATAATAGAAGCTGCTTGAGTGAAACCTTTTGAGTAGCTGGCTTTATTCACCAGGATTATACTGGAGTGGAGGAGATTCTCTGGAAACTAGATGAAAAGTGTTTGTGTATTTCTAACAAAACCAAAATAAAATGAACCTTTTATTTCAATAGCAGTGAGAAATTTTCGTTTACAGTGAAGTCAGGAAGAGGGAAAGGGATGGTAGGAAATCTGTCCAATTCTAGTGAGTAAACTAACTATAGGAAGTGTATGCATGCAAGGAAAGACTGATCTGACTTTTCTAGGTTTCATACCAGGAAAATGAAGGGGTTTGTGTAGCTCAGAGGAAAATCTCGTTCATGGCTAAATAAATGAAAAAGAAAAGCACTATTTTAAGCCTCTGAACCCATGCAGGGTGCCAAGCACACAGAGATGCACATACACAATCAGTGCACTGTCTAAGGTTACACACAGCAAAAAAGTACCTATTCTTAACCCCTGTATGTGCTCTGTTGTTCATTCAATGAATCACGTACTGAAGATTAAATTTGTTATGATTGAAGCTTAATGATAAGTGCTACATTTTGATGTTTCTTTGCTTCATAAAACTGAAAAAAAAGGACACAAAATCGTCTCTAAGATATGACAGTGCTTAAAGCTAAAAATAGAGACTTTAGAATAATTCATTTTAATGTATCAGAAGTTTGATTGCTGAACTTTGGGTTTCAAGAAAGCGTAAGTCCAGACCTGTAGCACTTTTCTTTCATTAGCTTCTGTTGTCTCAGCACAATTTTACTGCTCTGTGCTCTAAAACTTTGGGTTGTTTGGTCAGATTGAAATCCTTGTTTGGTAGTTAGCTATTAGCATTTGTAACTGCTTTTTTTAAGAGCTTCCTCTAAATGAAGAACTGTGAACCTCAAATAATGATGTTGTGAGAAAAGGGAAGAGAAACAGGGAATTCTCCATGAGATAAACCTCTGATCAAGTTCTGTTCTTCAACACTCCTTTACTTGCATATAGTTTAGATAGCCAGGTAGCTGCTGCTGCAGTTTAAATATTGTGGAATCACAGAATTATTTAGCTTGGAAGTGACATCTTGAACTCACCTGATGCAAACCCTCAGCTCAAGCAGAGTCATGTAAGACAGGTTGCACAGTTGGGATTTTGCTTCTCAAAGGCAAGACTCCACAGCCTCTCTGAGCAACCTGTCAAACCAATGTTTGAGAATCCTCACAGAAGAATTTCCTTGTGTTCACATGGGATTCATGTATTCTAATTTGTGATCAATACCTCTTCTACTGTCCCAGAGTACCACAAAGAAGAGTCTGTCTTCTTCATTTGTGCCCATCAGGTATTTGTATACAGTGATGAGATCCCACCTAAACTTTCTCCTCTCCAGGGTGAACAGTCTCAACTCTCTCAACCCTTCCTCATATGAAAAATGCTCCAGACCTTTATTCATCTTTGTGGCCCTGCACTTCATTCTTCATGGACTAGAGAGCCAAGAATGGGATGCAGTACTTGAAGTCGGCCTTGGCTTCCTTACCCTATCACTGCAACATCAGATAACAACTCTGTTCTTTCTGGATCACCCACCTACTTCCACCTCTTGTACACGTACTTTTACTCTCTGAGTTCAGTTCTTGCTCATCCATGCTGGATTCCTTCTTCTTATGCTTGGTTTTCTACTTATCAGGATGGACCATGTCAAGCATTGGAATATGCTGCCCCAAGAAGTGGTAGAGTAACCATCCCTGGAGGTGTTTAAAAGACGTATATATAGATTTGGCTCTTTAGGACATGATTTAGTGATAGGCTTGGCAGTCCTGTGTTAATGGTGGGACTTGATCTTGCAGGTCCTTTCCAATCTAAAATATTCTGTTATTCCATACTTTATGACTATATCAAGCTTTTCCAGTTACAGACTGAGATCTTGACATGCATCTCAAATGGGGTCCGAGTTTTGAGTCCATTATTCCCTGTGAGCTTTTTCCTCACCCCAAAATTTCCCAAGTACCTATTTTCCTAGGTGAGCAGTTTCCTGTATTGGTAGTGGGGCCCTTGTTTGTGTGAGTGGTTTCCCTGGGTTTGCCACACAAGCTGTCTGTTGCCTGCTTTAATTGGAAGTGCTTGAGACAAGCCGGGGACAAGAGAGACTGGTTGGCACTATACACATAATTGCTACTGCTGTAGTGCCACGTGCACATGAAGTGCTAGAAATTGGCAGTGATAATAACACAAAGTGATAATGAAGAACTTGGTGAACATTTGCCAAGTCACAGCACGTCTCCAACACAGCCGAATGGATTTTAGAGGCTGCATTCAGATGAGAGTAGCAACAAATCCCAAATGACTTCTCTATATGTCTTAATTCACCAGAATAGAGCTCTCATGTGTAATTGTGATGTACCTATTTTAAAGACTATAAGTAGAACAGAAGATAGTGAAGACTTTTCTTTATTCCACTCAACAAAAGATATATGAAAGATAAAACACTTGGAAAATAATTGATGAAGAATGAAGCTGACTTTGGTCTGAGAGAGTAAAACAGTGAGGCTGTTGAAAGCTGCCATGCTTTTCATGATAGCAGAACAATTAAAATGAGCTTTGAGGATATTGCATCCAAGTCTGCTAAAAATCCTAAACAAATAGACTGAGAAATGAGCCTATTTTGCATTCATTTGCAAGTCTTACTTTATCATTGGTCTAATAATATTTGAGAAAACACAGACTTTATCATGAGACTATGCCATTAAGTCTACAAGTATATAAGCAAATGAGCCAGAAAAGTAATTAATTTTCTCCTGAAAAACAAATTATGAGAAAACACTTTTAGAGACGAGCCATTTGCAAAAACAGAGCTCTTAATATGTGGGAAAAAAATGTTTCCAGAGTCACAGTAATTGATAGCAGTGTGGCTTTTTTTCTCTATTTGATTGTTCATAATGTACCAAAAATTCATCCTATTTGTCTGAAATTTTATCAGCCTTAAACAAGTGATCATGAAAATTTCAACTAATATCACTTATTGTCTCAAAATTTTCCTGCTGCAGTGGTCTTCCTTGGAATAAGTTCATCCAACTCTTTTCTACAAGATCTGAGGAAACATAAATTTTCCTGGGTTAGAGGACAGAGAAGGGACATGACACTGCTGAGCTGAGGGAGGGAACTAATCACAGCCCTTGCCCAAAAGTGTGGTGGTGATGGCATGAAGATAGCAATACCTACAGATGGAGAAAAACTCATAGACACTGAAAGACTGAGTGACACAAGTGGCATGGGTCAGCAAGAGAAATCCTAACTGGATATATGCAAAATATCTCTTCAAGACTAAATGGGTGGCTGGAATATGCTTCCCTGAGAGGCTGTGGAATTCTCATCCTTGGAGATTTTCAAAAGTGTCCTGCATAAGGCCCCAGGAAACCCGACCTGGTTTGAAATTAGCCCTGCTTTGAGGAGGTTGGAATTTGGAATTGCTGACATCTGAAGAGCTTTCCCATCAAAAAAAATTCTGTCTGTTTATTTTAATGTTCAGTAAACACTACTTAATCACAGTGTAGAAGATCTCACGTGACTGTGGGTCATATGCAAACCCTGGATGCTCTTTAGTCCCAGACTAAAGGGAACAGAAAACAGTAAGAACTCTTTCTCACTTAGTAGATGACTGCCTACATTTAATCACATGGTTTATCTCATGGTTTGTCTACCATATCACCATGACAAAAGACAAACAAAATACCATATTCTCATAGAATGGCTAGGGTTGGGAAGGACCTTAATGATCATTTTCATCCAATGGGCAGGGACACCTTCCAGTAGACCAGGCTGCTCAAAGCCCCATCCAACCTGGCCTTGAACACTTCCATGAATGGATCATCCTCAGCTTCTCTGGGCAACCTGTTCCAGTGCCTCTGAGTAAAGAATTTCTTCCTAACAGCAAATCTAAACCTGCTGTTTTTCACAATCTACACTTATTACCATAACACACATCACAAATGACCTCTTACTCCCCTAGTGTTTGTAAAATCAGAGGCAAAAATAAAGAAGCTTATTTTAGGTGGCATGAAACACTTCTTGATTAGAACCAGGTGAAGGAGTGAGAGTAAATGTGCTCTAAACCAAACCATTTCAAATGATCGGGACTCACAAAGAACTTAAACACTTCCAAACAGTGTTGATGGATAACTGTAGTTTGCTCATGCAAAAATATAGTAATAAGGTTTATTTCATCAGCTGAAAGCAAAATACATGGTAAAAGAGCAAGCAACAGTTATTTTGTGGTTTGCTTTTTCATATTTGTTTAATTACTGCTCGCTGCCTGCCCATGGCATGGCTGTGTAACTTGTGCATCTCAACTGAGACAAATGCTGACAGTGCATGTGGGAATGATGATAAAATTAACAGAGCAGCCTGGGTTGCAAGGGACTTACCTCAATGTTCTTCTAGTTCCAACTCCCCTGGACAGGAATGCCTTTCACTAGACCAGGTTGCTCAGAATCTCACCAGACCTGGCCTTGAACATTTTCTGGATAGGGGCACTCACAGCTTTCCTGGGAAACCTGTTCCAGAGCCTCAGCATCCTCACAGTAAAGAATTTCTTCCTAATATCCAGTCTAAACTTGTCCTCAGTTTAAAGCCTTTCCCTCTTGTCCTGTCCCTACTTGCTTTCTTTCCTGTAGGCTCCCTTAAGGTGTTGGAAGGCCTCAGTTGATCACCCCAAAGCCTTCTCTTTTCCAGGCTGAACAATCCAAATTCTCTCAGCATTTCCTCACAAAAGAGGGGCTCCATCCCTCTGATCACCTTGGTGATCTCTGGAGTGGCTCCAGCAGGTCCCTGTCCCTCCTGTGCTGGGGGCCCCAGAGCTGATGCAGCTCTGCAGGTGGGGTCTCAGGAGAGCAGAGCAGAGGGGCAGAATCCCCTCCCTCACCTGCTGCTCCCACTGCTTTGGATGCAGCCCAGGACAGCTTTGGCTTTCTGGGCTGTGAGTGCACGTTGCTGGGCCATGTTCAGGTGTTGAACAGTTCTTTCTTGAATCAAAGAGGATTTGTGGACTTCTCAACCTCCTGGAGGGAGAAAATTTTCTTCCATGTGCAGATGAATACTAAACTGTCTCTAATTAATAATCCTTGCCTGTATGGGAGCTAATGGTAAATATTAGCTATTTTAAAAGCCTGTGTTAATAAGTCTGTAATATGTCTCTTACTCTCTGTCTTTGTTGAAACAAATTCTAGTCATCTTTCCTCTTAATTTCGGGCTGTATTTTATTTAGGCTTTTTTTCTTAACAGTTTTATTTGATCACTTCAGCATTAATAGAATTTGAGAAGGTATAAGCATGAACAATCTAATTCCTTATAGAAGAAATTCCCTGTTCTCAAAAGTTTTCTTAGTGACTATTGAAAGATATTTTCATATCTTTATAAAGAAATACAGGAAGAATAAAGGAAGTAATTGTCTTTCATTCTTAGCAGTATTTGGAGAAATGACTCTTGTCTTTCTCTATTTGGAAGTAGGCATATTTCCTTTTCTTTCCAACAATCAGTTTCTATTAAAGATTTTGCAAGGACAAATCTCAAATTCCAATAACTAATGTTCATCCATTTTACAAATAACAAAGAAATCTATAGAAATTTAAATAAAACAGACATTACAAAGGAATATTTCCAACATTCCTTCAAAATACTTGCATATTTGTATTTACAAAATTAATAAATTAATAATTATACAAGAGAGCTTTGGACTATTATTTTTCTTCTCTAACTGTTTGGCAAATGTCAAATTATTAAAGCCTTTAAGTGACCTGTTCCTTTTCAATGCAGCAAGTCTTGGCTAAACCTGTTGCTGCTTTATAGAGGCCGCAGAGCATTCTATAACATAGTTACACAAATTGGACTGGTAAAAAAAAAACAAGGTAACATATCAAGAAATGGCATCTACATCTACCCTGAGAAAATCTACAGTTACTGGTGGGGGGGGTTTACGTCATTGAAAAAATTACCATGTCCTTTTAGTGCTACCAGGGGAAAATTGGAAAAGGATCCTTCTTTAATTTTGTAGTTAGGAGACACCAAGGATCAATCATTTGTCATATTCAGTGGAAAGCAGAAGTGTTATCTGAATGCATGAACTGTGCATATCTTGCTTTAACTGATTACCTCAAGATTATGAAGTTAGGTTTGGTCTTAATGATGAAATTTTTCTAATGTGTTTCTATCTTTAATTTAAGTAATATATAAAATATCCATCATTATGTTCTTTTTTCCCAGGTAATTCATATGAAACAAGATATATGAATACTGGGTGCCTCAACTGGAAGGATTTCAATGAAAAATTACCCTAGTTAACTGAAAGAAGTAATGAAAGGGGGGAAAATTATCTTAATAATTCATCTGTAACTGCTTTTATGAATACAGGGTTACAAATAATAAATACAAATATGATATAAATACAAAGATTAGATATTACTAAAACAAATATGCAGATATAAATGTGGAAACAGATATAATTTATCCAAAAAGTAGTTTGTTTAAATGTCTTTCCATCAAGGACTATGTTCAATAATAGTTTATTTTCCAGCCTGAAGATATTCAAAAATTCGATTCCCTGTTTGTTATGGGATTTACTGTTGTATCTTAATTTGGAGAAAAATGACTATAATGCATTAAAACTTTTCTTCAACCAAGCGAAAGCAGAGGCTGGGTCTGTATTTAGAACAGTTTTCCTATAAATGAGAGTGACATTACTTAAGAAACAAACAAGAGCTATTATTTCATGTCATTTACTCTTTCATTTCAGGGAGGATTAAGATTTTATCTTTAGGGTAACTAATAATGTATTAATGGTATTCAATATCAATTGATTAATATTCAACATATGTCACAATATTACAATTCATTCTGAAAGTATTTCTCAGCTACCTGGTTAACATAAAAATCCCAAACAACTTCTGAGTTTATTTCAGAAACCAATCAACCCTTTTCTATGTCATTTACCTTTGAGAAGATAAGAAGCTTACAAAACTAAAATTACAGTGTTTGTTCAAAAACTAATCTCCACTGGTCTGATTTGCCATCAGCCCCTCTCCAACCAGCAACAACATTTTCAAAGATTCCCTTCTCCCATGGCCAATATTTCACTTTCCTATTTCAATTCTTAGAGCAATATATCAAAAGCTCTTATTTCTTAAAATACTGAAATAGAAAAAAGAGATAAAGGTAATATTTAATTTCTTATGTAAAGACAGAATACTGGATTTGTGTGGGGGAGAGAGGCATAGATGGGAGAGGACTAGATTGCTTGTGACCATGACAAACCAAACTAGTCTAAGCTGGTACTCAAAATCCTGTTAGTCCTTAAAGCAGGGTAGGAGGAAAACAATACCATTTGTTACCCAGCTGCACAGCAGGACCCAGAGAAACTGCTGCTCTGCATTCAGTACCTGAGAAACTGGTAGCTGCAAGATCTGCTTGGTGGAGTGCCTGTCAGCTCCAGAGACCTTCTGTCTGCCATGCGCAAGCTGTCCTCTAGGTCAAAGACACATACTTTCACTAGGGTGAATTTCTTTACCCTCCAGAAAATGTCTTGGAGTGGTCTTAATCACACTGTGGTCTGATCCACACAGACAAAGGCCATCCATGAAGGTTTGATCCAGCCTGGTCAAACCAGGGACCTGTCTTGTGCAGAGAAGACACCATCATCCATGAGAATGGGTGTAAGATTAGCGTGATGTATGTCATGTGTGATGGAATTTAGAGGGGAGGAGAAAGCTGCTGAAAGACTGAACATGTCCATGTGCATGTTCCTTCAAGCTGTACAGCTTATGCCTTAACCAAACCAGTATACACAACACTTCTGGCAGGGTTGGCAGAGTTACCAGAGACACTTACCAGTACAATAGAAAAAAAATAACTCTGACTCTGGGTGCAAGAGCAGAACATCAGAGAGGATATAGGGAGCTTCACAAATACTGTGTCTTGGTGTACAACATTCTGCCTTCAACATCTAAATAAAACTGACCTGTGCTCCCTCCACAGGTCGTGAAAGATCACAGAATCATAGAATGAAAGGGTAGAAGGATCCCAAGGATCATCTGCTCCAAACTTTCTTAGCGAATCCTGATCTAATCAAGATGCCCCAGACAAATCTCAGAAGTATCCCATGTGGGAATGCTGACATAGTGCAAACATTCTAGCCATACTCCTGACTGTCTCCCAGTTTAGTTTTGGTATTGTTGGAGGTTTTGTTTATTTGGGGTTTTGGTTTGCTTTTTGTGTTTGGATTCAAAATTCTTTGTTCTAGAGGTACAGTCATTCTGGAAACCTTGTAGCTCTGTCTGTAGAGATTGCACTTCAAGTGTTTACCTGAGAGGCAAGGCAATGTAGCAGGAGATTGATTCACTGGCAAATCTGACAGCCTCTGGACAAAACCCATCTGTTGTCATCCCAGCCTGGATTCCCAGAGATGCCCAAAGCAGTGAGAGCCCCAAAGCAGTGAGTGGGTGGAGGTTGGTTGAGCCTTGTAGGACAGCTTTGTTTGATCTCTCTTTTATATCATTAACAATTACAGATGCACAAAAGCTTACCTGGCAGTTAACAGAGGACCACCATTCCCCACTCACAAGCACACAAAACCAGAGAACATCAGCCTAAAAACATGTTTGGAATGAAAATCATGTTCCACCTAGTGTTAGCATTTATCTCGATGTGAACAAGATCACATCACTGAACATTTAATTCTGGTTCTCATGGGTCTTTTGTCTAGACTGAACATTCACCTTGAAACATACTCATAATTTAAAAAAAAAAAGAGAATAATCATTGTATTTAAAAGCAAATTCACAGCAGTCACTGTGAAGCAGTTTACCCTGCTTTCACACTCTGCTAAAAAAAAATTACTAAGGCCATTTATATCTCAAGACTAGAGGTGCATCAGTACCATTTCCACTGACATGTCATCAAATTACTTTAGGCACCAAGAGTGCTCTTTATTCCCAGACAAGACACAATTTCACTTATCATTTAAGTAGAGTTCCTAATCTGCAATTTTTTTTCAAAAATATTTAAATAATATAAAGAAGAAAGAAACAAAATCTATACCTTGCTCAAGTGATAACTGAAGGAAAAAATTAACATTTTTCAGATCATGGTGAGGCACTGGAACAGGTTGCCCAGAACACTGTGGTTGCTCTGTCCTTGGGAGTGATCAAGGCCAGGTTGGATGGGGCTTTGAGCAACGTGGTCTAGTGCAAGGTGTCCCTATCCATGGCAAAGGGGTTGGAAATAGATGATTTTTAAGACCCCTTCCAACCAAAGCCATTCTATGATGATGACTTTACCTCTGATAAATGCTAGAATTTCTTCACTTAAAATAACAAGTGTCAAAAAAAAAAATCTTAAATGTAACTACACATTTAAGCTTTGCTTCTGCAATTGCTTCAGGCTCAGTAATGCACAATACTTGCAGGAATTTGAATATATTTGAAGCCTTCTGGTTTTTTAACCTGTGTATGTGTTTGTCTGTTACAAAATTCTGCCTCTAGAGGTGAGCAGACACCATGTGCCACCTACTTTACCATTTTGCTTCAGAGGTTTGACTTACTGAGGAGTAAGCTTAATGCAAATAAAATTATTTTCCCCTCCTGGCATTTGGCAGTCACACAGAAATGCAACAGAAGAGCAGAGTATGAGAGAAAGTCACTTCTCAGAACTGTGTTCAGAAAGAATAGCAAGCATTAAATCCAAAATGAACCATCTGTGACAACCCCTAAGCAGTGCCTCATTTCAGTAAGTGCAAGCCTGGGAATGAAAGTGAAAACTGTATGTAACTGTCAATTAAAATAATCTAATATGGACTTTACTGCTTCTGGAGGGGGGAAGTGCACAGATTTTCTGGAAGCCCTCACCTTTTGATTTTCTTGGCGTAAATTTTACAGTTCAGGAGAACGGAATGACATCTGTAGCCAACATATATTACATACCTCATGGGAGGAAGGGTGCTGGAAGAGGCATTTCCATTGTGGATCACCTCTCAGTAGTCCATGTATATCTGGAATAAGAAAATGTAACTTCACATCAAAATTAATTCTAAAACAAGTTCTAAGAAAAGAGTAATTTCACATCAGACAAGGTATTTACCATTCCACATTTGGGAAAAATGTATCTTACAGTTGCATTTAGAAATGAAATCCGGAGAGTTCTGTCGATTCACTCAGACCATAAGAAACCAGGGCAATGGCAGCATAGTCAAGGTAAGTAGAAACACATGGAAATTCCTGCTTGCCCAAACACTGTATCTGTATATATATAGTGTACATTGACTGGCTACACGTTTGGGTTTACAGGATTTAAATGGCATCAAAATTTGGTCCTCAGAGTGTTCAGCAGGCAGTTCTGGGAAAGGGCCCAGAAGAATTCCATCAGTAATCATCAAGACTCTGTCATTTTATAAGATACAGGTTGCTGACTGAAAAAAATATGTATTGTTAGGCAGTAAAATTGTAGTTTTAGTCCTTATTGAATTTGGACCTACGCTGCAAGCTGTAAAAAAAGCTCAGCTAATAGAACATTGTGTATATTTATTGAATATACAGATATTGAATATCTGGAAAATACCCCTGAGACAGCAGCTCTCAGTGCTGCCAGAATACTTTCCCTAAGCACTGAACCAGAGTTGTATGTCTATAAATACCAAGTATGTTTCAAGGCCTTCCATTTTAATGGGACTACTTTGTAAGCTATTTTGTCACCTGAATGAGTATATGGTTATTTAAGAATGTAAAAATCTTAAAGGTATTTTAAATTCTGTTAACCATCAGGTGGTAATTCATGTTTAAAATAAGACAGTAATATGGCAGTAGCACAAGCTCTGCTTGCCTTTGTGTTCTGGTTTCAGCTGGGATAAAATTAGTCTTCTTCTTTTTAGAACAGTGCTGTATTTTGGATTCAGGAGGAGAATAATGTTGATAACACTGATGTTTTGGCTGTTGCTCAGTAGTGCTCACCCTAAGTCAAAGAATTTTCAGTGGCTCATGCTCTGCCTGTGAGGAGCTCCTCAAGGAGCTGGGAGAACGTGCAGCTGGACAGATGATCCAAACTCTCCAAAAGGAATTTGGAGAGTTTATATCAGCATAAAGTATCATGCTGATATAAACTGGGGAATTTGGATGGGAAGAGCTGATTGGCACTGGGTGACAGGCTTGACTCCTTCAGGGGGTGGTGAGCACTGGCGTGCATCACATGTTCTTGGGTTTTCTTTTCTTTTTCTCTTCTTTGATTTGCTTTGCTTCTCTCATTTTCATTTTATTATTATACTCTTTTTTTCAATTACTGAACTGTTTTTATCTTAACCCGCAAGTTTTTACTTTTTTTTCTGATTGTTCTCCCAGCTGACTGGGGGAAAGAGGACTGAGAGGGTGTCTGCATGGTACTTAGTTGTCACTGGAGTTAAAGCACAACACTTAAATATCCAGGGCCCCACCACAATCAAAGCCTGTTTGCAGGACTCAGCAGTGAGAATGCCTTTCTGTGCACGCCTTTGGAGCAAATCAGGGACTTACCAGGATCTCCTTAATGAGAGCCACCCCAAGGCACGGCTATGACTACATCATACACCCTGAGATCTCAGCTGTAACCCTTTTTTCCAGGTATTCCTTTCAAGATGAAGAAGACATGTTCATGGTGGTTGATCTCTTACTCGGAGGTGACCTGCGTTACCACTTGCAGCAGAACGTCCACTTTAATGAAGGAACTGTGAAACTGTACATTTGTGAGCTGGCTCTTTCCTTGGATTATTTGCAGAGATACCACATCATTCACAGGTGAGTGAATTTCATTTGAGGAATGGGCTGCTTGCTTTTGTCAGAGCAGAGGAGTTTTATCATATATCTGAATTCATAGTTCTGTTTATTCAGAACCTCTGAAAAGTTTCCATTGCTATTCAAGTGTGGAACTTGTCTCTGAAAGGTTTTATTTTTAAGTGCTTTTCTTCTGTCCAGACCCATTTAGTAGCCTTGTATCCTTCTCATACTGCCCTTTTCTCCTTCTGATCTCATACTGTTATGTACATTTTACACTATGTTCTTTAAATACTACAGACAACCCATAACAGCATCCTGATTGCTTTTAATTTATGTTTAATTCCCCAGTGCCCCAGTGTTACTGGACACAAAAATGTTGTAATCCAGTACAAGAGCTTCCCATAACAACATCAGAGAATGGTTTTGGAACCTAAAGCTGAGAATAATATTTTTACTTGCAGCATCTGCATGAAGATCAGGAGGAAGAGAGGTGGGGGAAGTAGGAATAATAGTACAAATCAATTGGAACAATGATAGAGGCTCCAACTTTTTTGCATTTTTTTATGTTACAGCAATCTGTTAGGTTTTCTGCCATACAGAAGCAAAGATGGTATTCATTTCAAAAAAGGTGTCAGGAAGCAGGGTCTGTTTTCCTTAAACATTTTGGCATTTAACTGAAGCAGCAGGGACAACTTCTATTTTTATGTTAACGGAGCAACTATGAAATTATAAAATTATGGGCTTGAACCTTTATTTTACTCTTTCTTAGGCTAAATTCAGGATTATCTTTTCTGATTTAGAGTGGAATGAATGCAAAACTACAGTTTTGTGCACACAAAATCTGGATGTGATTTTCAGTGACCAAACTAAAACAGGTTTTCAGAGACCAAACTAGACTAAGTTGTGCCATAGGTCTCCCAAATTCCTTTAAATCCTCCTTGAATGCCTTTAAATGCACTAATGTAGAGTTTTCATCCACTTGCCAGAGCTGCCTCCTGATTTTGCAAAAAAGATACAATACAAAGTATAGTCTGACTTTCATATGAGGAATGGTCAGCATGAAATCTATCTGAGCAGAGATGCAATGGTAGGTGGGTATTTTGTGCTACTGAAACTGTGCTAGACAAAATTCCACTAAACATTGCAACCCTTGTTTTGCTTGAAATTAAAATTCCAAAAATAATAAAACTTGCAAATATTGTGAGAAAATCCTTTAGTACACTGCTACTATTTTAGTACATTTCCAAGTATTTTGCATAAATTTTCTTTTCTCAGGGAGTATTTTAAAAGTGGATTTCAGAATTACAGCTGATCTTTATTTCTAATGCCTTAAGTAATGTTCTTGGTGAAAAACAAATTGATGAGATCTTTTATGCAAATAGGCTGGCAAAATATTCATGAGACAATCCAGTTTGCAATCAAAAATTGTATTTAGCTAGAAATCTGTATCTCAAAAATGTATCATAGAAAAGCCTGAGAAAGTTGACAGATGTCTGGAAAGAATGAAGGACTGGATTGAAGTCATTGTGGTTATTCATAGTTTTTTGTGACAGTATCTGCCTTGTCATGGTCCCACTATAAAATTTCTGTATTACTTAATCATAAGAAGTAAACTCTTGACTTATTTTCTTCTTTGAGTCATAGTGGTTCAACACTTGCTGATTTGTGGTGGAAGGAATGGCCATCCAGAGCTGGTTGTTGGCTGGATTTGGGGGCAGGTTCTGGGGTTTGGATTTTGCTTTCACTCTGCACCAAAACTTTTGACAGAAAGAGATGAGACAAATTAGTTCTCTCTCAGCCTGCAGTGCAGGGTACTGAGTGGTTAGTTAGGATTGCTGTCTGGGGATCTGGTTCAGGATTCTGTTGTGTTATGGAAGAGATGTTTATTTTGAAGCTGACAGTCCTGAGATACGAGTGTGTCTGTCCCACTTCACTGCTAAATGCCCAAATTACCCAACTGTGGCATGAGGAGTCTTTTGCCTCTCATCTTCTCACCAGTTACCACAAAATCATAAGTGATCCACACACCAGTGAACATGTTATTTACCCAGGCGAGCCCCAGAACATTCTGCCTTCTATCTCACCACCACCTGGAACAACAATCTGTGGGATGGGTCTTCAGCTGCCTTAAATCTCTGTAACATCTCTGTCATCAAGAGTGCAGTGCTGACTTAAATTAGTTCAGGAGCAGAGCCAGCAGTGAGGCAGATTGAGGACACATCTAGTCATTCCTTTATCATTGCAAACACACCGTCTTCTTTGGAAGGGAAATCAGTGATCTGCTTGGTGCTTATACTTTGTGGCCACAGACTTCAGCAATATCACTGTTACAAGTGCTTCCAGTCAGCATTCACATGCTGACCTACAAAACTATATTAGATCTTTCATTTTAAAATGAATGTGTTGGCAGCAAAAATTTAAAAAAACTGTTAGGAAGTCAGAGAGTCATTGAGAGAGCTCACTCAATGATATCTTCACTACAAAAAAGAATAGTTGAATGATTTATCAGACAGGCTTGGTGGCTTTTCAAGCTGCAGTGTCATAAAGAACTGAATATATGGGGTGTGAATTGGGAGTTAACTCCTAATATACATTTGTGTATGACATGTGTTCAGGTTTCCATTAATTGCATCCAGCAGCATGACAGAAAGGGTTTTTCTAGGTTGACCTGTGGCCTCAAGAGTTTGCTTCAAAAGGAAATGGTACTGAAGGGGACAGCAGTTCCCAGGCACGTATGAATGGATGCAGAAGTGTAGAGATCAGTTCTTTGCCAGCTCCCCTTGGAGATGCCTTGCAATGCCTCTGTGTTTGTTGATGTGATTAGTGGTGTGTACTTTGAATATGGCAATCATTTCAGCAATAGGACTATTGTTACTGCAGGGACAAATTTAGCCATAAATAGAATAAAACCTGCTACTGTTCTGGTGTATTTATGAAACTTGCAATTTTTATTAATCACGTCCATGTGTATAAAATCCGTATTTGTCATGCATAATTCTACAATAGTGGATTTATTTATTATGGCACAATTATAAAAGCTGCTCTGTGTCTCACAGCTCTATTGTAAATGTTTGCATTTGCATGGTTCACCCAGAATTACAAAAAAATTTAAAAAGAAAAAAAATCTAAGTTTCAAGCTATTATTTGAAGACTATTCTGGGTAAATTTTTCACTTAACTTATACAACAAATAATTTAATATTGAGATTGTTGGTCACAGGTAAGAGTTATGCTGAAAACCCTTATTTTCTCACAGCCCTGCTGTAATTATATTTTATCCACATTTCTCACATGAAAAAATAGTTTTTTTAAAGCTGCGTGGGTGGTATTCCTTATAGACCCTTGGATCCCAGTACACACAGAAAGACTTTTTACAGTATACATTATCTTAAATATTCGCAAATTTTGGATCAAATCCAGAATTCTGCTGTTTCAAGATGGTATGACTAAACTCATCCCTTCCAGAACTTGGTTGTATAATGCCAGTGAATAGTGTATTGGACAAAAGTTTTCTCATCAGAGGCTGAATAAACTTATTTCAGCCATGAGTAACTCAACCTCCTCCTTTCACAAATGTTGCTGTTCATACATTTCAATAAAACCACCTGCCTCCTCACCAAAGTAGGCTGCCTGTTTCCATTCAGCAAGTTCTTCCGGCAGTAGCTCCAGTGTTCTCTCTTCCAGGATGCTCTTGCAGCTACAGCCTTGGCTCAGAGCAGTTCTGGCCCTGCAATGCTGTGGCTGCTGCCCTGGTAACATGCTCATGCTGAAAAAATCACATTTTCTCTTTCTAAGGGGCAAGTGTTAAGTGCATTGCCCTCACAACTTTTCATCATCGTCTGGCTCCATTGGTTTTCTGCTTAGAGAGGAGGCTGGATGTGGCAGATGTCTGGAATGGAAATTGCAGTAACCTTCCAGCACAATTTTAGGATACTGGATGAGCTCTTTGATCATTATGCCCAGGATACTTTTATTTTAGTGGGCTTTATTTAACACAAAACTATTCATGTGTGTATGTGTACATATATAAGTGTACATAAAAATATATTTGGAGCACAATATGACTGGAATCAGCCTGGCTTGGCAGGTCTGTGCTTTGTGGCTACTGTGATCACCAGTCTGTTTTCCATTCCTCCAAGTTCTGCTTCCAATGGAGAGTAGCACCAGGAGTTATTCCAATTCTAAGTAACTCAATAGCAGTGCGGGATGGGCCAAAGCTAATGGAAAATGGTGGCAAATTTATCATTGCATTTTCCTCTGCCAGATGATCCACTGCAGGGTGAGGTTGTCTGGCTGCTACCAGCTAGAAAAGAGGCACTGTGTGTTCAGAACTGGACCTGTTTGTTGATTATCATTGAGTCTTCCAAGTTGTTCAACAGTCTGGTGAAACAAGATACTGCATCTAAATGATGAGACACTTCTTTAAAATAGGCCTTCCCTGTCTCACTTGTGAAAACATACAAAAAAAGAATAAACTCTACTTAAAAGGGAGCCCTTCATAATATTTTCCAATAAGTATGTAAGCAGTAAATAGTTTTGAAAATTACTTGGAAATGGAAAATTTGCTCCTAGTTTTTCACAGGTGTCACAGGCAGAATAGTATCTACCTGTGATTTAGCTGGACATACAAAATAAAACAGTTCCTTACAGATTTCTGCTCATACTAATAGTCTTTTACTTTCTGGTGAGTGTGTGTAGATGAAGAAAAAATGTAGTAGGGTCTGAAGCAAATAAACCAGGGAAAGAATAACCATAATATGACTACTATTCATAAGCAGTATCAAAGATCATAGCAGATCAAGAGGCTCGTCCACTGAATTGTCTTAGTTCATGTTCCCATGTCTCTTCCACTTCATTGTATTATGTTCTTTCAACAAGTGCTAGCCCACATTATTTTGAAGAAAAACTACAAGAACTGAGAAATGAGCTACATAAAAGAAGTAAATCAGAAAACATATCAAAAACAGTCAAAAAAGAAGCACCATGCAAACCATAAAGCTGTGAACACCTGCTGAATGTTTATGAGCCAGCCAAGATGAAAAAAGAAAGCAATTCACAAATTTTAGACAAAAAGGGGATTTAAATTTCAGTCATGCACTTAACAAAGAATTAGATACCACAAGATACAAATACACAGAGAACAAGCCTTTCAGCTTCTGAACGAAGTTCTCTCCCTACAAGGAAAAATTAATTGTACTTCTGTTTAGCTACAGAAAAACTTACCAGATAAGATACTGTTAATAAATGAATTTGGTTTGGAAATATACTGAGAATTCCATATACAGAGTATATAAACTACTAATAAAGTAAAACAGGCTGTATTGGGAAAGAGACACAGGGAACACTCTGAGGTGCATGATGTCCTGTCAGCAGCTCCAGTTCCTGCCACTGTCACAGATGCAGTCTTTTATTGTGAGCCTGATGTACTCTCCCTTCCTCACTGAGGTGAAATACCTGAGGATGCCCATCACACCTTCAATACCCCACGGCTGAGACAGCCCCACTGAAGCCATCAGGGAATTGCTTGTTTTCTTGCAGTTTTGAGTAGATGAAGTCACGTCTTGTCCCTTTCCTTCATCTTCCCTCTCTCATGATTGTAACATCAAGGCCATCTTAAATGTGTGTTTGTGACATACACAGCACAATAGTTGGTTTTCTTATTGATTGCTTCTCTATTTAAAATCAGATGCCCAGGCAAGTGTAGATATGATATAGTCATGTATAAGTCTACAATGCCCTAGTGATGGCATTGTGATTTTAGAGATTCTCTTTTTGTTGTTGGTTTCAGCTAAATTACAATGAAGTGGGGGAGGAGTCAGGTAAATCTTTTAATCAGTGAAAGAAAATGTAATTTAGATCATGTTGTTTGAAATTCTTTCTAGAAAAATTAGTAACTCTTTCTTCTATATTCATGTCATACACTCCTTTGTGTCTAGATCATGTCTACACTTCTGTGGGCGTCTGTTTTTAAACAGAGAAGCAATCAATAAGGAAACCAACTATCATGCTGTGTACACCACAAACAAAATATTGGCTGCACCCTCATGTAAATCAGCTGCCATCACCTGTCTGTGTTTCTGCTTTTCCCTTCTTTAATAATTCTCTTTAATAATCTTTTTACATAAACTTACCCTTTTAGGAAAAGCCGACTTTAGGGCTCATGATATGTATTAAAATACTACATATCCCTACAAATCCCTACAATTCTCCATAATTTAGCATCCTATTGATGGATAATAAAATTAAATGTTTCCTTTCCTTTGTTTCCTTCCTTCCCCCACTCCTCAGTATTCAAATTTTGATCATGAATCATTTTTAGACATTCAGAGACTGAAGCAGAAGATGCTGAAGGAACTAAAGCAGAGCTTTATATTCAAGATTACCTCAGGTCTCCACCTACAAATCTGATCAGGTTAATGCCAGTTTTTTGCTTTAGTATATTTCTAGTTTCTTTGTGGCCAGTTATCAGAGATCTCTTTTTTTCACAGAAATCCATTAAAAAATTTTCTGGTATTGCTTTAAAGCTTGAAGTGATTTTAGTGTGAGCATCTGCCCCCAGCAGATTTATGCCAGCAAAGACCACTGTATTAATAGCATGTTGATACTGTTATGCTAAATATAATAATCAAGAGTATTAATAATTGCATGCAAATAATTTTCACTAAGTAGTTAAAATTATTAGGCACTCTTTCTAGAGAGGCATAACAGTATCCACTCTCTCATGTGGCACTGCTTGGCTTACCATGGTTTTTTGGGCTTCTACCTCCTACCCCAACACTTCCATGCGTCTGAAAGTGGAGGAAAGATCAAATCTGATCCAGAGAGATCAAATGAGCAATGGTGTGAAGTCCTAACTAAGAGAGGAGAGAATGAGAGCTAAGCATATGTGATGCAACATGAATCCCTTTTCCCCAAAGCTCTAGTGTTAGTGTTATAAGTATTCTGGTATCTTTGTATATTGGAAATTTCACCCCACCATGACTCTGAGCAGGCATATTCTCTCCACTGAAATGGCGGATTTGCAGGCAGTGTGCTTGAGTCTTTTTTGTTTGCAGTCAGTGAGGAAATTTAAAATCTTTGATTAAAATATGTAGATGGAAACGGGAATGTGGGAAAAGACTGTAAATTTCATGCTAAGCAAAGTATGAACCAAGATCAACATATGGACAATTGGTTTTTTCTCCTGTTTCTGCTTCAGTGCTGGCAACATATTTTTCAGCTCGGATGAGCAACATACACTAAGTATCCTATAATTCCCTTAGAAATTTCCTTACAATGTAATTTTTTCTAATATATGGCGAAATCAAAAAAACTTATAAAAACATGCACTTTTGCTTGATTTCTTCATGCCTGCAGTAGCCTTCTGTATCTCAGGTGTTAAGTAAACTCTTCATGGTATGGCAAAAGATATTTAATTAGTGGATATTGCAATTTGAGCTTCCTTCATGCCTTGGAAATGCATTCAGAAGCTTTAAGTAGAGCTTTAATATTTTAGGTGAGATGTGGTCTCCTTTGTACAACTTTTAAATTCACAGATACACTGAGAGATGAGAAAGAGTGAGAGTTGTAATTGCGATCATCTGACTGTTTCTTCTTTCAAAATAAATTATCTTGTGAGCAGGTACTGCAATTGAGATACAAATTGCCATCAGTTTTGTTACACTGAAGTTGCCTTTTCACTTTTTTCCCTTGCATCTCTTCTCTCTACCCCTCGGATGTTCCTCAGGACACTCCCTCAAGGTTATTTTCAAACATTCCTATATTCTCTGTAAAATCCTGTCCCAGCTCCCCTGGATGGGTTTTAGAGAGGACAAAGCACAGCAGCTCAAAGCTTTGATGTTGTATGACAGACAGGGCTACTGATGAGCCTCTGCTTCTCCCAACACGTGCATGCACAGCTTACATTTATCCCAGAGGCATTTCCAGGGATAATGCAGTGTGGATAATCATGCTTTCCTGCAGCAGAGGAGACAAGGCAAACCTGCAATTCAGCAGCTGTAGTGCTCTTGCACATGAAGAAATACTGTCAGCAGAGAAAGATATTAAAATACTATGCCAAACTGGGACCTTGCAAGGTGGGAACAGCACTTGGTAGACAGTGCATATTCAATAAACCAAAATTTATTAAATTGGGTTCAGATTAATTGGGTCATTCTTTACAGTGATGACCAAAATCATCTCTACAGTCTGACTAATAATATTGAGAAATAGCCTCTATCCAGTGACTATCCATTTTAATTCAGACATTTATCTCTTCATTTTGTTATAAATGTGAAACTTTTGTAGTGTCCTGAATGCAGAGGAGTTCCTTTCTAGCCCAAGAAAAACAAAATACAAAACCAGATCATCTCTCTTTTTTGGCCTTTCAGAGTGACTATTCTGTGTCTAATCACGTAATAGTCTCAAATTTTATTCCAGTGATATTCTGAGTGTACATATCCCCTTTTTGTCTTTGGGATTTTAATTATAAAGACATTAGAACATAAATGTGAGAGTTATGTGATAAAACTGTGGGCCCTCTTTCTTACTCAGATATTGTCTCTACTCTGCTGTCAGACTGAGTTTAGATTGCAAATATTTTGGGCATCTTCTCTTTGGACAGACAGTAGCAATAAAAGCTAAATTGATGGTAAGATAGATGGATTTGAGGGTACCAAAACAATGACATCATCTACGCGCATGAAGTGGGGCAGAGATGTCCAGAGGGGAACTAGGATGGCTGAGGAAAAGACCAGGGAGTGCAGAGAGTAGGGATGGGCAAGAGAAAACTGCTGTGGAAAGAGTCATACCCTAAAATCCAAAGTTAGGAGTGAGCAGAGTGAGTGAACATAAGGGTGCAGTAACAGATGAAATAGGGGCTTGGTGACAGTATGTGAATTCCCAGTCAGAGGGATGAGATTTACTGAAGGCTAAGTGGTTTTGGGTATGTCTTTCTTTGTCATTGTAGGGGTCAAACAGCCTTATTTACCAGATGTGAAAACCTCTGCTCAGAGCTCTGGAGATAAAAATTAATACATGGACATAAAGATTGATCTGTCTGTGCATTTCTAGAAAAGATGATGATGTGGAGAAATGCAGTTTTATATTTCCTATGTTTCTCCCTCAGGCTGCTACTATAATTAAGATATGATCTTCATTAAAAATATCAGACCAGCAGGACTACTCAATGAGTGCCAGAGGTCTATACTGAATAAAATCCAATAAAAAATAATTGATGTATTGTCAATTATCAGTAACAATTACTAATACAGTCACTTAACAACACTTGCTGAGTGGAAAACCTATCGCCAGGATGCTGCATTTCTCAGCTTTTATGCTAATTAAATATATTAGTTATCTAGAGTTCTGCCTTTAAAACCCACAGAGAGTCACAGCCTGCCTCTTAATTTGAGATGCTGCAGAATTTTCCCCTGGTGGTGCTCCTTTAACTGTCTTCTGCAAATCTCCTAAGCCACAGAAATGCTCTACAGATGCACCCCAATGCAAACACATGCACATACATATGTAAAGAGAGTTAACACTAATTAAAGTACCAGCTTATTTCCCTGTGTCTCAGAGTACCTCTATGGCTGAAACTACAAATTAGGAGCTTGTACTTTAGGAAGTACATTCCCAGCAAACAGTCTTTTACCCTATCATTATTGTTTAATATTTGCTTTTGGAAGAGACAGTGTCAAAAAGGAATAGCATATGAGATCTACTGCTGAGAAATGGAATTATTCAGCCTTAGTTGTCTAGATTTTTGAACCTATACATCAGACCACTGTAACTCTTCAGTTAACGGAGTCATCACCTGTTGTTTCTTCCTATGAAACATTTGGTCACAAATTTCCTTACATGTTGACAAGATGTTAACTCCCCAAGCTGAAATGTGGCTCCAGCTGTACTCAAGAAAAAGAAAGTCGTACCACTATGTGGTATTGCCAGGTTCCCTGCATGCCACCAACAGCTGGCATGCAGGGAAGTCCACCTGCCTTGGAGGGAAGCAAGGAGCCTCTGGGCTCCTTCCACGGATGTCTCCCTCTAAGCCTCACACAGTAGAAAACAGTATAGTACAAAGTTTCAGAAGGTTCATGCTGCAAATGAGAAGGTGTTTTAAATACAGCACAACTAATCATGTATGAAGGATTGCGTTGTTCATGGTGTGAGATGACGTCAAACAAGACAATAAGAGCCCCAAGTGTGACTCCTGCAAGAGGCTTAAACATCTGCCTGCACTTCTGTGATAACACCTTACAGTAATTTGACTTGAGAACATTCTCAGTTGTTTTCATAATTTCCCACAGCATGCAAGATTTTTCTTATGTTTTTAAAAACTTAGTCAACAGTTCACCAATATTTAAAGGAAGGAGTCTATACCTTTTTAGTTGTCTGTCCAAAACAGCCAATCTAGCCAACAAATCTATAAAGCTAGAAGAATTTATAAAGCTTTCAGTTCATCTAAAAATAGGCAGTCATATGAATGGCTTCTGCACTCCAATGACTGTGATGGTTATATATCTAATTGCAATAAATGGGTATATAAATGCCTAAGTCACAGTAGAACCTAATCCAAGTGTTTTAACCTGAGATCAGAATCCCATCTCTATTTTCACCTGAATAAATAGCAATAATCCTTACAATCATTTCAGTGCAAATCGTTACTGTAACAGCAGTTTCTCTGCACAGAGTCTAAATTCACCTTCAACCCTGCTGTATTCTTGTCTACTAATCCAATTAACCAGGATGCTGGCACTACAGTCTGTGGGCTCAAACAGTATTGGTTTCTCATTCAGATTCTTCAAGAGGGGTTAGAATACTTGGCTGTTTGATTTCAGGCAAGAAGCAATATGTTGGTGAGATCTCCTAGAATAGTGAAACTTCTTAGAAGGGTGGTGTACTGAACTAGGAATTTGGTTTATGTCAGAAGTTGCCTGTTATGTCTCATCTGTTCTAAACAGCAATATGTAGTAATACATATGTTTATTTCTCTGTGAGTTTGTTTGCAAATGTTACTTCTTAAAAGCATACAAAATTATTCTTACAAGTAGCTTATAACTAAGATATGTGAAGCTCGACATAGAAAAGTGTCATGGGACTTGTTATTGACATTTCAGGTAGCAGCAGTTCAGTTTTTTAATAATTTATAAAATATAATTTTGTTTTCTAGAATAGCCTGCACCTCCCTTCCTGGTCTATCACAGCAAACTTTTGCATACATTAAATTCATAAAATGACCCAGAAGGGGAAGCATAAGAAGAACATCAAAGTTCACATGTTTGTGGAACACATTCAATATCCTCTTGGTGATATGTCCTGGTTGTGTATGTTATGGATAGAAGGTGATCAGTTGGAGGAATAAATGTCCTAATACTTGTACCCATGTCATAGGCACAAGCCAGCAGGAGATGCTGTCAGTGGTGAGGGTCATTTGGGGCTTCAGATCACAATGAACAGCACAGCCTCATGTGTTTTTTTCCTGATTGCTGGTCTGCTGCCCTGCTCCCTGCTGCATTGTGCTGCTGAACTTGGATCAGCAGAAAATGGACTTATTGGGAAGATTCACTGCTGCATTGAGCCTGAGCACTTGCTGAAAGCTTGAAACTTTCAGAAGCTGCTGTTTCTTCCCTTGCCCTGCATACAAAGAGCATTGTGCTAAACCACTCTTTAGTTGCAGCCATGTTGACTGTAATTGGTTGCTCTATGGTATGGATGAAGGAAACAGCTGTTAAATAATGTGATAATATTGTTGTGGATACTGTTGTTCTAGCAGGTGGCATATGAACTTTTAGGTATAGCAGTTGGTAGAGGGTTTAAGGTAAATATTAAGGATATTTTACAGTAATTTCACACTAATGAACATTGGCTGACAAGCACACCTGTGTGATTGGAATTTTGTTAATTTCCTTTTTGAATTTGCCTGATAAGCTGAGCAAACTCTTAGGGATGCAATACATCTGAATGGATCTATTCCATATTTCACGCAGAGAAGAACAAAGGAACAGCTATATGAATTTCAGTCAGTACAAAACAGCACACTTATGACGCTGGCTTTTTACAACAGATGAAGGCAAATGTGCTTGTCAGTAACAATGCTTTCCTGATTTGTCTTTAGGCAGAGGGCAAATGTCATCAATTTCTCCTCTCATTTAGATTCACACATGGATTTCTGCCTGTGGAAATTGTAAGAGGGTCTATGCCTTCTACTGGAAGGAGACTATCAGTCTTGCAATCGCTGGCAGAGTACACACCAAGTACATTCTTCCTTGTTTCTAGTCAAAAGCTCTCTACACAGGGTCATGGAAGGAAGCATCACCCTTGCAATGCATACACTTTCCTGCTGTACCAGATAATTCTTTCCAAATGCCATGCTCCAGTTAATGCCTAATGACTCGTGCCCTTCCCATGGTTCTCAGAGGTGTCACCTGCTCTTGAAAGCTGATTCACGCAGGGTGGTTTGACCCTTGTACTTTTACACACAGAAGGTCTCAGTAATACTTGACTCTACAATACAGAAATGGTTAGAGTCATCAGCTGTGAGATTATCAAAAATTACTGCTCTGTGGTGATTTTCCATGACTCCTCCACATGACCTGAAGAAACATTTGGCTGAAGAAGCTTTTTATTTGAAATGCAGTGGTGTTTGGCATCATCAGTGTTGAGAGTTGTCTCAGGTTCCCTTCAGCTCTGCATGGAATTCCAGGACCTGTACCCGTGTAACATTAACTCTAGAAAACAGTTCTAGCAAAGGAAGTGCCACATTTGTCATTACTTTAAGTCCTTCAGGCAGAGTGAAAACTAACCATTGCCTGCAAGTTGCTTGTGCTCGTAAATGTTTAGTTGAAAAAGAACAGTTGTGTCAGGAAGACAAATCCTGGACGATATAGCCTGGGCTTTGTTATATAAAAGCTCAATTTATAAGGCTGCAGTGGTACTTTGCAATCCCATTCTCTGAGGTATCATACAGTGCAGCACAGAGGAGACAAAGTACAGATCTACAGACTCCTTTGGGCATATTTTTCTTGTTTTTATAACATTTAAGAATCTTTGCCTATTTTTCTTGCTATTGCAGTATATAATTACCTATGTGGTAAAGCAATTTTGGTTATTCAATAAGAACAACATAATGAAATAGTCTATGTTTAATATTTTTATTTTAATTTGACATCTGTGCAAATTTTGAAGTTGAAAATAGCCAAAGAAGACTATTATCTGGCTATATATGTTCAGATATTTGAAAGTTTAGCTATACGATTCCTTTATTTTATTTAAAAAAAGTAATTTTCTTCAATCTGGGATAACAATATCTACTACCACTATTTATCCAAGTTAAAACTGACAAATATAGTGTTTCCAAAGCCCACTGGCCATCCAGACAAATGTAGATATCATTACTGCCACCTATTGCTATAACGAAAGAATTGAAGATATTTTCATATTTGTATATTTCCACGTGGGGATAAAATTGGAAAATAACAGGCTTGTTCCAGTCAAGGCATTTCTAAATAAACGTTTTGATATCTTCTCTGACAGCTTTATTTTAAGAACTATATAAAATTGGCTAATACGAGTGTTAAGAAAATCTGACATTGTCATGGACACCTGGTAAAAAATAACACTAAATGAGAAAGGAACTCCAGGCACCCCACAGCTCAGCATCACAGACCCTTGTTTCTATATAAGTGGAACTACAATCCCAAGTCTTGAGCCAGGTGTCCAGATTTTCTTTAAATGTACATAGGAAGAGGTGGGGCCTGCAGAGATTTCATGGGTGAGAGCTTTTTCACTTGTCAAAATTATTACAGCAGTTATATGTTTCTTACAGACCAGAAAATGGTCTTGCCACACAGGTTGTCCCACAGAAAGAAAAGGCTCCAAAATGTGATAATGGACTGGATGATGGGACTTAGATTAGGAGCATATGAATGCTTGCTACCAGACAAGTATCTGGAAGTAGTTATGGATTTTTCATTTCAACATTAAAGCCCAGGAGTGGGAATTGTAGAGAAAAATGGAATAATATAATACCTCGTCTTCTCAGCTTATTTTCAGTTTTACTGAATTGTTTAAATTTCAAAATTACAATGATGCACAGGGTCATATAATGTCACAACATTCATTCGAGCAGGAACAGAAGGCTCTGAAGATCTTTTAATGAAAGGAAAGTAAGTGGCAGCAATTACTGCTGAGATCTAAGTGAGTGGTATGTGAATAGGCAATCAGAGGTCTGGAGCTGTCAAAGTCTTTCATTCCCATTCATCTAATAGTAAATAACAGTTAAAAACTCTTACTTTTTATTACTATGACCTTTTTTTAAAGCCATTGAGCAGTTATGGAAACTAGGAGCAATGTTAGTCAGGGACAGAAAAATAAAAAGATAAATGAGTGATGAGGTGTTGATGAAAGGAAGAAAAGATGCATCACACTTCATTAAGGCTATTTCTTGTGTAAGTCCTCCTGGTAGGTGCCCTGCACAGTTCAGCTCCGGAAGATACCTCATTTCTGTGCCACCCTCACAGAAGCAAAATATGTTTGGAAAAGTTAATCTCTTGGCTGTGCAGTGGCTAATATATATTGACTTTTCCTTTATCCAAAGTGTCAATAAATTCAGCTAAAGAAAACCTCAATATCTATGAAGTCACTATTTTTATAAACTGCATGCCTTGGACATTTGTATTATTTGTGAGTGTAATAAGAAATAGGAAGGAAATAAGGTCCCTCTCTGTGAAAATCAGAATTTGCTGACGTTTCTTTCCATAACCAGGAGAAAACCCTTTATCATACATTATATGGTTCACTTCAGTGCTCTGATCCAGTGATGTCTCATGTGAATTCAAATAATCCATAGCTGAAGCTTATATTTCCCCACTCCTTGCCCTTTTTATGGCTGTTGAGAACTGCTATGCACCTAGTATTAATCTTAATGCTTATTTCTATGTAAGGCAAAAAAAATATTATCATTAGACACAACTGCATTATTAACAACAACCTTTAACTCAGTATTTTAAAGATTTTTCCTATGAAACAGTTGGGTTGTTAGCACTAAAGAGAGAAATGTACTAGAAAATTTTAATTAAAGTGGAAACAATGTCGACTGAAGCCACTGTAATCCTTCCACTGACCTTTGTCTGAATCGTGCTTCTTTTGCATCCTTATGAGAATGCAAAATCCATCTAATTTAATTTCTCTGTGGATGTGTTGAAACTATTTTTGAGAAAGAAACCCTTAGCATTCTTCAAGGGCGTGGGTTGTCTTCACTGTCAGGCAATGAATTTTCAGTGATTCACAAGTAAATTTGTTAATTTACTTAACTTAAAAATTAATTGTTATCAATGTGAAGTGGTTGCCAATGAACCAGCCATCAATTTTTTCTTGATAAATTCATGGTTGAATTCACTAGAGATACGCCTTTCTTTTGTAGATGGATGTTTCAAGTGCAGTCAGTAAAAACAGAGACAAAAAGTTATGAAGGCCTGATTGATCATAATACATGAAACCTTTTTTGAGCTTGTAGTGAATTTCAAGATTTAGAGCAAGTGGCATCATCACAAGTTTTTCAGTCTTTTTTTTTAATTATTTAATCTAATAGAGGACACAAAAGTGTGACCTCTGGAAGGTTATTTATGGTCATCAATCCAGGTGAGCAACACAGATTATGCCCTTTTGATGTGTAAATATATATATATATATATATATATATATATATATAAAATATATAATTCCTTTCATTTTGACTAACACGGGCAATAAAGCAATCTAGATTAGGTCATTCCTACTGAGATTTCTCAGAGTCCTCTTCAGGTGATATAATCCTTATTCTTTTATCACTTATGTAGCTAACAACTACTGTGTTACAGCTCTGCAGTGCTGAACTGCTGGGCATTTCAATTTTAACCTCATTTCAAGATGAAGATAGGCTATTTATCCCTACTATTTTCTTCATGAGCATTCAAGCCCCCTGATAGAATTTAAGAGGTGAAAGCTCTCACTATCTGCCAACTGCTACAGACTATATCAAAGCCTCACTAAATTCCACATATACAGTTCTCTCACGAGTTTCTTCAATATTTCATGAACTTCCTTGAAGTCAAAAGGAGAGGAAGTAAGGCAGTCTTTGAACTTGGATACATTATTTTTCATAGACTCATGGTGGAAGGGGCCTCCAGAGGCCTCTGGTCTAATGATCTTCCCAAAGCAAGGTCAGCCTTCAGATCATAACAGGTTATTTGGGATTTATCCAGTCAGGTCTTGAAAACCAAAGATGAAGACTTTGGCTTCTCCACCTCTTGATTTAGAAACCTGCTTCTACTTCACTTAATAACATCAGAAAGAAACTGATGGAAAATGTAATTAAAACTGCACATTCTTGAACCTAATTCCTTTATAACCATTGTGAGTCTTTCCAGGGAGGGCACTCTGACTGGCACATGCAGTGAGCATGAGTTGAGCCACATGCATGGTTTTACTCCATGCAGAGAGAAAATCTTCAAGCCCATGGGATGCACACACAGCCTGGATATCATAGAAGATACAAGCAGATTATTAATTATTCTTTCCTACTTGGAAATTATAAACAGCATCTTACTCAGCTTTCATCCTTCAAGCGGCTTTATTTTGATATTTGTAGCTAAGGCAATTGAAGAAATATAGAAATGGTTTCACAGCCAATATCAACAAGCTACAGTTAAATTTTTTTTCAGTTGTTCACACCTGTGAGTTTCTTCACCCAGACACTGGTTATGTTATGTCTTGTCCCGTCACTGAGCAAAAGACCTTGAAGTTTTCTCTACTCTCATTTCTATGTGGCTCTGATATTTCTGCATACAAAAACAGTTGGAGTAGTACTGGTACAGGCTGACGAAGTTGTGTTTATGAAATCAGTGTCAAAGATATTTTCATAGCTCTGCTGGTCTTTGCTTGATGAATGGTCAGAGAGATGCCCAGAGCATGTCTGAATCCAAACCTCGGAAAAGCCCTTCAATTTCTCCTGTGTGCTGTTTCAAAGTACTTGGATTATGAAATGAGTGTTTCAATTCATGCTCTTAACTAGGGATATGTATAACAGGAAAACTCTGAAGTTAAGGTGCTGTGTTTCATATCCTGCTGTTTAAATATCTTGCTAATGGGAAATTTTTTTCAGAATAATTGATGTTTAATCAAACCAGAATTTCACTTACATAGTATGTTTGAATTTAAATTGCTTAACTAAAGAGGATTTATCTTTTAAATTCACTAAAACAGTGGTTTAGTGAATTTAATTAGAGTATTTGTGTGGAGGAACTAAATATAAAAGACTCCAGAAGCCCTCAGTTCTGAATACATCCAATAACTTGCAATGCACCTGGGATTCCAGGTCTTCATCTTGACCCCATTGAATCCTCTTTGCCCTGCACCTGCCTGGCAGTGGTCAGTGTAAGGGCAGAGCACTGCCCTCGCTCCCCTGCAGTTTTTTAGAGCTTTCAACAAGCTGCCTCTGGAGCACAGAGGTTTTAGTGCACGCTGTAAGCTGGGGACAGTCTCACAGCAGAGAGCTGCTGGAAGGCACATTCTGCCTTGTGACCGTGTGCTCGCCTTTCTCGCCTGCCACTGAATCCGTGCATCTCACACCACCTCAGGCGTGTGACCCCAAAACAGCAGCCTCTTACTTAATAAACTTGTTTACCTTCTGGCTTAAGATAGTCCACGACTTCCACCCATTGTAAGAGCAGTTTAAAGTCGCCTGTTTGCGGTCTGAAGCAGGGTTATGAGTTCCTCAGGTCGCCTAAGGGACTGAGGGGTTATGCTGCTGTGTGCAAGGCCATACGCCCTGTGGTGCCTGCCCCCAGCTACATCCTGCCTCTGAGCAAAATGAGCAAAGCCAGCAGTGGGGAACATCCCTCAGGTGGGAAAGGCTTTACAGTTTGTGCACATCTGTATCAAGGATCAGCCACTGCCTGAATTAGTCATGGAAAGATAAGCACAGATCTAATTTCAGCACTCAACTTTCTGAACATTACAGACACAAACTGAATGAAGAATATATTTGATGATACATACAGTTGTCAAGTGGATTTGTCAAGGTCTTTTCTGGTGGCTATAAAAAATGTCTGTTTAATGGTGCAATACCACTGCTGGTATTCAAATTATTTGAACTGATCTTCTTTTAAAAAAAGGTAGAAAAGGCACTGTCTTGTAATGAGCAATCCCTGGGTGCTGTATTGTTATATACACAGCAATAGCTTCTAAAGATGAATTTCTCCTTTTGATCAGTTTTATTCTTGGTGATGTGCTAATGACTGTATAATTCTAATTCTTAATTTTCTTAAACTGGGGAAATGAGTTTGGAATGCAGTTGAATCACTGAATTTAGGAGGCCACAAAAAGACCCAAATGTACTTGTGTATGATCCCAAATCTTTTTACCCATGTCAGCAGGGCAGAGCCAGTTTATGCTTGTTAAAATTTCGAAGAAAAGTTTAAAATATTTAATTCAGCTGTCAAAGCTATTACTTACTTACTTCAATGGAAGGCTATTGCTGTATTTTCAAGTCATGAATCAACCACAAATGCACAGGAAATCCCAATTCCAACTCTTATCACAAAGCAGTTATCAGAAACTGAAGACCATATTGTCACTAGAAAATATAGAAACCATCTGAGCAGCAGCTCTTTCAAAAACTGTTTCATCAGTTGAGAGATTAGATACATTAAATTTACAACATTATATTTAGAATTGCATGCTAATTCAACCAAACTCAACAAAAACAAAATTCCAAATTCAAACAAAACACAACCATGTTTCATAATATAAACAAATATATTTATTCCTACAGTTTGTCTCACAACTTCATCCATATGAAATTGGGAAGGAAAGATTATAATATGATAAATGATATGCCAAATGATTACAGGGAACAGGAAAGACAGAACAAAGAGTCTGGAAGACTTGGGGTGAAATAGGGTCTAGGACAGATGTTCCTTTTATTACAAAAATAACTAGAATTGCTGCTTAATCAGAGAGTTATAGGTAGCCGGTAAGTTGTGCAGAAGACAGTATTTCACCCTGAAATATTGGTGTAACTTTAAATTTCTTTTCCAGATAGTTGTTGATAATGAGATCCTGCTCCTTTACACAGGCATATATATATTCATATATTCATTCCACATTATTTCCAAATGTGCAGAGAATTATTCATACTAATTTCTTATTTATCCTGTGTTTCCTCAGCTACCACTACAGATATTATAAAAATAATCTTAGAATATTTCATAATTTCATATGATTCTCAGCAAGCGCTAGAAAGTGCGGAATCCAGAATGCTAAGGAAAGTATAGGTTTCCTTCTTCTGTCAATAAAGATGTAAAATTTAGGTGATGACTGAGCTCATATCATGCAAGCAATAATACATTATAATTGCTATTTCTATCTTATTCCTGTATAATGTTTACTTTAGAAGTCCTCTTTTACTTTAAATTTGGAAAAAATATTCAGTTGTAACACGTTTTCCTTTTGCGACACTTCACTTTTTTGGTTATTGCACTTGTGGGCGTGTTGTGAAAAAACTTTCCTGGAAATGTTTTAATTGGAATAATCAAGCCAGCTCTTGCAGTTCATTTGCAGACATTCAAGAGCTTATTTTGCCATTTTATGGTTCCTTGTCTTTTGAGATAACTGGAAAATTCAGCCCAAGGGCCTAAACTGCTGCTCAAGGTACTCAGGTGCCTCTGCCACTCTGACAATGCCTCACCAAGAGCAGACAGTTTCAAAGCTGCATGAAGTGCAAGCTGCCAGTGACAAGGCAGTGCCACACAACACTGCCACATCATGGTCACCAAGCCACAGGGTGAGCCCAACCTGGGCCAACAGCCAGCAAAGAAAGAGATTAATTTACCCTGAACAGCGCCCCACCAATGGCAACAATTCTGGACCAATAAAGAGGATGAGAATGCCTGACAGTGGTGGAGAGAATTTGTTTCCATCTGCCTTTGCAGCAGGATGAACTTAGGTCAATGGAGAATAATCCTGAAAGGGCAACTCTCTAGGGTAATATTGTTCTCTTGTGCCAAGAATGACAGAGCTGAGCTGGTGCTTCAGCCTCTCAGAATCTCCACCTTCCCTTATCCCTTCTTCTTTCCCCAGCATGGTACTTGGTCACACACAGCCAAGTGGGGATTTGGGATTGAAAGCAGAGCTGCTGGACATACTCAATTACCACAAGACAGATCACAGGACCCTGTTGTATGTGAGTGACCATGCATGGCAGATTAGCAGGGTTTGGCAGACAGGGTAAACCACCTAAGTTTCCAATTAAATGATTTCTGTCAAATGTGGAGTCCCTGAAGCAATCAGGAGCCTTCTAGATGCAAATCTGCCTTCTCATTTTTACTGCTGCTATAAAGAATAAAGCACATAATCTTGAAAACCAGACCCATGTCAACATTAACCATACGAAAACAAAACCACAATAAACAGAAACCCAGAGAACGTCTTTAGTATGCACGTTTTCTCAGGGCAGCAAAAACATATTGATAAAATCATTTGTCTTTATGGTCTTCCTTGGGTTTGTAATGGTTTGGAGTGAGTTAGTCCTCAAACCCAAATGGGAAAATGTTAAAATTGCAGATTTCCTTTGGATACAAAATGTAACGTTTTCCTTTCCTTATTTTCCAGGGACATCAAACCTGACAACATACTGCTGGATGAACATGGTAAGTGAGCGTTGCTTTCTCTCAGAATCTAATTCCTGAGATCTCAGTAGCATGCTCATGATATGCTTTATAAACCAACCTCCGATGCTGAATTCCTACCTAAATGTGGGCTTTCTCAGAAAGCTCCCTCAGAACACCTTGTGGATTTTATAGTTTTCCTTCTTATTGCCAAAGCAATGTGCAAATCAGAAATTTTCAAGGTCTGAATACAAAGGAATTTTAATATTAATTTGAATCAGCAGGGACACTTGATAAAAAGAAGTTATTATTTTATTAACAGGATTCTGTGAATCACCAGAATCCCGTTATAGGTGCCTACCAATAGAACAGTACCAAGTACTGTATTTTTTCTTTCAGAACTTCTGAAGGGCTAAGAAATTCCACATAGCAAATTATTTCTCATTTAGATATCTAAAATAAACTTTCTAAAATCTAGATAGGGATTTTGGAAATTTGACTGCAAAGCTTGTGTCTGTACATGTAGTTCTGGCTTAAATAGCATAAAAAGGAGTAGACAACAATAAACAGCTTTGAACTTTTACTACTAATTCCATGTTCCTAAAGATAAAAATATGGTATGAAAGAAAAGCAGCTGATTTCTTGAAACTTAAATTTGAAACCTATACTCTCTCCAAGAAGTATTTAGCTAAAATCTCATGTATCTTCTTGTAACTGTTTATAGGGAAACATGAGAAATATGGGTAAGGAGGGCATTAACCTTGTATCAGTTGGAACAGAAATACATAGAGGAAAAAGCCTAATTGGAAAAAGGAGATGTGCACTTGCTACTGTTGGAAGGTCTTGTGCTTTGTTTACTTCCAAAATTGATTAAAAGCCGATAATCTCTGAGAAACTATAATATTGAAATTATGCCAATGATGACATTATGTTCCAAATTCCATTGCAGAGCTGCTGGGTATACAAGTTAAAGTTGATTAAAGAGGTAACATTTTGCATAGATGATGTTTGTTCCTGGGAACATGAAAGCTAATGAAGCTAAGTAATATTGGAGTTTTTAACTCCATTGAGAGTTTTTAACTCCATAGAGAACTTCAGCAATTTAATGCTTCAGACCCATAAGTGTTCATGTTCCCAAGACTCTAGTATCAGCAAACAAGCATGAAATAGAAATATCTTGCCTTTAAGTCCTGGTGAATTAAAGATGACCACAGCAACACAAAATGAGTATGAGTATGTTAAATCTCCTTCTGACTGACATCCTTCGAAGCACAGTCACCTTGATCTCCCCTTGCCCCTCATCAAGGTCAATTAGTGCACAAAACCAGGCTCTTGTGAGAGCTTTCCTATGGAGACTCAAGCATCACAAAGAACTTAGACCAGAGTGAGGACTACTATGCAAAATGAAGTGGGGGGGTTGTGATTATAAACTATTCAGCAACAGAGTTATCTGTTGGCAGCTTGGCAATTTTGGGATGGATGGCCTCTTTTCTGCAAACCAGCAGAACACTGCTTCCTCATAGCACACTGCAGACAATTGGTGAAACAGCAGACTCTCCAGACAAGCACACAAACCTTGGTCAGCAGAAGTTGTCAATTCATGGATTCAAACAGGTTAAAAGACCTGTCATGTGGCTGGGGGAAGGAATTCCCTGAAGCCTATAAAGGGTCTATACACTTCCACTCACTAAATGTGATGATATCACTAGGACAAATGTCTGTTCCATTCTAATTACCTCAGGCTTACCTTACAGAAGTGAGGTTCTTTTAGAAGAAAGTTCATCTTAAAGTCCCCAACAGCTCTGATTAAGCTACAACATAGTAAAATCATTTTAACAAAATCATCAGATTTCACTTAAGGGAAAAATGTGATGAATATATGCACCACAAATACATTTGGCTGCAGAGTAAGCATAACAAATTCACCTAATATGAGCCTAACCAGGTGCACAGGAAGGAACTTTATTTTAGCCTGTGGCCTCTAAGATGGCACAACAGTTTCCTATATGCTTGACTTACCCCTAGGTCTTTCTTACAGTTCATTAAACAAATTATGCTTACACAAAATATCATGTAATTAGATATGCACAACATTTCTGACTGAGACTTTGTCTCAGTGACTTAGATTTCTTTGGCCTCACTGAAGAAACCTATTCTGGGTGAAGTCAAATTTAGTGTTACACCATTCACATTGCCTTACATCTTCAAGCAGTTAAATTGACTGAGTTTCACAACATAATCCAAGAATACATATTATAAATATTTGTGCTCATTAAAACCAGTTTCACTATAATTTATCTGTGTGGCTTAGGTGTACAGATAACATACCTCAGGCATACAGAAGTAATGAAAACAGAAGATTTTTTTTAAGGATCCATCTAATTTACAAGTTCTTTTTTAAAAAAACCACAAAAACATATACAACATATTCAAAATCATTCTAGCAGAAGAATTCTGAATTTTTCCATATGCTTTTTATCAAAGCCACATCTCAGCACTGCTGATCAGATGTTCTGATGCATCAATGAGAATTAATGATTGATAATTCTGAAAAGCCTAGTGCTACATGAGAATGGGATAACCAGCCATTAAAAATACTGTTCAGCCCCTATCATTGCATAGTCTCCTGGAGGGAATACACACCCCTCTCTGAGGAAAGTAGGTAGAGTTTCAGGGTTCCTTCTCTGAAGCAGAATCAGACCCTCTAAGGAAATTAATTCAATCAATAAAGCTCCTTTTTTTAATGTCTCTTTCTCAGCTTTCCCAGGAAGTTCTTCCTCTTATGACTAGCACTAATCTCTAAATTTATTAGTAGTTCTCTGTTTTGCTAACATATATCTGAAACACAATTATTCCAGTGACAGCTGAAAGGACCTACCTATTACAACTGTATTGTACAGAGAAAAACATTTTTGAATTCTCTCAATGACATAATTCTGGTTCCTCTTCTATTCATTTTATTCTAATGCTTTAGAACAGTATAACTGAAAATGACAGCATTTAGATCTGGAATCTACTGAGTCTGGTCTATGTTGTATTTTTTTCTAAATATCAAAGAAATTAAAGATATCTTTAAAAGTTTGCATGATCTATTAACTAGGATGTCAAAGAGACATTGAATTTCTTAAATTCAGAAAAAAATGCAATGGCAAACAGGTTAGTAAATTGACTTTTTAAAGAGATTAAAACATTATTTCCATAGCTATTTTGTAGCACCATTGAGATTAACATTTCTGGTGGGTCTGCAGAAATTACAAGTTCTACTTTTGCATCCAGGTTTAGCCTTGTACTAAGTGGCCACACCATCATTACAATCTATTTACAAAAACTACTTGCAGGAGTTTGAATTCCTCTCAGGCAAATTTTACACAACATTTTTTTCATGAGATGCAGGAAGATCCATGCTTGATTTACTGAGGAAGGACTCCCTGTTAGGTCAGATGCAAGACCTTGACCAGTACTTTGTTGCAACTGGTGACAAAAAGAAGTATTTTTTGTGGAACATGCCTTTTTGCCACTTTGCCATCAGATGCTTCAGTGCTGCCTATCACCCACAATTTTTTGTGGTAGGATATTAGAGCATCTTTGCATATTCCATTTAGAATGTGAAGAAAGTCTTGTTAATGAGCTTGTTTGCTGCCTCCTTGAAGCTGCAGCTGATTTTAGTCTCTTCAACCTCCTGGAGCAACAAATTGTAGAAGTTCACCATCCTTCAAGAAAGAAAAGTGTTTTCTTTAACATGTTTTTTAAAACATTCTTCTCTCAAAAAACCCTAAACATCTAGAATTCCAGAATCTGATGAATAAAAACTTACAATCACAAGATCTGAGATATTCAAAAACTCCTTCAGCACCCTCCTGTCAGCAGAAGACCCTCAGCTTTTTTAATGCCTCCCTACTGGGGAGATGTTTTGCCCCTCTCTCTCTTGCCATAGATAGAGTTACAGATACCCAGGCTCTCAGTTTCAGGGCAGAAGAGCAACCACAGTGGATCTATTACCCATCTAATTGAGTTTCTTATCTCCAGGAGTCTCCAAAGGGTGAATAACAGAGCAGAATATAAAAAAAGACTAGTTTTTGTGTGACTTTCCCCATGTACTCACCCAACCTCCAGCTTCTTGTGACTGAAGCATTTCCTGCCTCACAGTTTCCATATATTTAACAGCTTTCAGTGACCTTTTCTGAGATCTTTTCTGGCACTTCCTTGAGTGAAGAGAACTTTTATCATCCTTAATGTCTTGCATTAGGATCCTTAACTTCAATATAGATTATGTGAAGACTCACTACATAGTTGTTAATTTTGAAGGTTCTACTTGCTAGTTTCACTGATTGATGACTATTTATAATCTTAAAACTGTCTCCTAATTTCTCCATACTGAAATCATAGATCTAATATTTTACTCTTAGACTTAAAAGGCCTATTTACGTATTATCTGGTTTAGGGGGTTTCTTAGATGGATTTTTGCATTTGATTGTGATAATTGTGATAATTTTTCTCAATAAAATCATTTCACTTATGAGTGAACAAAATTAATTGAAGCTGGAATTCATTTATTAGATATTATTATATTGGTTTGTGATCATCAAAATTTTTCTTAAAACTCTATTTCCTTGAATACATTTCATCTCTCATTTGGAAATTCTCAGCAAAATTGAAAGATGTAGCCAATGAGTTATCTTGGCATTAAAACCAGAAATGGGATGAAAAAACCTACCCAAAAAGAAATTATTGGAATCTCAATATTAGCTTCTGGATACCAGAACTGACAGTATTATTGCTGTGTACTGATGTCCGTGAGACAGTTTGCAGGGACTCTATCTTGTTTAACCCTCCAATGCTGATGAATAGCACAAAAGGTTCCAGCAAAATTTATCCACCCGAAGCTGTCAAGATTTTAAAAGTGTATCTGGAACTTTGACATGTCTAAATGGCCATTCAACAGCCCAACTTTTTGAAGTGCACAGCTTTGCTGAACCCATCTACAGCCATGCAATTTCTCCCAATCTCTCTAATGATGAGTGTCAGACTGCCAAGTCATGCTAAGTTCAGGTGGGTACAAGCTTAGGCTCTCATACATAGTATAGATGCACCCAGAGTGGCTTTTTAAATTCTTCATAGGGTTTGATATTCTGAGACCAAATCAGATTTGACTGCACTTCAAAATGTTACTATTCTGAGATTTACAATCAGCTCTGGTGCTGCTGTGTTGATGACATTAACTCCAGTATAATATTTCTTCTCTCTGACATCACATTCACCCCTTTGGTTTCAGACTCAGAAATTCAATGAGGTTTGAAGTCACGTACATTTTCCTCTGTTGAATGTTAGCCAGCTAGCCCCAGCCAACTTTCAGGACTTGTTCTAATTGTCATCATGATTTGCTCAAAATTTAAATCCAAACACAGATCATTTGCTGTTTACTTCAGATACTGCAATTTCAGGCCATGTTGAAAAGTGAGACATAAAAGTTAGATTGCATAAAGCTTTCCAAAGTCATACACTGTTCTGTGAGTAGTTAAAGCCTTAACTGGAAGCTGACTGAAGTAATTTTGAAACAATTTCATTGAAATAATTTCTTCTTCAAATCTGTGTTTTGGTGTATGTGAAATCTGCAATCTGAGGTGATTTGAAGCAGCCACTCTCCAGAAAGTCAAAGAAATGTGGTCATTTGCTTTTTCTTCCCTTCTCTCTACCATCATATATATATTTGGGGTCATGCAGCTCCAAGGATTAAGCAAAGAGCTCTTTCCCTGGACTAACTTGAATTTAGTTAGGTCTGCTGAATCTCTTGTACACTGCTCTGCTTCTCTGCTCATGAGAGCTAAATCCAAGTGACACTGACTTTCTGTTTAGTTCAATGTTATACCAAGGTACAGACTTGGTTTGGACATTCAGTTGCTCACAATCGTACCCAGAAAGAGAAATTAACTACAAGGTGTGAAGCTCAGATGGGAAAATGTTCCCACAAACAGAAATTTTGCAAACAGTATGAAGCAGGTGGAATCCCAGGATATTCATTGCAGCAACAGCAACTTTCTCTTTTCCTATGTGCAAGAGTTACTGTAAAAACTTGTCTTAGCAGCTGATTAGAAAGACTCCTATAGAGAACTGAGGTCTAATTATCTCTTGAAATATTCACACCAGGAATGAAAAACTCAAAAAAAAAAGCCCGCCAAAACAACCTCAAACCAAACGAAAACAAAACAAAAAACAAACCAAAAGAAAACAACCCCAAAACCAAGCCCCAAGTTCTTTGACTTACAAGAGTTGAAGTCATCCAGTGATGTTCACAGGCAGGCAGAGCCCCTCCTCAACACCTCTCCAGCCCTCCTTCACTGACCACAGGCACAAGGGGTTCACCCCTGCTCTGTCCCTGCCCCCAGCTCCCACCAGGTGACTCCCCTGCCTGCAGAACGCCTCAAACTCCAGCACCCATTAGCAGCCCCTCAGGCACCAGGCAAAGGCAGCCTGCAGACAGTCTGAGAGTTGTGGAGTGGCCCAGTGATGAGGAAAAGCAAAGGGGCAGCTTTTCCAGCAGTAAACTGTGCCCTACCTCATGTACAGGAGCTGCCTGTAGCTGTATGGGCAGCAGGATGCACAGGAGCTATGCAGAACCTACCTTCACAATCCATCCCTTACCTTCCAGAAAGACATTTTTAACAAAAAACGCCACAATGTATACATCTCATGTGTGCTATTTTGGTTTTTTTAAATGAAAAGAAATCTAATAAAAGGGAGAAAAAACAATGCACTGCAGGAGAGGCAAGTTTCATTGCAAATCACCTATTTGGATCAGTCTGAATGGATGTGATGCAACAGATGTTTTGCAATGAGCAGTCATACTGGCACTCTAATGGGAGCATCACTTACAATGCTGCCATTTAAGTGGGAGAACTTTACATATATTTTATATTTATATTTATATTTATATTTATATTTATATATTATCTGTCAAAAATAAAGAGAAAGCATTAGGCTACCAAGATCCTTGCAACATTTCAATCTACAGTGTACATAGAATTGCTTTAAACTACTGTCATGAGGTGGCTTTCTGTTTTTCAGTTATTATTTTCAAGAAGCCTTCTGCCACAGTGTTTTATGATGGCAGAAACAAACTGCAAATATGCTACACTGCAGCCACCAAGGAGTACGAATATAAGCTTGGAGTTGTTATGTCAAGCTGGGCTGTGAACACTAATTCTTCTTATGGCAGCCCAACACTTCCCACCTCTTATAAAGGGATGGCCTTCATTGGCTCACAGTTTTTCTCTGCCATGTGTAGAGGGTTTCCTGGCCTGGGCATCTTAGAGAAAAAAAGCGTCAATAAAATGGAAGCAGGTTTTTTCCTAAAAGGTGGGCAAACCATTTCATCGAAAACTTCTACTGTGTCTCCCATTTGGAGAAACAGCTTTAAGTTTAGCAGTGAGAAGTACCTTTTTTCTTTCCTCCTTCAAAATCAGCTCAGATCTGCCCAAATTAAGTGCCTTGCAGAATTTTAGTTCACACATGCATAGCTGCACAGTTCGAGGTTGGCTGATACATTTCCTGCGCACTCTGAGCAGGATCTAGGTTAGACCATTGGAGCAGCATGACATTTTTTTGAGACTGCTCTTCCTCCATCAGACACCAGGGTAAAATCCATCAGCCATTTGTTATACTCTTTTCATCTTTGGCAGCAAACATGATTAAAACTCTCCCTCGCTTAAGAGCCGCATCGTGCCCAAACCCTGATCTGTTCTGTGGATTGAGTGAGACTAAGACCTTGATAAAAAAACCTCACACAGATTTGTCAGTCAGGAGTCTAGTTCAACAGATGATATATTAATCCTGATCTGAGTGCAGAGCTAAGATGGGGAAGGGAGTACCTACTCCTGTCCTCCATGGCATTGCAGATGTAATCAGAGAGAGGGTAGTAGTATCTGCATCACTTCACAACAGTAGTTCTTGAGCAAAGATGCAAAACCTAACAGAAAAATCAAATTAACTCTACATATTTTCAAGCTGGATTTCTATTCAGTTTACCTGCCTATAACAAACCAGGATCAACAAGTGCTACTTCACAGTAGTAGAGCAATTGAATCTATGTTTAACATAAACTAGACTAAAAAAGTAATAGAAGGTTTGGGCCATTCAGCCTCAGTAATGCAGTTTAAATCATCTGACTGGTCAGGCAGCACATTCTCAGGCTGATTTTTGCCACTTGTTCATCTTGCCACCTGCTGTCAAATGAGTGGTCATTTGGGATCTGCTCCTGTTACATGCACATCTTCTGCTAATAGGGACTTAATTTTATAGTTATTGTGTTATAAAAATACATTTTTCTTCTCCCCTCCCTCTTTGCCCTGAGAAGCCTCAGAAAAAGGCAGGCTGATGGTAACCTCTAGCTTCTGCATGTTCTGAGAAGACAGAAAGAATAATAGAATAACAGAATGATTATTGTTGGAAGGGACCTTCAAGATCATCTTGTTCCGGCCCTCCTGCTGTGGGCAGGAACACCTTCCACTAGACCGGGTCAGGGGCTCAGAGCCCACCCAACCTGGCCTTGAACACTTCCAGGGGTCCACAGCCTCCCTGGGCAAACTGTGCCAGTGTCACCACACTCCAGGTGGGGTCTCACAAGGGCAGAGTAGAGAGGAATCACCTCCCTCAGCCTACTGGCTCTGCCTCTTTTGATGCAGCCCAGGACAGGGTGACCTTCTGGGCTGCAGATGCACACTGCTGTGCCATGTCCAGCTTTTCATCCACAAGAACCCCCAAGTTCTTCCCTGCAGGGCTGCTCTCAGTGAGTTATCTCCCAGTGTGTGCTCATGTCTGAGATTTTCCCCATCCGGGTGCAGTACCTTACACTTGGACTTGAACTTCATGAGGTTCTTGTGGGCCCACGTCTCAGCTTTGTTCATGGCATGAGAAGGTTCAGGGGTGATCAGCAAAAACAGTTCAGGAGTGCAGACAGGTATTGGGTGCAACCACACCAGGAGAGTATTCAGTCACTGTGCTTCCAAATTGATTTTTCTAGTTCAGAGTAACATTTAATATTAATTTGCTAATAATGTTACATATCTTTCCAATTGTGTTTCTTTCCATTATCACTTAAATGTTAAAGTGAGGAGTATTTGTATGATGTACTATTTAAACTTCTGTTTTTACTTTGTGTAATTGCAGGTCATGTTCATATCACTGACTTCAATGTAGCAACCATAGTGAAAGGCTCAGAAAAAGCTTCTTCTATGGCTGGCACAAAACCCTATATGGGTAAGTTTTCAACACATTTAAAAATGTAAGAAAATTTACACATTAAGGCTAACTAATTGTATAGCAAAAGGATTTAAAGTTGTAAAAGCATAAAGTAGATGTGATCAACTTATTTTTTTACAATATATATGTGTGTCAGTAGTGAAAAATCTTCAGAGATGAAGGATGCTGTTTGGATGTTATTTTATACAGAAGCTTGATCTCTACACTTTTCTAGTCAGGTTCTGTTTGGGTTTGTGAATTCCAATTCAGCAGGAATTCAGCTGTGTTACTTTCTGTAAATCCCCACATCTTGAGACAAGAATATAGGATATATTTGCATCACAAGAATAAATGATATATCTGCGTAGGTTAAATGAGCAGCGCAGAACAGGGATGGGATACACAGCATTAGCAGGTCAAGGGAAAGATGGGAGACAGAGAAAAAAATTTTACCTTTTCACACTAAAGGATCTGGTCTAAGTTCACCTCAGCTCATGGAGTTGTTCCACTCCTGAAGCTTGCTCCCCACTCATCAGATCTCCACCGTATCCATCAACCTCACAAGAAGAAACAGTATCAAAAAAATTCTCTCCTTTCCTTTATGATGGCTATCACACCACCCACCAGCTTATTTTCTCTTCATTGCACCTTCCTCACCTCTTGGAAATGTAAAGATGCTGCAAAAGCCCCAGCTGCAGTCTTTACCATTCAGAAAGAATCAGTCTTGCATTTATTTGGAGCTGTAAGACATCAGTGCTTTTAGAGCCATAAAAATCCTCTGTTTCAGATGAGAAGTGATGGTTAAGGATTCTCTGTGGCACAGTTTAGATATCAAAGCTTCAACAAACCAAATATTAAGGGTATGACAGATATAGCCAGACATTCATTGCTGCTACTTTCCTCTTTTAGTTTATACCTTTTATTTTGTGAAGAATTCTAACTTTTGTGAAATGCTACAAGGAATTTTCAGTTGCAGTGATTTCTGGTTGTAAGGCTGTATCAAAGGCTTTCCATGTGGCTTCTCCTGAGACATGTAGACCACAAGACAAATAGAAAAAAAAGAGAATTGGGAAGGTTGGCTCTGGTGGTTGCTCTAAGCTCTGGAGGTTGCTCTGTGGTTGCTGGTAAGCGTCTATGACCAGGAATTCAAACCACAATTTAACCTTGGTGTAACAAGACAAAATCACCTTCAAAGCATGGTACTTGCTGAGTGTCAGAACCAAGGAAACTTGGCAGTTTCTGTAAGGCATGTCTTATGCTATGCTGATTTTCACAAAGATGACAGTACGACATGTGATGAAAGCTTTTTCCCCCTCTTGAAGGTTTATGAAGTCTTACTCTCATGTGGATCCTGGTATGTTTAATCAGATATGAGGGGACTCTCCAGCCTTTCCTTCAGCAGAGGCTCTTACAGGATTTCTCACTTCCTATGGCCAATTTAAGAAAATAAACAGAGAAACGTTATCTCTAAAGCCTTCATTCCTCTTTGAAATCTGATTGAAATAGGCTGAGAAATTGCTAGGGAGTGATTTGTTCACATGAAGCATGACTGAATAAAAATGGTTTCCAGGAAGAAAACAGAGTGAATTGATATTGTGTTGTAAAAATGCCCTAGCTGTTCTTATTAAGATGCCTATCTTGTAATGCTAAGCATGGTGTGAGTCAGCTCCTGCAGCCTTTGCTTAATCCCACTTCACATTAGCCTTTTAGCCCCGAAGTCTTTGCTCAATCCCACTTCACATTAGCCTTGAATATTTCAACCTGAAATATTCCCTGCCTATTTCACTACTTATTAAATGCTTATGCAGAATGCACTGTACCTGAACCTGAATGTTTTTCTAGAAAGCCCTGTCAATCTCCATGTGCTCCCCTTCCCAGCCAATTCATTCAGACAAGCGAAATACCTGCCACACATAGGAACAAAAACAGGGACAGCAGTATCTGTGAAAAGAACGAGGCCAACAGCCTAGCAAGGCAGGATGCTTCCAGCTGCTTCTGCAGCTTTTCCTCTCAAAGCCAGTGACCTAAAGTGCTGTAATGAGATCAACTTCTTGGAGTTTGGGGTGAGAGTCCTCTGAGTTTGCCTTGTGCTGTTCAGGTGGCTGGGACTGTGGAAGGCAATGTGTGCCTTCTGCTGATTTGGGAACTGTGTGTGTCACCTGTGCCTGATTTTACCTTCACAAATTCACTGCTCAAACCTTTTACAACACCTGTGATTGAGGATGTTGTCAAGGCTTTATCGTAGGAACAGCTCTTTATAAACTTCTACAGTTTCAGGCTGTCATCCTACCCAGGCAAGCAGTGCAAAATGTCCTTTGAGACCAGGCTGGCTTTTGGCAGGCACAGCTGCTGCCAACAAATGACCACAAGCAATTATGGAGGACCCCCTTCATTGTGAATTGGGCTGTGGACCAGGAGAGCCAGTGCAGGGCAGGACATGGTCCCTGGCTGCAAGTGCTGGTCTGTTCAGCTGTGACTCTTTCTTCCTGCAGAAGGATATTACCTCAGCCAAGAGGTGTAAAAGGGGAGGGTGTGTTCACCTGGCTGAAAGCACCTGTTTAAGGCTTTAAGGCCTTGCTACTTTCAACACGGTTCCATCTTACTGAGTGAAAAAAAAAAAAAAAAAAAAAAAAAAAAAGACATTTCTTAAATTGTTCCCTCTTGAACAAGGCTGAAAAATATATCTGTGTGTATCAAAGAAAAGGATATGCTCTGTGCTGGGCACCCATCTGCAGTGATGGCCCTCTACCCTGCAATAGAATGCTCAGCTACAAACCCGAAAGTTTAACAGTTAAACACATCTAGAAAACATGACAGATGTTACCTTTCTTTTATTCCTCACTTTGGCAAATTTATGTATGTTTAAGTCATATAGCATATGCTTTTTCCTTATTGAAATATTTTGGAATGATCAATTTCCATAGATTTGTATCTTGTTTCTGAGTGTTGCAAAACCTTTCCATTCACAGGTTATTTGGGGAGGCTTAAGGTTTGTTTGGTTTTTTTATATGGGTCTTTATGTGATTTTTGTTGTTGCTGTTGCTTTTTTTTTGTTTTGATTTTTTGGGAGCTTTTGGAATTAGTGGTAGGAGGATTTAGGAAGACTAGGTAAAATCTTTGGTGTTTTTCTCAACAGAGAAGATACTCTGAAGATATTCAAATGATGCTTTGTGAGTTTACCTCAAATCAAACCAATAAAATACATTTTATTATACAAATACACCTGACAAAAATCCAAAGTCAATAAAATCAGTCATAAATTATGTAAAGGTGTCAGCTACCCCATTCCCATCTCACAGGCTTGTTATCTCAGGTTTTCACAGGTCCTTTCATAGGCTGCTGTCATGGTGAAGAATGACTGTGTGCCTGAGATTACCAGAGGATTCTGGATTTACACTGGTCCACTGAACTTCTAAAATGTATGAGTCATCCATATTTCTTAATCAATACTGTGTAGGTGTACTACTGAACTCAGAGGAAAGCCAGTGGATGTCCTGATATAAACCTTCACATAGAAAAAATTATTCCATAGAGCTAAATTTACCCCTCAGATGCTTAAAATATAGCAGGGAAAATTTCGAGTTGAGTTTTCAAAAGTGGCCAGTATTTGGTCTTTCTTGCACTCATATTAAACAGTGCTCTGAAATTAAATACTGTTTCACAGCTCATTGCATTTTGAAGGCAGTTAAGGCAGTGTTTAGATTTTTTTAAAATCCTGCCTTTGTCCTATAGGGGGTTTTACTGTCTGTCTGCAGAGTTTCTCTGGTCGTATCATTACCTGACCTTTTGATTCCAGGGACATCTCCCCATGTCAGCGTGACAAGGGAGGCTTCTCTTTGTTCTGATAAGCAAGAACTAAGAGTGACTGTGGGAGACTTTGAGGTGCTCAAATAAATACTCCCCACACTGATGGGACTTTCAGCTTGTGCCAGGAGCTCTGTGGCTGAAGAGATTAAACAGTGAGCTGCTAGCAGGCATTCAGGTCTTGGTTCCACTCTGACACCAGTGAGTAGGAACATAAGCAGCTGAGGAACCTCAGGAGATCAGGAAAAGTTATTACCTCCAGCTGCTTTTCACCTCTGTGCTCTCTAGCACCTCTGCTGCTACCATCCTTTAAGATCTTCCAGCAAAACTACTAATACAATCATTTCTTTGACAATTTTAGTTAATAAATATCCCACTCTGAGTTCCAGAGGTAGTTTTGATTTGGGCCTTTTATTTGTTAATTTGTCTATATATTTATTATCTGCCTGAAAGGGCCTGGTGTGTTGTGGAGCTCTGCAGGCATATCTGAGGGGAGCAGAGGTCCAGCAGAGGTGACAAATAAGCCCCAGAAGAGCCCTCTGCCCTCTACATAACTCCTGGTTTTTGCTCAGGCCAACACCCCCAGGTTTTTGCATGCATAAACTGGTGCAAAGGTATTTTCTAACCTGGTGGGAGTATGTGATGCAGGAGAATGTAACAGCCCTTCTGGTGTGTCAGCTACATTCTGTCCTGAAAATCTCTTTAGGCAGACCTCCTAATTTCAGTACTGGGCAGAACAACTGCTCTCTATACACTGGAACAATCTTCTAAACACCAAATGGATATTTTTGGACAAAATCCCTTCTAAAAATTGCTAGAAAAACTGGCCCTGCAGCCACTGTGAGCTTTTGTATGGAGTAACGAAGGTGCTTGTGTACAATTTCATGTTCAATACTGGGAGACCATGACATGCTCTTTGCTGCTGGGCTTTCTTTCAACAGGGGTAGCGGCTCGAGGTTGTTTCTCTGAGGCTGATCCAGATGTTCAGCCCCTAAGGGCTTCTCTGTGCAAGGCCAAGAAGTGAGTTCTGTTCAGTGGTTGAGCAAAGCAGAGGGTTGTATGAGGATAGCACACTGAATAAGGGCAGGAGAGGCTATATAGCCATATGGAAAACTAATAAGGCATTCTAAATGCCGTGTCTGTTTTCAGGTAATGGTATATAAATTATTTACTTTGATTGAATAATTGCATTAAATATGAGTATTAAAACTATTGAAGTGTATAATGTGAATAATGGTGCAAAATCAGTTACATGGCTAGAACAAGTATAAACCTCACACTAGAAAATTGCCATCCCAGCATGCCCAGGCTCTAAGCAGCATTTTGCCTTATAAAATAGAAGTTAGCAGCTGATTAGTCTAAAGCTCTGAGTCAGAAGGCTGACCATTATAATTTAGACCTTTTTAGCACATGAGAAAGTAAACACTAGGAGTTAAATTGATAGTTTACCAAATCCACACTTATATTCAGGGAGAGAGAAGTTGTTTTCTTCCATTTTGCTCTTGAAACAGCTTCTGCTCTGGATAGAAGATCATTGGTCACTATTGTAGTTTGTTTTCTGTTTAAAATATGATCCAGAAAAATTACTGATCCCTGAATTTGCTTCTCAGGGGAAAGAGAAAATGAATATTTTCTCATCACATTGATGCAAAAGCAATTAATATTTCACTGAAACATCTCAGTTCAAGGTTCTTGGAGTTTTATTCCAACAGTTAAGTTCATTTTTCATTCAGCTCAATCTGTCATGCCTTAAGCCTGATTCAGCAAAGCAAAATTATAAACATGTCCTATACATCATCATTCACACATTTAAAATTTGCAAACATTTAACCTTTTAACAGCTTGTCCTGTGCTAATCAATCAAAATATTGCTAATGCTGTGTGTTGTCTTTATGTGTACATATCAATTTATACACAATTTTTTCCCAAGATCAGGGACTAACATGTGGAAGAAGGATGATACCTGGCAGTGTGATGCTATGCTAAATGTCTGTTAATGATGCTGGAATGTATTTTTTAGTCTGAAATTTCAGGCATTGCAACAAGACCCACGCCAGTGAAGTATGTTTTGCTGCAATGACTACAGCAGAGTGTGCTGCTTTGCAACCCCTCCAGTAAACCACAAACCTCTGATTCCCCTTACTGATATGTAGGGTCTCTGCTGAGATGCAAATAGACGTCAGAGAGCTGTATCTAGGCAACTGGCTGAGCAACGTCAGGGATTTCATTCTTAAGAAATGTTTTGGATATATCCACCTGAGCTGGATCATTCGAAAAAAAAAAAATTCAGAAACACTAGGAGTTTTTGTCATTGGTAACATTTAGCTTTCATGGACAGTCAGATCCTTACAGTAATCAATCTTGCAAAACTGACTTGCAAGTTATTGCTTAAACAGACTAACAGACTGATTTGTTAGTATGTACATGTTCCATGAGGAATAATAGCAGTTATTCTTCTTGCCAACCCCACCAAGAGATAGACCTCGAATTGATCATTTTATCATGGACAGCATTTTCAAACCCATCTTTGGGCAGCAAATTAAAAATAGTCTAAATTTCAGAGACCCAGAGCACTTACAATTTATAAAGTTATGAAACCAATGAATACCCAGCAGATTTTCAGAAACCCTACTTAAAACATTTTATTCTTTGTACAAAATGGACTTTTACAAAAGAAAAAAAATAGTGAAAAGTTGGTTTAGCATTATTTGCATTTTTGTTGATATTCTTTTATTTCAAGCTCATGAATCATGCTGTTAGATACTAATATCTTTCCACAAATAAAGGTAGATAATTACCAACCAGCTACATAAAATTTCCTTTTTTACAACTTTATCTTTGTTACAGATCTCTATGAGAATACGTATACAATATGAGATGTAACATCTACATAATTCGCATTGCAGATCATATGACTGGTATGAAAATTCCAGTGGATAGTTATATACATGAATGGATTTGTCAGAAGTTACTCCTTTATGCACAAACCTACAGAACAGGAGTAAGGATATCCCAGTATGCCATTGCTTCTGAGATTTATGCAGACCCACTGGATTTGCTTTCGCATTCAATTTGTTCATATGTTGTCCTCTAGTGTGGTTTTATTTTAGAAAGAAATAACCTTTTATTTACCTCCTACAGTCTGCAGTAGTATGACATTATTAAAAAGATATAGTGCAAAACCATCAAAATATACATCTCTGAAGAGGATTCATTTTAATTTATTAGTTGGAGAAAAGTATTGACTGGAAATTTGTATTGGGAACAAACAAGAAATTCACTGAAGCACACAATACAGTACAAATGTGGATTCATTTATATAACTTTTCAAGAAAGGAAAGCAGGTAAACAATAAAATCATGAAAGAGTACTTTTAAAAGAGAAATACAGATACAGAGAAGAAACAATAGAAGGACTTTTAGCTTGGCTAGCTGCCAAAGTTAGTATGTGTGGTTACTCCTTATTATATAAGTCAAAGAGACATTCCTCATTTTATTTGCTCTGTTAAAATTAGTACAGATGTCCCATCTTGGAATAGCACTGGTATTTAAAGGGTGTTTCTTTGTTATTTTCAAAAAGTTGCATGAAAGGTGTCAGATCACACTTTGTGAAACATGAAAAGCAATAGCCCAGACAAAAAGGCTTCATTGCTTCTGAATTCCAGACTTTTAAATGTCCCTGGTACTTTGGGTGAGAGGTTTTCCGGGTGTCTGAGCATGTGAGCAGAGGTGAAGTGTCCGTGCAGTTCGTGGTGACTGCCAAGAGGAAGAACCTGTAAAGATCCCATTGAGGCTTTCTGGCCTCTGTCATCCCCCTCAGATGTGCTGTGAGTAGCTGGATCCCTCAGATTCATTGGGATCACAGGATTGTGTGGTGACTCATGATATCAGTGCCCTCAGGAGCCTCTACTCCAACTCTGCCCAAAGCACGGTGAGCAGTGAGGCTGGACCAGGGCTCCTGTTGTTGAGTCATTCTTCAGGCAGCTCTAGGAATATGCAGTTCTCCATCACATCAAAGAAATTGAATCAGGGCAAGCTGTGAGGACCTGAGGACCAATTGCAATGCTTCTTTACTTTGAATTCTCTCTTGCTGCTAGACTTGCTATTACTTGATTTATCTTCACTATTTAAAAGTTGAGTTTCTACCATGCAAACATCTACTGCTTTTCCCCTAAGTGCATGTTATTGTAACTACAGCTCTTGGCCAAAACAAACTTCAGGATCAAACCTGATATTAAATCCATTTATTTTCCTGAAAAGCCTCTGTTCCGTGGAAACTGCTAAAGGAAAAAGATATGAAGCTCTTGTTCTTGCAGGTACCGTCATGCTTGTTCACACAAACTCTTGAAGGTAGAATACTTCTCCCTATGTAGATGCATGAGGATAAAAGATAAAGTATTCTTCTCATCCTAAATCTGATATGGCAAAAGAGGATATGTTCACAACAGGTGCACACAGCAGAGGTGTTGCCCTTGCTCCAAGCTGACAAGCTGAAATCTGATCATCCTTTGGAAGAATCTACCCAGAGCAGGCTGCAGGATGGCCTCCAAGCTGATCCTGAGATCAAGTTCAAATTTTATAAGATTACAGATTGTCTGTTTTAGTAACAATATTAAAGAAAATCAATGCAGAATTTCATCTTTTCTTTCAGAATTTTAATTTGCTTTTATCCTAACCAATTTGCACTCTGAATTGGTTCTCCAGGCATAGTTATTTTTTGCAGCAAAACCTAATATGTCCTGTATTTCATAGCTCTAGTTCTTCAGAACTTGGCTAATTCTATGACTTGAAGGGTTTGCTGTCTCTCTGTAAGATTATGCTCTGTTTCTGAATGAGAAGTCAGACTCCAGCAGTCTGCACACAGCCTGGAGCCCTTCATCTGCACCTAATGTCTCAGTTCAAAAAGAGTTGTAGACACATTAAGTACAACCTTAATGTAAAATGGGTATTTAACAGCCTTGTCAAACTAGAGAAAGGTCTTTCGGCTTCAACACGGTTGAGATTTCACCCTGAGAAAAAACCCGTGTAGGACAGCGCAAATCATATTGCACCCTCTGCCAGTCCCCCCATCACGGGAAGAGAGTGTTTACAAAAGTTTCACTGGAGCTGATGGAATGCAGAAAGGCATTCCAGCTGGACTGAAAATAATGCTGTTTATGTGGGCAAAAAGGGGCTATTGCTTTAAAAATCAGGCCTTTAACTGATCATATTCTGGCCTAAGAATGCCACTGGCCTAAGGTGAGAAAAGAGCTTCAAAACTCCAGGGCAAAAGAAAACATTTTCTGCTGATCTACCTAATGTAGGATGAGTTGACCTTGAGGATTGTAGAACAATGAAATAAAATAAAACATAAATCAATAGCTTGGTCACTAAATTAGCAAAACAGCTGCACCATTCTGGCATTGTCATAGGTTACATCAATAGTGTACTTTCACCTCTATCTCACAGAAATCAGATAGGGAATCTATCTCATTATTAAAATGTTAAAGCTATAAAAGAACTAGTGAAACCAATATTATACCTGCACAGTTCAGTAAAAATGCTGAAAGGCTATTTTCTGTAATGAGATATTGTACATTATCTAGGCACAGTGGGCAAAACCCATAACGAATGGGGCTAAATCAAGCAAACCATCACTGCAAGGTTCCTATGGTGATATTCAAATAATAAGTTTGGTGGTGCCTGATGTTCAATTTAAGTGCATTAATCCACTAAAGTAATAGAAAAAATCCTGGTTTTTTCTCTCACGGTCTATCTGATAGATTGCACACATGTAAGATGTGCCTACTCACCAGCAGCACGCAAATAAGTGCTGAAATACACATGAAGATATAGCATGCCAAGGGAAGGTATGTCATCTGGAGGTGAGACAGAGTTAACTCAGTGTAATGACTCTTATGGCATTGTTGATTTATGTCATACTGGATCACAGCACAAGTTTTCCTCTGCCAGAAATCCACTGGTCATCTATTCTCCAAACATGTTTTCCAGAAAAAATGTTTATTTAGGTGCCTGCAGATTTCATACCAAACATGTTTGGACATGATCTTGCTGGTCAGAGTATAAGACCACTTTCATACATTAACTGCTTTTTATCCTACCTATTAGAGTTTTGCCCTAACTGATGAGTGGATGCTGAAATCTATTACATTTGGCTCTTGAAGACTTTGTGAAGTCAGGTCTGGAGTTGTAAATTATTAGATTGCTATCCATAATGCAAGGACTGCAAAAACTCCTCTAAAAGGGATGCCTTTCCATTTATTAAAGGTGCTACTCTAAATGCCATAAATAGTCAAATCCCAAACTGCCAGTCAGAAGTGTGACCAGACTACATAATTCACTGCAGTGTGCTCATCACAAAGTGAGGCCATGGTAATAAGGGGGTAATGTGGTACATTGGACTTGGTATCATGACCAGAAGTGGCTCACATGGTAATTGTAATCTAGCATCCAGATGTTATGGCTGGGGACAGTGTTGTCTAGAAAATGTCCAGGGGAAGTGTTGTTTTCACAAAGTGCACTTAGATTCTGCTGTTAAATCATTAGAAAAGCATGACCAAGATTTCATTTAATTTCCTTTCATTATTCACTCTTATTTATATCTTGTTTTCTGAAGAAATTAGAGTAACATTTGTACTTTTTTTTTCATTAAATTATACAAAGTGGACCTTTGTTTTAAAAATACATTTTCTTTTCCTCCACAGAAGTTATATTTATGGAAGTCATTACTTCACTGACAGTGTATTCTTCCAGCCGCGACAGTTTCTCACATCATGAAATTAGTGTCAGGATTTATATTTTAGTACCATTTTCCTATGTTGAATACCTTTAAAACCTGTCTGATTAGTTCTACTCAAATGTAGAATAAGGATGAGATTTTTACCACATTCAATGCCTTCATCAATCAGGAATAATCACCTCATTTGCAGATATTTTTCTCATAAAATATTTACATTACTCTAAATGTTCTAAGTCACACTTCAGACCAAGAGTTCCCCTCCTACTACTTATCTTTATTCACATAACTTAGAGCTTAAAAGAACCAGGTAAGAATTAATATATGAAATTCTGACTTTTGAAATATCATGACTAGCGAATGTTGCTTGTTATCAGTAAAACAAGGCACTGAAACTACACCCTGAAAATGCTGTGCTTCCAAATCTATTTAATTCCACCTTGTTGAGTCCTTATTCATTTTCAGCTGTGAAATAATAAAATAATACCCATAGTCTAACCTTAATGAAATGTTTTTTTGTTCAATTTGATTTATGATTTTAGCTCCAGAAGTGTTCCAAGCTTTTATGGATGGAGGTCCAGGATACTCGTACCCAGTTGACTGGTGGTCACTAGGAGTTACAGCATATGAATTACTGAGGGGTTGGGTAAGAATGCTCGAGTTTGTTGTTATCTAACAAAAATATCAAGTTTGCAGTGCCCCTGAGTGCACTCTTCAGGTTAAAATTTGAGGCCCAGGTCAGGAATGCTGTCCTGGATCATTCCCATCTGAAAACACTCTTGGGAAAGTTTCACCCCATACTCCAATACATTATGAAAATCTGCATTAGTTTGGCTAAGGAAGGGCCTAATGTTTAATGGCTTCTTTATAATGCTGAATTGCAAACAATGGTGATTTTTTTTTCAAATAGAAGTTGAGTTACTTCAGACTCTATTGTATCTTTGATTCTCTTGGCTAATACTGTAAGAGATCTAATGTAATATCCTAAGACGCTTGGCTCAACTACAGAAAATGCTTATCTGCCAGTGCATTTGTTTCTTATCTAATCAATTATGTGAATAAACTTAATGAAAAATCTTCCTGGGCATGGTCGAATATCACAGAAGATAATGTAAAATTCTTTTCCATTTTGGCGCAAAGGATTTCAGTCAGTTGCTTAAATATTTACTATTCCCCATGGAAAACAGTAATTTAGTTACTATTTCAGGATGATGACATAGCTAAAGCAGCTGTTTGGGGTTTTTTAAGTTATTTTTCTTTCATGTTTTGGAAAGGGGATTTTATTGCATTGCAGAATGCTTTTTTATACCATGACACTGACACAGTTCTGCTACCTTGTCTTGCCAGACAACCCATCCCACAAAGATCTCATAATTTCATGTAGGATGACAGATAAAGAAAAATAGAAATAAAGAATAATTATTATTCCTTCTTTTCAATGGAAAATTTAATTTCAGTGTCTGCCTATTATTACTTCGGAAGCTATATTTTTCACAGGCCTAAAATATGGCAAATCTATTTTGTATTTCCATAGAAGTAAAAAAAGTCATGCTCCTGAGACAAAGATCTCTCCCATGCTAAGACTGTTTCATCTCTCAAAATAGAGGAGTATTAAACACTTCTCTTAACAAAAACACCAAGCTAACAATTATTATCAATTTTTCTCTACCATAGTTCTTAAACCTTAGGGAGTTTTTAGACTGATATTCTTCCTGGAATGGAGAAGTTGAAGTCTGGCAGTGATAAGCATAATACATCCTCAGTCCTTGTCACAGATGGTAGTTCTAGCTGCACTTGGAGTAAATTAAGAGAACATCCTGATGCTTTTATATCAAACCTTTCACCAGTGAGTGTCTCCAAGAAAGGAGAGTAAGGAATGATTGTTAATGAAAGCTGAACTCACAAGGCTGATCACAAAAGATCAATATGATGTGAGAAATTCACTTTAAAAAATGAAAAACTCAATAGAATCATATCCATTTGCTAAGATCTATGCAGTCTTTCCTGAATAAGTCAATCTGGCTGCAAACAAAGCAAAGTTGAGACAGAACCAAATTTTTGTAAGGATTTTTTTAAAAAAATAAAAACACTGCCATCTGAACCAGCTCACGTCACCCTAGCCAGCTGCTTGTTTTCTCCTGAAGAGCAGCTCCTGGCTACTGAGCAAGCCAGAGGATGGCTTGGCAGCACACACTACTGTATGGACAAGGAAAAGGTGTATATTTTCTAATTTTTTCTAGTCTAGAAAAGGCCTAAACTGACATGAGTGATGACAAGAGAAGTAGCAGTGGCTTGAGGAAACGTGCTTTACCCGAGGCATGTTGCCGTCTCAACAACTGCGAGCTCTGAAGCCCCATCTGCCAGAGCAGCAGATGGCCGTGAAGGCACAGTTTGCATACAAGGCTGTGAGCTAAACCTGCAGGCACACAGCCCCTGCTCCTCCAGGCTCCCACAGCTCTCTTTTCAGCAGCAAGGAAACAACCCCACTGCCACCAAGAACATGGGTGGGTGCTCGGAGCCACCCACCCACCCACACCAGCAGCAGCAGCAGCCCTGAGCAAAGAGGAGGCTGTGGCATGGGGCAGAGCCACAGGACACAGGGCTTTCTGCAGCTGCAGCCTGGGGCGTGCTCCTACTGCATGGGACTGGCAGGAGGCAAGGAAGGAAGGAGCATTAGAAATAAGAAACACCTCAAATTTCATTTTCTGCCTCGGTGCTGTACATAGTGTATGATGCTGACAGCCTGAATTCAAGAGGTGATAAGTAAAAGAAAAATGAGTAAAAATTAGTTGTTTTTCATTGAGCTGAATTTTTGTTTTTGCCTCTGCTGCTCAGGATGCTCAAGGCATTCCAGCCATTCTCATCTCTGGCTTCCCACTGCTGGGAAGACAAAACTATGTTCTGCTTGAAATGACCTTGTAGATACAGGAGCATGTTGTGTCCACTACAGAGTTTACTGCACCACTTTGTGGTTAACCACAGTACACGTAACATTTCTCAATAAGTTGTAGGTATGTTTTTCTCCTTATCCAGCTGTTGATAAAAAAGCTAGCAAGAAAAAAGCAAACTCATACAGCTGTGCATCAAACCGATCTTTTCCCAAAGTTCATGAAATTAAACTGTTATGAAACTGTATGATGCAAATCATGCCATGTGTCAGTCTGTAGACAATGGCTAAAATGCTACAATAAATGTATATACTGTGAATTCTATATAGACAGTGAAGGATTGAGTCGTTGGTGGGATTCCCAGATCCTGACTATCATTGCAATGTGAACAATTAATAACAAACTTTGATATAAAATCTTGAACAAAAGAAAATCAGATTTTTTTTTTCTTTTTCCACAAAATAGAACTGAAGGGATAGGACCCTTGCGTGGATTGAATAGTTGAAAAAACGGGTGAGGTAGAGGCATGAAGGGCCAAAAAGAGCAAACTTATAATGGCCATTTATAATTGGAATTAACTAATAAAAATATTCAAAATCTCTGCAAATCTCAAAAAACCAAGATTTTAGAATGTAATAATCTTGAAAAGAAGGTAAATTTTTGAGATTTTCTTGTCAGGAAAAAGGCATGGGCAGAAACATCAATAACAGAAAAACTTTCAATGACTCATAATTCCTTATAGTTGCTAATTTTAGAGTTAATTGCCATTTTCAACAATTGGTGTACATTCTATCTCAATGATCCTATTGATCACATTGTTATATCGAGTTGAGTCAGCAGCAGGTTGCTTCTAGATGACAGAAAGCATGTAAAAGTTTCCATTTTCATAACTGTTTTATGGCAACATTACCACATGTAGGGAAAAGCATATGACAGAGTATTTCTAAAGACAGTTTAGAACCCAATTCAGGAAAATTATGCATTTAAAGCAGATATTTAGGTTCTACCACATGGACATTGTATAGCTAAATGACAGTGGGCTAAGTGAATGTGAATCAAAGCAAAAATATTTAGACTCTCCTTGAATTTTTTTAGAACACCCCGGTGCTTTGGAATGCACTTGGTTTCATACATATGAAAGTTGAATATGTACATGACTCTTCCCAGAATCAGGATGTGTTCTGGGTCTTTATGAAGAGTGAGTCCAATTCCTTAACAAATTAGATAACTAAAACCTAGAAATATTCTTAAATTGTAATCTTCTACCAGTACATATTAGCAAAAGTCAAGGGATGATTCAGTTCTCAGTCAAGGTAATGAGCCCTTTGCTGTTCAGGATATTGGATTAATAGGTAACTATGTTGTTTATGAATTATGATGCATTAATTTGCACAGTGCTGCTAGGGTGGCATTTAGCTGCAGATCTCATATCACATATTTATCACCTGCTGGGTACAGCTTAATTCACAAGCAATCCACTCTCTGTCCTTGTTTACAAAAATACATTTAGTGTAATTATAACAACTTGCTTCAAACATCCAAGTATGTGAACCGAAAATAACAAGAATATAAATTTATAAGTGGTACTTTATTTCCAAATTCTGCATGTAATAAAAGATAAATCAGAGAAAACTTCATGAACAAGCAATGGGAAAGGCCAAAGCTTTTCTTCATCTATAGAAGAATTTAGGCACTTCAAACACACAACAACAGATCCATGTAGTGTGTTAATTTTGGATTTTAAAAAAAGCAAAGGAGAATGATTGGGATTTGGAGTCTGCTTTTTTCCTGAGATTCTAACACAGACCTTTGTAAGCATTTTTTAGTTTCTTTATCTACTACTCAGTAAAATTAGGATGACAAAGTTCCTTTCAGCCATCTCTTTTCTATTTTGTTGGTTTAGGTCACAAGAACTGATCATGCATATTACAAGCAAAAAATAGTAAACATTCCACATTTCACATAGAATGCCCCAGGAACAAAATTATTTATTCATATAATTTGAACTGATAGTTCCTTTCATGAGATAAAAAATTGCAGAGGAAATGCATCTATGAGTAATTACATTCATTACAACCAAAGAAAAGCACACACACAAAGGATTAGACTCAAAATTGTTATAAGATGTTTTGGTGGGTTTGATATTTTCAATATAAACAATGCTGAGCTCAGGAGAATGTGAATAGTCTGCACTCTGTTATCCATTCTTGCTGACTTGATATTTATTTAACTTTATCCCAGAGGCCCTATGAAATTCATTCAGCCACCCCCATTGATGAGATACTCAATATGTTCAAGATTGAAAGAGTTCATTACTCATCCACATGGTGCAAGGGCATGATAGCACTACTGAAAAAGGTAAGAAAGCACAAATACCTTCTGTCTTCTGTTCTCTCATCTTCCAGAAGCCTCTCCAACACTGGAAAAGGCATCAGACAAACACACACATTAGGCAGTCAACATTTCAAGGATAAGAGAGCAGAGCTTATTTCTGGGCTGTTCTGAATGTGAGTGGTGCAGTATTTTCTCCTCAGAAGGTGCAGTATTCTTAGGCTTAGACTCCAGCTTTTCATGGCTTCCAAGAAGTAAAAATTTAATTTTTCTTTTATTTTAAACATGATTCACTAGTGACAGTAAAAGTTTGGGAATCAGTAATTCCTCTTCTGTGCCCTGGCCCCATTTCCCCTCAGCCATTGATATTCAAGTCGAACAGGGAAGGAAGGACCACTCTGCCCTCTGAATTTCTGCTGCAGTTTCCAGACAAGGAGATTAGAAACTAAAATGGCCTTAAAATCTCTTCCTGTCCCATGTCGCTATAGTTGCAACAACAAAAGTCAAGCCACTTTGTTGTAAACCTCACTAAGCTACAATGCAGGGGTATTTCTGAATGCATTCAACCCCTAAAAATTGTTTTCTTTCTGAAATCCCAGGTTTTTGTTTGCTTTAATTGTCTGGCCATGCCACAGATATAATCTGTCTCTTTCAGGTATTTCACATCATCAATATTGATATGTGAACAGGAAATATTTGTGAATGTCTGAACAGAGTAATAAAAACTATATGTCTTTTGCAGCAATTAGCAATCTAGTTTTGAATAGATAGAGCAGTGAGGTGAACAATTTTAACTGCTGCCAGGATGCTCAGTGTAACTGTATCTTCCAAAAAAATTTAAGAGAAAATAGTGGCATTGATCTAGGATGTTTCATTTTGTGTGGGCTCTTGTGTATTTGTAAGCAGACTTTTGTTGCTCATACATTTATACACTTCATGCCTGCAACAGCCATCTGGTGGCAATTAAACTGTACTCATATCTGATGAGTTATTACTTTTATTTTTTTTTTAATTGGGACTCCTGGCATCTGTTAGAAGATTCCCTAGCCATTTTCTTACTTAAAAATAAGTATCATACAATTTATATATGTGATACATTTTCTCTTCTATATGGCATTGAGTCCCTTAGAAAATGCCTTGTGCTTGATCACAGCTCCTCACTAAGGACCCAGAGTGCCGCCTTTCAAGCCTTGCAGACATCCAAAACTCTCCATATCTAGCTGATGTCAACTGGGATGCTGTTCTAGAGAAAGCTGTGACCCCAGGCTTTGTTCCTAACGTAAGTCGATGCTCCGGGTGAACAGTGTTTGTAAATTCCGGTTCAGTTATCACTGCCATTTTACTTGTTTATGCTTGTATTTATTGCTCTTCAGTGATTTACTTTGGATTCTACTTTCATCTACTCAGTCACAACTTAGAGAAAATTCGTCCCATTTCAATAGATCACAACAAAAACTAATTAACCTTGGTTCACTTTTTGTTCCTTTTCAAGTAAAAGAAAATTTTTTCAGAATTTGCATTTCAGCTGTTAGAGCAAAAGATTGTCAGAATTAAGTCTGAGACAAAGAATACTAAGAAGACTGTTGTGGCTGTGAAAGTTAGACATTTGAATAACATTTGGAAAATTTTTAACATTCTAGTATGCTGTTATTTTTTCACTGAAAAAATACTGTTCCAAAAGTCTGACCTATTTCTTTTGTGACAGATTCTTACAATAAAACATTCTGATTCTGTGAGGAAATCTGATGGTTTCGTTTTTACTGTGGTCCCATTTTGTTGGTATTTTCTGGATATTTTCTTTTTGATCATTTTCAAGATAAATGCATTTGAGGGCTATGAATAAAAAGAAATGACTATGGTGTTAATATGCTGCTTCACTTTTTTCAATCATATTACACCATAATTATTGTCCAAACAACATGAGGAACTGTCTGATGGGCTGCACCCAGTGGGAGGTGGGAAACAGCTCCTTCTCAAACTGGCAGCCTGTCACCAGTGGGGTCCCCCAGGCATACAACACTGCTTAATACCTTAGCAAGTGATATGGATGATGGGATCAAATGTACCCCGAGGAGGCCCACTGATCATACCAAACTGAGTGGGGAAGCAGACACTTTGGGAGAAGTACCCTGCAGGAGGACCTTTGTAGGTGTGGACAAGAACCTTATGAAGTTCAACAAGTGTAAGGTCTTAAACCTGAGAAAATATAGTCCAGGGGTGTAGCACAGGGTGGGATCTGCTGAGCTGAGGAACAGCTCCAGCAGCTCTGGGGGTCCACATGGACACCAAACTCAATGTGAGTGACCAGGGTGCTGCCATGGCAAAGAAAGCCCATGGGATGTTGAGCTGCATCAACAACTGCATCACCAGAAGAGATAAAGTCATTGCCCCACTCAGTACTTGACAAGCCACACCTGGAATACTGTGTTCATTTTTGGACACCACCACACAAAAAAGATGTGGACAGGGTGGAGAGGGTCCAGAGAAGGGCCACAGAGACCAAAGGAGTGGGAAATAGGCCAGAAGAGGAAAGGCTGGGAGAACTGGGCTTGTAGAGCCGTGAGAAAAACAGGATAAGCGAAGAGACCTTATCACCATGTCCCACTACTTAAAGGTTAGCTACAAAGATGGAGACTCCCTTTTTATAGGGAGTCACACGGAAAAGACAATGGGCACTGGGTACAAGATAGCCTTGGGAAGATTCCAGCTGGATACAAGAGCAAAATTTTTCACAACAATCCACCATTTCAATAATCTGTCCATGAAAACGGTGGATTCCCTAAAATTCCCTAAAATCTTCTAAGATTCAGCTGAGAAGGTTGCTGGACCATCTTGTCTAGACTGGAGATTGTGGTTTTGCTCAGAAAAATTTGACCAGAGGGTCCTTGAGATCCTTTCCAACCTGGGATTCTATAATTCTGTGAATCATTTTTAATATAAATGCTAGCAATGAAAGCAGGCCTGCTCCTTCCTTTGTTCTCATGGACAGCATCTAAGTAAATGAATCCACTGCAACACTTCAGAAGATCATATTTCAAGAAGTTCTTAGAGGTGCTCCCTATCTCTTCTGCACTATTACCAGTGTCATTTATGCTCTACAGCACAAACTGATATTCTGATGAAGACCCTGGGCCAGATTAATCTCTCTCACTGGGGTGACATAACTTTAGTCACTCTAGGAATATATCTGTTTATAACTAGGAAGAGGATCTAACTCTTTATAATTGCTTTATAATACGATTTTTACCTTATCTCCTTATTTAAACTTTGAGCATCACTCCAGGCCTAAAAAGACAGTTTTCATTTTACAGATGTGATTGAGGAGCTGGTTCATTGTTACTGCTGTTAACACTTGCCAAGCAAATTATAAAAAAACCCACTAGAATGCTTCAAAGAGTAACTTTGAATCCTTTTGTACCAGAAAGGAAGACTGAACTGTGATCCCACATTTGAACTTGAAGAAATGATTTTAGAGTCCAAGCCTCTCCATAAAAAGAAAAAGCGACTTGCCAAAAACAAATCCAAAGACAGAGCTAAGGAAACCTGCCCACTGGTAAGATGGGGACTGTGGCTGCAGTCAGTGGCATTTTGTTTAAATTCTAATAGCCAAACTCAGTTGAGTTTTATCACCTCTGAAAATAGACTCAGCTTCTCTGTCTGTCATTTTATACATTGTATAAATGTAAAAAATAAATGAATCTCCAAAGCAAGATGAAAAGTAACCATTTATTTCAGTTGAATAGTAACAACATATTTAAGCTGTAATAAATTTTAAGATTATCACAGATGCTCATTTAAAGTATGAAAAAGTGTTGCCACTTGTGAAAAACACTTCCCACGCATGGACAAATAGTTACAAAGAGTATTTATTTCTAACTGCTACCAAAAATGAAAAGAATGCAGTGAAAAGGCTTGTTACTTATAAATATGTTAAAGCTGTCTCTTCCACTCTTGACTAATGTGTCCCCTGTAGAAAGACACATTGTATGAACAGTCAAGAATACCAAGAAGATTATTAATAATTTCCAGACTTGAATTATCATTCCAGTGAGATTCTATAAATTATGTTGCTATTCCTAATGATTCTGAATATTCATGCAAGCTGTTCTTCCTAGAGCTATCAGATGTAAAAATCTTCAGGAATTCTTTGTGGGGTACTTCTTCCAAAAGAATGAGATTGATTGTGCTACCACAGCCCAATTTAATGAGTCTTCGAAATGCCTCTTGATAGCATTCATTCATAAGCCTTTTTGTTCAGTGTTGTTTGTGTTGTTGTGACTTTTGTCTATGATTTCTCATCTTTTTTAATCAACCTATTCATGCTGTTTTTTAAAGAACGTACACCTGCAGCAGTGCTTGGAAACCGTTAGGAAAGAATTCATCATATTCAACAGAGAGAAGTAAGTGCATTTCTTAATGCCTCTTTAGCATTCAGTACTAAAATTAAATTGAGAACTATTTTTTTCTCACAGTGTAAGGGAAGGTGATTAATGATCACAGCAGCAGAGCCAAAAAGACAGGATTTCCATTGATTTCTTCCTCTTATAGTTTCTGATCTGATGTTTTTGTAGTTCTTGCATCTCTGCAAGCGAGCAGAAGACTTTGTGATGGAAGTATGTTAAAAATATAAGGTAAATGTTACTGAAACTCCCCACAGAAACTGTCAGTAATTAAGCAAAGGAATACAATAAAAGGTACTTCTTTTTCACAACTAAAACAAAACCAAGGGAAGCCATAACTCATGAAATTTTAATGACACAAATTGCACTGTTCTGACTTAGAATAACCGTTCATACCTCCCAACTACTAAAAAAAAAAAAAAAAAAAAAAAAAAAAAAAAGAGAAAGAGAGAGAGAGAAGTTATTCCAACATTAACTATTTCAACAAAGCTAAGTATTTCTCCTATACCAGACATGAAGCAAGAACTTCCAATCGAAGGGTCAGCCAGGGTTGACAGAAGCACGAGAGTGATTCCCAAAGATATCAATAACCTTCCTGGTTCAATTAATGCACTGTATTTCTCATAATTTGCTGCCTCTGAGTTGCAGTCATTATGGACCCATTTGTATTAGGAGATAAAACTCAAAACAAAGGACTTGTTTGTGTCTTTGGTCAAATTATTGCATTTCATTCAAGTGTATTCCTTGTTTTTATTTGACCTAATTGTATATGCAAGCCTTTCTAATAGAGTTATGAGATGGTAAAAAATAATTTAAAATTTGTGACTATTTTTATACTTAATGCATACAATGCAATGAATTACTGTCTCTGTAATTAAAAGTGAGAAAGGAACTGTCAGCTTTGCGCAGTTCACACAATAGCACAAAGGAAATTATGCCATGATCTACCCTTCTTCCTGCTACAATCTGTGGGACATTTCTGTGACTGACACTGACTGCTCACAGAAACTACAAGTTCTTAGAAAGAAAATGAAGGTTCAGCAAATTCTTCATGTTATTTTGCATTATCTCTAGCACAAGAGAGCCACTGGTTTCTGTAAAAGCCATAAAGAATGGGAGCCAGACAAAGTCAGCCCATAGAAGGTTTTAAGAAGCACCTCGATGGATTCTCTGTATCAGTTGAACTAATGAATGCTTGAACTTTGCAGTTTAACCCACAAAAATCAAAATTATTAAGATCATAACTACAAGACTAGAAAAATATTACGTTGATTAATCAATTTAAGGAGTTTCTTAGAAGCTGTTCATAGAAGTAATTAATTTCCAGATATTAGTCTCCCACCTACTCTAGAATCATATATGAAGCATATCCAATATGAAGCAAGTTTTGGAAGTTAGAACACTTGATTTTGTAAGACACTCAAAATCTCAGTGGGGTGTTCACTACCTTGAACAATTTGTCTTGTCATGATTTTACTGTATTATTCTTAAATCTTTTTATGCATAGGACATTTTTTTCATTTGTTTCGTATTGTACAACTACAGTAACAATGCAAGCCATAACAACTCTGAGAGACTGCTGAGAGATTAAGAACTTTAAGTGGAATACAAGTAAAATGGAAGCAAAAGGAAAACCACATGCACTTCAATCAGAAAAGCATGTTTTCTGGCCATCACTTGATTGGCTTTGACAAGGTAAAGGAAGAATATTTAGTATAGACCTATAACAGATCCTGCCTTATCTAAAACCAGATCACAACTATTTATCTTTGAAATTGCAACATAGTTTAAGAAAGACATGGAGAGACTTCTGTAATATTTTTCATAGAAAAAAATGTTAAAAGGGAAAGTAGATGTCAAATGTTTAAAGTGCAAAGGGAATTAAAGTTAATGACAACAAAATAGGAGCCATGGCAGGCACAAATGTCATCATACCAGAAGAAGCTACACAGGATACACCAGAGGAACTCGGGGTGGGTTTTCTTAGACCTTCTGTGCCCTCAGGACTGGATGTACAGCCTGAGGCTGTGCTTACAGGGGTTTCCAAATCCACATGGCCCATCAAGTTCTTAGGAACAGCTGCAGATGCTGAAAGACTTGAACCATTTGTTCCTTCAAACATAATACCGATTAAAATGTGATTGTATCATATAGGCAAGGTGTCAATCCCAAACAGGGCTTTAAATCAGTCTCAGATTAATGCAGCCAGATGTTTTTATATTCTTCCATGTTTCTCGACATAGTAACTGTTGAAACTATCTGCATGTTTCCTTAGATCTTCACTATATTCAGCCGCAAAAATCTACATTTTATTGTCACTTAAGCCTTCTGCTCAGTTTATTTCAGCATCACAGGACACTACATAAATCCTAATAAAGGATGGAAAAAATTAGCATGCCTTTCAAGGGAAAAAATGAGACTCCTCAAACTACAAGGATTCAAGAAAAAAAAATCAGATGCTTCAAACTGAACAACAGAAAGTCAGGTATTAATATGTAGTTAATTCTGTGGTGTTAACCATCCCAGTTCCACAGCATCTTGCAATTCAATACTTGTAAAATATCTGCTATGAAAAGCAAAAATGTGATTTTATTGAACACCTTGCTGGTAGTTCTACACTCTGCCTTTTTTCCACTGTGTGTCTTTCATCCTGCAACAGACACTACAAATCTTGCAGTGTGTCATGTTTGCCTTCTTGTCAAGAAGCTCAGGAGACTATCAGAAATTCTTAGATTGCAGGCAAGAGGAGCAGGGAGAGGTAGAGTAAAGGCTCACTATGCTAAAAAGAATTTCAACGTAGTGGTAGAGGCTGAAGTATGTTAAAAGTTTCAGGTAATGAAGACAAAGACAGAATGTGCACAGTTTCTTTATTCTATTGCTTTCTCTATTTAAGTAACAGAAAAATGGTATTTGTAGGAATGTTTTAAGCAAGGGTTTCATGGACAAAGACATGAAGTTAGTGATTATCAGCAGTGGGCAAAAAAGTAAAATATTTATCCTTACACAATCCTGATCCGAGGACATCTTCTGTTGAATATTTCAGTGGATGTGAAATCAGTGAATATGTGAAATCTACAAATTAAAATATGTATGTGTCTGGGTGTATGTGTGTGTGTGTGTCTTTTGATATGACATGGAGATATGGCATCTGTTCACAGTGACATTGTCTTCCCTACAAGAGAGAGGCACACACTGCCTTGATCCAAAGTAAAATAACATAGGAAATTCCTTTTGTGGGATTTGTTTTCTATTCTTAAAAGTTGTCGGTGTAGTCTCTTAATTTTGAGCACATAAATTAAATAAACTCTAATATAAAAGTGGTCCACACACTGATAAACTCAAAAATATTATCTGAAGTAGGTTTCAGGGATCTGTTTGGCTCCTTTTTGTGGCAAAATAATTATGTTTTGGTTTTAATTCCATTTCTGTATATAGATATTATATCCAGAAATGCAACACCAAACATTTTGCAGTATCTTAATGTGCATTCCCATAGACTTGCCAGCAATTTTTCAAGAATTTAATATCATTTAGAGGCTGTAGGCTACATTATCAAGTTTTCTTTTTTAAATTTTGTGTGTGTGTTGGTGGTGGGGGAGATAGTACAGGTAAAGCCACATTGTTCGTTGTAGCTCCATTAAGAAGCTGGGCACAGATTATTTTACTATTTTTGTGCTGTTATCACTGAACAGATCTTCACAACTACATCTCTTTATGAATATATAAAACCTGAAATGACCAGAAATTAAGGAAAAGATCCAATATTTGCAAGTCACGAAATCATATTTCTTATCCTTTATGCTCCTCAGCCTCTTCTTGTCCCTGAAAGATGCCTTTAAGATTGAAGATGTGAGAAAACAAAAAACAGAGAAGAAAACACGAGAACTATTTCCTTCTCAGGCAGAATAATCCTTCAGTTTGATGCTTCACTTAATCGAAATTATCAGCCTGCTAAAGAAACCAAAATCAAACATCCAAATTTTACTGAGTTGAATATGTATTTCACACATCCAATGTACATGAAAATGGGTTAGAATTCTGCAAAACTATTTTAACAAATGCAATGAACTGATTAGAAAAATATTCATGTTTTTAATAATTCCAGTAAAAATTTTTAAAACATTACTAGTGATTTTGAATTTGGAGGTTTTCTACTTAATACTAATATGCTGCAATAGCATTGTTATGATATTCAGCTGTCTTGTCTCCACTGATCTGAACAGAATTCTCTCTGTCTTAAGCTACTGATACACTTTATTCCTCTTCTCAGTATTTGTTCAATGCTAGCACACTAAAAAATCTGCCACAAATTGAAGCACATTGCTCTCTGTCTGTTCCGGCTATCATTCCTACCATTTGAGCATATCTAGTTCTCTTAAAAATGATCCTGAATAGCTCGAGGTGAACAGACAGCTCTCTATTCCCAGAATAAACAGCAAAACTTGAGGGAGCATATTTTAAGCATAATAAGATGTTAAAATTCTCTTGTCTGATTTTTTCCATTTAGTAGGTGAAAAGCTTACTTAATATTCTCTGCAATTTTTTTAAGATCAAATTTATCATCTCTCTCATTCTATTTCTTTTTCGTTACTTTTAATTGTCTTTTCAGATTCAAATCCAGAGTCCCCAAGTACTCTCTTTCATTTTAGTTTGATTGAATTTGAATATTCATAATGATTTGCAGTGCACTTCATTGAAAGTATTTTCCTTAACACAGATTTTATGTTAGTGTCTCTGGAGATATTTACCATAGTCCTTCTAATATTGGAATGCTTTTTGGATGAGGCTGCAGTCCTTTTCTTGCCCCTTCTGCTGACCTTAATTCAGTCCAAATCCATTTCTTTCTGAGCATTTCTAGTGGTTGCACTTCTCTTCACTGAACCTTTCTTTTCCCTTTTGTAATGGATATTTCTGCTTTTGGAGATTGCTCCTGCAATTGGAAAGATGCTTTTCTGGCTATGATTGAGCCTGATTTGTGTTCAGGCAGTAATAACTGTTGCTTGCTCACACGAGCCCTTTCACTTCTGCCTCTGATTCCTGCTCATTTTTACTGGTTTAGAATTACCAATCCAAATGTCACTCTCTTCTTAGTGAGCCAGGCCACCTAAAAGTTTGAGTATAGCAGGTCCAAACTGGTAATTTTGCTGTAGGTATAACTTCAAATCCATTTTTTTTTTTTTTGAGAAAGTACTGGTCATAAAAATGCCATTGTTTCAGTGATGTGTTCCCTTCACGGTTTCATGAAGGGGAAAAAAAATCCCCACAGAGGGTAAATGAGTATCTTGGAACCTCGTTTTAAAAGTTTTCCAGGAAAAATGGCTAAAGTTTTTCCAAACAAGTAATTATATCATTATAATGGCTCCGCTTTGCCACTCAGCTTTGGGAATGAAATTTGCATGGGGGTGTTTAAGGGGTGTATATGTCAGCATATTCTCCACTTTAAAATGTCATCCTGGAAGGATCAGGATAACAGATGCAGATCCTCAGCATTGGAGGCCAGAAATTAGTTTAAATTCACAGAAAGCTAGACACAAATATAACTCATAAAAACTAATTAGAAGTTAATTCACAGGCAGAGGAAAGAGTAGTCTTCATTTGTACATCTCAGACTTTGAAGGGGAAGCACAGCTGTGTAATTTTGAGTAACAAATATTTTATTTTTTCAAGCAGGTTACATGGTATAATATCTGTGATAAATAAAGGCTGCATAATAGGTCATGACTGTTCCATTGGCATAGGGAATTACCTCCATGAGATAATTACCTTCATCTCCCTTTATGTCCCACAGTAACATAAATTTTCACTTGTTATGAGTCTCCATAAACTAAGAATTCATCATGAAGAGTGAACTCCTTGTCCTGTTTAAAGAAAACAATTTGTGGCCAGTTGCTGAAGCGATGCAGAACCAAGCCAGTGATGAGATAACATTATCACTGCCAGTCACTCTGATGTCCATGTGAATGTTGAATACATTCACAGATGAGGTGGAAAGGAAGGTAAATGGTGAGGTCACAAAGTTCACTTATGATTCCAGGGTAGTCACAATTAAATCTGACTGCAAAGAGCTGCAGTAGATAATGACAGCCATGGTTCTGAGTTGCAAGGTAAGAAAATGGCAGCTCAAATTCAGTACTGATAAATGCAAATAGAGTCAGAAGAAGAAGATCTAAACTTTACCTATAGGATAATAGGCTCAAAATTAGCTTCAGTTATGAAGGAGAGTTTGTAAAAACTATGGATAGCACAATGCTTAGTGGAAGACTAAAAGGTATTGATACATTCCTGCAAAAAACAGCTACAGATAAATATATGTTCATATACATAAACCTGCATCTTCTATTCTGTATACAGCTCTGCTTCCTTATATCAAAAAGGTTAAAAAGGTCTTAGAAAGGTTTCAAGAAAAACAGGATTGGCCAGTGGGTAACATGGGTCATGTCAAAGGATTTAATAAACTTGAATTAATTTAAACTCAGAGAAGAGGCAACTGAAAAGACAGAAAGAGGATAAGTAATAACATGTTCTGAAACTTACTGAGATGACTAAGAAATGATTATTCACTCTTTGTGGTAACCCAAGGTTACAAAGTTATCAGGCTGCAGGTTTATAAGAAAACAAACCAAGGTTTTTTTGTGAAATGCAGCATGTTGCTGAGTAGTGATTTGGATGTTAAATATATAAAAAGATTCAGAAGTGAATTAGAGAAATTCATGGGAAAAAAATCCATCAAGGTCCTTGAGATGTGAGGCCTCTGATGCAGTCATTGGTTCAGAAAATCTGGAAATGTCAGAAGTGAGGGGAATTTGCCATGGCAGACATTTAGCTTATTCCTCCATTCAGCTTGTTCCTTGACAGCATGCACTAGTGTCTGAAAGGGGCCACTATGAGAGAGGGGAATCTCTGTTAGGTGGAATTGCTGAGTATGTGCATTTATGGCTCCCCACAGTTTACAAGGTTTCCATTTTCATACAGTCTTCACAATAACACAAGAGTTGAACAGTAAAATGTACATATATACAGGTACACATATATTGCATATATGCAAGTATGTAAGTATACATATCCTTTTGGAAACAGGGAGAGAAATGCAGACTTAAGTCAGTCTCTCTCTCTTAAGAGATTTAGGCAAGATTCAGACTGCCCATTGTGCTCCAGGACACATCCCTCAACCTTTGGGAAGTTGTCCCATGTGGAGGTTATTTTCCTGTGTCCCACCTGGGGTTCAATGCTCAGTACTCCTGCTGTGGATGCACCTCACTGACTAACCTAGATGACATGGTGTTCAGTAGAGTGCTTCTGGGGATCCCTGTGCTAGGCACCACCTTTCCCAGACACTGTGTAGGGAGGTTTGGCGATTAACTGAAGGCTACAAATTATGCTGTGCAATCACAAGTGAACTGGCTCAGTCTCCTTTTGGGGGGTCCCTACAGAGAGTGAAAGAGCTGCACAATTGATCAGACTTCTTGTGGAGCTAAATTTTGGTCTGGGGCAGAAAAATCTTGCTTAAGATATAGGTGGAGAAGGATGAGCCTGCAGAGAGGTGAGTGCAGGCTGTGGTTGTACCCTTGCTACCTATGGCCTTTAATTCCTGGAAGTCTGGTGCTGTGAGAAGGGTAGGGTTGAACCTGCCTACTCCCAGATGCAAACACCAGGCTGAGAATGTTTATTGTCAGGTCAAATAATTAGGCAGAGCCAGACTGACTTTAGTGGTGTGTTGATTGTGTCTGGGTGCCAGGTGTCCACCAAAGTCACTGCTCAGCTGGGCAGGGGAAAGAAAATACAACAAAAGGCTCATGGGTTGAGAAAAGGACAGTGAGACAGAGATCACTCACCAGTTACTGTCATGGCTAACACTGGCTCAGCCTGGGGAAGGTTAATTTAATTTTTTGCTGATAACTAAAAGAGCAGCATAGTAAGAAATAAACCCCAAACCTTAAGCCCACCTTCCCTCCATGCCTCCCTTCTTCCTGGGCTCAACTTCATTCTCAAAACCTTTACCTCCTCCATGACAGGGATACATGGAGATGAGGAATGCAGTCAGTTCACTACATGTTGTCTCTGTTGCTGCGTACTCCTCACACTCTTCCCCTGCTCCAATGTGAGTTTCCTCACACAGACTGCATTTCTTCATGAACTGCTACAGAGTGAGTCCCTCAACCTCCATCTGCAGGTAGCTGAACAAAAGGGTGAGCCTACATCCTGCAGGATACATACCAAAGGCAGGCTAGGAAATTAATGTCTTTTTTGAAAATGATGGTTGGCTCACACTGCTGAGAAATATCATTATTTGAGGACAGGTGCCTATAGTCTTAAAACTGGGTTTTGGTCAGCTAGAAAGAAAATGTTTATCCCCGACATCCCAAAAGGTCTAAAACACAGTATACTACAGGGAAATTTCATCTGCTTTCCTGTTCCTTGTAGATGTGGATCTGCAAACATTTTAAACTAGTTTAAAAAGCTTGTTCACATTTTAAAGTGTGTCTGAACAAGATAGACATTGGTTAGGATGCACCTGGTCTTGAACAGACAAAAGTCCACTTCTAAGAGACACCTATTTTACTCATCTGAGGCTGACTTCAATGTTAGTGTTAATTGGTTGGTTTAGTCACATTTTCTTAAATAACGGCACATCATATGAAGCCTTCATTCATTTACTTCATATCTTTACTTATTTTGCTTTATCAAATCCCAGGATAAACCTCAGATCTCCAGACAGTACAGGTCAATATAATATAGCACCCAGTGCAATTTTTCACTTGCCTTCTGCATACCAGTATTTCACATGTCACTCACGCCGTATGTGCACCTGAGCCCACTGGGTTTGATTATAAATTGCTGGTTGATAGAAAATTATATTCACAGCCATTTACTGAGTATAATTACTCAGCAGGAACCATCAACCTGAATCAATTATCCAAACTCTAAGAATATTTCCCCGAGGATTTTTGGAAAGGGTGGAAGTAAATGACATGAGTGTCAGTGGCAAAAGAAGACTTATGTGCTATATGGGGATACTGCCCCCAAAATTTTACTTTGCATATTCAGCTGTAATAAAGCTTAACTTTTCATCTCAAAATCATTCATTTAAATTTAAATGGAGTTAAAATATACTTATTTGAATAATTACTTGGTAGTCTACTGAGCTATCAAAACACATACTTCACAGTGTATTACGAAAACAGACCTGAGATTTTGACTGTTTCTATCAAAGCAGTTGGTACTAAGAGAGCATATTTAGGGTCAAAACCAGACTGAGTTAAATAGTGGTTACATACAGAACAGCTCCTACCCTACAGGCTGCACATAAGGTTTTTCAGAGATACCTGAAATAAATGGGAATTAGATGACAAAGTATTTTTCAAGATATAGACCAAGCCATGCAGAAAAGTCACTGCTGGCAGAGCCAGAGCCTGAATATGCTACAGGCACATCTGCATGGATGAACAGGGAATGGCACCCCTGTTTTCATTGGTGATTTCATTACCCAGCTCTTGGCAGAGTTTATCACCACGTGCTGTGTTACAGACTGATGGGACCATTTAATTTCTGCATGCCTGAATCGTGTGGGTGCAAATTACCTCTAATCCAGAAGTAAATTGGCTCTGCTAAGCAGTGCAGTCTGTGGTGAGCTTGTAGAGCCACTAAACAGGAAGGGCTTTAAATCTGTTTCTCAAAGAGGGAAGGCATATATGTTTTTCTAGAGATGCAACAAGCCTGTATCCCTTTAAATTAATATATCTAAAAATCACTTCTTTAGTCTGAGCCCCTTTAGTACTTGATGAGGAGAGACTTGTGTCTCTCAAGATTGATCTGTGACACATATATTAGATAGCTTAGATCTGAAGAAATTGATCTGGGTTGGTGACTCTATTTACCCTGCAGAGACAGCTTGAACTAATCTTTCAGTCATCTACAGTTAGCTGGCATAAAATCCATCCCACGTTTGTGTGCTCAGATAAATTCTAAACTTCAGTTCTGCAGGCACAGATGCCCTGTGGTCTAACCACCCCCTCTGTGTCAGGTAATCAAGGGCATCTCATGCAGCACAAAACATCACTTGTGGGGCAGATGCATTTGAGTGTGTGTCCATAGCCTTGGGGGCAAGACACCAAGAACAAGCAAGCCATAGCGGTAAGCATTATCAAAGAAGTGCCAAAGATTCATGACATCCACTCTTGGCTAGTGGTTAGATGGAGTTACTGCTTGGACCCAGGTTTCCCAAAACACACATCTGCTGTAACACAGACAGTGGGGAGGATTGTGTTCCATTTAGAGCTGCTCTGCACCCATTGCTCAGCACAAACTCCAGATCAAGGGGAAATTATCTAAGTTTACAGACTAATTTTCACTTTGGAGCCATGTGATTCAGCTCTGATGTTGTTGAGTGATGAGTGTTGTCTCTGCTTCAGCAGCTCCTTGATTCTGCCCTGGTCTGCCCCAATCTTCCTCTGGCACAAAGAAAGATTGTTCCTTCCTTGTTTACTCAGAAATGCTTAGAAAATTCATACAATTTTCAGTGATTTCTGTTTTCCTGAAAAGACGTCTGAGATCACTCTGTGCAGAGACTGAAGAAAAGTCCACTATTAACTCTCCCTTGCTTTCTGCTCCTCTGCTAGGTGTAAAGAGGAATTTTTAATAAACAAACCAAAGTACATTAGATATATACAGCTGTCTTTTGAAATACTTCTAATTAGCTATGTAATTACTTAGTTTAATTAATTATATCTCCATGGTTGGGATTCTTTTGAATCCTTCCTTATTTTTAAAGTGTTTAACTCTCCTTCCTCCATTTCTGCTCCTTTTTTTTGATTATCCTGCATTTTCTACCTTCACTGCTGTTTTCTATCTGTTTCTCAAAGGCAGTACACAGGCAGTCTTCCATATTGCTCCATTGTTACTGTGGTTTGTGGCATAATTTTTCCCAGGCCAAAATCACTCTTTGAAGCTAATCCGTTCATGTTTCAGGGCTTATCATAGACCAAAGGCTGCCCAACAAGCAGCTGGAAAACAACAGGTCTGGTTTGCTGATTAGATTAGCCATGAGGATGAGAGGCAGTCTGTGCCACTCACTCAGCTCCCAGGCATTGATCCCTACCTTTGGGAGCGAATGGAACTGATGTCTAAAATACAGGATTTACATTCCCATGCAGTGCTCGATTTGCTGCCTGACATGAGAGCCCTCCCAGGTACCACTGGGGAATAGGAAGTGAGTGAATAATTTGTTAGATGTTCAGATTACCAGGTAATTTAAGCAGGATTGACAATTATTTCTGCTATATGTCATTAAGAAATTAGAGCATGTCTTTTCAAATTGGGGAATTTCATCATATTTGGACCAACTTGACTCTGTTCCTTAAGATTTACACTGAGCAAAGTTACTGTTTTCTTCTTTATAAATGAAAATATAAATTAAGCAAATTTTCTGAATTTTTGATCAACTCATAGTCTAATTTTTGCCAGCTTTTTAAAAACAAAGCAAATTAGGAATTTTCAGTACTTTATGACAAATTATCTGGCTATTTTGTTTTGAAAAGTAAAAATAATCTTCCCAATATGCTTATTCAGTTAAAAAATAACTTGATTGGGATCCCTTGCTCACTTCTTCCATCCTTATTTCACCTTTTCACTAAAAGATATAGTTGAATGAAAACCTGGCAGAAGAAAAATAGCAAGCAGAATAAAGGAGATATAAGACAAAGAGTGACACCCATCTACAATTGTAACATGCTGCCAGTCTCTTCCATTTCCACAGAAACAGAACGCAGAAAGGAACAATTTATAAGAGAAACCTTAAAACATGCAGGCAGAAAATTATTAAGTGACTCTGTCAAAGTCCACTCTCATTCCCAACAGAGGAAAGCAGACGACCAGGCAAGCTGCTTGTTGTCCCTGAAGTCATGCTCTGTTACTAGTATTTTCACAATCATTGCCTGCACTTGAACGTAAAATGATGGCAGAAAAATAATAGCTGAAGTTTTCAAAGAGAAGTGTGAGATGCACATGCATACAGCCCATTATTTTTGAAAAGAAGTGTGTGCCAAGGTATCTCTCACTCCATCCTTTGCTATCTTAGCAAATTTCTCCCATCCTGGCTGGACACACTGTGTATCCCCAGCTCTGACAGGATTCCTGTGAGACATGGCTACTGTTGGGATCTTCTTACCTTATGGAGCCTCTCTGTAGAATTATACCGTCCTGTAAAAATTATTTGGATGAAAGTTTTTCATCATGATAATATCCAGAAATTTTAATTATATGGCATAACTTCCAGTTTTCTATTTTTTATGGCTGGAATATACAAAATAATTCTTATCTCTGTTGTTTCCAGCTTCTTTTAAGTCCTTCAAAAATGTCATTTCTAGATATTTTCTATTGAGAATGAAAAGTTTCTAGTGCTATGTTATTTGCCAACTAATTCTAAAAATATGGGATTTGGACATTAAGACATTTACTGCTTTTTTAAAAATACCCTTTTAACAGATACTTCTGGCCACTGTATCTGTGGTCCAGTAGACAAAACAGATGACATGGTCACAGACATAGATGAAATAGTTCCTTCCAGATCACAGTCATTTCTCATGACAGAGCAGTCATTCTTTTTCCTCTGATTCCAACGTGTTCAGAACTAGTTTTATAGCATGGCCATCTGCACAAGCTATCAGCATTACTTCTGTGTAGCTGCTAAATCATAAAACTGAGAGGGGTTTCTGACTATCTAGCAAAGTGTCCTCCAGGATTCATGAAGTTCAAAAAGCCAGCATAGACAGACCTCACCTGTTCTGATCTCAGTCCCCATGTTTGTGAAGGCTAACTGGGATAAATATTCCACAGATTTATCTATTCCTTAGGACTTATCCCAAGGAATGTAAAAAGTTTTCATTATTAGGCTTTTGTTCCCTACAATAAAACTAGTTTCTAAAATTCTTTTCCCCAGACAAAAAGCAAAAGTATCTGTTTTCTCCAGCAAAGTGAAATATCAAGAAAGCAAGGTAATATGCTAAATCTAGAAATGACAAAGCAAACCCACCGCCCATTCAGAGTGGTCTGTTACCTCCACACTCAGGACACTTTATTTGCAATCTTGGCAAACTAACTTTCAGAGTTTTCATAATAAAAAGAATTTCCTTTAGGAGGTGGGGAGTGTGGGAGTCTCAGGGGACGAGTAGCTCTGCCTGGCTTGAGGTCTTTTTAGTCAATAGAAGGTCTCTTTTGTCCTCTCATGGCTGCTGAAAGCAGGTCCACAGTTTGAAACAACTTCTCAAATTTCTGAGGCTTCAGTTTCACCCTGACAGCCTGGCAAGACCCACTGAGGAATGCATCAGCTGCACGAAGGTGACACCACACACTGAGCAAACAGCCAGGACTGGCTGGCAGTGTAACAGCCCCCATATGGCTCTCAAACATGGCAACTACATTTTTCAAAGCCTGATGCCAGTGGTCTGTACTGCTCCAGTGGTTTTGGACCTAGAATTTTTCCCCCTCCTATTCCCTTCCAGGGAATTCCCTTCCACTGACCAATATCAGATTCAAGATCCAGCATCAGAAATCAATGCTGCAGGAACTCTACCATAATATCTGATCATTGGAAAATAAGAACTTTAAAAACCAATTCATGGCTCACACAGGCTCTTTCTCTTTACCAGAAATACTGACAAAGCCAAGATTTCACTGAAGGTTCAGTTACTGTCTTTGAAGAATTCCTGTAGTGGCCAGTACAGCCTCTTTCTTCCTCGCTGCTAGAGAGGAGTCTGCAGGGCTCAGTGTCACACATTATCAATATTGCATTGTGGTGAAGGGAAGGGAAACTCTTTGGTTGGTTCAGCAGAACCACTCTTAGTTCCGAGAATAATTGCCTCTGAGACTACTTATGTATTTGTACAGAACTGTCATGGAATACATGTAACAGACCCTGTTCAAACTTATTTTTATCCTCTTTTCCCTGCAGATTTTTTTGTTCCATATGACTATATCCACCAGAACTACTTGTTCAGTCTTTCATCCATAGCTGGGTATTTTATTATTTATTCTTAGCCAACAGCATTCAGCACAGAAACAGGTACCTGCTTCAGATCCACGACAAAGTCTCCATCAATCCATTCATTCTCCCTGAGCCTTTATAAAGTTGTCACAGCCTGTAGCTGCATCAGCTTAAAGGCAAGATAAGTCATTCACTGGAGAGCAGCTTCCTACAAATGATTTATTGCACTAGTGTCATTTTTTAACAGAATGGCCCAGACTGCATTTATTTTGCCATGATTACAGGAAACATGTCAAAGTGCTCACATTTTTTAAAAGCTTAGAGCATCTGATAGAAAAGTGCCCTGGGTTTGACATCAAGGAATCAAGAATACACCAAAAAGAGAGAAGTTTCACTTTTGTAACTGTCCAATATTTTAACTGAAGAGACTGTGCACACACATTTCTTTGTGTCCTGACCTGAGTCTGCAGTTTTGAGCTAGAGAGAAATACAAACCAATTGCCTTTTTTTATTCTTTCTGAATTTGTAATGCTTTGGGAGGAGGGCTCAATCTTGCAAATCTTAGCAATTTTGACAGTTAGGTTGAATCAGCAACATTTCATTTTTTGTCATTGAACTTATCCTACTGCACAGCCTAAAGACAAACTTCAATATTCTTATTCATCTAGAGAACAATGCTCAGCTGTAAACAATTCCCTTGTGGTCCCAAGTTTGCTACTGGCTTTCATTAGATGTTTGTGATTTTCATTCTGTCTTGCCATAGTTTTTGCAGTCTTTTTCTGTTCAATATTTTATTTTCCATGCTAGCTTTTAGCCAGTCTTTTCTCTTTACATTAGTATTTTAATATATTGAATAATGCATACATGCATAATTATACATGAAGTATAGTTACATTTTGGTTGGTTATACATGCCACCTTCTTTTCTAGTTATCACAGATACCAGACTGTAATTCCTTGTTTCATTCAGGGCTGTGAGACACAGAGCAGTACTTAGAGACACAAAGTTCTCTGCTCCCATCATTCTTGACAGCAGCTGCCTTGACACCTGATAAGAGAAGCTGAGACACAGAAAAGTACTGAAATTTATCCAAAGGGTGACAGAGGGGGAAAGAGAACCAGCATCTCCTGGTTCTTAGTCCAGTTTCCCAGTCCCAAGAGTAAGTAACCAGTACACTGGTAAGCAGGTTTTTGTACCACACTAACTAAACCTCTAGAGTGAAATCCTTACCGTAATTTTAATAACTGAATAAAGTGATTGATAAATTATTAAACAGTTAAATAGCAAATAAATTTTACCTCATCATCAGATCATTAACCTATTGCTTACTTTGATAGTTTGAAGTATTTGTAGTGAATCTAGATACAGAAAACAAAAATGTCTGAAAAGGGAATACAATAAAGCACTGTTAAAATGATGTATTTCTTCAGCACTTCCAAATCCCCATATTCTGTTTCAATAGTAGACCTGGGAAGTAGGGACCTGAATAAAAGAAAATAATAGAAATAAATCAGCATTATTAACCACCTCTGTGGAGAGTGAAAAAATTGAGTCTGGCCAGAGGCATCTTTTGAACTCAGAATGGGCTTTATTTCCCTCCTTTTTCCTCTGTCCTCCTTACATGCATTTCCTATGTCCTCCTTACATACACAGCCTTTGTGCCAGTTCGAGAGTTCTCAAAAGAAAAAAACTCAAAAATTGGTGTTTTCTTGCTTCATGTTTTTATTGAGAGAATTCTTTTCCTTTTAAATTGAGCAGTGCAGTAAATGCCTTCTTTTTCAGCATTTTATGAACAAAGGAAATACACAATTCCAGTGAAAAAACATTTGTGTATCTTAGACCAATGCAATGATGCCTCAGATCTCTATAGAGCCAAAATTTTTCTCACTTCACTCTTTAGCAATTTGCAAGGTTTGCCACCCACACTTTGCAACAGGAGTTTCCAAGCACTGCAGTCTTTTCTCTCGATGCCTACAAATACATTAGTCTTGTACCAGTAGCTCAGATCCTGAGATGTTTCAAGTCTCAAGTCAAACTGTATTGGTGTCCTGGTAGTCTCTTGGATCTTTTTTGAAGATCTTGCTAAAACACCCCAAACCAACAAAAAACCAAAGCCATCATATCTGCTGTCTTCCATAGTGCCAAGACTGTTTGAAGAGTAAGTTACATTCTCCATTCAGCTGTGCAAAAGGTATAACTTTCTTAGAGTCCTTGGATGGAAATCCATTGTCTTGATGCTTTGCTAACAAGTTAAGTGACTGGTTCTAAAGCTATTTCATGGATGTTTGAACTGGAGACGATGGACAAATTTCTCATAAGGAAAGGAATCCTCCTAAGCTGATTTGTCATGAACAGTGGTGAAGATAATTCAGTGGCTTTTCAGCTGGGGACTCATATTTTCTGTGCTATCCTCTAATAATTCACTCATACATTGACCTATAGACTCAATGGTATCCATTAAATTTCTGGTGCACTTGAAAAATTTCACCAAAAAAGCTTTTGGCAATTTGTTCCTCTAATTTGTTGTTTTCAGTCTGTCTTACAGCTTTTCATTTAATGTGTCTGCCCTTTTACCCAGTGTTCCCATAGTTTCTGCTTTAATAGCCTCCTCTATTCATCTGTTTAATTACAGTATTTTCATGTCCCATCACATTCTCTTCTGAGCATTCAGTATGGTGTCTCCATATTGTTTACAACACCTGGAAGTGTTTAAGGCTTTGAAATTGACCCCTTAAATTTGATTTTTGCATGCTTTTCCATTAATTACTATTTTTTATGTATTCTATATTACTTGCAAAGTTGGGGTTTTTTTGGAGTATAGTACATATACCTTTTATAATTGCTGTACTAAAGAGATCTTCCATAGTGTCTGGTGCCAAGCCTTGCTGACTTTTTCAGAGATACTATTTCCCATTTTGAGAGAAGAAACAGTCAGAGAAAAAATCCTTCAAAATATTGGCTGTTCATGTTTCAAAAAACCCCCAACAGTTCCCACCACATAGCTTCCCAATGAATCTTGACATCTTTCCTGAAAGTATTTACACAGCATTTGGAGGAAAATGCTGAATATGACATGGATCACAGTAAAATCACAGAGATTGCTGTTGAGCAGAAATGCTGAGAAGCTCTTTGATAATACGGTTGGTGGGGACTGAAGGTGCTTCAAGGATTGTTGCTGTTCTCTAGAAAATTATGTCAAAAGAAGATAACTTTGCAGCCTTTAAGCCCAGGGTTTTGTTGCTGTTGTCCCTTGAAACCACTCGTGAGGCTTTGGTAACATGAAGTAATAATAAGAGGAATACTGAAAATATTTTCATTTCATGTTTTTTTCTCTTTTACTGGTGAAGGTTACTGATGATTTTGTAGGACAACAGAGGGGAGCAGCTGTTGTGTGCCTGGTCAACAGCTTTCATCAGCTTCCAGCTATGTAGATTTTTTACCGAGTTACAGTCTGAGCAGAGGTGCTGAGGCCAGAGAAAGCATTTTCCTCTGCTGGCTCTTTATGATAGGCTTCAAGGAGAGCAGGATTTGTCCAAGACCTAATTGCACATATTTAGGAGGAAGCAATCATCAGCGTTTAGAGGAAATGGCAGCTATAAAGCTCAAACAGTTAATACAGGTGAAATGGTGCAGGAACCTGTTTTATACCCAGGAGTATGTAGCTATCCACAGGGCAGGCAGCAGCTGTCTGTCCAATACAGCTACCTGCACATGACAGCTCTATCCATGTTTTTAACCTCTGGCAGATTAAGAAGACAGCAGGATCAAAGTGGACAGACTTCCAGCATTGACAGCAGAGCATCTCTTCAGAGCCACGAGAAGCTCCAGGACGGGAGGAACAACAATTTGCTGGGACACGGCTGCACCAGAGGTTGCAGCAGTTAGTGAGCCCCAGCCCCACACGCCCACACCTGCAGGGAGAGAGAAGGAGGGTCCTCCCTGCACAGCCCTGCTTCTGCACCTCATCCCTCCTAAAGCAGGACCCCTGGCCAAGGACAGACCCACACAGCACACCGGCTGAGATTTTCCACATACAGCTCTGCTCTCCTCTTGTCTCTGCCACTGGGAAAATGACCATCAGCAGCAAAATACAGTTTTTTAAGTGTGACTTTTGTTTTCAAAATCCTGGAAGAAAACTTGAAACCATTCATGAGGCAGCCTCTCAAAGATTGCCACATTCCTGGATATTTGCAAGAGACAACGTTGTACTGGGGTCAGCTTTATCCTGAAGGCTTTAACATTACCCCCAATCTCTCTGTTAATTAAAATGGTCCAGTTTGAAATTTTGTGAAACTGCTGGACACAGCTGTTTCTAAGCACCTGCTGTTGAGTTTATAACAGATGTATATGATGTAAATACATTAATGCAGTGTCAAATAGGCCAAACACTGAATAATTTCATTTTAATACCATTGAAACTCATTGAAAAAGTTGCAGTGTGGGTGTAATCACATTGTTCTTTAACATCATGTGTTCTGCTTTGTAGTAAAAGATGTGACCCTGGCCAAGTCAGAGTTTTACTAGTGACTTTAGTGGATGCAGGATCAGACACATTAGTTATGTATAGTAACCATGGCAAAGAAAGGCCTTTTTATTTGTAACAATAGGCTGACTGAAACAGAGTTGAAAAGCAGCTTAGTAAGGAGAGCTAAAAACATTAAAAATTTGCTCAGATACATAGCTAGGTGTTATAAAATATTAAGAAGTTACATGTGTCTCTGTTTTCATGGATCTATTCTGGATGAAATTATCTTGAATAGAAAGAAACCTACTTTAGTCAAAATATTGCTGACACAAAAGCCTATAATTTTAAACAGCAGCCAAAATTCCAAACATTTACGGTATTTTACAACTTGTACATCCACATTTTGATAATAAATGCATGTTTATTCTGTCCAATTGTGCTTTTGTTATGAAGGATTACCACCTGTAAGCAAATTTAATTTCAACTTTTTAAAACAAATAGGTTAGGTTTTTGGAAGCGAAAAATATTTTATTTGAAATAATCTATTTTTACTGTGTCATTTCCATTCTATCTCTTACAAAACAAAGTTCTTTGTAATTTAATCTATTGTAAATTTTCTTTCATGTTATATGTAATTTTGGTCACAACTTTTTCACAAATACAGATTTTTATCACTCCATGAAATGATATGGTGTTCCATATCATGAACAACAAACTGTTTACAAATGTACAAAGGTAAAGATTTTATGTCTATCATGAGCATGGGTGTTGGTCTACTTGCTTAATTTGGTCATAGACTGAAATAATCATAGGATCAAGCAAAGGAGAAAATTTTTTCTGTTTGTAGGAGGACAGAATTCATTACCCAAAATAAACTATTTCCCATCTTTTTTTTTTTTTTTTCTTTTCTTTTCTTTTCTTTTCTTTTCTTTTCTTTTCTTTTCTTTTCTTTTCTTTTCTTTTCTTTTCTTTTTTCCTTTATATTCATATCCCTTGGGAAAGACCAAAGTAGAAAGATTTCACATTATTTCTGGAACACCTATTGTTCTGTTCTAATCAAAATGCATGGGGATTTTGGACCTTGATCTGGATCTGAAAGAAAATCTTTTATTCATTTGAGTAATCCTACAGAAATTAAAGTTATTAGATAAATATAATAAGTAAATATTTGCAGGATCCATGATGTATCAGATTATATAGACTAGAGACATGGAATGTTTATAAGCAGAACCAGTAATTCACTAAGATTTTCCATGTAAAGTTTTCCAACCAGAAAAACATGGGGGAAAGGCAATTGCACATTTGATTCTTTTTCTGTGATTACAGTTATTCTGAGCAAGAAGAGTTTCCCTGGGTGACTTTGTACATCAACCACACACGATGCCACTGTGCTATCACCTTAACTGAGGCTGGGAAGGCATTTTTGAAGTAAATGTCCCAACTGCATTTTGATCCAACTACCAGTTGCATACAACCCTACCGCATTTTGGTACATATCTTAGCACCCAAATCAGATGCTTTTTGGATGATACAAAACCAGAAGATGTGTTCCAAGAGAGCACTTATTACCATCTGCCCAGCCTTGAGCCTGTAGACTACAGGAACAGGTGAGAGAAAATCTGAGGTGGAACTTCCCAGAATGTGGCTCAGGATGTCAGGTCAGCAGAGCCTCTCCTGCCCAGATGCACTGCCAGCTGATGCACACACAGCCCCCAAGAAACCTGGGTTTATAGAATGACAAGTGGGTAGACTGAAAGGTCTACGCAGTGCAAGATCATCATAGTGCAAGATCATCAGTGACTGCATTAAAAAATGGAGGAGTTTACTGCAGATAGAATTTAATTAGCAGCAGGATTCTACCAAATATTTGCAGTCTGATCTGTCTGTTACTGGGTATCTTTGCCAGTGCTTTACTAGAGCTGTTTTAGAGAGGAGCCTGGTTAACCAATAGATTGCATCTACTTGAATATATTTGCACAGAGAATTGTGCATGAATGCAAGCTCACTCAGACACTTTAATTTCACGCTTGTTGCCACACGATCATTTCTCAAACAGTACTGCTGGCAAAAAAATGAAATCATGGCAGCAATCAGCTTTATCCACAATCCATAGCACTTCCACTGACTGCAAGCTGTACCTTCTGCTGCATATAATTACCTGTGTCAACTTATTACACAGATCAGTGAATGCCCTCAGCTATACCATGGAGACCCAGTATTGAATCAAAGAATCAGTGAATGATTGGTGTTGGAAGAGGCATTTAAAGGTCACCCAGTCCAACTCCCCTGCAGTGGGCCTTCAACTAGATCAGGTTGCTCAGAATCCTATCCAACATGGCCCTGAATGCTTCTAGGGATAGGCCTCCAGATCTCTGGAACACCTACACTCTTATTTCATCTTTCTTTTCAACCAACAAAGCTGTAAGGATCTTTCTTGCCATGGGAAGCTCTGATAATGGTGCAGAAGAAAACGAAGAGATATTATTTTTGATAGGATATGATTTGTGGGGACAGAACACATACAACAAGAAAAGTTACAAAGCCTGGGAACACGCCTGAGAAATGCTTGGTTGAGGCTTGTCTCTCCTACTTTAGACATAAGAAAAACGAATTATCCACATCCAAGCTCAAAAATAGAGATTAAAAAGGGAAAAAAAAAAGCTTTTAGGATGTGGTGAACTTTCCCTGTCTTGACTGTCTGTTTTAGCAGATGGTTCTCCCTGTAGCTCTGCCTCCATGGAGTACATCAGTGCACACAGCTCAGATGTGGACATGCACATTGTGCACTGACATTTAGTCAGATGAGTCTGGTTTGTGATGACACAGATAATTTGCTGAGTTGCAGTCCAATCCTTATGAAAAAATGGGATCATTTCTGACCCCATCTATTTAATGGAAGTAAGAGATGTTGAACAATTTTCATCCTTAAGTTCTGAAGCGGTATTAGAGTAACAAGAAAATACACAAACATACTTTTGTCTTTCATTCCAGCAGAAATGAAAAAAGGGAAGTCCTAAATAAGACATAAAAGGTTTTTACAAGATATTCAGAGAGACTGAAGACAAAAAGAAAGGGCAGTCATAAAACCAGAAGAAACTCCTTGGGCCTCATTTATTCTGTACAGATTTATTGTCTTGCAAAAGTGGACAGTGATCTTTTCTCCTGAAGTCTCATCTGATTTCTTCAAGCCATTTAAAGGATAAAAATATTTTTCTTATTTCTGTTCCAGGGAAGAGAGAAAGAAGTCCAACACAGCTGGAAAAGCAGTTTGCCCCTACCACAGCTTTTTGCAATGCCTCTTGCTCTGCAGTGTTGCAGTTCTGATCACACATGCACATTCCCACAGCATCACTCCATATTAAACTCTCCCAGATTTACCTTCTGTTCATTTTGCTCCTTCTACATTGTGTATTAAATATTGGCACAATACTGTAAATGTTTAATTACCAACTGTCATAAAGTACAAATGGCTCTTTTCATCTGTAGCCTTGACAAGAATGATTAATGTAATATTTCCAGACGGTTTTCCTGTAGATCTGAGGGAATTGGGGGTTGGTTATAGGTCTTGGCACATTATTTCAAATGACAGCTAAGTACATTATAGAGGAAGTAATAGGCACTGATCCATCCATTCCAGTCAGTTGTATGTTTTCTATTTGCAGGAACATGTGATCACAATTTCCAACTTATTTCTGACTGTTTAAACTAAACCTAAATATTGGTGTCATGGGGTGTACTGAGAAGGTGAAGTTGGCTGAGTCAGACCCCAAGTATTTTTCTGTTTTCCACACTATTAGGTGTGCCAATAGTTCTGCTATGAAAAACGTGACTGCCAGCATAGGAGAAGCTTAGAGGTTTTGGACAGGTACACTTACAGTTTTGTTGGAGTTGGAAAGCAAGGAGGTATTCAAAGTGCATTAATTAAAAAAAAGCTACAGGTTTAATAGACTGCTTCTGGTAGCCTCACTGCTCTAGCACCTGCCCCAAGAGGAGACCTGGAGCAAACCACTACCGTGCAAGAAATCTCCATTTTTTTCCCTATTTGATGCTGATTTCATCCATGAAAAAGTGATGCAGATTCTATGCAGACTCTGATTAAGAACCAAAGGAAGGAAAGACCCCTTCTGTCAGCAGTGCTGGGCTGCTCAGACTCTGCCTTCTAGTGCAGCAAAAGAGACAACAACTTATAGCCCCTGAAGTAGCTGAAGTCATCTGTCCTGCTGGGGAAAGCAGGAATTGCTTTTTCTTACACATCCAATGCAGTTCAGTCCCTTAGCACATGCCACCAACATGCCCTTTGATAAATTTTGGATGAGAGATAATGTATAGCTTTTAGAGATCCTTCTGCTGCCACACAAAAACTTCTATGATAGATTGGTGGGATTTTTAAAGAGGAGCTTTGTGCTTCTTCTTCTGGAAAGCGTACTAGTAGCTAAATGACAAATTTCTTACGCACATTGTGCTTCATCATCTCAGCTTTCATCAGAGTAGTTACTTTTGTTTATTTTTATTTTACTGATTGAATCAGCTATGCTCTGGCCAGCAGGGAAAAATGTTTTGGTTTTTTTAGCCTTCATTTAGCAATGCAAATGAGCTTCCTATAATCATGTTTGTGAGAAAACACACGCTAGAATCAGGACCTCAATAATGACTGATATTAGCTATGCTCTATACATCAATGAAATTGGCTCACAGTCACAAACTCCCTTTTTTAATCCTTTTTAATTAGAAAGGAGCAATGTGTCTAATCAATTAAACCATTTTTTTCAAAATTGCCCAACTATCTTCATGAGTCCTACCAAAGAATCAAAATATAATATAGGGCAGAGAGCTTTGCTTGTTCGATGTTTGTGGGTTTCTTTAAGTCCATTATAAATAATAAAGCAGGCATATAAAAACTACTGTAACTTTCTATATCAATTAAGAGAAACACAATTGAGAACAATCATAAAATGCAAATCCTTCTAAAATGTATGCCCAAGAATACAGAGTTGTGTAAAACCAGTGCACTTCAAATGGAATTAGATTTAGCCACAAATATTTTCATGGGCAAAACTATGTTGGAACTAGTGCTCTTGAGAATTTTTTGTTTCTTACTATCCATTGTTTTGATGTGTGCTATAATACAGCCTGGAATTTTCCCACAGTGATAATTTTGTACTTGAAAAATCTCTCTTGGAAGAGTACTATACAATTTAATTAGGACTTTTCTACACAGTTTTGTAGTGACTATAATATTCTCCAACCTCCGCGCAAAGGTATTGAGGCAATTTTGTTGTGTTTAATTAGTAATGAGAGAATGCTCTAAGTCTGCTCTAAGTCCTGAATCCTATCATGATAAATGCTATATCCACATATTAAGGTAAGTCAGACACTCCTGCAATGAATTTACAATTTGAACTAGCTTTGTAAGATAATACCTTGAAACGAGGGATAAACTGGAAAAAGTGTTCGGGGCAGCAGGCAACAGTGAAATTAGCTTAACAATTGCAATGAGCACCCATATAATGCAGATTTATGGATTATTTTCTACATTCAATTATGTTCAACATCTCCTTTAAGGCTGTAAATTTCCCATTTATATCCAACTTCTCTGGCATTATAATCTTGGAGAGTACAGGAAAGCTGGCAGAGCCTGCTGCAGTGACACCAGCAGCTGTGACCTGAGCCTCATCCTCAGCCCAGCTCAGGCCAGTAGGAGCACACAAGGCTACTTCTGCTGAGCAGGAGACCACTGCATCTGCAGAATCCAGCTGCAGGCAGATGTGGAGAGCAAAATGAAGTATGTACGCATGATGAGAGCTTTCAACAGAGCTGGTTTGCACCTGCTTGTCAAGACCCTGTGTGGTTCTCCATAAACTCTGCCTTTCTTTAGGTCTGAGAGGGCACTCACTGCTCCAAGTGTGGGGTGCAAACATCTGCATGGGAGCACTGCAGCACAGAAATCCACCCCTGCTCAACAGCATTCTCACTGATACAGAACAATTACTGCCCTTCCAAAGTCCAGCCACCCCCAGACACATCCCTGCATCATCGATGACCTGTCTTCCAAAACACCTGGCCTTCCACCCCTGCCACTGTTGAGTCACAAACTCCAGGAATTAAAGGTCTTGGAAATGCTCCGAGTCTGCTGAAGCCCCAAGAAGTCCACCAAAGTGTTTCAGAGTGTTTCAAAGTGTTTCCTGTAGCCAGCATTCCTCTCACTTCAGCATTGATCTTAGTGTTCCATTCTCGGAGGTACATATTAATACAGAACAGCCAATAAAATAAAGTAAGGCTGCTTGTCTTGTGTTTTAACACATATTTTAAAGAGATTTTTGAAATGTTTTCCCCATCTTATAGGCACAGCTATTTGAGTAAATGTCCTAGCTTCTTTTTCTTTCTTGTAAATTCATAACCATACAGTGTGGGCAGAGAAATCAGAGAAAATGTATGTAATTGACAGTGTGCTCTCAGAACTTAGCACTAACTTTCATTACCTTCTCATTATTTTCTTCAAGATAAAGTATCTGCTAAAGCTTGTAGCAGCAATATTGAATTCTACTGAATCCTATTGAATCCTCCTTTTATTCCCCCTTTTCTTTTTATTTTGAAGACTAATAAATCCAGACAATAAGCCTTTTCTGGATCCTTCATTACTTCATATTACCCTCACTGTAATTTGTCTCCTCTTTAAAAACAAATGTTCCCCTGGTAACACACACCACAAAAATATTTCTCTGTTTTTCCCTTACAGTATTTTCAGTTTTCCCACACAAATGAAGATTTCTGTGTCTCTAAGATATTGTGCTGTCCGTCTCTGGGAAAATCTATGTGAATTATGCTGAATGCATGCAATTGCCCTGTAAACTGTAAGTTATTGATATGAGGCTGCATTATCATATTTAAGATGCATGAAGTTGCTAATACTTCACACTATCATGGTTCATAATACTGTCTCAGGGAAAAGGGAGTTAAAGTTTTTTGGGTTTTTTTAAGTGTGTGTGTGCACAACAGCTAAATGCACAGCAAAGCTCTGTGTATTTTATTGCACAGCTTTAGCACGTTTGTACTACAGTAATGTGTTTAAGTCCCTGAGACTGCTCCTTCCCGCTCTGAGTCTGTCAATCCTGATTTTCACCTTCCACTCCATAGTGCTGCCATTCTTCTTGGTGGGACCAAGGTTATTGGTTTACTGAGACAGTGTCTATAGCAGGGACACAGCCCTGCTGTTCTTGAAGAACATACATATGTATGAACCAATTATTTGACTGTATTTTTCTCCTTGAAGACAGAATATTTGTTTGTACTAGCTGAGAAGACAAAATTAAATCTTCTCCATTTAGTACTCTTCAAAAATAATTTTCTCACTTCCTATCAATTGTTTAAATCAGTTCATAAATGAATGTTATGAGATTTAAAAGGTGCTGAAAATATGCTCATGTTTTGCTTGAAGACATTTATTCCAAAACTCATTCCATTGAAATAATGCAGCCATCCTTCTGATCCTTTATACTGTGATATGCTCATTATGTAGCATATACATATTAATCTATAATTAAAAGGGGTGGCTGTGAGATAGAGTTCATTTGCCCCATGTACATCAAAAGCTTTGGAATATATATCCCTTTACAAATGACGAGCCACACCTACAGGGAAACATACACAGGGTAACAGTTATAACATGGAAGACAGATTTTTCCTGTCCATAGATGGCAGAAGCCTCAATCTTCCAAGCTAAATAATGTGCTAAAGTATAATGAGACATAATGCAGAAACATCTACAAGTGTGTTCAAAAATAAAATCTTGCTTTCTCTCCAGGGATTTGAGAGCTGCAGATTTCCTGCTAGAAAAGTCAGAAATGTATTTAGAGTGGGCTGGAGAGAAGGGAATGCTTCTAACAGATAGAAAAAACACCCAGGCCCAGTATCTGGAATCTAATAATATTCTGTTGTTAAATTGTATCTTCAAAAAAAAAGGGACGATACAATTTAAGCAAGACTGGCTTATGTTAAGCAAAAAAGCATTTAAACACATTTGTGTTGCTCTAGCCATAGCTTATTGTTACTTGGATATACTGTATTAATAGCAAAAGAGGTTTTTGCAACATGATGAGCTTTCTCTCATGCTATCAGATAAATTTCTGTCTGTTTACATCTGAATTTAATGAAGTTTTTTAAACTTCCCTTCTGCACCTCTTCATTTTTGCCAACTTTCCATGTCCAAGTGTTAAAGACCCTGTTCCTCTGAAGAATTTCCACTTAACTCTGAACTGAGATCTCTGCTTCCCACCATGTCTTGTCTTCAAGTAAAATAACTTTTATTATATTTAGTGACAGTAATTCTTTGTACTTCAGAGAAAGGTCTTCTTTAACCATACCACGCAGAAGAAGAAAATACAGATGACCTTGCCCCTGGTAAGTAACAGCTGTGTTAATTACCCAATACAGCCTCAGCCCTCATGGGTCACAGCTGTATCCAATCAAGATAAGTGTGATGGAAAGGAGTGAGTTAGAGGGTGAGAGGGGGAGTGTCATGGAAGAGGAACATTGGTCATCATGAAGAAGGCGGCTCCTGGGGAGAGAGAATCACTGCTGTGAGGTAAGTCTGGGTCTGCGGTCTCAGCCTGTTGTTGGAAGTCTAGCTGGAAAAAGCCTGCAGTCACAGTCTATCTGGGTCAAAGCCTGCAGTCACAGCTTAGCAGGGAATAACCAGCAGTCAGAGGCTGCAAGGAAAACCTACACCAAGAGCTTACTGCAGCCAGAGTCAGTGAATGGTTGGAGTCAGGATGGCTGAGCTGTAAAGAGGAATAAACCAGGGCCCTTTTCATGTTGTGATAAACAAGACGTCTGTGTCTTGGCTCATTTCTACTCGCTGCTGCAAGAGCAACAATTTCTGCTGTGAGAATGTGAGACCATCTCTGGCAGTCCTTCATAGAAATGGGCTTAGCTGGGTCCTTCTGGATCTTTTGGATGCAGAATTTTGAGGTAGCTCTAATGATGGATTTGAGTGGCTAAAATATTCAAGTGCCATAAATTTAGATGCCTGAGGCACAGAGCCCAGAGAAATCCAGGACTATGTGCTTAGAGCGTGCCCTTTTCTTTTACTTCACAGGGAGGCCTCACAGCCCTGCAAGACTCAAAGAGCTGTGTCAGACATACAGAGCTTACCACTAACATGTTCTAGGTACTGGGATATGTCTAGAAGTCCTGCCTTTCCTGAGGGAATGAGGTCTCCATCTAGTTCAGCTCTACAGCTGACCTAATTATAGTATACTCCTATACCAGCAATTACTAGGGCAGCTTAACCCTGAAAAAATTAATCCAGAAAATCAATCACCTTTCATATGAACTTTCCAAAGCCCAGGGAATTTAAAATATGTCCTTCCAGGAGAGAGGGCCACATGGGAGAAAGAAATGTTTTTTGGGAGTGTTTGTTTGGCTTCTTTTATTTGTCGGGGTGTTTTTTTTTTTTCCCAAGTCTCTGAGGAATTCCAGATTACTTTACAAATTTTCAGGGGGGAAATGCTATGAAAGAAAACACGATGTCCTTTTGTAGAGGACTGTAAAGAAGAGCACAATGAGTGCTGTACACAACATAAAATTAAGGAAAAATCTAAAATACATTCTGTTCAAGTATCACATCTCTATTACTTGCTCTCAAGATCAACTACAGGACAAAAAGTTACTTCTCTCTAATCAGTATTCATATGAAAGTGTTCAAACTGTAACTCAGAATCCTGAGAGACTGGAACGCTTCTCAGTTCCATCCTTTTAAAATGAGAATGAATTCCATTTCAGTGGTAGCTTTGATGTATTTCAGGTATTTTTTTCCACATCAGTTAGAAGAAAATTATTTCCTCCAACATATCTTAATGTACATATGGTTTTGATTTTCTCTTTCATTAGATGAAAAACATTTTCTTAGATGGCAAAAATTTTTTTAGGAAAGTCCAACCATTTTATGAAAGCACATTTAAAACATATCCTGAAATGAGACTTGGTTTTGAATTTATATTCTTCAAAACATAACTACATTGAATGATCACTTTTGTTGGATGAAGAATATGGCATAGTGGATGGAGTGAGGTTGAAAATAGGGTTTTTTTAGCAAAAAATGCAACTGGCAAGAGCCCTCATTAACACTCATGCAGAATTTTGTTTTGCCAAAAGAACAGAAGTGTGTGTCAGAGGGAAGATGGGACGCATAAGGCTAAGAAAATTAATTTCATTTGCTGCAAAAACAAATTGGTACGTGAACACAATTCAGCCAGCTTGTGAAGCAGTCCATCCAGAAAATTTAGAGGACAAGGGGGAATGTGCAGTGACCTAAAATAAGTGGCACTATGTCCTTTTCCTTTTATCAAGAAATCATGTTACTGAAAAGGTCTTTCCACTGTAAAGGAAGCAGGGGAAGTCACTAGTGCTATTATAGATCCATTTCCACTGGAAGATCAAAGCGGCAACATAAAAGCAAGTGTCAGCTGAAGCATTTTCTTCTACTTTCAAGGTAAAAGTTAAAAGTTGCTGAATGGAAATCTATTAATTTTTTTTCTTCTGACATGTTGATGTCAGAAGATGTTGAGGTGATTATCCTGACTGATATTAACCTCATGAAATAGCCATCAGTGCCTGCTAGAAAAGTGAAGAGCCCCTTCCCACAGTCCTTCTGAAAGAAAGATGGCCAGTAATGAAAAATTCAAGTCTTTTACTTTCTAAGCATGAACAGAGGTAGGGTAGAGACAAACTAAACATGAACAAATGCATAGAAAGCATCACTTATACTGGAAATGGTTTTGGTCCCTTGCCTACCACTTGATATTTTAACCACTCATTGATTGATGTTTTATCCAAGCCTGGTATATAACTCAGACTGATTTGTTTTCAAGAGATATAGCTTTCCACATTCACCCCTTACTGAGAAGGAAAATGGAGAACTGTATTTTGCTATACTTCACTTGAGGGAATCTGGTTTCAATTTACATCTTTCTCACCTGCTGTCCCCAACACAGCAAACTGATGCAAAGAAATCATCACAGCATAGTTTGGGCTTTTTTGCAAAGGCACAGTCCAACACACAAAGCACCTGAGCACAGCCCCCCGTTAACACTGTCTAAAGATTTGTATAAAATCCAGCCCAAGAGAAAACATCCCTCTGTCCGTGCTTAATAGACTTTCCTAGAGACTGGATTGGACAGCCAGGAGAGCACCAAACAAACTCCTCACTTTATGTGAGGTCCCTGATCATGAAGTTGTTGAAAGGGAAGCACAATCTTCACTTTGCAAGAAAGGCTTTAAAACAAAAGGTCTCACCTGCATCATAGAGACAAATGCTCTTGCCTACCTGCATCCCAATGCCACAGACCTTGAATAAGAAACATATTCACAGGGTCCTGAGGCCATCAGAGGCTGTGGAAGGTATTCACTTCTCAGGGGAAGTTCTCTGAAGCACTCACATACTTCAGAAATGCCATACACATTAGTTTTGAATAAAAAAAAGCAGAAAAGAAATGAGGCTTGCTCATCTTTGATTCTAATATCTGTCAAGACTGGACGTTCCTAGTTGTCCTTTTTTTTTTTTTTTAAGATCGTGTATTATTTCAGTAGCTACAATCTGGTCTTAAAAAACCCAATAGAAACTATTTGTAAAAACCAGCACTTTCCAGACTGTAAATGCCATGGGACTTTGGTACTCTGCCACAGAATAGCATTCCATTTCATTAATATATAGTGGTGGGAAAGAGAAACTACAAGCAAAAGCACAGCCTTGTGTCCCTCCCAAGGCAGCAGATGTAATACCAAAACTACACTTGCAAAATCCCACAGAACTATTGCAAAATAAGGTGTGAGAGTCCTGTGTCTTGTGAAAATGAGCAGTTGATAGACAGTGATTTGGAGCAATTTTCTCCTGAGTAATCAGCGGCCACTTCACCACAGCGGTAGGCAGTGACTGTGCCTCTGCTCAGGGCAAAGTGGCTTCACAGGCAGCTCGGAGAAGGGATCAGGCACCCAGCTTTGATGTGACAGGAAATGAGCACTGTGCTGGCTAATGCCATCAGACCCTAAGTAAAGCAGGAGTACAGGATTTTTCATTCTCATACTCTTCTAATCAATGTCTGGATTCAGCAGGAAGGGAAGCGAAAGAAATCCTGATTTTCTAACCTTCCTTCAAGGTGATTTTATAAGGTTTAATGTGTAAGTATTGATAGACTTTAAGAATATCCATGTTAAGATTAACTTCTTACAGTCCTGTATTTTATACAAGTATTCAGCACATCTTCCTCTAATTTTGATTCCATTTCTGAAAAGATATTACACCTCTTAATCTTGCTTTATTATACAATTTTATCAAAGGTGAGGCATTCATATAGAAAGTGGCCCACAAGGAAGAAACACTTCTGGGCCCTGCCAGTATTCCAGTGGACATTGAAGTGGACAATTGCATGACCAGATAGTTTTAATATCTCAGTTGGGATTCAGGAGCAAGCATGGGAGATCCTTGATTCTGACCATGATATAGTCACTTGTAACAGGAGCCCCACCAGAAAGCACACAAATACCTGTGTTATGGTGTGCAGCAGATCCTGTACATAAATGCTTCAAAGAAAAGCTGAGGGTAAGAATGAAGCCTTGCACCTATAGCTTCAGAAATCATCTATTGCTTTTACAGACAACAGCCCTGTGAAATGAGATGTGGGATGTAGTCTCATTTTACCTGTTGGAGATGTCTGGTGTGTGCCTGGTGAGCAGAAAACGTGCCTGAGTTTAAGGGATATGTCAAACTTACCATGTGAATGGTACTTAACAAGAGTAAGACCAGTTTTCTTTTCAAAGTATGGCTTCAAATAAAAATTAAAAAAAAAAAAAAAAAAAAAAAAAAAAAAAAGCTGACACTGCATTAAAAAAACAAACAAATAATAATAGTAATAGTAATAATAATAATAATAAAGTAGGGACTGCAGTCCAGAAGGGCAAGGGAAGCAAAGCCCAGAAGAGATCCAGGGCTTCTGAGCTCCTCCTCTCCCAGGTGGGCTGATGCTGGTCCCCACCAGCACACATGCTGCTTGGGCTGGGGAAGAGTTATTCCCTAGTCCCTGCTTCCCTACACAGCAGGGAATAGCAAGGAATGACTCTGCAAAGCCAGGCATCTTGGATCTGATCACTAATGTTTTACTCTGACATTACACTATCACTGTAAGCCAATATTAATAATACTTTCTTACCTGCGTGCTCAATAATTAATTGTTCTGATTTCCTGAGATTCCAAGAATTCATTCTTGTCCTGTGTTCAGTTACACTTGGAAATTCAGCTACAAAGGAACTTTTATGCTCCTTGGGATAGGTTAATGATTAAGAAGTAGTTTTCTCTTTTTAATATTTTCCTGGGGTCATAATTTAAGATAGCATAGAATGTTCTGTCAGAAACACACATGCCTGCTAATCTCGGCAAGAGGAACAGATGGAGTATAGAACTCTCAGATATGTAGGTTTTTAGTGCACGTGGACACAACTCTCAAGTCCTTCCATGTACTCTAAAGTTTTTAGACTTGCCTAGATCAGACACTATTTCTAGTCTTCAGCTTTCTTCTGAAGTGCAATAAATGGAAGTTGAAAGCAATGACAAAAAATATTTTATTCTCCTGTGCTGTTAATGTTAAGACATTGTTTACTATTTTTGATTCTTCCTTTTAAAATCCTACCCTTTTTGTGTTATCATTCTTGTTATGCGTCTTCCTCCCAAACAATACAGCTGTGTTGCTGCTGACTTTTTTTCCTAGCTTATTAGGGTCAACAGGAATCTACTGGAACTGCTCTCTTCAGATGGAATTGAAATTCAGCTGTCATTGAAGATCTTTTGGTATTTACATCAAAAGAAGGTAACATAAAGCTGTAGAGAAAATTGTAATCCTTTTGAAATGCACAAAAGTTTAACCAGTGATTCCCATGGAACCAGGATTTCACTTTGCCTACTGTAGAAACTGTATTGTGTCCCAGTAACCTCCTCCCTAAAGTCTGTGAGCCCTGGGATGGTTACAGTATTCCCTAGGAGAGAGTGACCTACAGTGCCTGCTAGAAATTTGGAACAGGCAGGGATAGAAGGTTCACCTGGAAATCAGACACAAAAGAAGCCAGAGCCCTTTTAGAACTCAGTTTTAGGAGCACAAAGCCCTTTGCTGCTTCAGGTCTAGCTGCTGGTGGTCAAAGAGAAACGCATCACCTACACAGAGAGACTGCACCAGCATCTCCATTCACACTGTGAAAATCCAGTTCAAACGCCACTTGAGAAATTCAACTGCATTTAATTTGAAATTGCCCATTTCCTACGAGAGACTTTTTATTAATTATAATGTGCCTCCTACAGGAATCTCATCTAGATAATAAATTTTGCTTATGTTCCATGAGAGTTATATGGTAGATGGCAAACATTGAGATAAATCAGGTTATGCTGAGCATGAAACCCAAGCAGAACTAAGAGTCAGTGTCGTCACTGGGCTAGTTAGTTTTGGAAGTAGATTCTATCACAGAATGCCATTATATTTTTTATTACATTTTCTCTAAAGACTTCTTGGAACACAGAATCAGCATATGTCTGATTATCAAAATTGTTCTTGAAATTTAAATAAATGTGCCATATTCTAATAATATTCATCCTTAGGCTTCACTGAAATTAATTCTGTATTAATATTTTATTTCCTAGCAATAAAATTCACAATCGTTTTCACTATTAATAGAGATGAAAATATGGGAGTGAAAACCAGCTACAGAATGTGCAGTGGCTAGCGGTAGATATACAGGTTTTGGATTAAATATGCATTTTAGTGGAAATTCAAAGTACATTATTGCTCAGAAAAATCGTAGAAGAATATTGGTGTTTTCAGACATGAAAATTCTTCAGAAAAAAAGTTCATTTATACTTCTTAAAGAATAATTTTCATAACTTCTTATTCTTTTTGGTTAAGAAAAAACTTGGGGCGTGTCTTTTGGGAATAAGGAAAATCAAGCCTAGGCAATGTTAAACTTCTTTTTTTTTTTTTAAAGTTACTAAAGTAGAAGAATATCCCATAGGATCTAAACTACCTTTAGAAATTTTTCTTATTAATTTCACTGTAAAATCTCAATAGTTACAAAACTCCAACTCCTTTTAAATAATTTTATGTATTTAGTGTGCTGAGATGTAACTGCTTTGTTGCTTAACAATTGTCCACAAGTTCCATAACTACCTATACTTCTGAAAAAACAGGCTCATTTTCTGTATTTCACTCCTTCAGGCTCCGTCTCAGCCAGCTGATGACAGTAATGGCTGGTATTGTGATAGGTATTGTGATACAATTTCAGGGGCTGTGTTACACAAAACCCTACAACAGAAAAGGTGGGGGAAAGGTCTGGTATTAGACTGAGTCATCAGCTAAACAATTTATACAGAGTGTGCATGAGAGCAGCTGAACAGACTTTCAGTTACTTAAGATGAACTTTTTTTTTTCCAGCTTCAAAATATCCCTCCCATTAGAATGTGATCAAAGGAAGGTTAGAAATAACTCTGAGACTTGTTTGGGTATTGTGTTCTGTATCACATAGTCACCTCTAGAGATGCCACCCAAATCTGCACTGCTGACCTTGCTTAGGCCAATGCAGCTTCACCCAACCTGGCTTGACAGACAACACAGCTATTGTTATCAAAATATTTAGTGCTAAGAGGGAAAAGTTTAGGATGTCAACATTTTTCTTCAGGAGCATATTCATCTGGAAGTTTGTCACTGTTCCTTTTTGATCCTCCAATTGCTGTTAAATGACACTTGGTTTCAGCCATTTCCCCATATTTTATGGGGATGTTGGAACAAAAGAAAGAAAAAAAATTAACTTTTAGTTACAGAGCAAACCAGAAAAAATCTTGATTGTTCAGTCCAGGAACTTAAGCCTATATGGGACAAACAGAAAAATAAGAGATGCAAGACTTACTCCTAGTAGTCTGTGTCAAAGCTAAATGAAATTGCCATTTAGACAAGTTTGGAATTTAGGGGCCTGGAAGAAGTAGAGAATGACAGAAATAAAATATGTGGACCTGGAGATTCAGTCCTCAGATCAGGGTTTTAAAACAAGCCTAAACTAATTGCATTAATCATTTAATTAAATTAATTGAAGAACTGAAATTAATTTCCTGCTGTAATAGATTTTGTAATAGCTTTGTAACAGCTGAACAATTTATTTGCTCTTTAAGGTTTTTGTGCAATTGATTGATTTGTGAAAAATTTTTCAGCTTAACAATAAATATCTGTTAGTGTCACCAATAGTGTCTCACATGATTTAATAGCCAAAGAATTCAGTGCTGATTTACTATGAGACCAAGAAAGACAAAAAAATGTGTTTCATTTGTTGGCAGTTGCTATGGCTGAGTTCTATAAACACAGGGGCAGCATCTCTCCAGGAACAGTGGTGGCAGTCAGAACACTCCTCTGTGCCAGGCCCTTCGGTCTGGCTGGCAAACTGTGTTTCAAGAAGGCTAGAACCCAAATTCTCTAAGCTGAATGAAAAACTTCCCAATGCCATAAGGAAATCTGGAATCAGGATCTTTGTTTCACTATTAGATTTCAGGCAGTGTCTGTGGTCTATCAAGTTTCAGAAGGCAGTAATTCTTGGTAAACACTGATTTTGTTTCATTAGGACCATTTTTGTTCAGGATTTACTCTGCCTGGATTTAACAAACTGCCATAAATGTAGTTTGGGTTAAATTAGTTCTGTCCTACTCTTGCACTAATTTGAAAATACATGGACTGCATTATCTAAACTCACAGTGCCATTTAGCAGCAATAACTGCTCTGCTCAGAGTTGTGATCTCTCTGTCCATGATTGCTATTATTCCTAAGAAGTTCTGAGCATTTCGTTTGACTGTTTCAGCAAAATTCATGCAGGACTCCATCATTCTTGCTCATAATTCTGCGTTTTTTGTGCTTCTCTGAAACTGCACTGACTTTTTAAAAGGAATTCAGGAATATGTCTAGGCTACTAAAATTTTTATCACTGAATATAAATACAAGAATGGATTATTCAGTTGAATCAGGAAGAAAAAAAAAGATAAGTTAATTCACAGTAATCTTGTGGGCTATTTGGGGAAAAGTTCATGACACCGCAAAAATGACATCTCATGCAGTATCCAAATCAAATTCAGTATACCAATCAAATAAATAGACTATCCTGCAAAGAAAATAAGCCACAATAAGAGCTTGGACAATGTACCTTTCTCTGTTTGCACAACCATAATCATAGAACCATGGAGTAGTTCAGGTTGGAAGGGACCTTCTAAGTTCATCTGCCCAAGACCTCTTTGACATCTTTGACTAGATCAGGTTTAGATTTTAGGTTGCTAAAACCCCTATCCAAAATAAGAGTTAAAATAAGAACAAGAGGAAAACTATTCTACGACATTTCTTGGTCGCATAAAAACCTCAATTTTACATGGGTTGTTGTCACAGAAAACAAATGGTTAGAGGACTATTTATCAATGGAGAAAACCTGTAACTAACTTAGGATATATAAGCAGAACAAAATATAGCCGCTTACTCTAACAGATCTACTTCAAGAAAAGAAAATAATAGTCTGATATTACCAATGGTTTATATTCCCACAGCAAATTAATCACTGCTCCTTCATGGCTAATCTCTTATTTTGGAAACTGCACTTTCTAACTGATTGCAAATATTAAGCAGAACATACACATCAAGTGCCAAAATATTTTAATAATACATCATCTTAGAGATGTAGGTGCATGAATGAATTCTGACAAGTGAGAACACTCAGAAAAACTGCAAAGACATTGAAAAAGAGGGAGAAAAATGTTCCAGAGGTTAAAGTACTGAGCTGTTGTTCTGTTTAAGCTCTGCCGCAGACTCCTGGTTTCACCTTTAGCAAACAGGTTTGTCATCAGCTTTCTCAGGTACTAGACCAGGCCTCAAATGCCTCAGCCCCCCCTCCATTCAAGGAGGATGATCCTCCTCTAGAAAGGAGCTGTGATGGTGCATTGTGAGAGGTTTAGACACTGTGGTGATAAAGCATTGTACAAAAACAAAATACAGCGAGATAAAACTTGTACTGTCAGTCAACCAACCATGAGGAGGTGTTTTTCATAGTGACATTTTCATATTATTGCCTCTAAAAATAGGAAACTTTCACTTTTCTCTTCAACTGTAAGATAGGTGTACAGTAAGCATAGTAAACACAGACAGCTTAGAATGCAGACAGGCACAAGTAAATGTGTGAATCCTGAGTGATGTCACACAGAGCTCAGATCCATACTCAGACCTTTGCTTTGGCACCCACTTGTGCTGAGGAGGATTGTGGCACCAAGAGCACAGCTTTGGCCAGAGTAGGAGACAAAGATGGACAGACTGCAGAAAAGACTCACTTTGATGCAACTTTTCACACTTATTTATGTCCTATTAAACCCCCATTTATATAAGACAAACAAAATTTTGTTCTGCATTGGAAAACACCAGTGGATCTCATTGCCAAAGGGTGCTGTAAGTGCCAACATTTCATGGATAAAAGAGCAGAGAAATAGATTAAAGAGAAACCCACTGGAAACACAGAAAACACATCACATTCAGAGACAAACTAGCTGCAAACTGGGAAAGGATGAGACTGGCTCACCCAGTTCTTGGTTTTACCTTAGCACCAGCATATGGTATCACTGGGGACACGACATTGACTTCAAAAGACTTTCAGATGGACCACTTAAAGCCTTTCTTGAGGCATTTCAGAATAAACTTCCAAGGACACAGACACACTTTCTTCTTCCCAAGACCAAAACCCCTGGCTCCAAGAAGATCGCTCATGGTGATGTGCTTAGGCTGCACCACCAAGGCCAAGAGATCTTCACTCCCTTTGACTGATGTTTTGCCCTTTCTCCTCTAATTCAAAACCCCTCATTTATGAAGCCATCCTCTCCTTTGAAATAAGGACACATTTTTAAAAATAATCAATAGGAAACAGCCTGTATTTTAGAACAGGTATGATTATACAGTGATGTAAATATTCATGTCAAAGACAAATGCTGCCAGGTCACATCAGAACAAAGGCACATATCACACAACCCCTCATGAGCTGTATTTCTCCAGGTATCAGATTTACCTCAGGAGAGAGGATAAAAAATGTACAACCTAAATCCACTGATGATACTAACTAAACAAACAACACTTCCATCAGCTCACTAATGAAGGAATAATAGAGAACTGCAAAAAAGAAGATGTACAGCCATCAGAAACACAAGCTCTTGCAGTTAGTGGTGTATTAATGTAGTTCAACAAATCCTATAGAGAACAACAGCACCTTTTAATTCCACTGCAGTTCATTAATGCTAATTTGAGCCCTGGCCTGGTGGTGTGTTTGGAAAAGGTATCCATCTTATGCTTTGACTTCAGTTGTAATGCTTCAAAATGCTATTAAAATTAATTAATTATTAAAATAACCTAATTTGTTCCATGATTTGCAAACACTGCCAAGCATGGCATCTCTTGTGTTGCTCTGCACATGCATATTCTGAATTTACAAAAAGCTTGAGAAGTGCTATAAAAAGGCCTGCAGACCTTTCTTTCACATTGCAATTATTCTGCATCTTCTCAAGGCAAAGCCAAGCACACATTCTCTACCAGCTGGGGTGCACTGTGTTAATTCTGATAGAGCAAATAGATCCAGACAGACAAAGATGTAAACATGTACAAGTACTAACCAAGGTTCAGAGGAATGAATGCAGACACCTTGATATGAGCACCATAGCAACAGCCTCCAGTAAATCTTTTTAACCCTCTCTTAAAGATATAAAGGAGGAGAAGAAAACACTTAAAGCATTTGAAAAGTGAAAGGCAAAGTGAAATTAAATTTAACAATGCAATTTACCTTGTTCTCTTTACCTTTACAGAAGAACTCTATTGAATGAAAAATACATTTATTTGTCACTCTTTTTAAGGGCATTAAAGCATTTACCTGTCTTTTCTGCAAAAAGAGAGGAGCTAGAATTGTCACTGCTCGTTGAGGCTGTTTTTGCTTCCCAAAGGACAAAATGGGAGCAGACAAAAAAACTAACAGAGATGCTCAGTTCTTGTCCAGACCTGATAAATCTCAGACTAGGGGAGCACTGCAAAGAGAGCTGCTTTTGCTGCCTCTCTGGCTGTGCAGCTGCTAAAGATACATGGTCTTTTTATGATTTTATTTTTCCTCTTCCTCTCTTTCTTTCTTTTTCGCCTCGCCTCGCCTTCTTTATTTCTATTGCCTTCTTTTTTCCCTCTCACCGTCTTTCCTAAAAGGAATCAAAAGGAGATGTATGCTACAAGGAGGGAAGGGACAGGACATGAAGGACGGATGATCCAGGTAAACAGAGTTCCAGGGCAGGGGCCAGGGTGCAGATGATGGCATGCACAGCCTCAAACACACCCTGCCTGTTTCAGTCACTACAGAGGAACAAAATAATGGTGTGAAAATGTAGCACAGAGGGAATTACCAAATACATCCCAGAGATGGCCTTGCTCTTGTCAGCCCACCTGCCTTCTTCAGACCACCTGAAAGATTATGGACCAAGGGAAGGAACTGAGACAGGGAACATGTTTTTGCATTTTTTTCTGTCAGTTAAGCCTGAATCAAAGCTTGATATTTTTTTCATGTTGTCTTCCAGGTAACTTTTGATCTTAGTTGGAGCAGTAGCCTTTTGGTTTTTTCTGACAAGTTCAGAAGTTTCTAGTGCTTGCAGAAACATTTATACAAAAAGGACTCACAATTCAGCCAACTTGGGTTTTAAGCCCCTCTAAGTCTTCTCTTCCCAGAAACCCCTTTTGTCTCACTTTGGTGATATGCACAGCCCAGCAATGAAATGCAATGCAAATGCTAAAGGATGTGCTTTACCCTGTTGCCAAGTCAGTGAGCCCTGCACAGAGCACAGGACAATGAACACTGCCCTGAGCAACAGCTCCAGGGCTGCAAGCAGTCTTTAAATGAATACACTTAAGTTTGAGCAAATGCTACTTTTGTGATCTCTCTGGAAACTAATCAAGATTTGATTCAAGAAAAGGCAACTAGAATAGCTATTTTCCTACTATCAACTACAAACAACGATTATGTTCAGACAAAACATGAAGTGACTAATCCAAACCAATGTAAGCAGTGGTTTGACTGAGAACCACTACTCTACTCCAGCCCCTACTCCTGCCTCAGTGATTAATTCTGCCAGGCCACAACAATCATTGGTATTCAGGAGCTGCTGCATGAAAACAGAGTTTCAGGAGGGCTGTATCCACACACATCATTTTTCAAGCTTTTATAGTCTCTGCATGCTGATTGAAACCATTCCTAATGAGTCTATCCACACTCCTGAATTTTAGATTTGACATTATATTCATTTAACCTCATGGCAACGTGAACAGGTTCACTGAAAAGAAACTGGCATCTCATCCCTATCTCTTTCTCCACATACATTTCACTGAAACAGTAGCGATGGAATTGGCTGGATAACCCTTAACTCTACACCACATACTTGCAATCATATTCTTTTTTAAGTAATTACTTTCACAATAAAATTGAAAATAAAGCACTTTTGAAATGAAAATTGTTCTCAAGAAATAACTGAAAGTATCAGTAATAAAGGTATTCTTTTTTAATGACAACTCTGCATTATCTGAAGTTACTGACTGACTTTCAGTCCCTCTTTCAAATTATTGCAAGCTCAGGAAATACATACTGCTCTTTTTCCCCCTCAGTTGTCCTCACAGTCCTTTGTGTTTAGGGCACTTGTGAAATAGTACCAGCTGGTTTTCACTCCTCACTGGGAAGTGATGGCATCATCTACTCCTAACCAATATTCATGGAATAAATGCCACGTTGTACCGTCTGCTGGAAAGGCTACTCTCTCTTTCCTTAAATCTAGTTATTCTGTGCTTCATTTCCTCCTCTGTGAAATGATAGTAGTAGTAGTTCCTTACCATTTTAAATCAAAATTCTGGGGGAATGGAAATATTGAGAAGCCCACATTGCTAAAACACATTTGCTTTATAAAAGAATAAGAATCACTGAAAGTGAGCCAAAGAAAAAGATGGAAATTATGTTTTGATGTACTTGCCCACAGTGTGCAGCACTAGACTGGTAGTTGTCATTCCACCTGCAATTCTTTATGCCCTGCAAGGCTGCTCAGTGTTACCAGACCAGCTGAAGGCAAAGCAGTTAGAATTATATATTTTAGCTGTGGTGGGAATCAAATGGAATGAAAATTCCCTAGTCACTGGGAGGGCATGCAAGGATGAATAGAGCAGACATGGATTTCAGGCTTAAAGATTTGTTTCCAGTTAAAATGCAGGAAGTATGCACAGATGTATTTATTTCTTGTATTTATATGTTTATGCTAAAGCAGAAAGAGAATTTTTTTAAAAAACAACAATGTAGCAGAAACATAAGAATCAACAAAAGAGCTTCAAGGGGTACCAATTAGGAGACATCCGTTAACACTGTGCTCAAGATCTGTGCTCAAGATCTGGCTCCAAGTGAAACTTTCACAGACCTGTAATATAATACCAGTGTTTCACCAAGCATATCCACATCCTTAGCTAGCTGTTTTTTAACTTAAGCATCAGAAAGAACTAAAAAAACCAAACCAAACCAAACAAAAAAACAACCACACACACACACACCCAAAAAAAAAAAAAACCAAACCAAAAAAACAAACAAACAAAAAAACCCCACAAAAACCAACAACAACAAACCAAAACCAACCAACCAAACAAACAAAACCCAAAAACAAAACTCAAAAAAACCAAACCAAACCAAACAAAACCAAAACAAAAAAAAAACAAAACCAAACCATAAAATTTCCTGTTGGGACTGACGAAAGATATGATCAACACTTAATTTCTGTAATGCAATTGCATAGCACTTGAGTAACTATTTGTATTTCAGCTCAAGACAGCAGCAGTTCCTGCACACAATGGCATCATCCTCAACCAGAGGGAGCAGATTTCTTGTGTCTTTTCAGCAACAGAGACATGTACTCATTCCCAGGCAAATCTATCTCCAAAATAGCCTTGCAGGCTCTGTAGATATTAACTGTCATGAGTCTAAAGATTTGTTGGCGTTCATTTTGATTAACACAATCTCAATTGTCTCAATCTCTTTTAGCAATAATACCAAGACTCTCTCACAGCATGGTGAGTTACAGCTGAGCATGGCAGCATCCTGAGCATATTGGCCTCATAATATCCTTCAGTCTCCTGTAAGGTGTCTGTACCTGACTTCCCCAGGGCTCAGCTTCAGTTCTCACTCAGAAGCTGGAGAAGGAGCAAGAGCTGTTGGGCATGAAAACTGGCAGCAGTAAGTTAAATGCTTTCATCAAAAACATTTCTCAGTGGGACAATGCCAAAATTCAGCTGTTTGCCAGAATTTTCTCGTCCACTCAAAAATCTCGTAATGATGGTTATGAAGTGATAGGCTGAAGTGTTGCTTAATACCAGCTGGTAAAGAGAACAGGAGTTACCTTCCCTTCAGACTGACTGCTCCAAGGGTCCAGAACAAGTCCAATGCAAAGCCCAGATGATTGTGTTGCCTCACTTTCTCTGCCCACTGAAATTAGGGCACTGGAATTACTGGATTTTCAGACTTCAGACAATTCCATTAACGATTTTGGAGGATTTAGGCAGTGTAAAGGCTACCTCTCTGCCAGTAACATAACTCAGCCTGGTGGGGGGAACACTTCTGCTTTCAAGCTTACAGTGAGTGCCTCCACACATACAGGCAGGAGAGGGCTATCAAGTTGCATTTTGACATGACTTCTAGGATTGTTTTATATACATTTGACTTTCTAGAGGATGAAACAATAAACACTGACCTTGTAAAGTGTTTTGTGAACATTCACCTTGTGAAGCCTTGATGACTCATTAGAAAGAAAAAAACCCAACACTTAACTAAGAAGGTACAAGTACATCTATGATTCCTCTAGCAAGTGTGATCTGTGTCAGCCAGTCAGCAATGCTCTGGCCAGCCCAGCCCCTCAAGTGATCACACACGAAATGCTCCGGGAGCAGCAGATAGCTGGAGAGCCTCCACTGAGCCACCTCCACCTAATTTCTAGATGAAAAACACGTTTCAGCATCAATCAGAAACCAAGCTATGTAGTCCCACTGAGACCAACTACTTTGGGACCACTGGCACATAACTGCAAATTAAAGTCTAGTTTAACTGTGGAAAATAACAGTTCAAGGTTCCTGAAATGTAGGTGTCTTTAGAGAATAATTAATTAAAGATCATATTTTGGATGCTGGATCTCTAAATAAATATCCTATTATTAGTACTAAGACAAGGTCACATGATTGTGCATTTAGCCATTAAAAACTGGTTTAAAATTAACAACTCTTTTATCCAAGCATTTTGTAATACATTTTGCTTCTAGTAAAAAAAAAATAGTCCTAGTTAAATAAAATCAGGGAAAAGGAAAAAAAGATTTTCAGCTATTTAAAAGAATTGAGTAAGAGAGGAAAAAGGAAAGTGGAAACAAACCAGCCTAAATGTTTTTATTTAATTTTGTTTAATATGTGCTAAACAAGTTTTGTTTTTAAATGAAAGACATTCCTTCATTATAAACATTGACCAGTTCTAATACCATATGTGTTTGAAATTGTTCCCACAGGAACTGTAGCCAAGAGCTGAAAAGCTCTGATTTTGTTTGAAAAATTACTTAACAGCAGTAAAGCTCCCCAGCTTTGCCCAAATATATTTGTTAATCCAATGAAACATAGTTGTTCTCTCTCCTAACCATGATATCTGGAACTCAGTGCCTTTTCCACAAAGAGGTTTTGAGACGCACAATGAAAATGCACCTCTGCCTTTCAGAAGCCATATATGGCAAAAGGGTCCAAGGGAAGGTGAAACCATCCTGGGGTAGTGCCTGTATCTGTCTCTCAGTTATGAGGAAAGCCACAACATTGAGCTTCCATTAGGCACCATGACATTCAGATGGTCAAAATACAGCAAAACAAATTGCAGCACGTACCCTGAGCCCAGAGCATGCTTTGACAGCCAGAACATGCCAGCAGGATTTTGTGCCACACTGAATTACTCTCTAGAGGTATATGACACTGAATCACTGTCTGCAGGGCTTGTATTAACCAAACCTTGACATCCTTATTTATGTAAATAGTACCACATCTAAGGATCTATTAATATGCATAAAAATTGGAGGAGCCAAGAAGATTCCCAGTCATTTCTGCAGGGTTTTTTTTCTTCCAAAATTTATAGAGTTTTTCATATCATAATTTTATCACATGTCCGTAGCAAATATTACTTCCAAATGAATTGCTGTCTTCACACACTTCAGTTAGGAAGAAAACCTCTCAAACACAGACACAAAGGCAGTTACTCTACAGTTACTCTAAGAATAAAGTAATTTCATAACCTCATTGTATTCCTTTCACAGTCTGGGCTTGGTATAAGAAATTAACTTTACTCTTAACACCAACATACAAGATGCATTCAAAGATCTTTGTCAGCACAAGCACCATTAGTGCTATAGATTCCTGCTTTGCATCAAATACCTACAGGAAATCTGCTGAATCTACAGCTTTTCTATGCCTGCTTTGGAGAAGGTAGCTCACAAATCCCCCTTCCACCACTGCACTGCAATTTGGGAGTGAATTTCCATGAAGGGCCATGTTGCATATTCAACAGCTGGTTGCAAACTGCCTTATTCCACTGCTGGTAGGATTTTTCACTTGTCGTTCTATTTACAAGTGAAATGAAGTGAATGGGGGCCTGGTTCCCAGATCTTTATTCATCCACCACTGGGATTCACAGGCTTCTTGTTTAACCCTCTCATGACAGAAAAATAAAACTGAATGAAAGGAGTTGACAAAAAAGCCCAGAGCTTTTCTTATGTTTTTGGATCCCAGTACACGTGGCAAATTGTCACATCTCCATTCAAAAAGACAGAAACTCTGGAGGGCAAGGTAGGAGCTGATCTGTAGGGAATCACTTCATCCTGGGCACTTTCTGAGCAGAGATGGCACAGAGTGACTGACTGGGTTTACAGACACCAAAGATAAAACCCAATGCTATAAGCAGCTTCTTAGCACTGATGCAGCTGGGACTATGTTCAGAGATTGCAAAGTAAACTTACATTTATACATCCTCTTGTAAACCTCATTAAAAAACAAAAACAAAAAAACAAAAACAAACAAAAAAACCCAACCAACCAAACAAAAAACCCCACAACCTAAAAAAGGCAAAACCAAACAAACAAAACAAAAACCCAAACAAACAAACAAAACACCAGCACCTCCTCAAGGATTACCTTCTTTAACTGGGAGCACACAGAATTTCTAGAAAACTACAAACTTCACTATCTGCTGCACAGAGCCATTCTCCATTCTCCTCACACAAGGGAGAACCACGTAATTCCAGCTCTTGTCTGAAACCCAGACATGGGACTGAAACCAGTCCATGGAAACCAGCGCTTCATTTTTTCCACCATCTATGCAACTAGGAACATATTCTACAAAAAGTACTGCATCCCTTCAAAAAGATATTAATGTTAAGAGCATGCTGGTTTTGTTACATAAATTAGGTGAAAAGTTAGTAAACAGAATTGTGAATCTAACAATCAAATTGGTTATATATGGCTTTTCCTCTTCTCTCCTATGAAAAGATAGCTGCATTATTCTCAAAATTGTTCAAAGGTTTACATCTGTTTATAAAGCCATATAAGTGATACTGATAGATTCTGTAGCTTGTTTGGGTTTTATTAGATTTTTTTTTTTTAAACATGGCATACTACATCTGTTTTTGAAAATTGTGTGCAGAAAAGCAGTGTACAGTACCCCAGACTTGGCACCAGCATTTCAGGTAGCAATAAAGCTACTCAGTGTTCATTAAACCAGCATCAAACCTTACAACTAAAGAGAAAACAAATTAAAAAAGAAAAAGTGGGGATTCATGTGAGTTTGAATCATCAGGGAACATCACGATCTCTAATATATTCATTCTCCTGGAAAAAAAGGGAGGTTTAAGAAAGGATAAAGCAAGGACTAAAATGGTAATTTTAGACTGATTAATTACTAGCAGTCAACAGCAAATTAATAAAAATCTCTTGGCACACATGACAAGATTGAATTACTAGTGATGGTCAAGTCTAAGCAGAACAACAATATATTGGAAAAATATAACAAACCATTATACATTTATCCCATTTAGTACAGACATTGCACATCCATACACTCAAGGTATTTTATAATAGCCTTGAAATTCATACTCCTGAAAGAAATATTTTACTTCTTCTGAAACCCTGCATAGGAATATCTATGCTCAGTTGAGTAACTATAAAACCATTCACAAATTGCAATTAGCTGTCATTCTCAACTCCACAGTATCAAGGAATAAATTCTATCAGCAATGCTCAAATCTACCAAGTTTTACCTTCAGATTTTGGGTGCCATTTTGGCTTGGAATGATACCTGCCTCTTCCAGGTTTTAATCTATTTTCTTATTTGGCCATCTTTTTTCAAAAAAAAGTGGTTGAAAATGCACAGCCTCTTTTCTGAGCTAGCTTCTCTGGCATAATTGAAGAAGATGCTCCAAAGAAGTTGACTTCTTCAAAATTCAGTTCCCTGCAAATGTCTGTCTTCTGCTCTCCAGGGGAATCTCTGAACCTTGGAGAAAACAAATTGCTTTTTGTCAATGTGACTCTCAAGCCTCTGGATACAACTGATGTGAGAAAAGTAACTAGTGGTTTTAGATAGCAATAAATATATTGTTAAATTACCCAAATACAAATATTTTTTATTGCACAAATACAGAGGTGGACACCACCAGTCCTCATTAAATATCTAAAGAGATTAAAATTAAATTTAGGTCACAGTTTGTCTGCAACACAAAAGCAAGCAGTGAGCCCTCTGTATGGTCTTTCACAAGTGTGGAGTCTGAATGACTCTCCCTGCCTTGCTCCCTGTGAATAACAAGAAAACAAGTAGGCTGACAGTACTAAAGACCTGAGCTGGTTGCCTTTGCCAGTCATTTTTACAAGAGATCTTGAGTGGAGAAACAGAATGTGGAAAAGGCTAGATCCTACCTGGAGCACTCAGCTAGGAGGATAATGTTCATCACTTGCACAATATTGCTATTCATATGAACTCACACAGCTCTCAACAGCCTGTGACAATACAGCTTTATAACTCAGCAAGGAAAATAAGCTTTATGCTGGTACACCTAAGGCTGCATAAGCACAGCAAGGGGCAACAGATGAGTGAACTCGGCATTTGATGCTTTGAAAATCCCACTGTCAGTCTCTTGGGAAGCTGGAGCTGTTGACAAAAGGCAGTGTAATTATTGGCACTGAGTTGTACAAAGGTAACAGCATAAAAACTTAACATTCCCCAGAAGAAATGAAGGTGTTAAAATAGCAGCTGGGTAAATACCAGATAATGAAAGAAAGCAGCATGAGGTCCCCAGGTTCAAATAAGGCAGACAAGTATTTTGCAGAACTGACCTTATTGAAGAGACATTATCACTTTAAAAATTCATCTAAACCCAAAACAGTTACAATAATCAGTGAAGGTAAAATCTTTTAAAGATAACAGTTATTTCTACCAAAGTGTCAATCCTTTTACTTCCATTTTTACATTTTTCTGCAGTGAAGTGCCAGGTCCATATAGGTATTCTTACTTTTGTTTACGACAGATTGACGTTGACAGTCTCTCCCAGGACAACCAGTTATTCACTCTCGGTATGAACTATTCTTCATTAGGCTTAGCATGTGTATTCTACTTCATAATAAATTAATGCACAATACCAAAGTTAAAGAAATTAAATATGAATTTATGAAAGGAAATCTCAACACACTTGTTTCACAGAAGCATTTTCACCTCGATCACTGCAGGACATTTTTAGTGCATTTTCCCTAAAATATTTTTCATCACGTGGGATCCTTTTTATTAAAAAAACCCAACCTTCAAAATGTAATATTTTATTTAAAAGCTTGACATAGTGAGGAATACACATTGCATGCTAATCCAGTATCCAGATATCCCAAGCCAAAAATACAGCAAGGTGAGCTGAAAAGTGAGTTGTTGATAATGATGAGGAGCCTGTGCATAACTAAGCCTCCTGAAAATCTTGAACCATGGGCACAAGGGCTGTTAGCTACAAGCTAATATTTCTGAAGTACATGTTAAAAAAACCCATACAAAGCTACAGTCTAGCATGAAGAATAATTTCTTCAATAAAATTTACCATTGCCAGTAAGTTGTTATTTATTGTATGGATTAAAGCATCATTGCCCAAGGACAGTTACTTTTGCTTGTTCTTCGTATGTTTTGGTTTCTTGTCCAATGGCTTCATGTTGAGGGAAGACAACAGTGCAATTGTGATGGGAGTAGACAGGGAACTGTCAAGGGCAACAGGAGAAGCAATGAACTTCCACGGGAATACAACTGATTTGGACAATATTTCAAATACTGAAGAACTTGGCCTTATATTACTTCTTGTATTAATGACTGTGAAGCCAAATGGGATGAATTTGAATGGCATTTCCAGCACACACATTCTTCGGAAGATTTCAGCTGTGAAATCACAGGTAATACCTGTGGCAGACACACAAAATGGCACAATCAACAGCTGGCCCTCTGTCCTCTGAGCAATTCAAAGCTGAATATAAGCCAGCTCTTTATTGAAGTGGGCTATTTCCTAGTTAGTACTTCTTGCACAAGGCAAGAGACTTCGAGATCTGGACATTTCTTTACTGCAGGATATGAGAGTGACTCATACAGGGAGTGAATTTCCCTGCTAGAATATTTACAATCACTGAACTGCTTCAAATTTGTGATGAGGTGTGAGAGAGTTACAAATCAGTTTTCTACTGCTAGACATAAACTGTTAAGGATAATAAATTGATATTGTAATCAATACTCAAATGTTGCATTTTATTATTGTAACCTATTAGAGCTATTGGCCTCCATGCCTTATCTGTGATGAGTTACTGCCATTTCCCTCTTACACTGTAACAGTGAAGAGTCTGGGTTTGCAAAGAAATCCTGGAAGGGATTGACATTCAAGAAGGTACTTCATCTCTCAAGTGCTTGCAGCCAGGAGCTGGCCAAGTTTTCCAATCGCTTTCTTGCCTGTTTCTGAGACACCTGAGGCTCCTCCTATACAGCTCTGGCCCACCTCCAAGGCAGGACAGACTCTACTCTTTACCCACCTGTGCCTTGGGGATGAAATACCAGACACAGTTAAAACAGTAGCTCTGAACTCCCACAACCCTGACAGATTCCTCTTTCTGACAGCAAATACTTCCATGAAAAGATTGAAGAATGCAATCAAATAATAATTAGGATTGTCAGTCTAATTACTGCATACATTTTCTAAAGCTAGTAGCGATAGGAAACACTAATTGTTGTTTACTGTGGGATGAATATTTAAATTTGTCAGAGAAGTGGGGAAAAATGCCAACTACAGATGCATGTATATTATAAAATTTTAATTTTTAAATAACATGGCACCCTATTAATAAAAAGGCAGGGAAGATCTGTACATGAAAAAATACAAAATATGTGATCACAGTGGCCCCAGAGCATAGCATTCAAATACAGTTATAACCCCCTCAAAATAGTCTTGAATAATATAAAATATTAACAAATACATGTGGTTATTTTAATTAGCTTTTTCCTGTTTCTCTTTTTAGGATTCATATTTATAGGATTCTTCAAGTCAACTAGACAGGTTTAAAAATTAACTCTTTTTGAAGCATAAAATTATATTCTCATCAATTTAGAGAAATTCAGGAATAAGAACTTCAAAAATACCTAAAATTGTGAAAATTTGCAGCATTGCAATCAAAAGAGCTTCTAAAGGCATTACGTGCCCATTTACATTTTTTGCTTTTCTACTGAGCTAATGTGATGACACTGCTTCACCAAGAAAATTACTGTAACAGGTTGTAAGTATTTAACAGTTTGGAACTGTAGCCACATTCACAGTTCAACTGAAGTAAGTTTAGAAACAGCAAAATGCTGAAGTTACTCCAGGATGGAAAGCTAAGTACACAAGTATATGCTAAAGATCTGGACTACCAGCTGTCACTGTAGAACACAGACTGCAGAAGTAACATTCAAACCCTATTAAGAACACAATGTTAAACAGTAAATTAACTAGAAAAACATAAATTCAGAGAACACAGGACATGGTTCATCCATTTCATCTCTTCGTGTCACCTGCTACACTGCAGCTTACCACAAAAATATAAATACAAGAATGGTAAATCAGTACCTCTATATACAATAAATAGCCTTTCTATATAAATTATGAAAATTCAGCTACAGTAAAATCGGTGCAAAAATGACCAAAATGTAGCGAAAGAACACATTCCTGCCTTCCAGAATGTGCATCATAGAACACCCAAATTCCACCTAGTGCATCAAAGCACTGACAGGAACTAAAAAGTGCAAGATGCACATCACTAATTGTGCCATTCCAAAATTACATCTCTTTCCAATATCAGACAAATTCAGATTAAAATGATACACGTTATTTGAACCATACGCTTCATTCTTTCTCCTCATTTTACTGAATTTTAAATAACTTCTTCTTCCCTAATTGCTATTTTAAATGGAAGTTGCTCTTACGAGTCCATGTTTGCACGAGCAGCCTTTTTAGAATTAAGAAAGTTCTTTTTCTTTTTTCTTGGAAAGTTTTGCAAAGCAAGTATTGGATCACTTGGCTCACGGAACAAAAATATCTTCTCCCCTGTGTCTAACAGCTCTATGGCTTCAGCAGTTGTAGAGCTCAGAGAAACAGAGGGATCAGGCTGTTCCATAAGAGGAGGTGCAGGTGAACATCCCAGATGAATGAACATTGCTTTTTCCAAGAGAGCAAGTTGCTTCTTCTTTATCAAGCTACATTAATGGAAAAAATAGAGTTTAAAAGTGAAAACTGAGGCAAAAAAATGCATAACTTCATATATCATACCTTGCCACAGAAGTGGTGACTTTGGAAGCTAAATAAAATCCTATTTCAACAGAGTGACTGTAGTTTTCATTCTAATTCCCAATAATTCAGGTATCATTTTCTGAGATACATAATTGCAAAAAGAAAAGGTAATCTTATAATATATAAATACAGGGAAGATGAGCAATGTATGTGAAAAATGTGAGAGTTTTGTGGATATGTACAGAAAAATGTTTTTAGGTATTTACTATACTGCTTATTATGTGTAAATATGTTTTCTATGTAAATAGGAAACATAAGCACCAAATAGAAGAGTGTTAGAAAATGCATACTTATGAACAAATTTTCTGACTTCTAACAGCTGTAGGAAGAATCTGGGGACATTAAATAAACTAAACAAAAAATCCTCAGGTGTGTTTCTTCCAGTTTTCTCCTTACCTTTCTTTTCTCTTGTTTAGGGAAGGGATGTTTTCTAAACTTCTGTTTATCAGATCTTGCTTTATTTTGTTCTCCTGTGTTTGCCACAACTCTTGGCTCTTCCTGAAGGAGCAGAAAAGAAATTTTCCCAGCAGCATATACACATATATACACATTTTTCTTCCCTCTCTGACTTTAGCTACCAAGCTCATGACAGCAATACCACAGATGCAGTCAGTAAGAGTTCAAGCAATTTTGCTGCCCTGCCACAAATTATTTAAATCAGCTAAGGTCACACTTCAGGGCATCGTACCAAGGGCTCTTATCTGTTCCTTGACAACCCGTATCTGCCAATGAGTGGGCTCAGTGCCACAACATCTGCTTTTGCCTCCTTCCCAAGTCATGGCAGGGAGTTGGGAGAGCAGGTCCAGGAGTATCCCTTGGTGTTACTGCACAGATTTCTGCTCATGTTAATGGGGCTAAAGGGGAGTGATGAAGGCCCTGAGAGTCCACCAGTCTCTGTGAGAACAGGGAAATACAATGGCCACTTGGAACTTCAGTAATTAACTACAAAGAGACAGACATTTGCAAGGTTGCAATTTCCACTATAAGGAAAAAGGATCTCCTTTACATCTTTAAGAGCTACAGACACCAAAAACCACATGTGTTATAAACATTATAAAAAAAACTGGAAGAAAAATATTTTAACAAACTCCAATTCCAGCAACAGAAAGAAAATTAGTAGAACAGGATTTATAAATCTCTGAAATAACTGTTTAATTAATGAACTTATAAAAATTTTTAAACTTTTTATTAATCGATTTATTATAGTTAAAATATTTCAGAAAATAAGGTAGTGGCTTTAAAGTATTTTTACTCCAGAAAAATAGTTCAAAAGGAAAGTTATGTACCTATGATTTTTTTTCTATAGCTGTCAATCTCATTGTCCAGAGAATACATATACACATAAAGTAATAATCTTGTCTTGCAGTGATCTACCAGAAAACATCACACCTACCTTTTCTTACAGCTGCCAGACTCATCTGCATTACTGTCACTTTCAACACCACCATCTGAATATTTACTGATGGAATCGAGGACAGAAAGAACCTCACTTTGTGAGCTGGAGGGCAGCAACAAGTTCAGGACCCTGTGCAGCACCCCCATTGGCACCCTCGTCAGTTTAGCTAAATAACCTGCCAGACGGAGCTCCTAGAGGATCAAATGAGTAGAAGACAGATAAATTCAGCATTGAAAAGAAATGTTAGCCATTCTTAATTACTGTTATTAGATAAATAGTCATTATGGAAACAAAAAAATTACTAAAGATAATTTTAGTAGTGACAATTTTAGTATCAAGTGGTCACACTTCCATGTTCATTGTTCCTACCCACAGTGACCCACATACATAATGGTTGTCCATTTCATTTGGGATTTTGGCAATGACCAAAAATAACCAGTTGATCTTGGCATATTTGCTTAGGGTATGTACTTGATGCCCTTTGGTCTAAAAAATCTCAAGGCAATTATATTCTAACATGTAACTAACATAACTAATTTATGGATTCTACTACTATAAGGAAATCCTTTCAATATAGCAAGGAAGCAATATGGCATTTCTTGGTCTGTAAAATTATGGAGGGAAAAACAGCCTTGAAAAACTTTACACATTGTCATGGCTGATAACTTCATTGTTCAGCTTCTCTTAAAGCCAGATTCTGTGATAAGCTCAGGGAACAGGTTGCAACCCTATTTAAGAAAACACCTGCTTTTATTTTGGTAGTATTTTTTTATTTCCAAACATCCTACCCATTTTTGCCCAAAGCTCAGCAGTAAAAAATATTCATATAATGTTCAAATAGACTGGGTACAAATGTAGTTGTTCCATAGACACTCAGCCCCATTTCCTGCCCCACTCCAAACACCAAAATTCTATTGCTATTTTTTACTCTGTTGTTATAAGTACAGTGTCCCCAACGTGTTTCTGCAGATCTCTCATGTGTATCAAATATGAAAAGTCAACAATATATTGGGAACCAGCTGGAAAGGAGAGAGTGAGGCAAATGAAAGCAAGCTAAATGTCCCAAAGAATGTCAGAAAAAAAAAAAAGAGCTGTTGTTTTCTATTCAAGCTATACATGTAACTCATGTAGCTGAAGTTAGGTAAGACATGCCAAACATGATGACTTGTGACAGCTGAGTCATATCACCACTGCAGACCCTCCTGTAAGTGTTGATGGAGGAGATGACTACAAAGCCCATGTCACACAAAACCCCACAAGGTCCCCCCATGCAGAAAGACAGCCAGGTTCTTTGTTCACAGCAAATGTTTGCCTGTTTTTCTGCATGATAACTTTTCAGAGGAGTGAATTCACCTAGGAGATCCCTGGATCTGAATCTTCATTAACTGAATCTTCTTCTTTGAAAGAAACAATGTGTCACCAGCAAGGCGGTCTTAAACCAAATTTAGACAGCCACACAAAATAAAGAAATCAACCTCCTTTCCCCATAATTGTCCTTCAAGCAGAGAATTCTCTCCAAAAGGTAAGAAAACTGGCCACTTTTCAAAGTTTTCTGGCCTCTTCACTGTTATAGATTTTCCATGGAAACCACTGAGATGACACAGAATTAACAAAACAAAATCCTAAAACTGATGAGAGATTAGTAAATTGGTACAGTTCTTAAAGTATTTTCAGCCTGACCAGGCACCAGAGTTGAACACCAAAGAGATGTTTGCTCAGGCTACTTAGTGAAATAAATTATTTGATTCTTCTTTGGAGAGGAATGCAAATAAGAGCTTAAATCTTAATATAGACACCTAAATCTAATCTCTAGAGTACTGTGCTGTACTTCTGGTCTTTAAAAACTGCTCTGCTAGAAACTTACAAAATGCAACATTAAGTGAGAATAAACATGAGAGGTCTCTGAGACTTATTCTGTTTTTTTTTGGTTAAATGTTCTCAGGATCTTTATTTAAACCAGTTATTTATTATGGATATACCTCATGACTTGATTTCTTCTGTAGCAGTTTCTGCTACTCCTAGTAGGATCTGGGGAACAAGATGCCTGCCAGCCCGACCTCAGTGCTTGGTAAGGTTATGGAAGAGATCCTCTGGAGTGACTCAGCAGAAACAAACTAAGACACAGAAAAAGCTGAGAGATCCTTAGACTAAAATGGTCCTCCCTTGACATGGTGGTCTCTGAAACTCCTAATTCATGATACAGTGGACTGTGACCACATCTGTTCCTGAGAGGCAAGACACTTGGAGGCAGAAAGCTGCTCCACCAGGTCTTTTTTGATGCTACCTATGCATCTCAACCAAAATCAGCCTGCAGATAGAAACTGGGGTCATTCAAGAGATTCATTATTATGTAGGAGTGACAAGCAGCCAACACACAGCAAATTAACTGAAGACAAGACACTCATTTTGAAAACAAGTATGAGTATTGATACTAGAAAACTTAACTAGCAGTCCTGCTATAATTTAATTTTGAAACAAAGTCAATGCAAATCGTTCTTAACACTCACCAAAATCTAAAGAAAACCCTTTTATCATTACATGAAAATCCAAATGTAAATCTGTCTGTTAACCAGAAAATCAGGTACTTCAGCTCTCCACAGAATGAAATACAACAGAACAAACCCTGAAAGGATTTGTAAATGAACAAACAGAAGTATAACTCCATAAAATGCAAAAGGCTGAAAGTAGTTCAGAATTAACAGAAGTGACTGCCAGTATGGGCTGCAAACTGGTAGCAACTCCTAGCAGAGCGTAACTCTAAACCATCTAATGCTTCCCAAAAAAGAAGAAAAGCTGATATCCAGATACAGCTGTAATTTAAACTTGGAAGCTTTGTTCAATTTCATGCTTACCTGACTATAAATTGCCAAAAATGCATTCATTTCTATATTTTCCAGGAGATCTTCAAGCACCACACAATTCCACTGTTCATCTCTCAAGCTGAAGTGAAAGACAGAATTAACATTGAAATGTTCCCAGGTGCAATGACTGTATTACAGGAAACAAAATCTGAAAGTCACCCATTTTGGAAGCATATCTGTCTGTCAGCAAATCTGCTGTGAGCAGCCTAACTTTTAAAATATGCCAAATTCACTTACCCTCTTTTCTGTACCCCCAACAAACATCAGAGCAGAATCAAAGGCAATGCTCTTGCACACAATTCAAATCTGATATCACTCCAAAGCAATGTGATTCAACCTGTCCCCATCCTCTTCCCTACACTTTAAATTTCTCCAGCACACTTTAAGGCAAGTTGTGGATCTTTTTGTAACTGAAATATGATATTAAACAATTAACTTCCTCATTGCTGGTGATTATTTTTCTTTTCTAGACCAAAACATGATGACATTATATACAGATCCTGCAATGTACAGAAGTACCAAATTTGTTCCTTCCAGTAAGTTTTCAAGTAAAGCCTAGTTGCAGTTTCTTTGAAAGCTTCCCTGATGGGTCTGAGAATACTCGTGCAGAGATTTATCTCATCTTCTACTGACTCTTTACTTCTGCAACAGGAAAGTTGTTCATCTAAACCAAGTAGAGCTCCAGACTTTTCAGAATTAAACAGACTTACCACTATTACAGTCATCTTTAATATATCAGTGGTTTTGTGGAAAACACTCTTTCTAATGGAAAGCACACTTTGAGGATGTTACATGAAGCTTGAAATGTGCTAGGCTTTTAATACTGTGCAATACACGTGGAAATGTCATTTCTACCTCCTGCAACTCCAATAAAAGTAAAACAATAGGCTGCAATTTTGCAGATTATTGCCCATTTTTGCTAGTCAGCCTTTATGACAAGATAGATATTTCTAAATACCTCTCAAGAAGCATTTTATTTGTTACTCATATCTTTAATTAAAAACTGGCCAGGGAAAATTGAAATTGAAGAGGAGTTTATACATCTCATCAAATATAATTGTGTGCCAGGGAATTCAGTCTACAGTATGACACTGGAGATGAAAATTCAATTTAAATTGTCCCAGCTATTTCCTCTGACCCCAGCAGATCATGTTGCTCTGAAGTCCCTCCCTATCTTCTTCGGAGACAAAATAATAGGGAAAAAATTCTTTTCCTCCTTAATGCTAAGGAGTATCATTATTTTTGCACTATTCCTGTCAAAAAAATGGTGACTGCCACACAACGCACAGCACAATATATATGCTACTAAGTTATTATTATTTCATGGTTCTTATTTCAATATTCCCAACTCCTTAGTTACGCTCTGGGCCACAGCACAAGAAGCAGAGTTCAAACACAGAGGCATGGTCCCTCCCTAAAACCACAGAATTCCTCCTGCTATTTCTCAGGAATATCATATGGACCATATGAACTGCAGTAACATAGTAAAAACTGACACCAAATAACTTACCTTTGCTGGTACAGGTTTATAAATTGTCTACATTTATTCATGGCCTGTCTTAACAGAACTGTCACATGTCTTTCTGCATTCATGTCCAGAGCTTCATTTGAGAGACCCAAACCATCCAGAATCCACCTTTGCCTACTCATTAGATGCTGCTGTGCTGACTCTTTATGCAACATCTCATACTCCAGCTTCTTGTCAAGTTCTTCAATCTCCTAGAGGTTGAAAATGCATGATAAGAAGTTAAATTATAACTTGAAAGAACAAATTTCATTTGGAGTGAAGAAAAAAGATGATGGTATCAGATTTTCTGATATTACTTTATTCATTTCTTATTCTACCCAGCCACTTCCAGTCATTACACTTTTCAATTCATTGCACAGCTTCAGTAAACATGACTGGCACATTATGAATATCAGAACCATGAACAAAGTTATGACTCAATTTTCATTGTGTTAAAAGTCAATGCTCTCTGAAACCTTCCACTGTAGAGGACATCTAGCAAGTATTCTGCCAGCATGGCTGAGATCAAAACTAAGGAACACCACCATTCAAATTCATTTGTAAGCTGCATAAATCCACTGAAACAGCCTGAGAAACTCAGACTAACTAGTTTTAGTTATACCAAATTAACAGCTAATATCAAAGGAATTTAAATTAAAAGGCAGTAATATATGATTAGTCTGAAAAAGTTAGGGTTAAAATAAAATACTCTGAAAATCAAAGGTTTAAAGTCTTCAGGGGACTGGACCCCCCTATGCTAAAGATCTCACTTCATATATCCATTTCCAATGTCACTGTCGTCTCACTTCAACCTTTACGTTGCTTACTATCTTGAAGCCCCTCTTCCCAACCTGTCCCTTGGAGAAAATGCTGAATTTTAAGCTATTCCTCTGCCTCATCAGCTGTATTTAACCCAGTGTTAGGTATTCTAGATCTCACTTCTACTTCTTCAATCCTTTTTCTTCAGTTGTTCAAGGACAGAGAAGGTAAAAGCAACTACTCTGAAAAGCTGCCTCACACTTATGGCATAGAAGGCAAAAATACTCTACCTACATACAATTTTCACTATTTCCTACAGATCTAATACAAATTCAAGCAAAACTGGAGGCATATGAGCATTCTAACTGCCACTCTATAAAAAACTCTGTAGAGATGACCACATTAAAATTTAACAAGGAATTTTCACAGCAATAGCTGTCTAATGATGCCCTCTAGCAAAGAAGTTTTTCTCAAAAACCCATTTTGTTTGTTCTACTCCAGTGCTCTCCCCAAGCCTCACTTGGATGGTTTCAAATAGCAGATGCAGAAAAGAAAGTCCTTGTGAAAAGGGAGCACTGAAGTATTAAAAAAGGATTAGAAAATTGGTACATATCAAGTATGTAATAAATACGGTGAAGGGAAGAGTTTTATCCAGATTTTCTACTGTTTGAACTGCATCAGTGTGTCTGGACCGAGATAGGTAGGAGGCTGTAGAGATAATTTCTAAAAACTCGACAGTTGAAGCCTATCATGTAGTTACGGATTTTGCATATGGACAGCATTATAACATGCAACTCTGTAAGACAAACACAACAATTTACTCCTTCAGTCATGAGTCCAAATCACTTCTGAACTGTCTTTCTTTCAATCAATAAAATATTAAGTAGCTACCAAAATACTACTCTTTCTGACTGCATGGAACTATAACAAAAATAAAAAATAATAGTACACAATCTTCCTTGGCTGTCCTTCTCTTTATGTCTTTTACTGAATGCATTAAAGTGCACATACTCACAGAAATTAAAGTCTGGGCCACCAGAAGCTGCAAACCAGCAGCTAAATCCAAGATACTCTAAGAGTGGCAGTTTCTAAACAGGATTTTTTCTTTTAACAACTACATTACTTACAGGATTATGTGCTTCTAAAATCTGAATACATTCCAGTCTTGACAGAGTTTTTGATGCGTTCAGTTGTTCAAAGAGCAAAGCTTGCACGTTTATGATAGCAGCATACAGCTCCAGCATTTTGGACTTTTTAACGGTCTTTTGAAAGGCCAAAGAAGCAATATACTCTCCAAGTTTATTTTCCAGACTGCGCAGGTGACACTCCTTTTCAAGCTGCAACTCATACTTAATCTAAAAAAAAAACCACAGCAACCAAAACACAAGAGATAGAAAGATTAACAGAAACTCCTACATGCACACTTATGATTTTAGTACTCTGTAATTAGCAAGCAGGATTATGACAGCAAAGAAATCAATGCTGTTATCTTTTCGTGTAATACACTGTTTCAAGAAGTGCTTTTAACCTTCAATTCCAAGCTTTTACTGTAATAAAAAAAAAATTACAATACAGCCAAATGCTGTAAAGAGATTAGCCTTTCTTTTAGGGTAGTGAGAACTTTTAATATTAAATGCTAACCCAAAACAGAGGGTCTACATAATTTTTACTATAATAAAATTTAAAGCTAGAAATACAAATAAATCTATGGTTACCTATGGTTAAAAGGAAAGATAAAATATGCCCTTTTGCTTAGAAAAAACATGAAACTTATAGAAAGACTATATTTAGTTTCAAATGGGCAAGTGTCTGTTAATGCTGACTGGTGACATTCAGCCTACTATTTTTAGGGCAAATAACAAAAAATCCTCTTAAATAAAACAAAGTTAAACTGTAAATCGAAAGTCTATTGCCAATGGATTTCAAATAAGATTAAAACTGGATTGGATCAACATCAAACAGCATAAAATCCAAGCGATTTAACTCAGTAACTGTGTTTCTGCCACACATTTGATGGAACATCCACAGGAACTATTCAAGGGTGAAAGGCAAGAGCAGCATGTGCAGGCACACGATCCAATGCAGTGCTCCACTGACATTGACAACCAAGGACACAGAATTGTGACTATTTTTCTGTGGGACAATGTGTACAGGAGCCAGCTGCAACTGCCTTCTTTAGATGCCTCCATCTGAGTTTTTCACTCTAAGCTTCCTTCATACTCAAAGAAAAGAAAAAGGTACCTCTCAGTAGGTTTCATAACCTAAAATACGGGTTTCCACTGGCCTGTAAGGTGGATGTCTAGGTTAGACACTGATGACTGCACTACATATATAACATTTAGGTAGCTGAATATTCAAAAGACAATAAAAAATTACCAGTTTTGTTTTTTGATCCCTCCCTGTACTATTCACATGGGCCCAAAGAGCTGGATTGTAAGAGAGAGGAGACCCAGATAGAGAATGCACATGAAGCCCTGAGAGCTCCAACTCCACTACTTGCTGTTGGCAACACCTGCTGCCCCACATGCCCATCCACATACACTGCTGGTAGCAGAGCCCAAGGTTTTTCCTCACTTCATCTCTAAATGTTCTCTTCATCGTGACAAATCTAATCTGATAGGTTTCACAGCACATCAAAAAAAAAAACCCAAACCAACCACAACCATTTTCAGAAATCAGCATTTTCAGAAATTTCCAGCACTATGTATTTTAACAGCAATGCTAAATAACTACTGTCTTTGTCAGAATGGAAGAACCACAGTCATCAAAGGAGGAATGTCAAAACCTTTTAAAGTTTTGGTCAAGTTTACTACCATGGCCTCCGAGAGCAGATATGTTGCCCTTCTACCGAATGAAATGCATTTATCCCATCAAGTTTGGTCTCTCTTTTTAAAGAACATGCAGATATGAGCTTGACCATTTAACTGGGATATCTACATGGCTAGTACCTTAACACAGCAGGCACCCCTTCGTACATGTACTCAATCTCCCCCATTTTACGAGTCTAAAAATAATGAAGACTTACAGTGATTGCCCTGTTGGTGGGAACTACAACACCAGAAAGGTCAGCTGTAGTGTCTAAGGACTACACATGTGAAAGATCTCTTGGAACATCTACCAGCAGGGAAGTAAAAAGCCTTCAAAATCCTGTATTAAAGTCGGCCCCACTCATTTCTCAAGGACTAACTTTAGAGTGGGGCTGTGCGTCTCTAAAAGGTACACACCAGAATCAAGACTTCCTTTCAATTAGTTCTGTACAAATAAACTCAGACCCTATCCATAAAGCATTTGGATCTAAGAATCCATTTTTGGATTTTCAGCAGCATTAGCAGATGTCCAGGAACTAAACACTGGTCAGCTGAAGCATACATTGAAGCATCTTCCATGTTTTGAAAGTTCTTCTAGAAAACCACAAGATCTACAGCAGCCTCGTAGTCTTGCACACAGCAAATCCCAGAACCATTGGGGAAAACAAAGGGGTGAGACACAAAACCAGTTCTGTAACTAAGATGCAAAAATTAAAACAAAGCAAAAACTATTGAGCATTAAATGCAACATCTTTATAAAATCAGGCAATAGTAAGGAGATGCATCATGTCAGTATACCTTACATCTTTTTTCTCTGATTCTTATTCACATTGATACTGTCATTATTTAATTACTAAAGATCAAAGTTTTGATCTCAGCCCAGAAAAGATTGTACTTACCTTATTCAAATTTTCACCTTTCACTGAGTCTTCATAAATTAAAATTTTGTCCTGTAAAGATTTCTTCAGAATATCTAACTTATTTCTATTCTTGGATCCTGTTTTTCCCATTTTAGAATGTTGCTACAAGATGAGCAAAAACATTTTATTTGTAACAGGTATATGAGGATGATGATGTTAAGATTATTACTTGCTATTATTGGTAAATCTACCAAATAATGAAACACTTGGCAAATATTATTTTCACTGAGAACGTACTTCTGAAATGAACATTCTGCCTATTCATGCAGAAAATTCATTTTGGACATTCAGACAAAGTTAGAATTTTTTAAAAAATTCCTTTCAAGTAGAATTATATATTCACCCTTTCCATGAAAACCCATAGCATATAAATTTGATTTTAAACAAGCTTTAGTAGTGATAATAAGAGAAGATGTTAACTGATACGCTGTCCTCTCAGCACAGTTAAAAATGAACAAAGAATATTAATTTAAGATCTACATTGTTTTCAACACACAGTCTATGAATCACAAATGAACCATGACAATATTAAGAAGCACCATTCCATGTAACCAAATTATTCTTGACCTTTCTATTCCTTTACAAGAATACCAAGTAAGTATATGTACTCTTGGGGAATTGATAACATCTGTTCAACTGTAAGGTTTTGCAAAGTCATTTCCCTCCTTTAGTACTTTAGAAACTATTAAGGCTTGAACTCAGCTAATTCCTAGCACAATTAACCAATGCAGTTGACATGTTTAGAAAACATAACTGAACCAAAACAAAGCAAGGGTGACTCCTTCTCTTTAAGATGGTATCAGACACAACTAATACAGGAAACATTTTCTGCTCCTGTATTTTATAAGAACTGAAAACCATTTACAATTCCACAGCTTTTACATTTTACTGAAGGAATTAAACACCCCTCACAGGGTTATTTAAGAAGTGCTAGATTTGACAGGCAGGTAGATTCCTTGTTGGAAATATTTCTCTAACTTTGAGGATGCCTCATCTTCTGCATATTTAGATGTGGGGAAATAACCCCAAACTGTCTGCATACACTTAAATCTTTTTGGAAACAAGAAACAGAAATCATGCCAAATTTCTTGCCAAGAAAGGCTATCTCACTCAGGAACTTTACCTTCCTAAAAAGACAAAATAATGTAAAGTTTGTTTTTTTTTTGTTTTTTGTTTTTTTTTTTTTTTTTTTTTTTTTTTTTTTTTTTTTTTTTTTCCAGAAACTCCCAAAACTTTCACAAAAGCAACAGAAAAACACAGGTGGTATGTGCAAAAAACTATTTATCCAACTGCTGCCCAAACCATTATCTTTAAGTCCACTGGTCCATGCAGACAGGAAAGGTGTACACTGCTGTCACACCTATGAAGAATCTACAGACCCAGATCTGCAGACCAGCAGCCCCAGGTAACACTTCCACATGCTGCTCTCACCTGTTTGTTGGCCATTGCTAAATTCTGCTCATTTTTCAGCACTTCGGTGTCCCTCTGCTCCAGCTCAAAAGACTTAAGCAAGGTTCTTGCTCTTATCTTGGGCCAAGCCAAGCTGCTGTCCACCTGAGAGAAGCAGCAGTGCAACTCCTGCCTCATTCTAAGCAACTCCTCTTCTGAGAGTGAGAGGGGTAAACTTAGAAGTTGCCTGTTAAAAAAAATAAGAACCATTTGCTGTTCAGTGATTCAGGCAATATTGCATAAAATGTAAGAGACATGCACACAAACACTTTATTTACTCAGCAGTGATCATCCATTTTTGGTCTATTCCATGGTATAAGTTGGTGATTCCACACAGAGCAGTGAACTGCTCAGCATGTACAACATACCCTTAAGGATACCTTAAATTCTGCAGTCCAGAACTTCCTGGACTGTAAAACTTCATTTTTTCAAACAGCTTTTGAATATTTAAAAAAATAAAAATACTTTTAGCACATTTCCTATGCATAGAATCCTTCCACCTCTTCAGACAATACAATCTCTGAACTTCAGCTGAAATCAAGATAAAAGCTTCCCATAAAGCCTCTCTGTGCTGTTTCCCAGCACTTAGCAGTCACAGCTATGGAGAAGAAAAAAATAAAATTAAATCTCTCTTTATTATAAACGCATATGTCATCCCTTCCATAAGCAGGTCACAAGGGTTCCAGCTGTTATTTGTAAAAAGGCTCTTTGTGGTCTGAAAAATGGAATATATTTTAAGAGTAATTTGAATTACCTAAAGTTCCCATTTTGTAGAAATAAGGTTCTCAATACAGATCTCTAAGGAACTGACCATCATCAGGTCAAGCTGACTTAAAAATAAAGCATGCTCAGTTCTGCTTAACCATAGACTGCATTCATCTTCCTACCTTGTTTATCTTATTTTCTCTAAAAATATTTCACAAAAAATAACATACTTTTATTTGCTTGGAAATTTCTTTTATTCCACAAAATATTTGTATTTAAAACATGAACTGCACGTTTTTTAAAGAGTACTTTTCATTGAAAAATATATTATACTGCATGTTTCATTAGTATTGAGACTTTTATTTAACGTATACCAGGCCTATACTACCTCACCATTTCACTAAAATATTTGAGTTTAGAAATCCTTTTTTCTTTCTATTGATTCAGGAAAGAACAGTTAATACATTTTTAATGCATGAGGTTTTTCCCTTCAAAAAGTCATTTACTTTAAGACAAGACTACTCCAAATGATCATTTATGGTATACTTAACCATTTGTCATCTTGTCCTAGACTAATGGAAGAAAATCCATGCTATAAATCTGTGTATATAGATATATAAAGAGAGATATGAAATAAAATACAGCAAATAGAATTTGGCCATGTTTATATTTAAAAAGGACTTTAAGCACTAATAATCTTCATAAATATTTTGGACTAACCCATGGTCTCTTTGATAAGCAACAAAAATGAAAAGCTATCATTCAAAATTATGTTTTGTGAAAACTAGATAGCAGATGAGAACATAAACATGAAAGCTGGCATCTGTCATCAAAATACCATGACAGAAAATGGACTGAAAAAAGACAGTGACAGATTTTAAGGGGCTATTGATAGGACAGTTGTTGCTGCATTTTTTGTATGTATTTTCCTGCATTTTACTGAAAAAACCCAAAAAGCTTACTGCTGCTTCAAATAAAGATAGTGTCTAACAAATATGACAGGCACACTATATGTTGGAACACAATTATTATGGAATGCTAAGTTAGAAATAGGAAAATCCTGCTGGCTCATACAGTCTACCTCCATATCCTGCAGGTCTGCTCTCAGCAATGTAAACAAGAGATAGTTAAGACAAGCTAGAAAATACATATAAATCACTCACAGAAAAATATTTAAAATGCTGAATAAAATACAAAGCCCTTGAAATTGGAACCAAAACAATGGGAAAAAATGGAATTTTTTTTTCTTTAGCAAAGCAAATGTAATGGGTAAAGTTTCTTTTTATTCTCCTGTTATATGGTTTTACAACATGTCAGGAAAACTTATAAAAATTCTGTTGAGAAAAAACTGCCCATGGAAATCTATTTTGCCTTAAAGAAGGGGTATGATGGAAAAACTTTTACAAGTGTCTTTTTTTTCCTCCCTCCCTGTCCAATCTCATGCCTGGTACATTTTATTCAGAGCCACGCAGCTTATTATAGGTTTGCCTGTTCCAGTTGCTTCCCCTAAAGCTGCAATTTTATGTTTTCATGTTCCCGTGTCTCTAACAATGTCTCTTATTAAATAGACATTGTATAGGAAATGTAGTACTGCAAATATTCAGGCAATCTAACAGCCAGACATAAATGTACTTGAAAGCTAAGAAGAAATGCTCACGAACATTCCCTAATCTCTCAGGGACCTTGCTGCACACTGTGAGAGGCACAACCACTCCTGGCTACAGCCATGGGCCTCCTTGTGCAAGGTCTCCCAACTGTGGCAAGGCCTCCCCCTGCTTTCCCACCTTCCCAGGGTCACACTGCAGCAGGCAGCAATGTTCATAACACTTCCAGGGGCCAGTACTCCTCTCTGCAGCACTGCCTGTGCCATGATGGCTCAGGGCTTGGTGCCAGGGACACTGTCTGCAGAGCAGCTCAGTCTGACACATGGAGCCATGAGCTGGACAGGCAGATACTGCACTGTGTGCTTAGGGACTCTGTGGAAATACTGTGCCAAAGTTTAAAACAAATTTGATGGATAAGGCTTGACTTGTGGCTACAAGGATTATATTGAGCTTGGACTTGGGGCCAATTAGGTCTGACACACTAATTGGCATTTCCAAAGTGCGGGACTTCAAAGAACAGACTGAGAAAAACAATGAAAGGCATGTAAGTGATACATCCCATGGAATGAATGGAAATATAAAACCTTTATTCCACATTTTTAGCTTCAAGACTGCTGCTTCCTGGATTTCCACTGCAGTGCTCACCCATTGGTACTGCACAGGCTGAGTGCTTGAAAAAAAAAATCAATGCCTAAGTGCCCAATAGAGAACTGATCATTAAGAATTACAACTGGACAGGTGTGAAAGCTCCCAGTTCTCTTCTATTTGCCACAGTAACTAGGAAAAGAGTACAGAGAGATACTTGCATGAATATTGACTGTTCCCAGCTCCTTATTTTTTTTTGTTCCGAGATGCCTGTTTCCAGCTCTTGGCTTAGTTTCTGCCTGGTGAGCTGAAGTAGCTCTTCAGCAGCCACGCTCTTATCACGTTCTTCCCTTTCAAGCTGTGCACGTTTAACCACCATCTCTTTTTTGTGCTCCTCCACAGCTTCTAGCAGGAACAACTTTGGTACATTGAGCTTGACCAGTTCTTGCACAAACATTCCACACTGAACACGTTTAAGCTCTTCAATGGCTTTCTCTGCTAGGCTGAATAGAAGCTCCTTCAGTGCTTCGCTGGCCTCATTGTCAAGCTTTTCAGTGAGTTCTTCAAATTCAGTGGTGTGATCACTCAGAAGATTTTTCCAGTGTCTCAGGTAGTGGGAGATCTCATTAGAAGTTTTGAAGGGGTCTCCTAGTGCCAGCTGCTCCTTCTGATGCTCTTTCTGCTAATTCATTTACCAAAAGGAGGAACAAAGTTAAGAAAAAGGAACATCTTGAATTCTAGCTCCTTAAGTATGAATTTCACAGCAACAAAAAATTACATACTTTTGCTTTTCCATGTTCTTGAAACTGCTTTTCAGTGCCCAGAGGCTTACCTAGCCCTTAACAGATTTGCTTTGTGAGCACCTAAGATGGTCTGTGATAGGGAGGTCTGTTATAACTCTGACGATTGTCAGATACAAGGGCTGTGATAATATGGACTGCTGCTAGATAAAAGAGCTAACACCTAAACAAATGCATCATCATGTGGTTCGATATAATCTCAGCTCTCTGAATTTCAGTGATCTGGCAGTTTTCCAGAAGTGAATCTAGATCAAATAGCATGAAAGAAAAAAAAAATTTAAAATTACCAAAAAAAAGGTGGGTTTTGGTGTTGGTTTGTTATTTTTTGTTTTGTTTTGGGTTTTTTTGTTTTGTTTTGGTGGGGGTTTTTGTTTGTTTGTTTGTTTTGGTGGGTTTTTGTTTGTTTGGTTGGTTGGTTTTTTGTTTGGTTTGGTTTTTTTGTTGTTGTTGTTTTGGTTTTTTTGGTATTTTCCCCATCCTGCAGCTTCATTGGAAAGCTAAACCAAAGCAACCTACATTGAGAATAAATATAACAAATGATGTCACCATCACCAGGCCGGATGTCTATGCTCACACTGGTATCTGTTAAAGAGCACAAAGCAGTGAAACACATCCTGCAAAAGAGAAGATAAATCTCTCCTAGCTTGAGTCATCTTAAGAACTACCACTTAACCCAAACTAGGTTTTTTTCTACATCTTTTAGGCAGAGAAAGGTAACTTTCAAGTATACCTTTGGACAACTCCCTGTCAGATCACCTGCAAGTCACCTTACATTATGAGATGACCTGTATCTTTTGGAGTTACCTTCGACTTTTAGGTGGCTGAGATGACATGAGTTCTACCACAAGCAACCATAGGTAAAGTATTTTTAAAAGTTTTGGTTTGTAGCTGATTTTTAACTGTGCTATTGAATTCACTCAGGTCACACATGGCCAGGAAAACTACAGAAAATGGTGACTGTCATCTGAGCCATCTCCTAAACCTGAGCTGGCTTTTGCCTGTCTGCATGTTACAGAAGCTTGTCATTACCCCCTTGGACACATTACACCAATCAGAGGAGCCTCAGAAGTTTCTCCAGGTAAGATGAAATAAGTTACTTTCTTGCAGGTTTTTCTAAAAGAACAGCTATGAATTGCTGCATGACTAATACAGAACATGGTGGTACACAGCTAAAATCAACTGGCACTTATTTTAAACCATGCTCCTGGCAGTGTTGACCCCTGTTGTAAAAACGACATTTTATTTTTCAATTAATTCAATTTCTAATTCAAGATAAGCCCTATGAAAATAAATATATTGAAAATAATTACCTTTTGTAGCATTTCCCGCCTTCGCTTGGTAATGAGTTTCTGGTAAAGCTTCTGCTTTTCTTGTTTTAAATCATGATCAAATTTCTGTTTAACAAAATTAATTTCAGTCTCAGCTCGGTCCAGCAGGATTCCCAAATGACTTTCAGGTAGATGACCTGCTCTGTAATAACAGTGTTTCAAGGCTGTTATTCCAAATTCTTAAGAGCAAAAGGATATCTGAGGCAATTAGCACCATAAAAAGGCTCAGCAAAATAGACACAAAAGTGATCTTTGTTTCTTTAGCAGTGACATCTGGGAGAATCAAACACAGAAGGGGATAATTCAAGGACAATCTCAGAGATGAGCACAGAACTGAGGGAGTTTGTGAAGGTAGATGAAAAAGAAATGGGAAGAAGGATGGATGGACAGGAAGGACAGGCAAGTGCAAAACCAATTACACATCAGTTTGTAATGTAATTGATATGCAAGTTAGACATTTTAAACCTTATATATTATGCATATTTGGTTTTTTTTTTCATTTAATGACCCTGGAATGCCATTTTATATGTCTTTTACAACTCCTTCTCATTAAAAACCAATTTCTCTTTAAAGCATCTAATCAAGTAAAGAGAACAAAAAATTATTTTTAATAGGCAAAGCAATCACGTTCACAAAATATTTATGTTCATACTTCCTATTAAATTTATATCAGAAGAATTATAAAAAATTCAAAATAGTAGCAAAATTCAATTATTTGAAACAGCAAATTGTCAGTCATACGCCCACAGTGCTTTCAAGTGGAAGTTCAAGACTATGGTCTACCTCCAGTTGCTACAGTATTTATGTCAAAGAGAAAACAAGATCTCAACACTGCCTGCAACAGTTAAAAAAATCTCCCTCACCACAAACTCAAACTGAATTTCAGAACTTACCTGCTATTACATCTACACTACAAGTTCCCCAAATCTTTCTTATTCAACAGAATAAAAGAACATCTTAATTCAGACCAGGCTGTTGGACATCTGTGAGTTGTAATTTCTATTAAGCACAGACTTACAAAATGTGGTGTTGAAAAAGTCAACATGAAACTTTGAATTGAAAGCACCAGTTCCTGACCTGAACCTGGATGTTACACAAATATCTTCTAGTTTACCTATCCAGTCCCCATTTTTTCAAAAACATGAACATTACAGAGTCAGGACTCAGATCAATCCAGAGTTTTCAAAGTTTTCATTTCAGTGTGATACCTGGCCCAACTCCTAAATTAAAGTAGCATCTAAATGGGGTAAGCAAGCCCTTCTCCAAAAAGGAGAGTGTCATTTTGGTTTATTGGATTTACTGCTACTGTGACAACTTAATTCCAACCAAAATGCTCAAAATAAGAGATAAAATAAAGCAGAAGATTACCAAATTAACTTGTTTGCACTCACTGCACTGTAACCAAGGTGGCCAGATCTCATAATTCACACCTTCCCATCTTCTGCTCATGCACCCATAACATCTGAGCAAGCCATGAAACATCACCCCTATATAATGTATGTGCTGGATAGAAACTCAGATGTGCTCTATCATAGTTATGTCAACAAAAGAGGTCCTCCTTTTGCAGAGCTTTTTCAAAGCCTATCTATTGTGTTTCTTTAATCTGCAAAGAGGATTAAAATACTTTTCAGTATATTGGGAGTAACCCACCAAGCATAATTATTGGCCAGGTAATTTCTGCCTTGAAACTAATCACTGTTAAAATCCAGTGTTTTGTCAAAAAACTCCAGAACAACACAAAGTTTTTAGCCCATATTTGGTAACTCGAAGTCCTGCCTCTCCTTTTTGACTGATCCCAAGGCAAAATATATGTGAATAAAGGTAACTAATTATGGTGAGGAAGTGAGGAAAGATAATAACCAAGATATTATTTTTAACACCTTCATCCTTTCTTGTACTGAGGAAAAAAACCCAGGCTTGCTGCATCCAATTAAAATCCCTGTCCAGGGCAGTAAAGAGAGTCTGCAATAGAAAAAGATAGATGTGCTGGAACCACACAGCAAATGAAAGTTTAAGAAAAGTCATGCAACACAGAATGATAGGAAGATGATATATAGCTACCTATTTTTAGGATTTCAAAAAGAGTGTCTACAGTATTTCAGCTGGTTTATTTAAAGATCCAGTATGTCCACAGCTAAAACTCTAGGTGATGCAGTATCCCACCACAGAAGCTGATGTCAGTTTATGTGTCAACTTATATTAATCGGTGTTACGCAAATCCTAAAAGGCTCGATCCTGGCAAGACACTTTAATTTCTGGTTTCATATAAATACAATACAAAAACAATTACAGTATTAGGAATAAAAGATGTCTAGTCTCAAGGGATGCCAAACAGAAATGCAAAACAAAAGGGGAGGATAAAGATAATGAGATTGCATAGACTGTATGATAAACTGCCTGGTCTCAGCATACCAGACATTTAATCACTGAAGAAATGTGCAAGCACATGTCTTTGAACAAAGAGAAGTTTAATGAAGGAGAATACTGTGGTAATGCCCAGGATGTTTAAAGGGAGATCCTCCCAAAGGCAGTGAGCACCAAGGAAGGTACAGAGATGAAGTGTGTAGCCAATAGCAGCAGTATCACAGGTCAATCAGAGAGAGACCTTGACTTCTCTGTATTGAACAAAATCCAGTAAATTAAGGAAAAAATACAGAGTGAGAGTATTAAAGTAAAAAGTAGGACTTTGTATCTGATGTTACAGAGAACCAGTGTTCTGGGATGCTGAACCCCAGCAAATGAAAATTGTTGCATGAAAGCTAAAGAAGGAACAGGAGAACCCGTAAAGCAAAAGGCAGATAGCTATGAAGCAAAAAGCTGTACAGGTCTGAATGCACGGGGAGGCTGAATCACATCACTATACAGTAACTACACAGAGAGAATTTGCATGATTCTGCCCATGCTACTCCAGCTACACTGGGATTTCATCTGCTGAATCAACATCTTGCTGCTGTCCAGATCACAATTTGTGTAAATAATTCAGGGCAATAAATGCCCTCCCTACATAGCAGAGTGCTACAAGCAGAAAAGGTTTTAAGAGATGATTAGAAAACTTCATAGTGTTGCATTACTGCTGACTTCCAGAAATGTCCAGCCAAGACATCATTGGAAACCTACTTTCTATGGACTAGGTCCACATAAATGGTGATTATTAAGAAGAACGAGACCAGCATAAGGCCCTTGCTTCAATCTTTTGACCACTTTAGAAACACAATACACAGGAAATTCTTGAGGTCTTAAAAAATTTAAGTTTGGGGAGAAATTTATAAAGGAGCTTGCAACTGTTTGTACCTAATGAGTCACAAGAACTGAATTCAATTTTTAAGAGACTGAAGAAGAAAGAAATTTCTTGTGAACAGGAATATACTAGCAAAAGAATAACACAATGTTTTACAGATTTTATAGTCCAAAAACATGAGAATCTTGCACTTTTGTTGATAGCAAGAACAACCTAAGATAAACACTTCCTCAAGTATTACCCTTTTGCCCAATACTCTTGAAGAAAAAACATAAAGAAGCCATGTAGCCATCTCTTAAATCCATGATTACAGATTATATGTTAAATTCTCCTTTCCTGCTTTTTTGGCACTGTAGTCCAGACTTGATTTTCAAAAGACAGTGAGTACTCAAAAACTAGTCTAGACAAATGGGACATTTTAAATAAATACATCTTGAAAACTCTGGCTGCTCTATTTAATTTAAAATCTTCACAGCCCTCCCTATAACTGGTTTGGGTTTATTTTGCTTTTTATAACATTCATTTTTAGCCACACAGAATCTTTTTCACGTTAATTTGAAATTGCCTTGCTATTTGATAAATTACAAACATACTATTAAAGCTTCATTTTAAAAATACTTCTCCCCTCAATATCTATCTGCTGGTTTATCACTGCATCTATCTGTGGTATATCTAATCTATATCTTTTCTCTCTTCTCCATTTAAGTTTTGTATTTTTGAATTCCATTTATAGCAGTAAGTTTAAGGCACTCTATTATAAAGCTGGATAAAATAGATTTAGACAGAGCTGTATCTATATTTAGACAAGCAGATTCAATGATAAGGTGAAAAATAAGGGGATACTATGGATACAAATTTAAAGTACCATTCAGACCAGACTTCTCTTGCTGCTCAAATTTTAATGCTCCAATTTGTAAACATTCCCAAAATCACTTTCTAGTTAGAAACTTAAGTACAAGCCTATGTTATGTAATTATGAATTTCTCCTGAGTTATACTATGCTATTTCAGTTTGCCTCTAGAAAATGAAACACCAGCAAATAAACTGAGATACTACATTCTGGAGTTTTATAACCACACCACCTAAAGAATGAATTATAAGAGTTTGGGTAACATTTGTCTGAGAGGAATTACTGTTGCAGCAGGTGTGGGAAGTTACTGGAAAATAATTAGTTCTAGGCCCAGAAAGCCAAATGGGATTGCTTCTGTACAAATGATATCTCTAACTATTGACATGTGTTGTCAAGCCACAGACAACCAATCAATGCATATGCTGAAAGTTTAATAGGAAAGTGTTAGAAAAAATGATTTTTCATCTTGGTAATAAATCTTGTTGCTTTTGGAAGTTTGGGGGGCTTTGGAAGGTTTTTTAATAAATTTAATACAGTTTTGGGGATAAGATCAATGAGATCTTCTAACTAACACTATGCCTTTCCTTTCTGTTTTATAGTTGATTTGTTTTGTGACTGTTAGGTGCAATAACAGGCATTAAGCAATGGGTGGAACCAATTTTTCCAGCTTGAGAAGTCCCAGATGTACACTGCAATGGTCACACAGTGAAGTTCTCACAAAGGCTTTTCACATGACCACATCTTCTGTGAAAACATCTCAGACCTTAAAATACAAATCCGAGGAGAGGCATGAACTGATGGAAGGGAACTCTCTGTGAAAGACGTGTCTGAATTATATTTCCTATTCCATGACATTTTTGTCTTTGAGCTGCACAGCCAGAGACCTCAGCAAAACCGTGCAAGACTAGTGGAAGAAGCTCTCTCCAACTAATGAATCTCGAGGCTGAACTCAGGGTGATTTGAGCTAAACTTAGAGTATGATTCCAATGAGGCAGAACACAGAACAATCAAAAGGAAAAGCAAAGAAAAGATACCAACAAATCCAGATAAATTATCTTGGGACACTAACAGATGAAATCTATGGTAGCTTTTAACAGACTTCCTGCTTCCATAATATTAAATTACTTTTAAAATAACATTATGGAAGAAAAAACACACCATAAAGGTCAGTGTTCATCTGGTTCTCTTAATGCACATTTCACATATTGTCAGTGACTGACCTCAATACAGACATCTCAAATATACAAATAAAGCTGAATGCACAAGACCAACAGCAGCCGTGCTAGGTTGTTTTCCTGTACACTGATATATTTTGCTACCCTGGCAGGATCCTCAGTAATGTCAATAATATGCCAAACTAACACAGTTCCCTGGGTAGCAGCACGATGTCTTTCTCACAGCCGCACAATTTTAAATAACTACATCTCTGTGTGTCTGCTGAGTAACCATTTCTACCTCTACCTTGATTCCAAGTATCCTACAGAGTACTCAATCAGCCTAGGTCTGGTATGATATCCCAAATAAACTAAATGAGTGTATTACAACAGTCCCTTTCCAGGTCTACTTTTTACTTCCCTGACATCTACCTTTTAATTTCCTGCAACAGGTATATTCTCTGCTAGTCAAAAATCCTCCAGTTATGTTCTTTATAAACTTAATCTACTTTACTTAAAAATATTTATGATTTCCAGCTCAAAAAGAGAAACTGTGCATCCAGTTCCTCAAACACCTTCAATCAAAAGTGAATCAAAATTGTTCTTTTCTGTTAAATCTAGATATTTGTGCATAAAGTGCATAGACAAATGGTCTTCACTGGTATATGTTGCAATGGACTCTGGCACAAATTTTCATGTGACTGATGAGTATTTACACAAATAATGGATGTATAAAGACATTGAGAATCTTACATGAGTCTAGTTCCCACTGAACTCACAATTAGAAACAGCTACTATACAGGAAATGTGTTTCCAGCAATTAATCTCTGTGTTGTACAAAGTGGACACAGATAATAAAACTGGGATTTAATTAACAAAGCAAGTCAGTTACAAAAATATTTTGTTAGAATTAACTAAAAGATAACATTTTTATGCAACTCTCCTGCTAGGTAACACAGAAAAAAGACTTTTGACGAGTCTGTTTTCTGTGAGATAAAGTAGTCAAATGGCTGACAAGGAAACAGTTGAGTTATTTACCTTTCTGTCTTATTAATGAGACTTGATATCTGGGCTGCTGCGGCATTTATAAGAGCAGAGACGTGAGAATCCCTTGACTGTATCTTACTTATAAGATATTCTCTGTATGAAAATCTTTTATTCAGATGATATTTCTTGCAAGCTTGCAAAAAATCCATTAGCTCTTCAACATCACCCTACAGGAAAGAATGTGAACAAATATGAACATTTAATTAGATGTAATACTAATTTCGGCTAACACCTGCCAGTATCAGACCAGATTTGTTCATTAATAGGGCAAAGGTAAAAATTTCCAATAAGTGCAAAAAAATAAGCTCATATCAACTTAACTCTAATGATCACATCAAATGATTATGGTCATCTCAACAAAACAAAATAAATAATGTGCTGAGCTATTGGCCTGATTTACCTCAATACTGTGTGCATGTCCTGAGGGCCCTGAGTTAACAGGTCATTTGATCAGGTATTCACATTCACATGCAACACTACCAGTGTTAACAGAACTGTTCTTTAAAATGTACTGTATGATTACATAAAGGGTCACATTTTCAGAGGTGTCTATAAGTTGGCTTCAAAGCCAACTTTTCCATGTATGTTGAGTACAGCATAGGGAAAGCCAAGTCCACTGCACACAGGTGCCATTTCCCCCTTCCAACAGTGGGGAACAGGAAGGTTTAGATACCTACACATGGGTCTGGGCAGAGAGCAGTCAGGCACACAGTGCTCTACAACAGACATTCTGCTAGCACACATAGCCAAGACAAAGTCTGCTAATTACATGATCCATGTCTGAGCAGCCAAAACACAGTCCAAACTTTTTTCACTTGCTTTACCTCTTTGAACCTGGCTGCTTAACTGTCTTCTGCACAAAGTGCTTGCTGCATCTCCCTCTGATAGTAGCCCATGTGCAGCTTCTGTATATAAGGCTGTACATCAGGTTTTATGAGTAGGACTTACATGCTCTGATGCCTATTTTCAGATGTTGCTTTTTAACCTGCCTTTCAACCTGCAGGACCACAACAGTCAAACTCTTCCTCAAGAAGCAGCCAGAACAACAATTCCCAGAACTCCTGTAATCTAGAGCACTAGCTTTCAACACAAATGGAGGAAAAACTCAAGGTATTCTGTTGCAAGAGGTTTAAAATGTAACCGAAAGCAAAACTAAACTCCTGAACATACTCTTCATCCCTTTACCATATAATCTGGAGACACTCAACCCCTCTAAGCACAAAATCATAATACTTCAGACCACAATTTCAATAACCTACATATTTGGACTGGGGGGCTCAGTATATCTTCTTAAGCATACAAGAGCACTTGATGCCTAGGGGGTTTGAACACGTGCATATACCTCAATATACAGTTGTGCAGATGTCTAGACATGCTAAAAAGGGCATTATAATTTTTAAAACACTTTCTAAGAAAGCTAGTTATGCAAGTGATAACATTAGTCCTGACACATTTCTTGAAAGTACTGCAGGTTTGTATTCTGTCTTTAGGTTAGGAATGGACATATCACCTTATTACCTGTATTTTAGAGTAACCTTCCACTAATGTTTTAGCTGCTTCCAACTTCAGTTCTCCCTTTAAAGTGGCATTTGTTATCTGTGTAAAAAAAATAGTATGGAGCTCCTTTCTTTGGGTAACAGCCAGCTCTCTATAAGCCTTTGCAAAATATTCCTCCTGCTTTACAAAAAGGAATCTCTTCAGGCAGTCCTGCTCCAGCCTGTGAAGTTTGTCCAGAAGACTTCTGTATTCTATGGCAGGCTGCAGAGAAGAAAGAAATAAATGCATCAGAAGTGATTTTCAGAATTCAACATATTTTAAAGTATCAGTGCTACTAGCTCATATACATTTTACAAATACTTTAGTTACTGTCATTTCAGGTTTAAGTGAAGGCCAACACTGAATTAGGGTACACTTTCCATAGTTTTCACCTGTTTGGATAGCAGGGTTGTACAGTTGCTAGTCTCTAATCCATATACCACATCAAGGGCATAATGAAGTCCTTTCAGAATTCACAAGTCTTATATAAGATAAAATTACATTAAATGAAATGAAATTCCACACGAAGACTATATATAAAATTAACTTTTTAGGTTTCATCAATCCTGATATCCAACTAAAATTAAACAGACTCATATAATGTATACTAATGAAATATCAAGCATAATTTTAAAAACAATATAAATTATAATAAACCCTATTCTACTAAAAATCTCTAGAAGGTTTTCTTATTGATGACTTACTTTAACTATCAGTTTCCACAAATTAATCCAAGAGCATCATTTTAGATTTACATTTACAACTATGGAGTAGAATTAAATGGCAATTACTTTAAAAGTCTCTTTGCCAGAAATACTTCCTCTTAGTTCTTTAGTAAGACTTACATATTCATAGTTTTAATCTCAGATGGCATAAAGTCATTACAGAATCAAAACATACGTGTCCCACAGAGCAAAGAATGCTTCTTATGCCAGGAGAGCTACCTAACAGTTACTATGTCAGTCTTGTTCTAAATTTCATACAAATTATCTTGAGGAGAACTGCCCTCTGCACTTCACTTCTCATTCCCAAGAGAGACACTGCAGGCAGCAAATAATTAATCAAAAAGGCAAGGAATATAAATTCTGTGTTTTGGCTGAGAAGGGGAGGAGGTTATTGCTCTAGCTGTTTTCCACTGCCATCCCTTGGGTGTCAGTACACCTGCTGCCCAGAAGCATGGCTGTGAGCCAAGCCTCAAGCTCCAGAATGTCCTTCTGGACCCTGTGCCATGGCAAGCATAAAAACAGGTCCTTCTACAGACAAAAAAGTGAACAGCAACATGACAGGATATGGCAAATGGATCAGGACAAGTACTGGACTGGCCTTACTTTTTTGCTTGACTCCTATTATTTAGGATTTTCAGCACAAATCAGAATGAACCAACACCAATACATTTCTTACAAAGCAAAGCCACTTTCCTGAGAGTATATTTAGTGTGGGTTCACACACTGAGTATCAGTCAGGCCCTTCTCTCTGCAAAGGACTTATCTCAGTGAGGTCTATGCTCCTTCTATATCCAACAGAAGGAAAAAGTCTCCTGCAGAGTACAGTTCACCTCATGCTTAAGAAGGTGTCCACAAGTATCTCTTCCTTCTCACCTCCTGTGTTTCTAGCATCTCTAGTTCAGGACAGGCATGGAAAGCTACACAGAGTCACAATTTAAAAGTCACCTGGAAACATCAAAGAAATTCTAGCGCCTCACTAGCCTTGTGCCATTAATTTTCTCTATGCAACAACCTGATAAAACAAAGTTCTTCCTGAGAGCCTCTACATACTGGAGTAGCTTTAAAGGGTCACACTCAGAAAAAAAAAAAAAAAAAAAAAAAAAAAAAAAAAAAAAAAAAAAAAAAAAAAAACACAACCTGCTTGTGTCAAAACTTTAATCATGAATTGTCATAAAAGACCTTAACAATTTCAGGGTGTGATATCAAATGCCATTTGCGGCCCAGAAGCAAAGCCTCACTAGCATTTAACAAATTGCACTATTTGTTCCCACAAGTCACCCTCTTACCAGACAAACATGAAACATCAATTTGGGCATTTGGGCATTTTAAGTTTTCAGGGATGAAATATTCAAAACTTACTAGAATCCTTCTAAGCCACAGGAAGTTGTTAAAAATAATAATTAAGGAGAAGCAGAGAGGAATTAGTTTTATTGTAAACATTCAATATACTTGAAAAAAGACATGGAAGGCTGGAGCATTGTAAGGAATCATACTCTGATTTCAGTTCTTTATTTATTACAAAGAGGCTATTTCCAAGAGAAGTCCACTCCTTATTCTCTCTAAAATACAGATTGTTCTGTTTGCCTTCACTCATTTCAGAGGGAAATCAGGCTTTGATTGTGCTTATATTCTGATTTCCTTCAAAAATAGAATTTAAATATTGGAAGCTTTATGACGCAGGGAATCTGTTCTGCTCTAAATGTGCAAAATACTTCACACAGTGTCTGAAATCACAGAAAGCGCTGCAGTAAAATACAGTAAATAAAAATACACCACTTTGCAATAGTATAAGTCATTATAAAAAAACTCCAAAACAAACAAGGTAATGATAACCCTTTGTTTTCAGATGTCACAGATTGTCTTGAGGAAAATTCATCTTCTGGTGAATTAAACACAATTTCTTAATAACAACTACCCTAATTATGACATCTGAATTTTTGAACATACTTATTTGTAGATATTTATCTTTACTCTTCTAGGAGGATAACTAAGCTGTTCTAGTCTAAAAGAGAAACTTTTGCCATAAAACTCCATATGATACAAAATATCTTGATTTAAAACCAGATTTACCTTTTCATTAATTTTCTTCATTAATTCCTCAGTCTCTTCATTTGCAGCTCTTGCTTTTTGGCATTGAGCCTCCATTATCTTCCTCGTTTCCAGATTACATTCAGCTGTTAAAGCCACCATCTTCCTTTCATACTCCTCTTGAATCTCTTTCTCCATTGCAAGAAACCGCTTTTCAAAAACTGAACTTATCTTCTTCTCCACATGAGGAAAGAGGCTGTGATTTAAGACCATGTTCTTCAACATCATAGCAATCACTTCCTTACAGATCTGTGTTCGATTGGCCTCCAGATCAGCATCTGCCCGTGTCAGGCTGGCAACCTCCAAACTGTACAAAGGTAATTGGGACAGTTAGAAATAGAAATCACAGATTATGGGAAATTTCTATCCGGAAACAAGATCCTTGTATCTAGAGCATTCAGTCTCTAAATTGTATCTAGCATTCACTCAATACTGGCTAATAAAATGGCAGTCAGCGATATGCAGGAATATCATAGTATATTAGTTTATTAATCATGATAGTAATCATTCATTAGACAGCAGGGTGAGTCAATTTCTACTACAGCAACTTTAATGTGCATACTTCCATTTCAGACAGAAGAAGGAAAATCTTTTCTTTACTAATACTCAAAACAGTCCCTCAGACAAAAGCCAATAGAAATGTCTGACCCCCTCCCAGAAAAACCCCCACTATCTCTCTTGGGAAGCAGATCAAATGGACACCTGAATAGATTATAAATTTTACTGACTTTGTATTATAGTTCTAAACTCACTGACCCATCTAGATTGATATATCACTGTTTCATATTCATGGCTGGTGTACTCCCTTCTCTGCAGGGAAGAAGGGATAGTTTCAATTAAGTGCTGATACAAATAAAATAGCTGGTATCTGTTTCTCATGAACATTAATAGAGTTCTAGAAAAGAGATTAAAACCAGATGGAAATACAAGAGCTTTCAGAAAATGCAGTATGTCATGTTGTATATAAATACCTTCTCATTTATCTTTAGAGTTAAATTTGAATTATAATTATTCTCATTTCATATACAATACTGTAACATATAACACATAAAATTAACATATAATACATATAACTACTCTAAATTCTACACCTGAACTCAATTCCACACTGAAAAATCCAGTGGGTTTTGCTCCTGCATGTCAAAGTACATGAATACACAATGCTGTATTCTTCCGTGTGTGGACCATATATACATTCATTTCTTTGTGACCTACAAAATATACTTTTAGAAGTATATTATACTAAACCTATTCAATTTTTTGCTTAGGCTAAATTACTGGTCTAATTTTTCCACAAAAAAATCTCAGAAGAAATTTCAAATCCATAGTAAAGATCTCAGTAGGATTTGCAAGAGCGTGGAATGATACTACATTCAGAATTGTATCAATGAAGGCATGCAAATCTAAAACCACTTTGTTCTTTTTGTCAAACTTTCCTTATGTAAGCAAGCAAAGTTTAATTAAAAGTAAACCACTGACATATCATCACTGCCTCCCTGATGGCACAAGAGATGTATTCTCCCTATCTTGAAATTGAAGGGATGGAATTTTCTTTTAATAACTCAAATGCTTGAAGTTATTTGGGAGACTAGCTTTGGAATGCAATCATTTACCACAGACTGATTTCATTGTGATTTCTCAAAACCACAGAAACACACTGGTAACTGCTGTCCTCATCTTAGTGATCTGCTGCAGGGCTGGCTGGTTGGTTGCAGCTACTGAACCTCCTCCATTTTACCCCTTCTTCCTCATATGCAGGAACAGAAATCCCTGCCATTGAACCCTGAAAAAGCTAATATTCACTATATATTCGCTTAGGGACCTAAGGCAACACAAACATCCAGCTTCTCTATCGTGTCAACAGATGGACACTGAAGCTGGAGGTACATAGCTTTCTTATGTAACATTCACCTACATTCATGGCAAAGTACCTCAGGGCACTGGTCCCAGGGAAGAGTCCTTCCTACTTCAGGACAGAGGGCAGGTGATGGCAGGATCAAGGTAACAGGATGCTGAAGTAACACAGCAGATATAGATGTGTGTTTTCCCTTAAATAATTTGGTTTATAGTCTCTTTTGCTGACACAGTCAGCTATTATCAAGCAGCTTGTGACAACTTGAAAAAAGAAGTGTTTCAGAGTTGTGTAAATGTACTTAAACAAAAACAAGGATTCAGAGAATGGGAATTTTATGCTATAGTATTTCTCTAATGACTGTGAGGCAGTGGTAGGAAGCTTTCTGTCACAGATTCACCAATTCATTATTAGCCTGTAAAATCCAAGCCACCAGAGTTATTTTTCTGTTTTACTTCCTGCTTTAAGTTTAGCAGCTCTAATTTAATTGAGAGAAACATCCTGGTTTTCAAGCATCCCCTAACAAAGAACTAAACATTTTAATCAATTGTTCTGCTAGATAATTTCTCAAAAAAATGGTAACCTCAACCTCAGAATTTTATTAGTTACAGCTTTCAACTCTCCTTGTTTGCCAGAACAACAAGTTCCTTAGTCATTATTTTTCTGTTCTTCAAGCATGCAATGATAGATGGTCCCCCAAGCACCTACTAACCCTTTGTTACTGAGACATGAAAGACTGAATTCCCATCTCTCTCCCTGGAAAGTAACACTTCACAGCTCTACCACATTGTTACATAGTTCATAACACATAATTTATTCCTTATCACAAATACAGGGTTTTTTTTAAAGCATGTTTCAAAGAAGATTACTGTTATTCCTCACCTACCTCCCTGTTACTTTTCCACTCTTCATCAGTGATCCCAAGAATGAAAACCAAAATGAAACACCATCTGAACATTTGCTTCTTTCCCTCAGTCTTCCCAGAGCACTTCTTCCTACTTGCTGCAAGTCATTATAGACTCAACCTGATTCCATTTCAAGCCAGATTCCTGTGCTCTTTTTCACCCTCAAGGAGAACTACAGAACCCCAGTAACTCCACACAATGCAAAATGCAGGAGGAACAATGATAATAATCACCTGATGCTGGCGTGTCAGCAAGTGAATAATGAGGGTCTTATGATCTCAGGTGTATTTAACCTGCAACTCACACTCATCATTTTCCTGACAGCACATTGATGAAGAAGGCAATGGAAAAGAAGTTTATGAACTGTCCCACCACACCCAGGGTAACAGCAGAGAAAAAAGTAATTACAAGCCACAGCTCTTTCAGGTCATATCTTCAAAGATAGCAGCCACACCATCACCTTTTGGCAGTGGCAACTGAAGAAAGGTTGTGTCTGTAAACACTTGAAAGCTCCCTTCCTTGTGATATCTCTACTTCTGGTCCATGATCTTCACACAGCAGCCAGCAGAAATAAGACAAGTTCATCACACACATCAGAAACCTTGCTTCAAGCTCTTTACTCAAAACAGAGAGGTTGAGGGCACTCCTAGCATGCTGCATCATACCAACAGCCAGTAAATCACAGGAATCCTGTACCTAAAATAAACCAAATGCTTTAATTTGGTTTCATTCAAGTCCCTCAGAAGAACAATGTTTACAATCAACCAGATTAAATGCTTCATGTCACACAGGGAAAAAAATTCTAGCCTGACACTGTCTCCTCAAGCCAAGGTACATTTAATAGTTTGCTTTAAATGCTCTGCACTCTGCTTGTAACAGCAATTGATGTTAAAAGGTCTTGCCTCACTTCCTGAGCATATTCAGCATCACAGAAACATGAAAGCTAATGAAGTACAGGTAGCTGTTGGCAATCTATTGATAAAAAAGATGAAAACTTTGGTTGGACAAAGCATGCAGAGAAAAGATGAGGACAGTACAGAAGACAGGTGGCACAAAAGGATGGAGGAAGGAGAGGTGAACAGACACATAGAAAATGAAACTTCAAACAGCAAGTGTAAAGCTTTTCCACTCACTTAAAGAGAAAGACGTTTTAAAAATCTGTCAGAGAGATCTGGAAGGGGAGAATCCCAGATGCCAAACACAGAGAAGCAGGGAGAGTGCCTGAGCAACTGATGTCCTCCATAGACCTAATGAAAGAACACAGGAAAGCAGCTGGGGTCAGGAAAGCAACTACAGTTAATTAAAAAAAAAATCCACCACAAAAAAACCTCACAACATACTACAAAAAAAAGAAACCACTAATTAACTACCAAGTAATTGTGTCTTTAAGTGTAATTATTCAAATTACAGGCCCACTGAGAGATTTTTTCAACAGGAGAACTAATAGCTGCTGAATTTAACAGTTCTAAAAATAATTAATGTGTTTCAAACACATTTTTAAAACTAATTCTGAATTTATGAAGATAAGAAACTACTGTGATACAACTTTCTGAAGTTGTGAGAAGGGAGAGAAGTATTAAACAAATTCCCCTTTGGTGACAATTTCTCATCAAAACAGAAAAGCCTGTCATTCTCAGAAGGCTCATCTCTCCTTTACCAATGGAAGCTAATCAGTAGCACACATATTACAAGAGTATCCAGAGGAGATTGGAGCTCCCTGGTAGCTGTTTCTGTAAAAGTATTGCTTCAAATACACAAGCCTCCTGAAAAGCATGTAATTAAGTAATTGAGAGCCCCTGTTCCCACTTTAGCAGTGACTTGGAACCCCAAGGCACAGCAGCTGCACCACCTCCTGATGGAGAGGGGAATGGGAAGAGGGAAGGACAGGGACAGACAGAAAGCACCCCAGCCCAGTAGCACCCACTGTTACAGCCAGAGCAGCACGTGTCCTGTACCCACAGTCACATTGAAGATGGGACAGCTGCCCCGAGGAAGGAAATGGGAGAACAACATCCAGGCATTATGGTCCATGCTGCCTTGTAATACTTCAGAGGAGTGAAGATGGAGAAAGAGTCAGACAAGAAGAATCACAAAAACAGCAGTTCCTGCAGTGCTGGCTTTAGTCACAGTAAGCAAAGAAAGCCAATTCGAGCATAATGAGTATTAGAGGTCTTCAAAAGCTGCTGATGTGGTTTGCTTCACAAATTATCCATTTACTGATGGGTTAGTAATACAGTATCAGGAAGCTGGGCTGTATTTTATTTTTTTCTGTTTTTTTGTCTGTTTAGTTCATTGTTGTGTTTTGTTGGTAGTTCTTTAAAGTACCATGCCAATGTGACCCCTCTGTGCAGCCCCATACCTTCCTCCCTTCAACACCTCCCTTCTTTTTCCTTCCTTTGCATTCTACGGTCCTCTGCTGGGTCCAGTCTCAACAGAGGCTGTAAACACTTCAGGGTAGGGATTTGCACAACTGCAGCACAACAAGGCACAAACCTTTGCAGGAGACTCAAATTGTACTAAAAAAGTAGAAGCAGAGGCAATGGCATGAGGTCTGAATACCCTACAACAACTACTGACTGCCCAAGCCTAAATTCTTCAGCCTTCTGTGCCAGAGTGGGATGTGTTGCTTTCCCCTCATCCCTGCCTGCTGCCAGGCTGTGTTACCACAGGCCTGAAGATGCTCTGTGATACACCAGTAGCTGTACTGGCCTGCAGCCAGCTCTCAACTGGGGGAGTTCATCCATCAGTCCTGTGGCACTTACATGGCCAAGTGTGAACTCAGCACAGTTCACACAGCAGCCCACAGAGAATACAAGACATCAGATCAGTAAATGAAATTGCTAAGGAAGGTACATAAGGACTACCTAAGGATGCTTTCACATGGATGAGCCACAGGTTAAGTTTAGCTTTCCAGAAGTCAGAGTGCTGACAAAACAAAAAACAAGATTCCTGATATACAGCCAAGAAACAATAATTAAATAAAAAACTGAAAAATATAATAAATATATATGACCTGAGAGACAGAAGCTCTTCAGAAAACAATGATTCATGAAAACCTGATAGTCTAAGCATTAGATCTGGCAGCAGTCTCACCTATCAAATTCCTTTAACCCTCCACAGCAAAGTAGTGTATTGAAATTCTTACAGTTATTTGTTTAGAAAACATTTTAAAAATACAGCATTCAAAAGATTGAGAACCTCTGCATTGCTTACAGAAAATAAGAAATACGACAAATCAGTGATTTTCAGAAAATCAATTTTAAAAATACATCTATCTACAATACTGCTGTTGCAAAAGAGTTCAGAAAATGGTTATTTCACTATTCCACTCAGAAAAGTGACTATGCAAAAAAAGCATATGAAAGATTCCAATTCTGCTTCTGGTGAAGTCATCGCACATTTCACCACTTATTTCAAAAACACCAACTTCAGCCTGGATACTAACAAAATAATAAATAAGCATTATTGCTATATGTATTATGCATTTAATGCCTGAGAAGCTTCCAACTCTGCTATGATCTCCTCAGATTGTTCTGACCTATCCAGGCAGGGTGAGTATTCAGATGACAGAAATGGTAGGAGAAATCAATCTTCATTAAAAATGATAAATAATAAAGCATCAGGAACAGCACAGCTCTCAAAAGGAGGCTCTCTTCTGGATGAGATAAACTGGACCAGGTAGACAACAGAACTGACCCTTATAATTCTTAACACTTCACTGTTAGCCAACATAAAAGAAAAGTGACGTTTTTAAGATGAAAAAAGATCTGTATTCATCAATTTCAAATTGCTTGTTTTCTTCAGGTCCCCAGTCTTACAGGCTCCTATCATATATTAAACATTTGAGCTCTGATGGAAGAAAAAAAAAAGTATAGTTTACACACTCATCAATTTTCTAACAGCATTCATAACACAGAACTACAAAGGCAGGGTTTGGAGTTCATACTGTGAGCACTCACTGCATCTTATACCAATGTGATTATTATTTATAGTAATATTCCTGCATTGTACACATTTCACAAAAAGAGAGTACTGAATATGCTCTCACTTCAAAAATTCCAAAATTTTAATTACACTCTTTCCAAGTTAAAAAACCCAGAAATTTAGCTACTCATTTTTATTTGTACTGACCATGTAACTATTTCTCACCATTTGCTGTGTAGGAATTTCAAGTCTAGGTGCTATGACAACATGATCATTTATACCCCATCCCTGGCAGTGCTCAAAGCCAGGCTAGATAAGGCCTTGAGCAACCTGGTCTGGTGGGAGGTGTCCTTGCTTATGATGGGGGTGTTGGAAGTAGAGGATTTCTAAGGTCCCTTCCAATTCCTTAAGATTCTATGGTTCTTACTTTCCATTTAAATTCAGAGTTTAAAAAATAGAACATTTGCTCCACAGCAAATCAAACTGGCATGTACATCAATAAATTTAGATTTTAAAAGAAAAAGTGGACTTCTAAGATTATAGTAAATTATTTTTATTTTTCTGTCAAGGCTTTTTGGAGACAGTTTGATCCTGTTCTCTATTACATTGGCCTCACTGTCCTCCACCACAGGACAAAATCAGCTGCAATGTACAAATACTACTTACTCATTTACCAAAACCGGCAGCACATATTGCGTATCAGCAAGCAGGTTTAAATTCAGCTAGAGCTTTGACAAACTCAAGGAAATACAGCTGTACAAAATGAAGATTAAAAAGAAAAGGTGTAGTAGTGAAAAGCCATTTAAAGAAATTAAGCTCCCTTTAACGTATCTGTATCTTTTGAGACTATGAGAATGGTTAAGCTTCATCACACTGGAAACAAACCGAAATTGTTCAGCTTTCTTCATATTCTCCTATAGACATACAAAACAGAGCCGCACATTTTGGAACATGATCTTCTAGTGTGCACATCAAATATCCAAATCATATAGCTTCCCCTCATTAGTATTCACTGCCCAGAGGCCAATATTCAGTAATATACACAGCAAGGAACCTACTGAGAATAAAAGCCAAGCTATTTTGCTGCATAATGTACATCAAGGATATGACTTATTAAGACAAAATTCACAAAATGAGTAACCAGGAAACTTCCTTATGAAACATTAAAAGTATGTTTTGTTCTCTAGCCAATCCTCCTGACACTGCAAGCTGTCTGCACTCCAAAGCTCTCCCTGTCCATAAATATTGAATACATGCTCCTGATCTATCTCCTAAATTATTTGGCACTGTCACTTCTTAAAGACAGAACAGCTTTATGTTGAAAAGAAGAAAACAACATGTGGCTCTTACTTTTCAGAGTATTTTTCTTGTTTGTATCTGTAAGACCAGGATGATTCCAACCATGACAGTGCAATGAACGGGATGTTATCAATTAAGCTGCTAAGCTTTATGTGTGTCACATAGACAGAAAGGAAACATACCTGCACCAAAACATGCAGAAGGAATTACCCAGCTAGCATATAAGCAAGATGATGTTGGTTGGCTGAGAATACCTATCACCCTTTCTATCAGCTTTCATTGCAGGAATTAGTATAACTGGATACCTTTATGGTCTACCTACTATCCTCACCCTGGAAAAAGGAAAAGATAGCTTAGACAGTGAAACAGGTCAGTGAGTGTTGACTAATGGGCATCTATTTTATCCACTGCAATTCTCTACCTCTGCAGAGGTAAAGAAAACAGAAACTAAGGAAAGAAAGGGAAGCAAGAGACATATACACTAACTTCATAAAAATATTAAAAAACTTTAGCCCCTGGACATACATTCAAATTAAAATGCAAATCTTGTTTTATAGGTTTTGAAATAAACCTGTTATAAAAATAAACCTTTCCAAGGTTTGCAAGAATATTTACCTTTCTATCTATATTGTATCTGAAAATAGTCCAGAACTTTTTTCAACCTAGGTAGATACTAACTATCCCTGAAATAAATTAATGCTAATGTGAGTTTAAAAGAATGTTTGATCCTGTCCTTCTTGATATTCACAAAATTATTTTCAGGATGAGCTTTCTCAAAGCCCGAGTTGCTATACCGATATAAAAGCAAGAACCAATGTGCAATTTACAGAGATAAGTTTCCAATTATCAGGGAAAGGAAAAAATAATAATGTTGTTAGTTACCCTTTAAGAAAGAAAATTTCACCCATGATCCTGTAAATTTCCAGCTTCTACAGATTGTATAGTTGCATAATACTGCCTTTAACCTGACTTTACGAGGAGGTAATGGTAAGACTGTATAAACAACATCTGCTCATCCTCACATAAGACCTTTTCATAAAATTCAGCTGAAGAACAGATGAATTTTAACAGTGGCATCTTTCTGTCAAAAGCCTTTCAACAGTATCCGGAGCATTTCTGGGGTCTAGCAAGTAGTCCCACCAATCACAGGTACACGGTATCCTTCTGGCAGCACCACAAACTGTCACCCCTTAGACTGATGCAGCTGTTTTCAATGACGCTGAACAGTAATGCTGGAACTCAGTAGGGGCTTTCTTTTCTAGGACAAAAGCCACCCATTTGAAAGTAGAATGTGTTAAGCAACAGCAGAATACCGTGTTTCGATATTTTCTTGCACACCAAGAAGTTTCCCTTCACGTAGTGAACCATAGAGAGACAAAGCAAGGTGTTAATTTGGATTGGAAAACTTGCATGTCTAAGGCTTAGATGGAGTAATGACTTCTACAAGTGAATCAATATGAAATATGATGGCTTTCTGTTCCCATAGATGCTTGTTTAAAACAGTTCAAAAGCCTATAGTGCCGTAATATGTGTAAACAGACACTATAAAAAATCAATAAAGAGGAGATACTCAAAACATATTCAAAGGTTTGGCTGTTGATGAAAATAATAAATGTGATGTAATAGCAGTGAATTCTTACTCTTCTAGAGCCTGAAGCATGTTCCCAGGTTCTTCAAAGAACAGAATATCAATGATTTGGTCATTCATAATTATATCTTCACTAAAGAGATCACCTGAATTAAATTGAGAATGCTCCAGTTTGTGATTTTGGCTGAGATCAGGTTGTATTTCCTAAAAAATAAAAAAAAAAGGGGGGGGGGAGAAAAAGTAGCAAACTTTAGATTATAAAAAATTGCATAATTTTATTGCAGTTTAACTCTGGGTGAGAAGGTTTCTACTTATCATCAAACTCTAAAGCTGGAAAGAGTATAAAGATGTTGTGCAGTTCAGATATGTATCTGAAATCAAATTACTTTTATTTCAGACTGGTCTTTTTTAGTCTATAACTGATCTGGAATACAGATGAAGAAATGGAGAACACAGAATACTTGTGAAAGTCATCTAGGAAGCTGTCTTCCACTTCAAACTTTCTAGGTAATTTTTTTAAAAAACTGCCATTGTATACAAATTACATATGGTAACATTACAGTATTATTAGGTGAACAACATGGAAAAATTAATCCTATCCATGATGTAAGTGGCTCAGTTCATAGAGACTTCGGATTGAAGGCTAAAAATATTGTGTAAAAACCCCTCTATAAACATCTGATACTAGACCAAGCTGGACCTTTTTAACTAATTGATTGTCACTATTTCTTTTGTAAAAAGAAACAAATCACATCTTTTTATTTAAAGATATTAATTTTTCGGTCCTAAACTAAATAAAAGTTACTGATGGTGTAATTTTCAATCGCAGAAAGGCTGTAAGTGATTTGTGAGTTACTCTGGTCAGTCCGGGGGATGAGAGACCCACCACCCTTTTGGAAGACAAGGGATTCAATCCTCTCAGCATACCTCTCTTAGGACTGCTCCAATCACTGTAATATTCTCACTAAGGTCTCTACCTCCCTCCCAATGAAGTTGTTATACTTTACATAAATACATAAAAAAAATATTAATAGAAGGAATGGCTGGAATTGCACCAACTTTATTAATATTTATCAGATTCCGTATTTTCTTTCTCTGGTCCAATATTTACTGAAATACTTTCTTCAAAGTGCCACAGAACAATGAAAATACTTCATCCTCAATTCCATCTGTTTTGCTTAATCACTGAAGATATTATTGTACATTGAAGAAACTAAGACCAAAATTCAAATCTCTATTCCTAATAATCCGAAAAGACATTTGCACCCAAGTTGCTGTGTTGAAGATAAGTTGTCTACTCCCTTGGCAACTTATAACCCAGAGACATACTGCTTTTAATTCTGTGGGACAGAGGGGAGGAAGAGAGGAATTCAGAAAGAAACAAGCAAAAGGTAATCCCCCTCTGATCTAGAGCCAACATCCGCAGTTTTTACATGACAGCAGTTTTTTTGATCAGGATATTATTCTTACCTCTTAATCTGATTGCACTAAAGTTTAGAGGCTGTAGAGATTACATTAGCTGTGAGCCAAATCCATCACTTGGTGGCTTTTTATTCACCTTCAAAAACTCTCCAGACAATCTTAGTTAGCAAGTTATATCACCACATATGATCAGTGAAAAAAAGAAAATAACCTACCCTGACAGACAGTACAACTCACCTGGTTTTTACTACAGAAACTCCATTTTAATATTTGCGTTCGGTACATCATGAAAAAGACAGCACACGTCAACACAAGGGAAACAAAGAAAGCAATGAAGAACCCTGATGCACTGATGGCATGGTTGTATAAAATCTGAAATCAAAAGATCATTTAATTAAAATTTTATTTTAAATATATATAAAGATCAGATTATAACTGTAATTCAAAGACTAACTGTAAGAAAAGAGAAAATTATTTTTAAATGGCTTCACACAACTTCAGGATTTCTCAGCATTATGTTATTACTACATCTTAATGAATATTTTCAAACAAGTGTGTATTTTCAGTAAGTTTCCTAGTCAGCAGTTTGCTATGTTCACCTTGTCCAAATTCCTGCGTAATTCAAGCAAGAGAACTCCACAGACTGAATTTTTTTGCAATGGCTTTTGGGTGCCCTGTACTTAATAGCCTATTTTCCAAAGTTGCCACTTTTCTAAGAAGTCTCATTGAAATTGCTGGCATTTGATGTTGCTCATAGGCTCTGGAAAGTCAGTCAGATGTTGGCTACTTTAATTAATGGCCATTTCTTGATTCAGTGTAACTGAGTAAATACCATAAGGAGAAAGTACCAATATGAGTTCAAAATAAACACGCAACTGACACTCCCACAATCTGTGCAACCTTGCAGATTCTGCATTAGCCTGAGTCAGAAAAGGCTGGCAGGAGTACTTGGAACCATGAGCCAAATAACTTTGTAGACCTTTCACTTTAGCTCTTAACTTAATCTTTAAATTGAATTGCATTAAAAATTAATTTTTACTTCATGCTCTATGTAGCAAAAGTTAATTCAGTGTTTGTTTAGTTCTATGAGATCTTTCAGTGAAAAACATAGTACAGCTATTAGTATAATGTTTCACCATAAACTGATCACTCTACTGGGGCTAGGAACTGTAAATAATTAACATGCTGCTTGCAAACTGGAGTTTTTTTTTTCTTGGAGCAGAAACCTGACAGCATTCCATAGAGTCAATGGTAATTCTGTATAGGAAAGAATATTCAAACATGGCCCACAATATGAAAATAATGTATTGCAATTTAACATCTCTGTCACATCCAGACTCTGACTGAGATCTTCCACTTTCAGGGAACAAGAGATGCCATAGACAACACTTAGGGAAAAAACACTGCTTTGAAGCCACTTCATTATTTTGTCTGAACCCACTTGCATTTGTCTAATTTCCATGCACTCTCTGAAATTTAAGGATCTCTCTAGGCTTCTGGGGAAAGCAATGATCTGGTGAGGCTATGGATTCAGTGAAGCTCGAAAGAGCCTCCTGAACTATGGTGAAGAAAAAGCACTGGCTACCAGAATGACTCTGTGCTAAGTAAAAGGAGAGCCCCATGATGGGACAATTAGTCTGCATGAGGGCAGGCACTTTGTCTGTGCTTTTATCCCTAAAGAAAATGGAAGGCCATTCAATGTCATTGGGGAGGCTGTCAGTCCAAGCAGAACACAGCAGGTGCTTAACACCATCTGAAAGCACCACAGTGGATGGTGCAGGGGAGATTCCAGAGCCCTGGCTCACTTTAAGACCAGTGTTAGCCCTGCAGATCAACTTTCAAACCACAGACACATCAGCAGGCCTCAAAAGCCATTCCTTAAGCAAACCTCTAAAACCATCCCCAGAGCAGGAAGAGGCATTGCAGGTGCAAGTTTCTTTCAAGTGCTCCCACTGCTTTGCATGATGCTGAGGGAAGAAAGCCTCATAAAAATCAGTGTAATGAAATTTTTATCATCTCTCATGCAACATGCTTCAATGGGAGAACTTCTCTTTTCACCAGTGACCCATTCAGCACCAGACTCCCCCAGCCAAGGGCAGAGGCACAAAGTACTCACAGGCCCTGAAGCACTGTGGGATGATATCTGGCATGGACACTCAGCAATATCCATATTTTTTTCATAACCCACAAAATTACCTTGTTCCAGGCAACCAAGAGCTTTCTTCCAGTGGCATAGAAGAGAAATCCACAGGGTTTGTAAAACTTTAGGGAACTGCATACTATCTAAGTATTCAAGCAAATCATGTGAAAGCTGATGGGACCAACGTAGCATGACACTGCCATGACTACGTAATTAATTCTTCATTTGTCATTCTCAAAGTAAACATCTACTGTCCACTTAGTCACATATGTGCACTGGCTTTAACATAGCCATGAACAGGCTTAAGCAATTATTTTTAATAAATAAATCCAAGATGGAGAGCATTTAAGACAATTGACAATATGAATGCAATAAAATGAATCACACCTTCTCCAGCTAATCCTAATTTCCTTGCTCAAACTGCTTTCATTCCAAAACACCTTATGCTTGGCCACATCCCAAAGTCAAATATTATGCATAAGAAACATGACGTGTTAAATAATTTCTCAGGTTTATTTTTCTAAAATTTATGGTATTTTCTACACATCTTTACCACACATTTTTGTTACAAAGCCTGTTCATTTATTAAGTTCAAATGCAGCTGAGGTAATTTTACCTACCTATGGAATAGTTCACAAGAACTTTTTGAGGTCTAACTATCAAATTCAAATTGGAAAAAATAATAAGCACACTAAAAAGGTTTTATATATAATAACAGATTGCAGAAATTTTCATGGTCTGTTGAGACCAGTGTAGCTTATAGTCTTGGCTTAAGACATCAGCAACTGCTGCAAATCAATTTACACTGAATTTTACAAAAAACATTCATGAAGTTATTTTTCTAACCCAGTCAGCTCCTTCACGGTTTACACCTCTAATAGTTTGCAAAAAATAGATTTATGGCAAGTCCATTTGTAATTCTTAGCTATAAAAATGTCCAATCTTTTTAAATATTACTAGATCTTTATCCAGGGACAATGAGTTCTCTAGCTTAGGTATAGTTTTACTTCACATCATGTTTAATCATGGCTTTAACAGAATGAGCACTTGATCTTCAATTACGAGAAAGATACACATCTAGACGTGTATTTATTCCAATAATAAAAGCTGAGAAGGCAGAGATCTCCAGCAGAAGAGAATACTGGAACAAGAGGCATCTGTGCCCAATTCTCCAAACAGATTACTTATTCTAAAGGCAGAGAGAAACTCATGGGACAGGTCCATGGAAGGAATGAGCGGTCTAGTCCTCAAGACCTATTCAGGCAAGCCCTATCCACGTGCCAGCCATGGCAAAAATGTTGTATGGTGAAACAAACTGTTTGCTTCTGCCTGAACACAAATAATCCAAATATTTTTGCCAACCAAGCCACAGCTTCTTCAAAAATAACCCCTTGCAACAGCAGCCTGTCAAGTTAATGAGAGGCTGGGGGAGAAATACAAGGTTGGTGAAGGGATTACTCTCGCAATGAAACTGATGGATGAAGTAGAGTGTTTTTTAATTAAAAAATTATCTAGAAAGCATAATACTGTTCTAATCAGTGTAATTTTGAAGGTTTATTTGGCCTGTTAAAAAACTGCTTTTCAGACTTATTTCAGAAGCCAAGAACAGAAAGTCACAGTGGAAGAATGACTAGTTAAAAAATGAAAGGCAGCATAAACTATGCCACTCTTTCTGCAGTTTTATTTCTCAGACTTGAGTATCAGCATCATACAGAAACCTTTCCTCAATTGGTGGAGGATATCTTTACCTTTTTGGAAAAACAAAAAGCTTTCTCAAGGTGGTTAGGCACAGCAGCAAGTGATCATAATCCTCATCACAGTCTCCTGTGCTTGGACGATTCTTCAAATGAAAGAACATGGCAAGGAGCATAATGGCATTTTTAGATTTTTCCATACTATATATCGCTGATTTAAAACAAAAAAAGACCCCTTAAGCTGAGTCCTGTTTACTTCTTCTTAAAATCTGACAAAACAGAACTTGTGTATGACTAGCCAATAGCTGAATGATGAGACATGAGTACACAAGAACATCCTTAGCTCCTAGAATTTACTTTAGATTGATGAGAGTCAATGTAATACCAAATCATAGAACTTACCTTGGTCTTTTCTTCTTCTGTTACAGTAAATGATGCTGTCAATGATACGAGATGTGTTTTATTCTGAGAGAGATACAAAACATGACCTGTACTTAAAAAATTGCAGAATCCACTGGCAAACAGTCTAGAGAGAGACTCTCAATAGAAGATTAGCTATACTTCTCATAAAGCTTAAAGATGAAATAAATCTGATAGGAAAATGCAGTGTACTTAGGGGTAACACCAAAAGACATGGATGCAGCTGCTCTGTGGGATACCCTCCCCATATCCCAATGCACAAAGCATTACATTTTTCTTTGCCAATAAAATCTGGATTGACTGAGAATGCACAGAACAGGAGCCACAATCAGCATAAAAAAACAGAGCATGGTAAAAGTAGGGATTTTTAAGTTTTCCTCTCCACCACTTTAGTACCACTCCCATACCACATGGAACATTTTTTCCTCCAAAAAACCAAGGAGAAAGGCAACCGAAATGAAAATACAGCTGCAGGTTGTAATTACATGAAATTATGAAAAACACAGAAAAACCATCAAACCATATTCAAGAATTGAAAACTTTTACTTTGGCAGAAGCTACTTGTCCCATCTCCTACTCAAAGCCAGGCTAATTCCAGCATTAGACCAGTTGTTTCAGAGCCTGATGCAACAGAGTTCTCAAAAATCAGCAAGGATGGAGATTTCTCAGCTTCTCTGAAAAATCTTTCAGACCCAGAAAACTCTTATACTAAAAGATCTCTTTCTTGTGAACAATGAGGTTTTCCTCTGCTGTAATTTGTTTTTCAATTAAAAGAAATTATTTTATTATAAAAAATGGCTAAACTGTCAAGATCAGACTTCAGGAATACACCTGTAAATATGTGGGACACTGATTTCCAGGACAGATCAATAAACTGGAGAGAAATATGAAAAGTATAAAAAAAGGTTACAAGATAACACACAAAAATACTTTATTTAAAGAGGTCTAGGACTTCTTAATCTATGAAGAATAATTCATGAATTTATAAATTCATGGTAAACAATCAGAGAGCCTAAGAGTTTCATTTCATTACATGATGGCCCAATTGTTTAGGCAGGAAAGAACAACCTTGGAGATTGCGTTTTTTTTACAAAAATTGTGAATAGCAGAATAAAATTGTGAAAAAAATACCTGTGATGAACTCCTGAAAGTTAGCTTTGCAGGCAGTGTCAAGACCTTGCCATGCCTCATTTCTTCTGCATCAAGAAGTGCAGAGTAGTTGACTGCAAAGTGTTCTCCACCTATTAAAACAGGGATAGGGATAGGTTTCCTGTGTTCCACAAAAATTTCTCAAAGATCCCTGAGGGAGGCTTGGGACAGCGCTGGAGATTTTCTTTTCTGACATAGCAGATGTCACACATCCACAGTAGACAGTTCATGGCCACTTGAGCTCAGCAACATCCTTCATATCTGCTGCCTCTAAGAATTCAAGCAAATTCAGCCCAGGATCTGGAAACTGCATTAAATGATGGCCTGACCTACCCAAAAGCATTACTTTTTGATACCAAAACTCTACATGAGGTTATTTTAAAATATTTTTTATTATAAAATGGACTGCCTACATTTTAACCACTAACTTGTTGATGCTCCCCTTGTTGAAACCAAAGAGAAATCTGACAGATTTCAGGTGAATTTTGATTCACAATGCACTGAAGTGCAGAAAAATTATTATGGCCGATACTGAGCATGACAGTACATAGGCCAGTGTAGATAAAGTCTTTCTGTCCATCCCCAGTGGCAAGGTATGGGCTGACTTCAGGAACAATATAGTAATGACCAAACCTCAAACTATGAAGAAATCTGTCTGATGGATTTTCTCTCAATTCAGTATTTTTCACACTGATTTGTCTGGAAAAGCTAACTTCAACTCCTGATTCAGTAATTAGAAATAAATTATGTAGCAACTCCAACTTGGCTTACTAGATCAGATATGCAAGTCATTTTTCTATTCTTTCTTAGGGACAATTGTTTCCAGGAGATCTCTGTGGAAAGCCAGCAATTCCTTGACATTTCCAAAAAGACCTGTCCTGCAATCAGTACTACTGCTCACACTGCTATTATCAGAAATTGAGTTTGGCTATCCAACTGCAATCAGACAGCAGCCCCAAGTCTACTTAATTTCCCTTTTCTATGTAGAAATCTTTCACCATAAAACTATCACAACCAGAGACACTTCAATCATAAACAGGAATCAGTGAACACTTCTGAAGCTCCTGGAGAAATATTGTGACTCCCAAATGCAAGCTTTCGACATGCTTGTGACAGGGAAAAAGGAGATGAAGAAATCAAGAAAGATAAAGTTTAATGCATGTGCCCTGATTGAACTGCTACCAATTAGAAAAGGAACAAACTGACTTCTCTACTGGAAGATGTTTATTTCTCTATTATTGCTTTGACTTTATAATTTGTTCAGTTTTGAGAGAACAGATACTGAGAAAAGCTGTCTTATTTGTGATGAATCATTTTCCCTGTTTGCATGGCCTTTTGCAATTCCAATGTACCTCAACACCTCAGCAAGCTGTGCTGCCACACTTGGCTAAAGAAGGCTCAAAATATGATTAAAATGCCTTCTGCAGAAGTTTTTAAAAATATCCAAAATGAACAAATACAATTGTGAAAGGCTCTCTCAATTTTGATGGCAACTTTTACAAAGTACAGGAGGTTCAGTTCTGTGCCTGGAAGACTGGAAGCAGTTCAAAGGTGGGAGTCAAAACAGTTAACAGTGTGCTGACAGAATTGGAAACTGCAGCTTAAAATCTTTTCCAGACATTTTCACCTGTATTAACTGATGATGAAATATTTTACACCGCTATAATTAATTAATTGAATAAATAAATACTGTTATTTTAACAGATGCACTTTGATGTGTTATCAGGGGTATTTTACTGCAGATTTTGTTACCTTGCAAGAAACTTTTCCTGTAAATCTGTATGCCATCTGTGGTCTTATTCCCACTGTTTTTTTCAACACGAAGACCAGTGATGTTGTCCAGGAGGGTAAGATCTGTGATGTTTGTTGAGAGCAATGTGTTGGTGTTATTAATTATAAGTGTAATGTATGCAGTTTGGGGGTCATGCTCAACATCCACCTGAAAACAGAAGAATTACTATTAATGGTGCAAGACAGTTGTATGTGCATCTTAACAGAAAAATTCACAGCCTTGATTACAAATAAAACTTCATTATATGTGTAAACTTACTTTCTGAAGGTATTCTGAGTGATCTGTAAATGAAACTACACTCAGTTTAATCTCATACTCCCAGTGAGATTTTAATCTTTGGTATGGGCAAGCTGTTGCTTGGAGACAGTGGCAGAAAGCCAGAAGGTGGAAACCCAGCTCATATAGGACCAGAAGCATAATCAAATTCTGACTATCCCCCTGATACTGCATACAACACAAAACTGGATCACAACTTTATAACCAGAGCTTGGAAAATTCTTAAATTTGTACCTTTGTATCACAAGGATGTTTCTTTTGCAAGCTGCCTCACTGCAAAGTAATTCTCTCCATGCTGTTTTGGTCTCTATTGTCCTTTTTTTCACAGCAACCCCATTCTGTGAAGGGCACCAGCTGTCTCAATTTGCCCTTTCCACGTGAGGGCAGATGAAACCACCAATGAATTTGGGAGTTCATGACTCTGCTTCCAATTAGCAGTGAAGGTCATACACTAATTACCAAACTCTAGCAGCATGCGCTCATGTGATTTTATTTATTTATTCCATTAAGCCCTTAAGCCTTATCAAGCAATTATACCCTCTAAATGAAATTACTCTGAGCACAGAGTTGCTTACGGACCTCTCACCTTCCTCTTCCTTCTGTAATGCATATTAAACCAGAATTGTCTAAATCTTTATAGGATCTATAATAATATGGTGATCTATATGAGGTTTCAAATATGATACTAAATTAATAGTCCTTTAACTGATGGAATTATGATTCAGGTTGAACCTTTCTCTTTTTAGATCATCCTTTTAAGGAAAAATTTACACTGTATCTTGACACCAGCAAATATAAAACAATAAAGCAGTCCCCACAAGAAATGAGTTCTAAAAATATGAATTGTGATAGACTTCAGAAATCACACCATGAGTTCATGGTAGCCACAGGATTGAACACATATAGCTATAGTCTCATTGTGCACAATCTCTGCATTTCATACTAATTCAGCATAGAACCAGTCACAGTTTTAGAATTACATGAATCAAGGAGAAGAAAGAGCTTAATGAAATTATTACATCTTAGCCTACATTTCTCTACTTAAGTGACAAAATTCCCAACTGTTTATTGTACTAGAAGCTGCTGTTTTTATACATACGTATAAAAACGTATGTATTAATGCATGTATAAAAATAGGCTTAGTTATATTTCTGAGGAAACCATTACCAATATCATATGCTTGTATATCGTGCGTTATACCCCAACTTCTGAGAGTTAAAATCATCAAGTATTAAAAATGTGTTATATTTTGGTCAGGTTTTCTCTCCCTTGGTTTCCAAACTGGCATGATGCAGTCAAGATGCCTTTCAACATTTCATGTGCAATCACAAAGACTATATACTTGCTTTAAAAAGTGAAACCAAAACAAAACAGGAAAAAGGTCTCAGAACCACATCTCTCATTAATATTAAATCCATGTTTTTCATTCCTTACTTTTGACTGGCAATCAGACTTAAGCTCAATTGCAAAGGGAGTGAAAGAATTTGGATTTCTTTTTCCCCTGAAATCAGCAGTTGAGAACCAAGCAACAGGTATGGTTTGACTGCTCCCAGAAAGAACTCCTCTATACAGTGCTGCCACTGTGATCAGTGACCACTGGTTATCTTCTCTAAGTTGCTCCTCTAATTCATCTGAAGATGTTTTTTATCGCTTTTTGAGCAGATGGTTAGGCTGCCAAGCATCTACAGGAACCAAACCCAATGGCAGCCACTGATGATGCATAAGCATCTACTGTATTTTCTCTCTGCTGCTGAAGTGCCCCATGTGTGTCATCACCCCCTGCAAGCCATCTCACTTCAAGTACCTGGGAGAACCACAGCAAGAACATGGACAGGACAGGAGGAAAGAGAGCAGAAGGAATTGCCATGGAAGTTGAAAGGAATGGAGGATCCTTCTTCAGAGTAAGTTGGAACAACTAGAAACAGGAAATGAGGGAGAAAAAAAGATTATAGAATAACTGATAATCTCCAGTTATCAGTTGATTATGATAACTGCATGAATGCTTAGGAGATTAAGAAACAAGACAGGTAAAAGTGCTAGAAGACAAGAAGTTAAATGTAAAGATTTTTTTCAGCTCTGCTATGGATTATTGTCACTGTGAAGTACTATTACAGAAAAGGTCTCATCATACTATGGAATGAAGCTCTTAAAGAAACACATTTCTGGAAAGAAGGAAGACAGTGGGTGTTAGAAGCACTGGTAAAATTTTAACACCTCAGTTTCAATATGGCTATTTCTACATTAAGATGCTGGAAACATCCTGACTCCAAGGAGCAAACATATGACACCTCCATGCTCTGAGGAGCGACTCATTGCAGGAGGAGGAAAATGTGCAAAATTCACTTGTTTAAAACAGCTAAAGAGCACCATATGGCCAGTCTGTCTCTTAGCATGAAAGCACTTGTTCATCCAAAGTAGGACTGAAGCAGAAGAGAAAGTAAGTCAAGGAAAATTAAATGTGAACTGCATTTGCAGGTGGAAGACAATCACATATAATTGCATAGTTTTCAGTAATTTGCAACTTATAGCACTACAAAAGTATTTTCTGATAAAGCCAACATCTACAACAGATTACCTTTAATCTTCTACAGCAGTTATTTTGCAGCTTTTAATGAGCCTGTGTGAGACTGTGCTGTAAACAGCAGAAAAAACAATGTGGGACTGTTTTAAAGTCTGTTTCTGGGAGGTTCTGGTATAAAATTTGGAGTCCACAGATGGAAAAGCAGAAGATTCTGTTACTACTAATGTCTGAAATGCTCACTATTCATCCTCATTAATCATGATATGCTGCCATTTCAAGAACAACATTGGAGGTAATTAGCACCATGAGATGTGATGCTTATTTATTCTTCTCTACACAGCTGATCTGGTGAAGGTTATAATGTCACCTCTTCTGTACTGGCTACTGAATCCTCTACCCTTACAGGCACCATTTCAGTGGCTGTCTTCAGACTGGTCCTAAAGTTGGATGTGCTCTCTCTCTGTCTCTACAGGGGACAGCTAAGATGAACTGACTGTAACTACAAAAATTCATACCTGCTTCATCCAGTGAAAAGAAAGTGAAAATAAAAAAAAAAAAAAGGGGGGGAAAAAAAGGAAGAAAAAATAACAGTGTAGTAAAAATAAATTGGGTGGTTAAAAAATTTCTTACAATAGGGAGGTCTTTGCTCCTCATAAGCATTTACACAAGTCAAATGAAACTTAAATACTGTGCTGTAGGTGAGTCCCACTGAACATGTAGACTATGACTGAATAGCCTCTCAATGGTTGTGCCTTAGGATGCCCCAACACAGGATGGCCAACACAGAGGTCAGTGCTTTATCCTTCAAAAGATGTGTACGCTTGACCCAGATAGGGCACTCATGACTGGGCCAGGGGAATATCTCAGAAGGTTTCTCTCATCTTGTAAAATTTGTCTCTATCTCTACCCAGACTCTTGGCTGATAACTCCAGAGTTCACTGGGGGTTGCCTATTTGCAGTTTTAGAAATTCACAGTCAGGTTTTTATTTCAACCACAATCCAAAAATCCCTGAGGCCTGAGAGAAACTGTCTTCTGTTTCGAATCAACATTGCAAAACGATGTCTCTAAGAGAGTGTGATCATCATAACATCAAAATGTACATACTCCCAAAACCTTAGCATGGGCACAATTAGGTCCCCACTTTTTACAGGTCTTTTGGGTACAAATCTTCTACCAAATTAACAAGACAAATGTAAGAAAACTTACCATACCACATTTCTGAAGGGTTATTCCAAATTCAGAAGACACTGACATATCGGACATATCTTCAGGCTATGGAGGAAGGGAAAAAATCCACATAGTATGAAAAAATAATTCACAAACTTCGGCAACAGGTTAAATTATATAAATAAAGCAATTATTTTAAAAATTTAGAGGTACTTATTGCCTTCAAATTTAAGAGTTTTATTATCCCAACAGTTAAATCTTTTTTCTAGTCCAAATATGGAAAAACTACTTATTCCCACAACTAATTATTAGAATCTTAATTGATATATTCATCCTTTGACTATCACAATTCACAAAAAAACCCAACTGCACAAAGTTGATCAGACTATACAGATTCTTTTCATTACTAAGTGTCTATCAGAATTTACAGCAATCACACAGCTGTACCTGTCACAGTAATTCTTTGGAAGTCCCAAAACCAGTTGGCGTTGCTGAAGTCATGTCAAATGAACACAATCATCTGAGACAAGACTGGAGATGTACTAACTGGATAGTAAACTCCCAACATTCGGTTTTTACAGAATTGCTACAATCCTTACAAATACTGAAAGTGGCAAACCATCTTTTACTGACCAGTAGGTGGCTGACATCAGACTCTCGTTTGGACAACACCTTCTTTGTCCAAGAGGGTATCAAGGCAAACAGTGAATGGCTCCACTGGTTGTCCGAGGCTGCAGAGGTCAAGAGCTGGTGAGGGGCTTTGTTGGCCTGGATGACCACAGGTGAGGGCACTGCAAGGCAACACTCAGCATTAGAGCTAAGGCTGGGTCCTGCATGGCAGGTGCAGAGTAGAGCCAGGGAGGAGGCACACAGCACCAGTGCTCTGTGTGCACGCAGAGAGATATACTCTCTGTCAAGGCACTCAAAATCATGACAGGCAACAGAGACTGAGGCCAGCCAGGGAACAGAGACGGGATTTGTACTATGAAACCCAGCAGGAGTCAGAACAGAAGTGTTTCCTCCCCAAGGAACTCCTGTATGCCCCACAGAAAACTTCTTGCCATTTAAATGTAAAGCATTTAAAGCATGAATTAAAAGGTTTAAGCCATAAGTCAACTGTTAATATTTTCAACACAAAGAAACTTTCAGCAAAGCATAAAGAATTCAAACAACCCGCAATGTGAGGCGCATCAGTGCTAAAGGTGTTCTGCTTCAAAAAGACAGCCTTCCAATTAAGCATTGACCTTGCCAATACATATTCAGAACTAAAATACTTCTCAGTTGAGGATGGATCTCAGTTACATTTCAGTTGAAGTGCCATCAAATCAAATGCTCATAAATTTAGTAATGAGCAATATAAATGTTAGCTTATACTCTTAAATTTTTATTTAAGATTAGTCAGTGATATAACACAAAGTAACAGGCATAGTTTTGAAATCGTTTTGAAATCATATCACTTTGATCTACAAAAGTAAAAGCACCTATGACATTAATGAAAGAAGCTTAAACTAAAATAAATAATTTAATATGTTAAATTGCCAAAAGGTAAAGCTGCTGAATTACGAGAAAACTGTTATGAAAATGATAGCTGGTTGTCTATGCTCAAAGAAGTTACTTTTTTCATTTTTTACTTAATATTATTCTCATTTATTACTTATTTTTAAACCAATTTTCAGCAATATATATTAATATGAACAAAAACTCCCATTAAAAAGGCAAGTAATTTTGTGAAATGACTTTTCTATGAAAAAGCCTATTACATATTAATAAAATACGACAAGCTGAAGACACTAAAATCTCATTAGTATGAGAACAGGTTTTTTGCTTTTTAAGAAGAGCAATACAGGGAAATACAATTAGTTTCAAACAGAAAAGCATGAACAGAGCATTTAGAACTGGACTCTTAAAAGGAGCCCTAAAGCATTAATGCACACAAATCACTCAAAATAATTCTGTTAACATAATAAATGAGATGCAATCCTGTTGCTTACAAAACCCAGGTGGACATGCACTTGTCCATCTTCCAACGTTTATTTGGAAGGGAGTAGTTTATACTTGACAAAGTTGTGGATATATGGGCCAGGGAAAGCTGTTGTCTGTATTTTATGACCAGTCTCAATTCACTTCTCTAAGTTTTACTTAAATACTTAAGCCACTGTTAAACAAAGTAACAGACTCTGACTAATTTTGGTACTGTAAAACCAACATGGCAAACTTGGTGAGAATAGGAACACATATAATTACAATAAATGTCCACATATCTTTGGGGTTGGAATTTTTCAAGATAGTTATGCATGGTTTATTTCTATTTCAAGACTAAGCTATGGTCCAAATTACTCAGAATGAAACCAGTGCTGAATTTTCAGTGCAATACAAACCTGCTAAATACCAATCTAAGCTCACCTAGCCATGGCACTCCCCAGCAGATCCAAACATACTGTTTCTCAGCTCCAGTGGCTCTAAACCTGTTTCTGACTACTGAACCATGCCTCTTTGCAATTTTGTATAACTATATTCATACACTGAAAAAGACTAATTTTATATATGCTGTGTCTCTCATACATTAATGCAATTGTCACCCCATTCCTATGAAGGTGGGGCACCAATTCCTCTTTTTGTTTTCTTGGCAGACTACAGGAAATGCACTTTCCTTGACAGTAACCCTGAACTAACTTCTTTGTAGGGCTTTGTAAGAAGCAGAAGTCAAAATGACAAAATACATGAACTCTGTTGAGCAACTACTAGCTTTAAAGTGCTTCTTGTTTTGCAGATAATTTCCTTCTGAATTTTGGATGGGGGCAGCCAGCCAACAAGAAGTGTGTAATTGCTTCATGGAATATCTTTTGATCTTGTGTCCTGTGTAATATAACATCTCCATGAGCACACCCAACTGCACTCTACATGTGGCAGCAAAGCCTGATACTCCCCCTCTAGAAAGTATCAACTAACTAATTTAATTTAAATTGATCATGTTCCCTACTCTGAATGAATCTCTGGATTAATAATTACACAGATGAGTCTGTTTTCAAGCTGTGCTTTGTCATCACTTACAATCTCAAGACAACGTGCCCAACTCCCAGCAGAAGTCTCCAAGCATGTCATTTGGCTGCTCCATCATCAGTATTTGAAGGAGTTGAACATTATGTCAAGCAGCCTCAACACCGATGATGACGACAAGGATGTTTCTGCAAATCCACCTGTATCTTCCCAGTACTCAGTAGAAGGTTTTGCTTAAACAGATTCAACCAGTATGATGCATGTCCATACAGCAACTAGTGCCACTGCCTTTCTCCAGAATTTTTTGCATCCTTCCTAAGAATTTTTAACAATATAGGCTGTTCTATAATACCCTGGATCCATTGCCAGTAAAGCTGCACTTTTCTGTAGCATTCTTCTTCCTAGTATTGACAGTCACTGAAATAAAATAACTCTTTTTCTGATCCACACATATTTAACTGTCACTGGAACAGCTAATCTACAAGAACTCAACTGCTTTTCCATGTAACTTGCTGCATACTCAACATCAACCGACATAATTGTATCTATCAATTCACCTATTATCTCTTTTAAGGTAAGTTCCTATTGTAGATGTAGGATTGCAGATGTCTGCTGGGTGCTTGAAAAGCTGGACTCTAAATATATGAGAAAGGATTGTTCAGGCATAATACATTTTGCTGTTTTCACATATATTCTAGATTTCTGTTCTGAAATTGGGTGGGGTTTTAACAAATAGATTCCTCTGACCTTGGAAAATACTAACACTTGACTGCTGAAACCTTTCACTGAGAAGCATAGAGCTTTCTTTTGGATGCTGCTCAGAAGTGCAATTTGTTTCCATGGTGCCATCAACAGTGCCCCTTCAGATACGATCCCAGTTCTGACAGTGATTCTGAGGTCTCCTTGTTCCTTCCGCTCTTTTCATTCTACAGCTTCAATCTTTGCCATTTTTCTGGTACTTTTCAGAAAAGCCATTATCAGGCTGCATGGTCGTCATTTTCATTGGTTTCTAAATGGCAACGATTCCCACTCCTTTTCAAAAGAAAATCTCTGCAACTCAGGGGAACAGTTTCAGCTTTCCACACAGCTCGAGCAGCCCCCTCTCAGCTGGGCTTGCCAGGCTTCCACCAGGCATTCCCGGACTACAGTGCCTCAGGCCAAAACACTTCCCAGCAAGCAAACCAGTAGAGCATGGGGCTTAATCTGGGGCTTTCCTGTAAACATCTCCAAAGATGCCAAATCAAATTGTTCATCAGAAAACACAGTAATTTCACTTACTTTTGAGATGTGAGACAATATCACAATCTTTAAGAAAAAAAAAATTAATTAAAATTTCCCCAATTTTACAAGGTATTATCAACCTGTTTAATATTTTATCTTGCTTTTAATTAGCACACTAGTAAAATGTTTAAAATGTTATTTAATTCTACATAAGCCCAGTATAAACAGATATGGCAGAACCCTGTCTTAAATGGCATATTCCTAGCTAATTACCAGAGCTGGTAGGCAGACTTTGTATTGAATTTCAAAATGAAAACAAAAAAATAAATATTAACATAGCTGCACCAGCTGGAATATTGGTGTAACCTTTTACCTCTCACATTCCAGTAGTATTCACTCAGTCCCCCATATGTTCATTCCACCACACAAAATGACAAATGCACAGTTGATCAGAGCAGACTCTGCTACTTAATGTTCAATTTTCTTTGCTGTTCTCCCCAGGTACTTACTTACCACTCCAGCTTTGTGCACTATTGCCTTAGGTGGTGACATATTGCTCTTTTGAGCTTTCAGCTGCCACACTCAAGGCACAGGCAACATGATTAGGAAGGAGAGCTCCCCACTGCCAGCCCTCACTGCATTCACTTGCTGCTCAGGGAGTGCAAATACTGAGGATCCAACCTGGTACAAAAGGCACCTGCCATGCAGAGTGTAGTGGCAGTGGGTCTGTGTTCATACAGACTGGGGGTAGAAGGATGGGCATTCTAAGAAAAGAAATTGTTCCCTAATCATGGTCAGCACACTGTTCTCTGCTTTGAAATTAGTTCTGTGTACGGACATGGACCTGGCACAGCATAAGCCTTGCCCGGACTCAAGGGGCTGAGTCCTGAACGTGTCAGTGGCATTGACAGCCCACCATTAGAACAGCACACACAACATCACGATAGAAGTTAAGGTGAAGGTTAGCCTTGGCTACATCAATTAAATAGGATAACAGAAAATTAAAATAGTCTAACAGTAAGTTTACACAAAAAAACTCCCATATGTCCTTCAGGTTCTCATACCTTTACAGCCCACTCTAAACAGTATAACACCTAATTACAGTAGGAAAGCAAAGACACTGACATGTTTGTGAAATTTCAAGTTCAGAATTAAAAATGAGAGTAATTTAACTAAGACATTAATTTATGGCTCTCAAGGGCTGAATATTTCAATTCAGATTCCAGAGTCTCACTTGCTTACCTACCACAAATTTATCAGCAAAGCTTTGAACAATCTTTCTTTATTTCAGTGGGGAAGAAAGGAGTTAAATATACTCACTTGCTATATTTTTGTTGTTCTAAATTACTCCCTGTCTTGAAAACCATCCAGGGTACAAGATCCAATTTGAACTCCTTTCAATTACACACAACAATGAACAGGCAAAGGTAGCAATTTAGGGTATTCAGTTTTGAATGTTGCCATTAGCTTTTCTTGTTACAATGTCAAAAAAACTATGGGCATCAACAAGAAAAAACAAATCTACTTTCCTGGTCTGTTTTGAATAAATCAGAGCAGACTCAAATATAACTCTCAAAAACCCATTGTGTTCCCTAGTCACAAGAATATTCTGGGGTTGTCTTTTCTCATCTTACGCAGAAACAACTTGAAAAAGCTTCCAACAGAAACACTGAGATCAGTGTGCTGTCACAAACCATTTCACACTTCAGCACACTGCCAGTCTCAATGACAAAGGTTTTATACAGAAGTTCCCATCTCTCTGCTTTCATCAAGAACTTCTCCAGTCAAAACTAAAGAATCTAGTACTCTGATTAGGCAAATCACTAAAACCTTAAGTTTTAAATACGTTAAAAATTGATGTTTACTAGAATGGGAGAGTTTTCAGCTATAAAATCAAGCATATAATTCAGTGCTTGCAGCGATCATGTAACACCTCATTTAAAGCATACGTTTACCTACTAACAAAATGCCAGAATTTCACAGAATCATAATCACTGACTTTGGAAATGACCCTTAAGATTAAGTCCAATTGCAAACCTGCACTGTGAAGTTCACCACTAAACCATGTCTCGAAGCACACATCTTTTAAATACCTCTGGGGATGGCATGGTGACTCAACCACTTCCCTGGCCAGTCTTTTCCAATGCTTGCTAACCCTTCCCATGAAGACATTTTTCCTAATATCCAAACTAAATCTCCTCTGGCACAACCTAAGGCCATTTTGTCTCATCCTGTCACCTGTTACCTGAGAGAAGAGGCTGACCCCCCACTTCACTACAACCTCCTTCAGGTAGTACAGAAAGTGCTAAGGTCCCCCCCAACTAAAGGCTCCTCTCCAGGTTAATCAACCCCAGCTTCCTCAGCTGCTCCTCATAAGACTCATTCTCCAGACCCTTCACCAGCTCTGTTGCTTTCCTCTGGAGGTGCTCCAGCATCTCAATGTCCTTCTTGTTGTGAGGGGCCAACTGAAGACAAGAGGTGTAGCCGCTCCAGTGTCCAGTTCAAAAGGATGCCACTTCCCTCACCCCACACTATTTTAACCACTAAAAAAAAATGTACTGCATGTCAAAATCCTCATCTTTTTTTTTAGGGTCATAAGGTTTTTCTTAAGTATAAAACCACACTCATTTCCTCTCTCACTGGATGGAACATGAATAATTTGCAACCCACCTCAACAAGCAGGATGCACACAGCAAAGATGACAATGCATAAATGCTTGAAATAAACAAGCTCAGCAAATCTGAATTACTTGCTTCCATATTTAAATTAATAAACTCATTTGTGAATTAGCCATGGCATAGGGCAAAGAAACAAGAAGTATCTCACTTGATGACTGCTTCAAAGCATGTAATTTCTTGGCAAATGCATGTCATGAAGTCATCTCTTGGGGAACTGTAGTGATGAAGAGGTTTATTTAACACCCTGTGCTGCCCTGTTAAGGTGCTATATGAGGACATCCTAACCTTTCAGGATATACTCATCTCCACCACACTCAGGTGAAGTAGAGCACAATTTATAATACATATATAGAAATTAAAGACCAGAGACTCAGAAAAAAAAGAGTTGATTTTTCTCAAATTTACACAAAGAGCCTGCGGCAGTCAGCCCTCAGATGCAGCTACTCCAAGCTCAAAGTGACTTCTCTAAGTTTTGGGGTACCTTGTTCCAATCAGATTAGGCAACTGCCACTAGAGATGTTCACTATACCTGAGATCACTGACAAGGAAAACTTGATATGTGCTGTGAAGAGTACCAGCATCCCAACAGTACTCTAGACCTGCTATATCTATCAGTCTTTAACCCACTACATCTAACAGTCTTTAACAGTCAGTCTTTGGTCCAGGACAAAGTGTATTAGCCACTGCAGTTCCAGAGGTCTATAAAAATAGCCTCAAGAATAGGTATTGCAACACTGCCAGTAAATGCACAGGGATTAAGCTAGCTTTTGAAAATTAACATCTTGATCAGCTTTAAGTAATCTAGGTTTTTCAAAAACCTGGGAACTCCAGGCATCAGAGGGTGCTCCCATACACCATTATGTTTAATACTGAAAAAAAAGGTTCCTCCTGAAAATGATTCAGAGCCTTCTCACAGGGGCTTCATTCTAGATGAGCCAATTAGGGAACCTAAAGCACTCTTGCCCCTAATTTTCTGTGCAAACACTCCTCTGTAGCTCAAGACTGAGAGTCTCACTGATGTCAGCAGACCACCAGGGTGCAGTTCCAGGCCCCTGCTCACCTTCACACCCATGCCCTATGAGTCCTAGGACTCCCACAATGCTGGAAAGAGAGAGGAAACAGTTGCATACCTGCCATTCCTAGGCATCCCATCACTTTCTGAAGCCACAGACCATCTTCAAAAACCTGAAAGAGAGCAATTATAAAAAAGAACTCTTCCCATAAATATCTATTATTGAACTTTTACACTGAATTTATGCTTCATAATTACACAGAACCCCATCCTACAAAGCCTCAAGTTCCTCCACAATTAACTACTAGAAGAGACACAACATGGCTCCAGAAGACTACCACAGCTTGTTAAGGAATATGAGGTTCTGCTGCCCAGTATGGATATACACACTTGGGGCTCAAATTGTACTTACACTTCATGTTATCAAGATGAGTCCCTGCAAAATAGTGGAACCGGGCTGGTTATTAATTTGCTTTCATTAAATATTCTTTTTTTGCCATTTTCACAGGCATATTTGAGGACACAGGAAAATCTGATCACTAGGAGGCAGCAGGAATGTGTCCATATTTGATAATCAAGTCCACTGACATTGCACTCACTTTCCCTCCAAAGAACTACACAGAACTTTCAAAGGGGCCACATGCTTAAACTGCAGCTTGCAAGGCAATCTGTGACAACCTCCTGCCTGTGCCTGGACCACAGAGACTGCTACAGAAATCACAGCTCAAAACATCAGTAGGAGGAACTGGTGTTTTTAAGGAGTCTTACTGCCCGGTGTTTTGATCAAGATGTAGTAGTCATATAAGCAAGTTCTCATTTATCAAAAATTCTTCCTTGCAGGAGCTAATAGAGAGTTAGGAATGTGGGCTGATTCACAGGGATCTAACTCTGCCTGGTGATGTCAGCCACACTTGTTGTTTCTGTCTGCTACCAAGCACTGAATGTGAATAATGTTATGTACTGACTTATGTCAACACCACTGTTACAGTACAACATGTTAAGGGCAATTTTCTTCTTTGCCTGCTCAGGGAACCAATCACTGATTATTGCTAGATCTGTAACTTTAGGTACCCTATATAAAAATATTTCTCACTTCAGACAGGGTACTTTCCTTCAACATAACAGAAAATGCAAGATATCTCACAAATTCAGATGCACCAGAAGCCCTGGGGTTTAAGCAGCCTCTGGAAAACATGTCCATACAGGACTGGAAGCAACTCTTTGAGAGAAAGAAGGGACTCAGGAACAAACATTAGCATGTACATGCAGCAAATTCTGAGCAGCTCTGGGAGATCCTAAGCACTGAGCACTTCATTAGAGGCTATTTCCAAATACCTTGTTGTACAGCTCTTTCTGACCTCCAGAATTCTTATACGCAAGTTGAGGTGTGGTGAAGTTCTTTAATGACATTGTTAATTTATTTTCATTGGTTAAACAATTCTTAGAACCATGAATTTTGAACAACCAAGCACCTCAAGAACACAGAAAGAACAGGAAACTTCAGCAGCAAGCTGAAACAAAAAGTTGCCTGGTGAATAAATCAGAAAGAATTATTGTTGTTGTTGTTATTATTATTATTATTATACATAGAATCAGTCCCTTATGAGGTGGAGGGACCCTCATAGATCATTGTGTCCCACTCTTGAATAAATGGCCTGTAAGGGGATCAAAACTGCTGTTTGTGTGCCCTTCCATCTATGCATATGGACATACAGCAACAGAAATCACATTAAAAGGGTATCATTCCCTGCTAAGCATTTCTAGAGCAGTTTAGGGCCCTATTTCCACCAAGGAAATGTATACCACCCCACTAAATTGATGCAATAGCACTTTAGAACACTGATGAAAATGTAAACCACCAATACCATCTTTTATGTTAAAGGCAATCTAGTTTATAAGTATAAATTCTAAATATTGCTGTTATGCATTAAATCAGCATATATATGAATTTCAGTGTCAGATGTCAACAGCTGCATTGTGAGCCTGCAAAAGTAGACTGTGGTTTAAGCATGTATAAAGACATGCTAAAAATGTGACTTTCTAGCTAACAAGCTTTCTTTCCTACTTTCTAGGAAATCAGCCCACAACTGGCTCCTGATTTCCACAGGCTCCAGGTTTTTAATCCTGTGTGGTTTTACAACAGCCACAATAAACAAAAAAACTTTACAATAAACAAAATCTATGCTGTTTGTATGTCCATGTGTGTCAGCTACAAAAGACATAGAGGCACTCCTGTTTTTCCAGCTGCCATAGCTAACATCTAATTCTCAGCGGAAAATACAGCCTGAGTGTTCAGAGTCTTCCACTCTGCTGCAGAGTGCATCCACAGTACCAGAGGACATCACAAGGGGCTCCACATCACCAAGTAGTGCCAATTCCATGGACCTGCACTCACATCATGCTTCAAAAGTAATTAATTTAATGCAATAGTATTGTCAGGAAACTTTTCCCAAGTTTTACATTAATTGATTCTTCTGGTGAAGTAAGTTGGTGTGCTGTTTGTTGGTATTTGGGGGGCCTGGGTTGGGTGTTTGGGGTTTGTTTGTTTTCCTGCAATACTATTTCCTGTTTACTAGTCTTCCTGTAATCCTACCACAAATTACCATTTGTGACTCACTCTAACCTCCACTGCACAGTAAGGTATTCTCCACAGGGACAAAAGATGTCAACACATTTGTCAACACATTTTGAGATGGCTTGACAGACACAAACCTGGATAAGGAGAAAGAATGAGCATAAAAGTTCCATCCTAAAAGCTACTGCACTCCTCATTGGAGACTGACACCAGTGAGCAGAGGTGCTGTGACTAGATAAACACCAAGGGCCTCTCTACTCAACACCATAACAAACCACAGACACAGCATCATTAGGCTGTGGAAGGAACCTCTGGAGATCATCCAGCCCAACCCTCAGCCAAGGCAGGGTCACCTAGAGCAGGTGACAGGAACACATCCAGGTGCGTTTGCAATGTCTCCAGAGAGGGAGATTCCAAGACCTCTCCGGGGTTGTGCCAAAGCTCTGCCACCCTCAGTGAAAAGAAGTTCTTCATGTTGAGGTGAAACTTCTTGCGTTTTACTTTGTTGCCACTGCTCATGTCTTGTCCCTGCCTACCACTGAAAAGAGTCTGGCCCCATCCTCTTCACACCCACCTTTGAGATATCTACATGCAGTAACGAAATCCCCTGTCTTCTCTTCTACACGCTAAATAGGCCCAGCTCCCGCAGTCTCTCGTCCTAAGAGAAGTTCCTCACACTCCCCATTGCTTTCGTGGCTTTCTGTTGAACCCTCTCCAATGGTTCCTTATCTTTTTCATACTGAAGACCCTATCCAGAACCTGTTGGCAGCCTCACCGCGCCGACTCCGGCAGCCTGACAACTCCGTTGCCCCCAGCCCCAGCGCCCGGGCAGCGGCCGCAGCTCAGCCAGGCCCCGCTCCCGAGCACAGCCGCCGCGGGGCTGCTGCCCCGGCACACGGGGCCGGCCCGGAGCCCGCCATCCACCGCCGCTCCGAGGGGCCGCTCAGCACCCGCACACCGCGGGCACAGCGCTTACCGCAGCCGCCGTCCGACCGCAGGGCTCCCGGGGCGGCTCCCGGCCGGGGGCGGCTGCGAGGGGCTGAGGGGGCGCGGAGGGGCCGCCGGGGAGCAGCGCCAGCAGCAGCCCGGCCAGCGGCCACCGCATGGCGGCAGGCGGACCCTCCGCGGGTGCGGACGGCGCCGCGGAGGTTTCCCAGGCGTTTCCCCGAATCAGGCCCGGCCTCAGCCGCCGCATCCACCCGCCATCGGTCTCCTCCCACCGCGGCGAGGGCGGGGGCGGAGGGGCCCCGAGCAGCGGGACCTCCCCTCACGCCCGGCCCTCTCCTCGCCGCGGGCCGGGGCCCGTGCCATGGCGGCGGTCGGGGGCTGCCTGCGGGCCGTGGGGCTGCAGTTCTGGGCGGACTCGCTGCAGGCGCTGCCCGCCCTGCTGGCCCCCGCCGTGCTGCTGGGGCTGCTGCTGGGCGCCGCCGCCGCCGCCCTGCTCTGCCGCTGCGCGCTCGGGCCGCGCCGGGGCGGAGAGGTACGCGGGGCCGGCGGGGAGGGAGGCGCGGGCGGCCGCGGCCGAACTGCTCGGGGCAGCAGGAATGGTTTGCCAAGCTTTGAAGGGCGGAGGGCCCGGGAGCCCGGCTCCCGCTGCACGGGACAGCTTGGGCTGCCGCCGGGGCTGGCGGCGCGGCAGGCTGCTCTCTGCGGCGGGGATAGTGGGGAGCCCCGTAATTCCAGCCACACCTCTGCGGGAAAGGATTTCACTACTTCCTTTAAACAGTTAGTGAAACAAACGAACTAGCTCTAAATGGAGGCCGGTGAAAGTGTTTACGTGTTCTGAGTGTTGCCCCCCTGGCCTGAATCTCTAACATACGTGACCTGCGAGTTGCTTCTCCCAACCACCGCTTCGTGTAGCAAACAGTGTTGCTTTTGGTGATAATGGAAAATGTACCCGGTTTGCAGAAGCTTTATGAGATAATTGAAAATAAACCCTAATTTCCCGATTACCCTAAACCGATACTTCTTTCCAAAGTATTTTACAGAGTTTTCCAAAGTTCGTGTTACAACACAGCACAGAGTATTAGTACTAACACACAGCAATAACTTTGTGCTGAGGGTATGCACATGTACACCTACATAAATAAAGGAGCCTGAGCACTGTTGACGCTTTGCTTGATGCGAAACTAACAGGATTTTCTAAAGTGTGTGTTTTTGTTAATAACATACTTGCTGTTCTCTTTTAAGTACTGTGGTTTGTGTCTCTTTATTTCATAGTGTCTGTTTGGACTCAAAGATTGCAGAGGCAGCATGGCACCCACCTACCAGGCAGATACATCTTCTGAGAATTGTTATTGATTCATGCTTTGTTCTTCCATCACCCTTAGACCCAGGTCATGCTGGACTGGCTGGATGTAGCAGTGGTTGGTGCTGGCACAGCTGGGAGATTTGGAGCCTTGCAGAGAGTTCTGCCAGCCTCCACGTGGGGAGTCTGGTCTGGCTTGGTTTTTCACTACACCTGTTTTGAGCTATAACAGCTCTGCTGCATGTGTGTATCTGCTAGTGTTGATCATCACTAAACATGACATAGAAGACAAATTCTCTAGTTCCCAACCGCTTTTAAATTGGAGGATTGAAGCTCTGTTTGAAGCCAGACTTTAGCCTAATAATGGAGGCACTTCAAGTGCTGGATCAATGCATCCTGTGCAAGTACAAGCCTTTCTGATTCAATTGTTCATTTTTCCTGCCTTAATAGGTGTTCCTTTATTGTACTGCCACTAGCAACTCAAATGTAGCCATGTACAATTTTATCCTTTATGTCATATGTGTCAGTAGGGAATAAAAGCTGTCAATTCTCCCTGGTCTGGATCTTCAGATGCTGCTGTTGTAAAAAGGTTATTTATTTTGAAAGAAAAATTAACTGCTTGCTGGTGCATAGAGAGCATGTTGCAGGGTCGGAAGGTTGTATCCTGTGGGTTTGATTTCTCCAGTTGAACAGGGGAACCTTAGGCTGTTCCTTCTTCCCACTATCTGCCCCACCAATGCTATGGAGCAAGCAGGTGCTGAAGCAGGTGCACCTTCTGTATCCAAAGTAAAAGCAGAGATAGCTTTCCTGACTATGATGTGTTCCATCCCAAGCAGCTATATTATCCTTAGTGTGGTAGTAGGGCAAGTACCTGGAGTCTGAAGCAGCTTTAAGCACCACAGTAAGCAAACACATTTGTCACTCAGCCCCAATTAATCCCTGTTTTACAGATATCAGCCTCAATCTGCGCATGGAGGATGCATAAGTCCCTTAGATGTTGATTTGTACATAGGATGCACTGGGGTAATTTTAAGAAGAAATCTTTACCATGGTAACAAATAAATTACAAGATTGCTGAGGGAGATTTGTAGCTGTCCTTTTGTCATAAGTAGATTTTTAGGAACCAACATGTGCACTTGAGCACATCTAAAAGGCTAATCCGGCTAATCCAAAAATATAATCTGAATTATTGGACCATCTAAGATCCAGAGGGGTGATGGAGGCAAGTCATAAACGATTCAAACGTGTTCAAAGCTGGACTGTTCTCTGTGTTCTGGGAAAATGGACTACTTTACGTACCAAGTAGCCAAATAATTTAAGGTGATCCTTTCCATAAGACAGTGACATGCATAGCGGCTGCAGCTGTATCATTAGACTACATCAAAAAGTAGTCATTGGATTGAAAACATGAAGAAGAAATTAAAAAGTAGTCCACATAGTGTGGCTGCCATCTTTTCCTTCACTAAAAAAAAAATAAAAATCCTTCCAGTGCTGTGTTTGGAGGGAGGCACATTAGTATTGTTTTCTGCTCTCTGTATTGTGAAGGGAAGATGGTTTGTAGCAGAAGGTTTCATTTCCACGCAGTATCTCTGTCCCTACCAGCGGCTTCTTGTGCTTGTAATATGAGGCCAATAATATGCAGTGCTTTTGAGAAAGGAACGTGGTGAACCTTTTCTGATAGTTACTTCTCCCTGACAGGAATTTCCACACATACAAAGCTTCATTTAGGAAGTTTGTCTCATGGCCAGGGAGCAAAAATACTTAGCATTCTCTTTACTGCTGGTAATTATAGACAATTTCAGTTAACTTGCTATAATTGAGATGTTTGAGCTCCGACCATGAGGTTGACTTCATAGTCTGTAATATCACATTTTGAGAGCAGATGGATTGTTTTGACATGTTCACAGCCTCTTAAAACATTTTAGATTAAAATTCTACTTCTGGAATGAGAAATTTTAAAAGTTCATGAATCTTAATTATTATTTTCTGAATATGTAAAATTTTCATTTATTTTCAGGTTGTATTTTTTTCAAAATTTTCGACTACTTTCATGATGGAAACATGAATGTATCCAGGCTTCTGTCAACGTGTTTCCAGTTAATCTGCATGATCTCAAGTGCTACATTTTATGTTTTCTCTTGGAAACATTTTATGTTTTTTTCTTTCAGAAAGATGATTCTCAAAGACTTCTGGAAAGCTTCAACACTGATGAAAAAGAGCACACTCCCATGAAAAGTAAAGCAGAACCCTATACATCAAAAGAGGAAATGGTGCTGGAGGTAAAGCTCTGCTCTTGTAGCTGGATGTCCATTTTGCTGCATGTAGTAGTGAGCATGTTCAGGGCCTGCTCCAGATTTTAGTGGGTTTGGAGAGGGACATGTAAAAGTGTTCAGAAAAAGTGTAAGATGGAGAGTGGGAGTTGATTGCTGCTTATGAATGCAACCATTTCAAGTCCTTATTCCCCTTATGAATTCCATTTCTCCTGGGGCACTCTTTGGATATTTTAATCAAGATCCAGAGTTCTTTTTGGACAGAGGCTTCTTTGATTTCATCTCTATGTCATCCTTAGTTTCAAAAGGCTGATGGGATAAGTCAACACTATTAACATAAGAAAAAGTTTCTAAGTACTGAAAGACCACTGTGATGAGCTGGTACTCAAAGACAATTAGAGAATTTGTGAAAAAAAGTAGAAATATAGACTTAATAACCCACCCTCAATGAAAACATCAAGTAACTTAAGTAACTTTTTTTTTTTTTTAATAATCCCAAAGTAACTGGAGAACCAGTCCTACTGTGTAGTCATTAGATCACTGGCTTTCACCTCAAGCTGATTTGACTGCACTTGCTGAAGCTAAAGATTGTGATTTAAACTGCCCATTTAAAAATGTGCAGTTCAGCTGACTCCTTCAGTCTATTATACATAAATTAAATACATGCATAAAATGTCAGTCAAAACCAGGCAGTCTGGTGCTTAGCTTGTAACAGGAACTGATTTCAAGAAAATGTTATTGTTATTAAACTGTTGGTTTAAATCCTGACAGGTAATGAATCTTCGTTTCAGCTTTGTGATCAGGAGTGGTGACAAAACATGCTTGGTCATTTTGCTTGAGTTAAAGTAGAGTACAACAAATGAGCATGGATTAGGTTATTTTTTGAATTGTAAATGTTGTTGGAGAACTTACAAAATTTTACATCTTTATGCTTATTACTGATGTTTTTGAAATGGGATCACAGTCTTTTAAAGGTGATCATTCACAACTCTATCCATTTCCATAATATTGCTCATTTACAAGACATCAAGAAGTAACCTTGTTATTTGAGGGGACTTTCCCCGACCTATTTGTCTAACTACTGAAGTTATATGATTTTTTTTCTATTAATTTGTTCCGATTTCTAGAGATTTTTTTGCAGTTACTAGCATCAAATTGTCATTTTATGAAGAAGCCTAGATTGAAAATGCTTTTAATTAGGTTAGATAACTTCAAAAAAACAGGTATTTTCATTCTGAGACTTTCCACATTGCATGAATACCATAATTATTAATGTATTAATAACAATTGTGTGTTACTTTTGCCTGTTAAGAAGCAGGGTGTATTAATTTTAGTGCACTGCAATACAGCTTTCCATCTTTGCACTGGCTGCTCTGCCTCCAGCCACTGCAGAGCAGTAGCTCTGTCCACTCCTGTCCTTGATGAGATCCTGCAGTGCTTGATCCTGCAGGGATGGTCAGGGTCATGGGCAAGTGATCTACGCTTTATCAGTAAACCCAAAAATGAAAATAAATTAAATGGAGATTAAAAAGTACAATGGTAGAAGTCTAGTGAATTTCATAGTTTGCTCTTCTCTTTCCATTTCTATTTTTTAGACTTTGTTAGTGCTTTGATATTTCCTGGAAAAAGCTATGTTTTGACAAATCAGAGTCATTCATTTCATATGGCAAAACCAAAAGAGATAAAATAGGAAATCCTAGTGCCTGGATTTAGACATTTTTTTCTGCTATTTTTAGCCAAACTTTTATTAAGCCTTACCTAACTTTTCAAAACAAATGATGATCCCATTGTTCCGGCATTTAGAAAAAGGCAGTAGCAGAAAATCAGATTATGTGATACAGAAAATTGCATGAAAAGAATTCAGTATCTATTAAAAGTTCTTTGGAAAACATTATTATTTTCTCTAGATTTTGGGTAAGAGTTGTATTAAAAAAGTTCTTCCTGGGACAAAATGATGACTTGTTTTGCTCAATTTATTGTTTCTTTATTTAAATTGAAAGACAGAATTTATAGCCATGATGAGATCTGTGGAGCTTATTATCCTGTAGTAGTTTTTATTATGAGTCTCGTTTGTAAAATCTTTAGTTGTTGCTAAGGGTATGGAGGTGGGTGACAAAGCACAAAATAAAAATATTTTGCAAATACCAGATACTACCTATTTTCTCCTGGAGAATTTAAAATATTTTGTAGCAGTGGTAATGACAAGAGTTCCCTTTTCAAGTTTTCCTACTCGGAATGAGCCTTATGAGAAGCTGTCTTGCACCAAAGCAGAGACAATCAATAAACAGTTATCAATAGGAATATTTAAGTTGTGTAACAGAAAGGAGCACACAATACTTACAGTGAGTAATTGCCAGATCTGCTGCTGTTCCCAAATGGTTTTCTGTTCTTTTCCATACAGGAAAGTGAGTCTCCTCTGAACAGTAACATCACAGCGTTTGCATTAAAGGCAAAAGTGATCTATCCCATCAACCAGAAATTTAGGGTAAGGTTTTAGACTCTACTTGTAAAAATTAATGGCAATCATTCTGTGTCAGAGTAAATTGCAGTGTCAAGTACTGGAAGAAAATTTACTACCAATCTGCTTAATAGAGATCTTTGTATTTTTTATAGTCCGTTGACTCAGGGCTGTTTTAAGGCGTTAGCTGCTTTCAGTTCCCCCTGAAACCTGCAATGCTTTACATGGTGTCCAGTTAATTTTCACTGTATTTAAGAGAGCTTGTCTGCCCCTTAATCTTAATGGAAGTTGGCTCTGTCTAAGGAGCCATAAGAAAAATACCACAAGGATCTAAAAGGAAGAGAGAAAACATGCACCAAGCAGCTAATTACAACAGAGAAATGCCTTCCTGGGTAATGCAAAAGCCTGTCATGTGTATGGAAACACTTTTGCTGTGTATGCTGTTTAACTTTTCTCTTAAAAGTAAACACTGAAAATTGTCATGTTTATCTCCTTATTGTGTTGTATTAATTTACCTTGTGAATTTCCTTTGACTTACAGCCTTTGGCAGATGGCTCATCCAATCCATCTTTGCATGAGAATCCAAAGCAGGCAGTTCTGCCTAATCAAGTGGTGGAGACATCTATGTCAGGTAGCCTGGGCTCCCTGAGCCAGGGAGACAAAGAGGACTGTAGTTCCTCCACCACAATACATTCCACAACAAGCGATGACAGATTTCAGGCTCGAGCCTTCCTAAAGGTGGCCACCTTCCCTGAAGTGCTGACATGTGAGAGGTAAGCAGAAAACTTGCCCTTGTTTGGTTATTTCCTGTGTTTTTTAGGACAGTACCTAAAGGTGAAAGGCTGGGCATAAATGCACACAGTCACCACATCAGGACAGGGTTATCTGCCTATAACCCTAAAAAAGTTGTTGGAGAGATTAATATATTAAGCATTTTAATTAATACCCATTAATTAAATTAAGCACACATTTATACACTTCCTTAACACATTAAGGAAGTCATCCTGTTCTTTGTGAAATTTTGGGAATCAGAAGTGGCCGAAAGCTGTTTCATAAAAGGTGTATCACTGTTAGCATGAGGAGATGTCTTTGTTATGTCTCGTATGCTCAGTGCACGTGTGCTGGGGATGGAGTCCTCTGCACTGTGCAATGCCATCTCACACTGCAGGCATCTTGAGAACACTCAGTGCTCTGTTCTCTCTGTTTTAATGGGAACTACCCATGTCCTACTCTGGGAAAACAGTTCCTCTCTGACGCTGCTGATGAGCAGGTAGAGATAATTGAAATGGACTGTCAGCCTGATTTCCTTTCAGCTGCACCAGGGCAAGGTACACCAGGACAAGATGAATACACGTGTCTGCACTCTCATTAGCAAGAATAAGAAAATCGTATTTGTGTCAGGAGGACTGGGAAAGGTTCTAGCAATGAAGAATGATTACAGAATACCCACTCTTATTATGGCTGTTTCAGTTTAAAGACATGTTTTCCCTGGTTGTATCCACTCATGCCTATGTTTACCTTGTCTTTTTCTAGAGAAAACTGCATTGTCAACTTTATTAAATAAAGTTTGTTTTGTTTACTTTTGCATACAGAAAGACTTTCTGAAAAAGGAGACAATGTAGAAATAAAGTGACTTCACTTCTGTTTTGGGGCAGTATTTTTAGGACGATCTAATGGTTAATGAAACTTTTGTGATGTTGTTCTTTTGTGTAACCATCATTTAGATTGTTATTAATACATTTTTAATCTTTGTTTTAGTTTTGATGTTAAGCTCTGCCTTTGCAGTCTTACTTTGAATGATCTCAGACTTCTTGACACTGAACTCAGAAAAGAAAAACATGTGGTAGGTACTTATATCTCATTTATAGCTCCTTGTTTTGTCAATCTTAATTGAATATCAGTTTAGGAAATAACATAAACAGCTGGCTAGGTGGGATGTAGTGTAGCAGAGTTGCATTTCCACGTTATTGTCTTTTTTTTTCCCTCCTACTCTGCATATATATGAGCTTTCTAAAGAAGTAAAGTATAATGAAATATATTGGTCTGTGAAATACCAACATAGCAAACACAAAAATTTGGTTTTAAATATTACTCCAGAGATTAACATACAGCACTTGAGGCTCATAAAAAGAGATAATAAATTATTTAATAGATGAGTTTGGCTTGAGGACAAACTTGCTTGTTTGTGTGTTGCAATTCCAAAGACTTAAAACTTTTGGAATAAATTTGAAAATTCAGTTCAACTGAATTAGTATCATTGTGATAAGTACAATAGTTGTGATTTGGTATGACTCAGGGATTAAGGTACCATTTAAAACATAGAAAATTACCTACATCAAGTCACAGCATCCAAAACTGACAAGGAAAAAGAAAAAAAGAAAAGAAGTACAATTAAAGCCACAGGATACTCAGTAATGATTGTTTGTGGTGACTAGCTATGATAAGTACAGCACCATTACTGCTACTGAGTTTTGGCTCAGTAAATATGAATCTGGACATAAAGTCTATAGCTCTCTCCTCTTTTCTCAGTCTCTATTTAAACAAATTGATAATTTCTGTTTTAGTTTACTAAATCCACTGAGAATATTTTGAAGGGTGAGATTTTCTGAACAAATTTCTACACAACCCAAAGGAGGAAACAGGAAAGTAAACCTGGGAAGCAATTTCTCTTCTGCTGGATTATCCACATCTCGTTAGATGAGAAGGAGAACTTGTGATCAGATTCCAGAAGGAAGTTTAGCTTGATTATAGAAGGTTAAACTTGATTTCAAAGTTAATCATCAATGTCTAAAGGAAAAAAAGTAGCAATATAGTGATGTAATCCCAGAAACATAGAGAAAATGGACATTTAACATCCTTTGTGGCCCATCAGAAATCACCACCAATGGCTTTGACCTTTTGCTGAATATTTAAATAGCTTTATATTTTTGTTAGAAGGAAAAAAAGGGAAAAAATAAATCAGTCTGAGAATAATATCTTCCTTTCTCACTCTTCTTTCTCTGATTTCAGTCTTTCTTGGCATCAGGTCTAAGGAAATATATCCTTTTCTTTCCCCCTTTTTTCTTTTTACTGTATATGGTATCTTGCTAGCGTGTTCAAAACTTGCTAAACTCCTGTCCAAAACATTTGCAAGTGAGATCGGAAATATGACTGCTATATGGTTTTCTTCTACTGAGCTCTTATTATAATATATTTTCCAGATTTTGCTCACTTGACATATTGGCTTCAATAACTGTTTCTATATGTATATATGTATTAATTTATGTCTTTATGTATTTTAAGCAGGCAAGTTCTGTGCCATCTTGTTTTCAAGATTATGAGGAACAGGCAGGTGGCTGCTAAATTTCATGTACTTTTATTTCCACAATAAATGGCAAATGATGCATCAGTTAGTAATGAAGTGAATTAACCTCACACTGAAACTCTAATTGAGGCTAGAGAGAAAAGGTTAAGCAGAAATTTTCCCAGTGTAAAAAAATACAAAAATACAAAAACATCTTTTTGAAGCCTCTAGTATTACAGTCTTAAAAACACCCTGAAAAAACCACACAAATGGAAAATAAGTATTTTTCTTGCAAGAGAAGCTAACTAGAACTTGAGATAGTTTCTTTTGGGTTGTGTATAAAAATGTTTGATGTATCATGTGGCTGACTGCAGTTGAAGTCGGAGTAATGAGTCTTCAGTATCTTTTGATAGTTAATATCTTCCAGTTTAGGGGTTCATTAAACTTTAGAAAAATGGGCTTTGTATTTCCAAGTGATCTGCATTTTCTCCAGTCATAAACAGTTTCAAATGTGTCTGTCTGTCTGGTTACAAAGATATATGAGATAATGTGTAACACCATCTTCCAGTATCTCACTGAAGCTAAAACCAAAGAATTTTTCACAGTGGAAGTACTGGACAGTCGCTGGTGATTTATGTGTTGTTTCACTTATGACTTCCTATAATCTCCCTGATTGATTTAAATCAGCAAAAGTTATCACAGAGAAGTCCTTACAGTGATGAACAAGCACTTAACCTGGATTTTGTTTTCTTCCTTTTAAACAGATGTTTATTCAGGTTTTCAAGATATACCTCACAGACTTCCATCGTAAAAAGAAGATTACTGATGGTTTGTTGAAGAAGATCCTTTTAAATCACGAAAATGTAAGTGAGTTTGTTGGTTAATATTTAGGACTACATAAAATAAGAGTTAATCTTATTACCACAGCAGGCCATTTCACCTACTCTTTTTGAACAGCAATGTCATTTGTAATCTGTTTCTGAAGAAAATGCAAAGAAACTCCCTTGTTAGTTGATTTTCTCCATTACCTTGTATGCTTTTCCTCTTTATTGCTGTATGAAGTGATCTGTGTAATCTGTTAAAGATAAAATATTTGTAGTTGAATCTATTTAAACAAACAGAACATTTTGAACCTTATTCACTCTGATTTAATAATTTCTAATTATCCGGGGTTTTGTTTGGTCACATGTATCATTGCTGACAATAAAATAGCAGGAAATAAAGTAGCAGTACGAAGCTCAAGGCTTTCCTCCGGGGAAAATATACTTATTTTCCTCATCATCCTTTTTTCTTTCATGTACTGGTATTGAAGTCCATATGCCACTTCTGAACTGGAAGACATATATTGATAATCAATGTTCATTTCAGGTAGAGTCACAGTACTATTTTTAGGTTATTAGAAGGAACAAAAAGCTTTACAGAACTACAGAAAACAGAAGAGCTATTGGTTCCACTTTCCAGTTTAGAGTCACAGAAAAATCTGGATTGAGAAGCACATCTTGAGATTGTCTGATCCAGCCTTCTGTAGGGAGCTTTGTTTCATGTAAGGTTATCCAGTGCCCTACCAGTCCAAGTCTTGGATGTTTGTATTGAGAGCAGCTTTATCACAGTACTGATTGTGCTTTTCTTAAATGTAGATGGAATTTCACATCTAGGCATTAGTCTATCACCTCCTGAGTTCTAGTTGTGGAATACTTTGTGTAGTCTCACAATCTGTGAATTACTATAAGGAATCTCTGTAGTTGGACCCTATGTATTTTGCCTTAAAGCACTCTTTTGCCTTAAATCCTCAGGTTTAATGTTAAATCTTATTGTATGTACTAGATGAAAAGTGAGATTGGCTGTGCAAAATCCTTTTACTGGTGGTCTTCTGGTAATGACTTCAAATTATAAACAGAGCTAGTCTAGAATAAGCATGTTTCCTGATAGAACCTAATCCTCGTTGGAGTTTGATGGCATCATGCTGCTGCAAGACAAGGGCTAAATCTGAATATCTAGATGCAATCATTGCCAGAGAAGTCCAGTTGTTTAAGTGCCAGTATGGGGCTTCTATGTGCTATATGATGGAGAGAAAGATCTTGTAAACCTGACAGTCTTAGAGGTGGGATATCTTACAAGGAATAAGGCTGGTTGTGACCACCATATAAAAGAGATGTTGGCAATAAGCAAAAGTGTTACATGGTTTATTGCAGACAGCGTTTTCCTCTTTTAATTCTGCATCATAAAAATTAATAGGATTTTGATGAAGTTGTTAGTGAAGCTTATCAAAGTCTACTTACATTTTTTAAGGCATAAGAATATCAAGTTAATGCATTGAAAGCCAAAAATGGGTGGTATTAGAAGTCAATGCTTGCTATGAAAGCCATATTGTACTGAAGGAAGAATCACCCTTTTCTGTATCAACTTAATAAGCAATGGCAGCAGACTAGTATTAGTCAGCAACATCAGCTTTCAGAAAAAATCACCCTGGTTTCTACAGGTCTGAAAAACTGTAAAACCTCATGCAATCATGCAGCCTATCAAGATGGGGCACATGCATTAAAATAAAAATATTTCTAGATAGATTTCCAGGGGTTATTAGTATTAAAGCTCATGAAACAGAGTTTACTAAAACTTGAATTCAGTGGAAATGGATGAAGGTCTTGACTGTACTCGCATCCTAGTGTAAATGTATGTATTTGTATTAAGTTTAGTTCAGAGCTACCATATGTCTGGAGATTTCCTTGCTTGCTACAGAAGGCACGTTACCAAGAGACAAAACTTTCTGAGCACTTCCTTAGCCATGAGCCAGAACTGATGTGCAGATTCATTCCCAAATTTAGATGTTACATCTGGTTTTTTGTTTAATAAATCACTTGATTTTTTTTTCCCCCCAGGATTTTGAAGCATTACAGAAACAACTTGACTCTAGACTCCAGAATACTGAAATGTCGGGAGCCCATAATTCAGAGTTCCAGACTCTAGAAGACATAGAAAGGAGGGAAAGGGAATATTCGGAGCACATAATAGATAATGTAACTTTCTAACTTTTTAAAAAATTTTATTTTAACATTATTCTTTTGGTGGGGAGTTCTTAAGTGCAATAGTTTTGTTGAGTAGTCCACAGTTAGTGTATTATGTGTGTACGAGTCATGAAAAATTTTTTACTTTGCCCCAGCAAAATATTTCTAACTACCTTTGGGTGTCAATATGTTTTTATAGATAAAACATTTTTAATGTTTTTTGTAAAACACTACTGTTTTATCAGCTGAGAAATGTCTGGTGCTTGCTTGTCTGATGATAAGATTTATTTTAAACCTATTTATAGCCTGACTTTTAGGAATGTTATCCTAGCACCTTGTTTTTATCTATCCCTGTAATTGAGTAAGAGAGTAATAAGAGACCACAATTTTTTTTTTTAGCTGAAAGCACTAAGAATATAGTTGCTAGGCAATGTTTTAGTATGTTTTGTGCATTTACTTTAGCAAAGCATTTTTTGTTAGCAACTTTCCACATGAGAATATATTTTTTTATGTGAAAATACAGTTTGATAGCAAAACTGGAGGTTAAGAACATTCTATGTGTTGTTTTCCCAGCCCTGTTTTTGAAGTTTGAGCAAACTGACTGCTGATGAAAATGAGGGTGACATCTCTGTGAGCTGCCTGTGCTGATTGACTGAGGCACTTCAGCCCTAGACCAAACAGCCCATCACCTCAGCCTTGGGTCTTTTTCATACAGGAGTAACATTTTTAATGTCTGGCGCTTAAATGCTTCTCTGGGATTTTTCTCAGTTTTCTTTTGATTCCCTGAGCCCTTCACTTTTTAGTGGAAATCCTGGTACCATTGGAACATCTGTGTCAAGTTTCTTCTGCAATTTAACTTTGCTGAGTGGAAAAATGATTGCTCAGAGTTTTCCAGAGTTAGTAATGTAAAAACAATTGCTGGCAACCTTGCTGAGAAACATGAGGCATTTATTCACCAGCAGCAATCATCCTTCACTGGGTCTGTCACTCTTGTGCCTGCAGATGCTTTTCATCGTATTGAAAATAATTTCCCTTTATGCAGATTTGTATAATCAGTACCTTGAACTAATCCACTCTTCTCCTGAGAATATAAAGGGGGTTTTGCCATACTTACAGATGCCATAATCACATATTTTTTTGCAAAACTCATGGATACTTAATAAAAATCTTTGTGATGGATGCATTTATTACCTCTATGCATACGGGTAATCCCACAGAGCACAGCATATTGACAGTTGTGCACAGTCATGTTTGTGGAATCAGAACCTAAAACTAGGGATTGTGCGTACAGTTATCTATCACAATTGGCACATATAGTGTGGCACATACTGCATAAAGTACTTAATTCCAGCCAGTAAAGTGCTTATGTAGCATCTAGTTGTGAAAGGCTTTGATGGTGTAAAACAATAATAATTTTCAAGGGTTTTTTTGTAAAAATGTTTGACTAGAATACCTGCTCCTACAGCTAAACTTGCCAGACTAAAAGGGATACAGTTTATATTCTAGATTTTAATTATCAGTATCATCAAAAGCATTATAGGCTCTTACAGATGCAATGTGTAGTGAATTAACAAATTCTTAGCTAGTTAAAAAGAATGACTACAGTTATTTTAAAAGGTCAGGTTTGACCTACTGGTTATGTGCCACCACCAATGTATTAAATATATATATTTATGTATATATATGTAAAATATATAATAGTCTCTTAACTTTGCAAATTGTTCAATATAACTGAGAGCTGTCTGTAATCCCAGTGACTTGTATTTCAGTAGACTAATATATATGCCTCTTTCTGTAATGAAATATCAGATGATTAATGAGGGAACATGGGTTGTTTTTTGATTCATATTCCACAGATGGAAGCCTTCTGGAAGCAGACTGACAAAGCCCAGCAGGATTTTTTGGACCAATCAAAATGCTCAAGTGCCAAAGCAAGAAAGATAATGATGGATCTGACTGAGAAGATGATTGCAGTAGAAAGCTTGTTAAGTGAATCTCAAGATGTGCATGCAATGGTAAAGTAAAAAAGAAATAAAAGTTGAGACAGATTTAGTCAATCTGAAGAGAAAGAATTATGTCAATGCACAGAGTCTCTCAGTCCTGCCTCAGGAGTGATGTAGATGACTTTATCCAGTTGTCTCTTTTAGCTTTATTGCAAAGAGCTCAACTTCCATTTGCAGTTTAAGAAGACTTACAGGAGGGTGAACTCTTTGCACTTGAGTGCTAATTCTCAGAGTACTATTTAGGTAGTCGTATAAGGAAAATGTATTATTAATGCAGCTGGTGAACCAGGAGCGAAATAAATCTAATTGATGGAGAATGGTTACTGTGGGCATCACAAAATTTCTTTTTCTTTCAAAATATTTATTCCGCTTTCACTAACAAATCCTAATTTCAATTTGACGGTGATTCTATGTGTTCTGTGACTTTAATTGGAATTGAAAATTCTTATCAGTTCTTAGTGATATGGTCTGAAGAGGGAAAGCTATGTTCATAAATGTGCCAGCACTGTGCTTTATGTTGTGTTATATCTAACAGATCCTGTAGTGTTTTTTGCACAGGATATACTGAAGGACGTACATGTAATTTATAGATTAACATACAGTTGGAATCACTGCATTTATTAGTAATTCAGTGTATAAACAAATACAGTAATTATCAGCTTGTTAGTTTTGCATTGGAGCAGCTAAGTAGACTAAGCTGGCCAGGTATGAACAAAAAGTCTTTGCTGCTGTCACACTAGACCCAAACTGGGCTGCTGTACAGTAAGTTCCTTCAGATGGGCAGACAGCAGATAAGATATCTGGATACAGATACAGGAGATACTCCTGCCTGAAGTCACTACTGTGATGCTGCTGAAATCTCATTGCAGAGGTCATTGTAGGTACAGCTCTGTCAATTACAGGAGGTCAGAGAATCATAGAATCATTTGGTTTGGAAAAGACTCTTGAGTCCAGCTGTTAACTTGGCACAGCATTGTCAAACCCTCTCTAACCCTGTAGCATTGTTTAAAGCAGCTGCGCTTTCACCCAGATCTTTCCCTACTGTGATCATGGGCTGCTTCTCTAATTATGCAGTGAAAGCTGCTAGACCATAGGCAATTATACTAATTTTTAGTATATGTATTGAACTCTGTCTGACCATGTATTTGAAGGAATCACAGCATTAGCAGAATCAGGTGTGTCCTCATTTCAAAATGAGGACCTCTACTGGTGTGCCATATAGTATCTTGAAAAGACATCCAGGACTTCCTTGTTGTCTTCTGCCCATCTACCCTCCTTGAGTATTTGAGTTTGTTCTGCAAAGCTGTTATTATCTTTTCCAGACTCAATGTCTTCTTGACAGCTAAAAATAATGAAAAACACCAGTAGTTTTAGATTAGCTCTTGCAACTGAACATGAAATAAACCTACTATTAGCCTGCACTGATCAAGACTTTCAGCAGTATTTAAGTACATGAAGATGGTTATTCACATGGTTTTGAAAAGCCTCAGTGGTTTTCTTCTGGGTTTGGGAATCAATAGTTCCATGAAAGGAAAGCACAACCAAAGACGCATTTTTGGTTTCTAAACAGGACTTTATGTTTGGTTTAGGACATTCAGGAAAGGTTATTCAACTGGGAGCTTATGGTGAAAATGATTGATTCACTGAAGTCCTCTATACCAGAAGAGTGTAAGGGTAGATTAAATACTGTGTCAAATATTCTGGACCACTTAACTGTAAAGAATAATCTTTCAGTCCGACAAAAGGAAGAACTTCTAACAGATCTACACAAGGCCTTCTGGGAACAGCTGGCGCATTACAGTAATGGTGAGTACTTAGAATGGAGCTAATGACTTACATGAGTTCTCATCATTTTAAAGAGTAAAAAAACTATATCTTCAGCCATATATATCTCTCTGTTTTAAAAAGATACTAATGAAATGACCAGGATCAGTTTTATTCTGGAGGATGTATGTTTGGAATGGGAACTTAGACTTCAGGCCTTGTATGTCTTGTTCCAAGTATTACTACATACTTACTCTACAGTTCACATAATCTAATTCCATTAATTTGAATATAGAAGAAGAATCACACTTGCTACAAGTATGTGTGATATTTCTCCATCTACTGTTCACATACTTGGCATTGCTGGTGATACTGGCTGACATAAGATACTGTCTTAGGATTTCCTGCTAGCATATAAAGCTAGAAGCTGACGTGCTATCACTCTTTTCAAAAGATTATGTTAAAGCTTATGAGCCTTCTATAAATTTCTCTTGTATTATGTCAAGCTAAAATACCTTTAAAATGAAGTCTTTTCCTCTTCCTTTTATATGTCTTCATATTACCTATCTAAAAAGTACACAATTACAATAAAGTCTAAGCTGACTGACCCATTGATTTAAGGTTCTCCTTGTGTCATTTTGTATGTTACCTAATGCCCAATGTTGAGAAATATAGCCCCAGCTTCTCTGATAGGTTCTGTTTCAGAGCTCAGTGCCTCCCGTCAGCCCTCATGAAAATGACAGTAAACTTTTAGCCAGAAGGAAAATAATGAGAACTACATCAGCAAAATTTCCAGAACCATTTCTGCTACTTTTGGACACATTTAAAGAAAATTTTCATAGCGAAGTGCATTAGGTTTAGAGTTCAGTGAACTGAATAGTCAGAATGAATGCAGTCTTGTTGTAGTATGTTCTTGCTGCAGTGCTGCTCGCTCACTTTGGGCTTAGTGGTGATAATTTGTGCCTTATGTCACAGTCATAAATTCACAGAAGCGCAAAATGATTAAGGTTGAAAGAACTTCTGGAGGTTGTATGGTCCACCCTGTCTGCTCAAGCAGGTTGAGCTACTGTTGGTTGCCCAAGATCATGTTCAGACAGCTTCTGTCTCCAAGAATGGAGACTCCACCTGGGCCACCTGTTCCAGTGCTCAGTCATCCTCATGGTGAAAGGAACCTCCTGTGTTTCAGTTTCTGGCAGCTGCCTCTGGTCTTTTCATTGGGCAAAACAGAAAAGAGTGGCTCTGTGTTCTTTGTTCCCATTCTCCAGGTATTTATATATGTGCTCAGACTCCCTCTCAGCCTTCTCTTCTCCAGGCTGAAGAGCCTCAGCTCTCTCAACTTTCTCTCATAGCAAAGATGCTCCAGTCCATTCATCATCTTTGTGGTCCTTTGCTGAATTCTCTTCAGTATCTCCATGTCTCTCTTGCACTTAGCTGTGGAGTCCAGAACTGGACACAGCACTCCAGGTGTGGCCTAACCAGAGCTGAATTGGGGGAAAGGATCTTCTTCCTGGCTTATTTTCAACCTGGTGTTCCCCAGAACCCCAGGTCCTTTCCTGCCAAGCTGCTTTCCAGCTCGGCAGTCCCCAGCATGTGCTTGTGCCTGGGGTTGTTCCTCCCCGTGTACAGAACTTTGCACCTCCCATTGTTAAACTTCAGGAGATTTGCATCGGCCCATTTGTCAAGTGCCCTATGGATGGAAGTATAAGCATGTGTGGTATATCAGCCACTCCTTCCATTTTTTGTGACCCCAGCAGACTTGCTACATTTGCACTCTGCCCAATCATTCAGATTATTAATGAAGCTACTGAGCAGGATTACACTCAGTATTGACCCCTGGGGTACACCAGTGGGTGCTGGCTTCCAGGTTGACTTCGAGAAAGTTGTCAGCCCATCTCACTGTCTGCTCATCCATCCTCTTCTCTGTGAGGATCTGTCAGGAGACTGCATTGAAAGCCTACCTGAAGTCAAGTAGCCAATATTCACCACTCTCCTGTCATCTACTGAGCCAGTTATTTGATCACAAAAAGTGCTACAGACTTGATCCTCTTCCAGAACATCTAGCTGTGTGAACAGTTTGCTGATGTTCACAAATACATGTATATTGTGATATAGTTTCTTTCATGGATATTTACTTCTAGAATTGTCTGTGCCTAGTTCATAATTTTTGCATAGATTCAGCTACTAACATTCTTTAAGCATAAATGAGTGTCTCTGGGTGATTTTTCCTTCTTTTGCCAATTTTCACTTGTTCAAAGGCAAAAACACCTCTGTCAAGGCCTTTATTTCATGCAAAGTTGGTGTTTATAATTATATATAGCTGTATATTATAGTTGGTACATCCTGTGCAGAAGAACATTATCAGCCTCCTGGTTTTAGATGGAAATGAAAAGTGCATTAAAAGAAAATTATCTAGAGTGCGGGATTTATTCCAATAGAGTCTTATGTTGACCTTTCTTATGAGTTCCTAAATATAAAAGGTAAACTGTACCTATAATTCACAAACAGAGCACAAAGCCAGCAAGACTACTCCTTGAATACAAGGAAGTAGCAAAGGATCAATAGTGTTTAAAAGTAAAACACTGCTACATTTATTTGAGTGATATTTTCATTTTAGGCTTTCCTGTACTTTTGGTGCACTTTCAAGTGTTCTGTCAGTCCATCAGCAGCCTATGGGTAAGCACAGTATATTAGCATGGAGAATAAACTACATTTTTGGTGCTGCAGTACTGTGCTCCTTTTGTTTCTCTACAAAATAATTCCTCATAGTTAAAGCAGCTTGATGTAGTGGCAGAACAGCAGCCACAGGTAACTTCTTTAGCATTCCCCTTTAGCTGCTTGTGTCAGGAGTGAAGTACTGCTCTGAGACAGGGCAACTGGGGGAAATGAATAAAATTCTTCTTAGGTGGACAGGTAATGAGACATGAAGTGGCAGAACATTTAAAGCACCAATTGCACTCAGCAGCCCAGGATGCAAATAGACTCATGAATTTATATATCACTTGGAGCTACAGGGGAAACGAAGGGGGGGAGGAACTTAGTCCCAAATAGTTGACATTACTAGCACAAAATTGAGGGACCTTGACAACTTCTTGGATGAGTCACTTTAGAAGTCTGATATGTATGGCTGCATGCCAGTTCAAGCTAATCTGAACTAGCACTGCTTAAGACCTTTTCTCCCCACCATATGTTACTGCCCCTGCCCTTGCAGCAGCATTTGCATATTTGCAATTAGGTAATGATCCACTTACTGACCTTCCTGAAGCAGGAGGGGAAGTTTGGGATGATGCATGAGGGGATCTGTTTCTTGAGCTAGCACGCTGCCTTTGCATAAACAGCAGCAGCAGTAAACGGGGGGGTGCAGGATAGTAGCAGTCCAAAAAACCTGATAGCTCTGAGCTCCATGTAACAATCTACAAGTTCACATCTAAATTAATATTCTTCAATTTGAAGCAAATTTCAAATCTTGCCTGGTGGTTACTTGTCTATTTCACTCTAACAGATTTCCGTGAGCTTATGTTTTGTGACAGTAGCAGATGCTGCTTTCTTCCTGTGGAGTTATGGTGCCTTATTGTTTGTGGTTTATGTTCTAGAATGCATGCAGCAAAGTAAAGACCTGATCTTGAAACGGCTGGAGTGCCGTGCCAAGAAAAAGGAAGAGTTCAAACGCAGACGGGAAGCTGAACAAGAGAGTCTCCTTAGCAAAACTTTTCTTATTGAAGATGTTCATAATTTTCTCAAGGTGAATAAGTAAAAGCTTATTTTCCCTGTTCTATTAGTTTTTAAAAGGCAAAATGTATTGCAGATTTCTCCCAGTTCCACAAAATTGGGAATTTTGTGTCCTCGTGAGAATCACGTGCAGTAGCACAGGTCGACAGGGTCAGAACCCCTGTTGCCATGGCTTTTCCTGCAGTGTTGGTGTTGTTGCATTGGAACAGAATGCCAGTGGGGTTAATGCAAAGTTGCATATTTTGTTGAAAACATCTTTTACTTAGATACTGTGTGTTTGCTTTAAGACAGGAAATATCCAGCCTGCATTACAGAAGAAAACAGTCTGCACTGATCTAATTGCTTTTCTATGAGTGGGGTTACTGAGGCTCAAAAGACTTAGCAAATTTCAGAGAAGTAGAGGAAAAACTAATTATGATCTCTGGCAGAATGCCTTAGAGAAGTTTTGCAATTGATAATTTAATATAGTATACAATGGCCAGTGTAACGTTTTCATGGTCATATTTTCTATAGAGATCTGTTATTATTGTTTGAAATGAATATACAAAATCAGAGTTCTTAGTGTAAATGCTGAGAGCTGCAAAATTCGAGTAACTTCTGAGAACTGCAAACCCAAGTTATTAAGAATTAAAAGAAAAAATCAATCCTCAATTTTCATGAAAAGAAATAATTTAAGGTGAAAGTGGTTACATCCAGCAGCATTAAACTTTAGATGAAATCTAATAACTTAGATAAAATTACTGTATGAGAAAACCCAGATTCCAGCTGCAGCAAACTGTCAAAATTTATTGATCTTAACACTGCAATTTTGCACCACGGGGCCATATTCTTTAATTATATTGTATGAATTGGATAATACAGTTACTGTTCCTGTATGCACACCTGCCTGGCAACACCTTACTTCAAAACAAGCAGAACACTTTTTACATCTTTGGCTTTTCATAACTTGAGACAAATAATTCTGTCACACATTTTTGTAGCCAGTGTGCACTTGTGAATGTATTTTCCTTTTACACATCATTGGACACTCTTGGACATATCCCAGATTCATTAGACAAAGCTTATAAATTTTGCATTAAGACCCCTTCCCTTCAAAGGTAGAGTCACACAGCTTTGTGCAAGAGATGATCTATTCTTATGAGCTGATCATTAGTCTAGAGTTTAACTAAGCCTACTCAAGAACTTTCTGACAGGCTGAGCGGGGAGGGGCAACTTGCACTTCATGCTGCAGGACCGAAGACAGCTGAGTTTTAGGATTATGAAATGCCTGTGTACAGATTATGAAAGTCAAGAAATGTAAGCCTTTCTGCTGCACAATGGGAGAGTCTTTTGTCCCAGAACAGATGGGCTCTTAAGTACAGAAACTCTTTGAAGAATAAGAAAAATGTGTACCTACAACCCCCATGGTTTGACTTAAGTAGTCCAGTAATTATTTTGTGAGAACAATCCACTTGGCACTGAGGAGCTATTTTGAGTTCGTTTTGTAATTTCACTGCCAGCCCAACAGTAAAGGAATTGATTCCAAAGCCTCACCATGAGCCCAGGGCTGTACCCATCAAAAACACTTCTTTTCTCTGCCTGTCCCCCTTCACCTCATCAAAGGGCTCACACCACCATGGTAGCAGCCTGACCTTTCTGCTGAATTTTAAGTGGTTGCCAATTATGATGGTGGATTTTGCAATAAATTTCATTCACATCAGATCGTTCTGAGCAGAAGTAGGGTGGTAATGATTGAGTTGCTGCAGATCCAATTTCTTATAAGACAGAATGGAATATATAGTAAAGGTTAGAGTTCCTGTATCATTCTTTCTCCTTCATCTATGTTTCTATAGGAAAAAGAACATTTTAATTTTTTCCTTTACTGGCAGAGAATACAGGAATGATCAATGAAGAACACAAACCATAAAGTGTCAGTTACAGTAATCCAGTCTGGCTCTGCCTACCCATGGTGGACATACAAGTTATAGCAGTTAACTTGTCAAATTCTGTCATGAAGTATGGCTCCATGAGATGTGCGAACTTGCAAGTCTACCTCTACAAAAATGATGAAGAGTTTATGGGCACTTTGGACCTCTTTAGGAGAGCTCTATTGACATACCTAATGAAGAAAGCCATATCTACCATGGGAGTGAAAGGGAGCACTTGGCAGATTAAATAAAAATATGGAATATTTATGTATAATGCTACTAATAGTCTGTAGATCGAGGTAGTCTTTGTCTGTGAAATATAATCTTCATGAACCTACCAACATGTCCATAGTCACAGTCCTCGCTTTAAGAAAAAAATTACATCCCTCTTAAAATTGTGACCAAGGACTAAATCAGAACCACGTCATAGATCAGCCTTCTAGGAACCACCACAGGACATGGTGACTAACCCTAGCGCAAAAGCCCTGTACAGTGTGATACAGCTGTAACTCAGGTGTCTCATGATGATATCAGATGGCTGTTCTGCAGTTCATAGTAATGGCTATGATGTAGTGATATTCATGCACTGGAAAGCAGGTTTCAAATCAGATAATTTCACATGTTTTGTAGTAGTATGTACACATTATTTAACCCCATATTGCCAAGGCTAAGGAATTTTATACTCAAGACTGGATAAGCTCAAATTAAGGTGGTAAGGTAAGTTTCACTTCTCTCTTGAGTCATGGTTCCAGGTAAACAATTACTGTTGTAGTGATAAATGGGAAGAGTATTGAGGAAGAAAAGAGAGGGATCACAAGAAACTATTGAGATCTTTTCAGCTGTTTATATGCACCTGCTATGTTTCTTTTAGGCTTACCGTGAACTGATAGAGAAACACTGGCAAGCACAGTGGGATCTGGAGGAGGAGGATGACTGTGAGAGCACAGAGGCTGTCGCCAATCTCTACAAGGTGCCACTTTCAGTGATAATTAATTTAGCAAATTACATTTTTGAAGATTGCCTAACCCCACTGCAGTGTCAGGCCTTGGGGAAGATTGGGGAATTGCAGGAAGGATCAGCTCCAGGAACTGCAGCTCCAGAAAGACAGGCTAACACAAAGTAGAAGAGGCAGGAGACTCTTCCACATTGGCTTGCCTTTTCTGTTATCTTCCCAAAGCACTATGTTTCCTAACCAAGTATCAGTCAGAAAATGCCTGCATGGTCTGCCAAAACATCCTGCCCAGGTGGCTGACAAGGTTGCAGTAATGTTGAGAGCACACGTCTGTCATTACTACCAGGAGAGAGATTTCATTTATGTGGCGTAATTATCTCTCCTGCACTGTTGCTGGATGATACTGTTCTAAGTGAACTTCACTACATCTCCAAATGCAGTCTTTTAATTTGTTTCTCACAGAGATTTTTTTTTTTTTTTTTGCTTTAGTTAGTTTCCTGACATAGGTTCAGATCTTTGGTGTAAGTAATATTCTACGCTTCTTTTCGTTACTGATTTGGAAAATTCTAGATGCTTCATGCTTTTGCATCATCTTTAACTATTTTCTGTCTATGCAGAAAAAATATGATAACATGATCTATCTGGTGAAGCTCAAAACCATAGTCAGTAGTGACCTTTAATTAAGCTGGAACTAATCACTTTCAGCTCAACAGGATCCTTGTCATGATTAATTATGACCAGATCAGGATGTTGAAGAAACTTCTGGTCCCTATCACATGAGGATAATACACCTGTACAGTCTTAATTAGCAGTAGTCCACATGCACTTTTTCAAATGCCTTTGATAGAAACAAAAAGCCATTCTGTTTAGAACAAATACTTTTGCCATGGTTTTATGTAATAGCACAAGCAACAGATAAATTGAGACAAATTACTGCTTTGGAGACAGGAAGGGTTTGCTTAGAAGGATATACCAGTGAATCAGAGTAGATTAAATGTACAAAGCTATTTAATAGAAAAGTCAACATGTTTGCTGATATTACTGTGTTCAGTTCATCATCCATTGTTACTAACTCTCCATCCTCTTCCTCAATTCATGTGAAGTCTGGAGACTAAACAAATTTGTTTTTATCCTACACAATTCCACATCATTTGTGAAATAATGTTGCTTCCCTTTATTGTGTACTCTGCTTTAGTAACACTAAGACTAGACTGAAAATCCTATTTCTTTCAGTACTAAGCTAAGTTTTCTTTCCCACTAAAGAAAAAATTGGTTTGGGTAAATTAAGTTTTTCTAGAATTGCCACGTTGCCAGGAGAACTGCACAAACTTGAACTCTGCCAGATCACCCAGCTCTAGGCCATTATATTCCATATTACAGCTGCTTTCCTATGGTTATACTCAAACGCTCCCAGACATGAAAAACCTCACATATTGTGATCCAACTGGCATCTGTTAAATAAGGGTCCACAAATCTCAATTTCCACTTTTTTTTTCTGTAATAAAACATTTTTACTGTGATATTTAATATAGTGAGCAACTGCACTTTCTCCCCTTAACCCCAAACACAGGTCCTACAAACTCTTTTAGGAGAGGAGGCTGCTTTTGAATATACCTTGTGAGCTAGGAAGAAGAGATAAGACAAATGAACATAGTCCAACTGAAGGTAAATGGGGCTGTTCTGACTTCTACAGCTGAGGACAGTGCAGTGGTTACATGTTTTCCATAACCAGGGGCAAAAAAGCAGTAGTAGACTTATTAAAGGAAGGAGATGCATCTCACAGACACAATGCCTTTGCTTCTCTCTCTGATCCACCACACATGCAGAGCAGAAGTGCATCATGTACAAGCCTTTCCCTGGGCAGCAGGACTTTGCCTCTTCACTTAGTTGCTTAGTTTTCATAAGAAGAAGCTGCTGCTCTTAATGAGGAGGGCAAGGTAGCAGTGGGAAGATGACAGGGATTTGAGATCCTCCACAGTGCAGTTGTGTGACTGCAGCTCAAGTAGACTTAAACAAGCAGCATTAACAGGCTGGGTATTAGCAAGCCTCACATGGCAGCAGTCAGTTCTGTGCTACAAGACGTATGTCCCTGCTGCATTTGGACCATAGTCCTTTAGACAACCAGCTAGTTTGGGCACTTCTGTGAACACTGCAAAGCTTGGTGTTGCCTTTTCAGATCTGCACTCCCTGAGGCTTAACTGTTAGTCATTTGCCGTGCAAATGAAGAAGGCAAAACATGATCTCAATGAAAAAGGTGATATTAAAGATACAAGGAAGAGGTCACCATGTGACCGAACAGGGAACCAGTGAGTATTCTAGGGACAGAAGAAAAGGTGTCGCTAACCTGTAAGTGTCACTCACTTGTGTATGATCCTTAGCTTGTTCTTCACAATGTTCTTCTAAGCCCTTGTCAAATTTCTATGCATTTTCCATTTTTTCATTTTTTGCCTTTTAAACAGATCAAGACAGATTTATATAACCCTTTAGCACTAGGGAAGTCTGTACTGCTACAGTAAATGGAATAATTATCCAAATTGGTGAATAAATATGTAAAAACTCAATGATCTGGAAGCTGACTGTGTTTGCATAGAACAATTGAGTAGGTTTGTTTTGTGTACGCATGAATAAATCAATTAAAATGATTTAAGCAAGGTCAATGGAATCTGTTGATGCCTGAAGTGAATGAACGAGTTATATTTGGAGGATAGTGTAGGACTTTTCAGCCACACTAGTGGATTAAAAGAGTGTGCTGTAGGTGAATAGTCTATGTCTAGACACAGGCTCCATACTAATTTTTGAAATGTGTGTTGAAGAATAGAGGTGAATGATTTTGATTATTACAGTGTATCATCACTGAAGGAAAAATTGAGCAAAGCTAATTGAATGGATCAGCCTAATTTTTTCATGAACAGAGTCTGCAGAGTTGTCTTGTATACAAGGGATTTAGTGCTGGTTTTGCCTTCATTTTCTATTACAGGCAACATTAACACATCACCCACCCCACTCCCTGCCCCAATATATCCAGTTCTGTTTCTCTTTAACAGATTAATGGTTTTCTCAAGTCTGTCTCAAGTCTAACATATCAGATACTCACCAATGTTTAATCTTTTCCCTTTCTTTTGTTGTTGTTGTGTGAGCTACCAATGTATTTCAGTAGGGAAAGGAGAACTGAAGAGGTTGAGAGATAACAGTTCATTATTAAGAAAACAGACATATAAATTGCACAAAGGAAATCAATTAACAGCTAGGAATTACATAGTACATGGTAAGATAGGTATTTTTCATCAGCATTTATTTCAAAACCATAAAAACACAATTTATTGTCATTTATAATTCCCCTTTGCTGATAGCAGTTCACCAGAATGTTATTTCATTTGGCTTGAGACAGGAATGAAATGCACAAGAATTTAGACTAAAAGCTATTAAGTCATGAGTGTTATCAATGAGCAAGGTAGTAGACATTTTATGGATGGGTAGACATAAAGTTTGAGGAAAAGTATTTGATTTTTTTTTACTTTGTAATAAAAAGGGGGAAATATTTTTGGCAAAAAATAAATATTCTCAGGGACTTACTCTTTCATTACTTTCCTTATGTAATTTTGTTAGCATGAGATATGTTTAGGGATGCTGGACTGCATTTTTGGGTACCAAAATCTGGCATCTTTTTAAGGAGAATCACTCAGTTTGTCTCAGATGGGAATCCCTATGAAGAGACCTCCACCTCAAAGGCTCACTTTTGAAATTTTTGCCCTGTGATTTACCCCAAAAATATAGCATCATCTGATAGATTAAATCTGTGAACTCATACCATGGGAGCCTATCCTAACTCTGAGTTTGGGCACTATTAGATTTGTTTTGGTCACTTCAGTCAAAGCTGATACAAGATGCCTGATAGGGGTAGACTTCATTCTAAAGTTTTCCTCTTGCCTTACTGCATAAGAAAATGTATTTTACCACTATACAGATTCACAATTGGCTAGTAGTTAGTTAGTAGTTAGAGCTCATGAAGGACACATAACCTTATCCACAAAGACATATTTCTAAAAAAAATGTACCAGAAGAGAAGATTGAAACTGCCTCCTGAATAAATCAAAAAACCAGTGAGGAGGCAAGACTGAAATTTCAATAAACCTGCATTTTAAATGTATGAAAATCAAGCAGTGGGGCTTTTTTTATTAACTTGTGCTGAGGATGACTTCACTGTCACTATGCTTTATTGATGTTAGGATGCTTAAAAGCAGGTAGGATTTTCATTTTCCAATTGACTTTCCAGAATTCTTCACATAGAAGAGAGAAGTACATGCAATTAGTTTTTCCCCATTTCAAGTGACTTTATCTTCTGAGTATATGTGAGGTGTCTTCTATTGGCCAGTGGTGTGTGTGTCCAGTGTCCCAGAATTTTAGAGATATTTATGGGATGTATGATCTGAGTATTGAATCTCTGTCCTCCATAAGATACAATATGGGTTGGGACATGAATCTCTTACCTCCTAACTGAGCTTCTGGTGGCACATGCAGCAGTTTCCCACCAGATACTTCAATTCCTTTAAGAAAATGTTCTATCACAAGTTGACAAATAAGTGTGCAGTTCCCTCCTTGAGATAATATATACTTTTCAGTGGCTGGCATGTAAAATAAACTACAACCAGCCTTTCTAAATACATTTTCCTGCTTCACAATTTCACTATTCACTCATCTATTTGTAGGAACCTTTTAATAATTTAGGTTTAAGGGGGAGAATTAATATTGTTCTTTGAGTGAAATCTGATAAGCTATGTATTTCATCTGTTTCTTGACAAAATTATATATTTACTACCTTGCTTAAAATTCAGATGCTCTCAGCATTTTAATCTAAGCCCATTTTCTTTCTATGTATACCCCATGGTATTACTTTATGCTTGATGTATCTCTCTGGGGATTTTTTGAAAAGCTTTGAGATTGACTGCCAGGTACTACAAACAGGTTCATTCAATACTGTAATCAGCTATTCTATTAATGGAATCAATTTGAATAAATTCCATTAAGTCTAGATTCTGAAAACAATAGATGGCATATCAGGAAGCATGTAAAAAATATTTGTAGAGGCTCTAGTCCAAAAATAAGATCCTGGAATCCGTACTGATTTTCCTTTTCTTTCCTGTGGAAAATAACTTTTATAATACATAGTATGCCAATCCTGTTCACAGACAGACTTTATTGCAGTTTGATATCAAATACATTCTTTAGACTACAAATTTTTGAACTATTTTGTTAGTTTGAGCCACTGGGTAGAATTCAATCACATCTGCAATCTTTCCTAAATGTAGACTTAGTATTTCCCCTCTCAAATTTTAAAAGGCCACTCCACCACATTTTTTCAAGTGCTGCATTAAACAGCATGGCCTTTGGGTACAGCATGCTCTTAGGTCTGGCATTCAAGGATTGCCTGGGCTCTGATGTCCATGTGATCATCAAATTAATGAGATGATATAGATAAGGGATTTTGTGGGAAAAGGAACAAATCACATTTTTCTTCAGTAACTGTCCCCACTGTGACAGTTCCAAAGGTATAATTTGAAGGTGCAGGGGGTACAGGCAGAACAAAATGGCATTGACAGCAAGAAACAAAAGACTGTATTTTTGTTCTGTGCAAAATATTTCATAGCAAATAATAACACAGAGCTGTGAGCATGCCAGGGAAATGCTATCTGTTCCACAGCAAAATGTGTTCAAGAGGGATTTAGCTGCCATTGTTTAAGAATAGAACTCCTTAACACCCTGCCTGAGATCTTTTGATCTGCTGCAGTAGAAATGCCACAGACTCCTCTAGACTCCTGAACTACTTCAGACCAAATAGAAATTCTTATATCACTGAACACCCAGTAAAGGCAGGAGAATTAATGTGTCCTGAAAGGCTGGTAAAGCTCAGAGGAGAGATGGCTGACAAAGATAGAGCCATTATTTGTTAAATGTTGTATGTGATGTGTAGATTAGAAATGCAGTAACTTCGAGTTTATGTTAAATCTGAGAGCTTGGAGCCTTGGATTTTAAAATAACAGCAGAAGAGGGAATGCAGGCAAACCATTTGGCACTGCTTTTGCCAAGCTAAGCCAGGCCCACAAGAGCACAGATGATTAGGATGGTGTAAATCATGTCTCTTTTTGTAACAGGAGCTTGTAACTATAATAATAAAGGACTAGGGGCAATAATCCTTCAGCACAGGATGTATCTGTGTAGCAAAAGTTCCCTAAATTATACTGTCGTGTCTAGATTATGAGCAATCACTAGAAATGGGAAAGAAGTTAGATATTATGTTGGATCTTTGACTCAGTACTCATTTGCCCAGTGCTCATTTTCAAAAAGCCATAGTCCAATTTGCAAGAATTCAGAATACTTTAGGATTAAAGAAAGCCAGTGGGAGCTGGATTCTGAAAATCCTGCCTTCTTTAAACAGGTAGGAGAGTGGAAAGAGCTGAGACAGCTCATCTTAAAGATGTAGTGAACAGGTTTTTTAGTGTTGTGCCTCAATTTTATCCATAAGAAGAGGTTACTGCAGGGAGCTGTTAAGCTATTTATTGTTTGTGAAACAGCTAATTAATATGGTGATTAGCATCCTAGAGGGATCATAGGAGGAAAATAATAATTTAGTACTCAGTGCACAGCTTGTGTATTTTACAATAAATGACAAATATTAAAATATTTTTCAGAAATCAATCAATTCAAAGGGTATTTATAAACCTAAACATAGAACAGATAAAGGTGCTGTGGAAACATTACATGAACCCCAAATGTGTCATTATGGGATATCAAAAAATGTATCATTATAGTATCAAACTATATTTCACATTCAATCTAAGTTCTGGTCTTTATTTATGAGTCCTAGTCCTTGCACTTTAACATTCTCTTTTGGGGTTTGAGGAGTTTTTTAATTCTTATTTTTTAGTATTTTGTATTTTATAATTCAGTATCTAGCAATTGGAATGAGCTCTTACATAATAGTACATTATAGCAGTGTATGTCCCCCGAAAAACATTCCACTAGAACTTCTGTTGTCTGCAGACAAGTATATTTGACATCTAGATAAATATCCCAGTGTTTCTATTGAGAGGTTCTAGATTTCAATCATCTAGGAAATTGTAATTAAACCTGTATTTAAAGGAAGGCAGCATCTAGAAGACCTGACTTCTTATTTTAACAGGAATTCTTGTAAGAGTTTTTAAAATATTATCAGTATTTTAAAGAAAAGAAAGTGATATATATGTTTTGAAGATGGTTAACACTGATTGCAATGAAAGCAAGCCCAGCTAGGCAGTAAAGCTCTTTGGACTGGTGGGATCATGTGGAGCTCACACAAAAATAGCTCATCATCCTGCAGGAATACTGCAGTGTCCATGTGACTTTCCAGTATAGTCTTGTTCACTTTTCAGCTGGGAAAGCTACCTGTCCCAACCCCTTCTCCCCAGGAATTATCTCAAATGGCACCAAGTTTGCCAACACAGCTCTATCACCACTCTGTATTTGACAGTGAATCCAGAACAGAGTTTTTAGCTTGGATGTCATCTGACTAAATCACCTTGGCACTCCTTGTGAGTGAAAAAGCTTCAGCAATTAAAAGCTGTTCATATGGGACTAGTTTCCTTAAAATCACTGCAAGATGTTTGTTTTCCTGGGCTTGAAACTATTCTGCATCAGGATGAATTTGAACAATTCAAATTCAGGCATTGAAGGCATCTTCAGGCATTGAAGAGTGTCATATTTTGAAGTACTAACTATTGATATTACTGATGTCACTTTTGTCTATCTAAAAGCCATACCATCCCTTTTAACTCTTCCCTCTTTCTTCATTCATTTCATATCAGCACCTAAAAAAATGTGCCTCTGAGGTGTTGTTTCACCAGATTGTTTCCACAGCAACTTTCAAAATAGGTGGTTTTATAACACATCACCATAGCCAGTAAAAAAAGATATTCTTTTCTACTTCTGTCACATGTGAGCAACAGTAAGGGCACAGGGTCTCATGTGCTCCTACCAGTGTCACATTTGAAACGTCTTGTGTTGCTTGAACTAAAACATTTAAGTTGTTCCATCTACAAAACCTGATTTTTTAAATCAAGCCATACTGACACTGGATTTTAGCTCTAGGATTTGGTCACTAGCCCAGTGTATTTACATGGTTCCCTCACTGCTATCTATCATGGAACATGCAGGGAAACAGCTCCAGAGGGCTGGGGTTCACTTTGTCTCCTGTTTCTCTCTGTCCCTCTGTTAGGAGCTGTATTCCAAGGCTTCCCATGCTTTAGCAGAGTTGGTGACGGAGCTGTTTCTTGAGACCCTGCCTGTGGTGACCAGACTCTCTGTAAGGGAATGTGAGCTTCTGAAAGAGGAATGGCAGGAGAATTTGCTTCCTCAGCTGGAGAAATGGGAGAACCACCGCCAGAGACGCTGGAAGCTTTTCCAGGAGCAACTATTGCAAGAAAAAGAAGTAAGATCCATGTTATGTTTTGAGATCTCAGTGTCTAAAAAATGGGATAAAGAAAAAAAAATTATTAAGATACTTACGGTGGAGAATGTTTAGTGTATAAATATACAGCCTAGTCCAGACACAGCTCTAGGCTGAGGAGGAGCAGTTTTACCTGCAACATGAAGTGAATATATATGCTGTGCATGTAGGCTTGCATAGAGGAGTCAGAATGTAATTACTGAACATCTGTCCATAGTGTTTGACAGCTTTGTCAGTGCATAAACACTTTCTGGCAAGCTGCTCTCTGATGTCCTCAACTCTTGGCATCTACAGAAACAGTACAAAAAAAAACCTTCACCAGGTCTGTTAGGAGAGGGTACATATAAATACAATTTACAGGCAAGGAAGCCTGGCAATAAAAAATATTTCTTACTCATTTTTGTGCATTAATACTATAATTACTGGAAAGATATGATACGTACTTTTATAAATTTACTCTACTTTGCAAAGGGGAAAAAACACACATCCAGCTTTGCTGCTCTATGTGTGCCCACTAAAGGGGGCATTGAAACCAAAAGAGAAAGCAAGAACAAATGCTGAGGCAGATGTCTTTGGCATCAGACTGGGGCTCAAATATACCTTCGGTTTATTCAGGCAGTCCCATGTCTCTGTTAGCACTGCTTCTATCACAGATTAGTCAAAGAAAGACCTTCTCTGTTCAAAGGTGTGTCCTTTCCTAAATGTTAGGTGTGTGCTGCAATGTATAGAGTAATTGGAGCTTCTTAAATAAAAGGTTGGCAGATTTCTTTAACACTGGCAGAATCGTATTTTCCCTTGCCCTCATTCTCCAAAGTGCCCAGACAATCCAGTTCATTGTTAATGAGGTACTGAGCAAGTCCCTAATTATTGTAAGCTGTGTTAAGGTGTTCAACTTTTTCACCCACTCGTATTTAGGATTCTACTGTAAAACACTGTGATTCAGGAAACTGTAGGCTTCCTACTAAATCTGGTAGAGTTGTTTGCTAACCAGTGGGTTTAGAAAACCCTTGGAATTACAAAAGTAAATTTTTTCATTAAAATTCTGAGGCATTTCCTTTGTTTTTTTCTGTATATTCCTTAATCTGGAGTTATGCAATGAGCACCTCCCTGATCTTTTATATGTCCTTTATTGTAACTGACCTGTTTTGAAAAACAATTCTATTTTTCTGTTTTGGTGTCACAGGGCTATCTAGCAAACTATACTAAACTGTGCTTGGGACCAACCACTGATGCCAGTGGATCTGTTCACATGCTTAGTTATATTTGTATTTTCTGGGACTGTTGACTGGCATTTAGTGTTTGATTTTAGCATACCTGTAACTTCGGTGATTAATGAAACAATGTCTGACTGTGGGTTTTTTTTAAATTATTTTGCCCCTTTTTATCAAGGGTTAAATTGAATACCTGACTTGTCAAGTTTAAACCTTGCTGTTCATTTTCACATTCATCAAGGGTGCACAAGTTGCCTGTCCTTGTATGTGCATGACCTGGAGCACATCTTGTAGCACAGAGCCCTAAGCAACGTGGTGGTATAAAAAACCACAGAGAAGCGCAACAATGGCATAAAAAATGTGGGATCTTATGAAGCAGGAGAATCAGGAGGTTCTGGTGTGCAACTTATGAATAATGTCATGTCAGAGTGCACATTAGGGCACCTCTGCTGTGTCCCTTCCTGTGTCTCACTGAACCTCAGTCATTGTTCAGGGCTGGAGAGGATGCATTTAACAAATAAGAGACTCACCACAGAGAGAGGATGTCTCAAGTCATGTCTCAAGTCTGACCTTTTGGTCAAAAAATGCTGTTTATACATTCCTCTGTTGCTATCATTTGGCACACTCTTGAGTGGAGAAACCATATTCTGGGAACTTTTCTCAAAGGATTTAAAGAATTAGTTCATCTCCAGGACTCAGCTGCTAGATAATAGGTCTTTGGGCAGCAGTGTGTGGTGGATTCATTGTATGTGAATTCAAGTGTTCTGGTCATGCTCAAGCATAGGTTATTTAAATTAAAAAATTGACTTTCCATCACTTTGTGTACCCTAGCATGCGTAATGTAAAGCAGATGACTTCCTAGCTGGAAAAAAATAATAAAGGGTTTGCTGACATCATTAACAGCAATTACTGAGGTATAGAGCTACAGACGAATTAGCAATGACAGAGCTCTCCCATTGGTCTCTGACTCACCAGCACTGCAGCTGGGCTTTATTCAATACAAAAATTCCCTTAGTGGCAGACAGAGAAGTCCTAAGGACAAGTGATTCTACCGGATAAATTCCAAGAAGAGATAAGAGTTTCTCTTAGTGAGAAATTCATCTTATGATTCCTCAAGACAATATTCTGTGCAGGAGCCTAAGTACCTTTTTTAACTTAATGCTTGTGGCTTTTTGGAAAGGATTTGGACTGAAAAAAAGCTTGCTTTATCTCCAAAGAGAGAATGCAGGGAGATAGCTATTCCACCAAAGCTAGGTTGGCAAATTTTCATCAGTCTAAAAAACATCACAACCCATTGTATTATGTTCATATGCAAAGTGCATTTCTTGTCCCTTTTCTACTATAAAACGGCATCATAAACATTTAAGCACTAAGCTGACACTTCTGTCCTACAAAATGGTTTTTGGTTTCTTGGTTTCTACCTTGAGAAGAAGAGATAGTGGACACACGTGCCAGGTGATTATGTCATTTGGAAGATCCCATAGATGTTAAAGTTCTGAGTTTGACAAAAGATCCATAAATCAAGAGTCATATTGACTGGCCTTTTAAATTGTCAGGCATTTTACAGCAGGAGGTACGTTTTTCATTTGCCTCTTGATAAATGTGCTGTGCTAAGTGTTACACAAGTCACCTGCTTTGCAGGCTTGAGGAGTCTTAACACCAGAAGTCTTTTCACCAGGGTATTTATGTGTGCTTTTCAACGTGGCTCTAAAAGACACTTTTCCCTTTTACTTGAACTATCTTTTTTTAAGATGATCTTTCCTAGCATTTATGCATGTCTGGAATATAATGTCCTTTGGGTGAAAAGAATCACTTTTACCACTAAAAAGAAAAAAATCAGTTTCATGTATCACTTTGCCTTGTAGGTTTGAGGATATGAGTGAGGCAAATGGGAATAAATGACTAATGAAAATAAATTTTGAGCATTTTCCCATATAGTCCCTAACTCATGATTTCTGTCGAGAGCAGTTTCAGGGAGCAGCCTCCTGCACCAGGCTGAGTCGCTCTCTCGCTTGGCAGTCAATGTGTATCGCACCCCATCTAGAGGCCGAGACAGAGAAATCACTTTCCTTTCATTGCCTGAATGATCTGTGCTAAAGACGTCAAAACAGAAAGGAGAGGCATATTCCTCACCTTTATTGCCAGAGAATAACACTTCAGCAGTGCTTCAGAAGATCTTTTTGTGGACTTGACCAAGAAGCAAAATATTTGAAAGCCTACAGAATAAAAATGGGATGAGATTTCCATCCATTCCCATCTGGCTTGGCACGCAGAAAGCTGAACTGGCATCTGCTTACCAGTTTTGACATTGCGTTCATTTTATCACTTTCTCTGGGGTTCTTTTTCATAGTGATTGGAGTAACACTTCAAGAAGCCAGACATTTCTTAGAGCTTTACTCCCCCATTTACCATACTTTTATCACTGGTTTAATTGGTTGAATGCTGGAGTCAGAGAGCCTGAGGTCTGTTCCAGCAGCTAAGTCTGTGCAGCACCATGTTTGTTCCCCCCATACATTGCTGTCTTTCAGCAAAGTAAGGCTGTTCCCAAGAACAGGAAAGCTTGGAGACGTGCCTGGTGACTTTACCCAACATTGGAGTATTGGTGCATGCACAAGGCCTGACCTTGCCACCTGGCCTGAAGAAAGTAGTTGTCTCTGGTTTTGCTGGTTTTCAGCCACATGCCAGCAGTCTCAACATTCACAGTGAATCTTTGCTGTCACATTTCTGCCTCTCTGTGTGAGGTCTTCTCGTATTTTGGAGGTGGAAAATACCCAGCTCTGCTAGCCTATCCTGGTGAGCTGCCTTGGTGTTGTTTCCAATTAAACATACAATGTCCTGTTTATTCCAGATTATCCTTTCTATCTTAATCATCTTCCTAATGGCCTTTTTGAGACACTGGCTTAGTATTTGGTCTAATTCTCAATCTTTCTTATTTATCCTCTCATCATAAATGTGTAATAATTTCCCCTCCTTTCCTCTTCTTCTCTTACTGCATACACAACTGAGGTACTTTTCCTGTTCAGTTTAATAACTGTGTGCTGGAGGAATTTCTGGTATATTCTCAGTTTCCCTTTGGTCTCAGGGAAGTGCAGAGACATTTTATAAATTCTGGATATGGATTATCTCAAATGCACTCTTAATGGAAAAAGTGACTCATTCTTTAGAATGAGCTCTTCACTACTACAGAACTAGTCTGTTTCTTCATAAACAGAAGTAAAGATTTGGATAGGATATAGTGATAGCAAGTGAGGTGCCATATTTTGGGTTCTCGGCTGCAATGTTACATCATTTAGCATTCCAATTGTAATTCAGATATCATCTCCTGTGCTCTGTCTCTTGGTGATATATGCCCTCATGCATTTTGACTTGCCCTTCAAGAGCAACTTCTCAGTAAACAATCAGGTCTCCAAAAATGATGGAAACTCACATCTGAACGACAGCCAATCTCTCATTGGAAATAAAATTACTTCCAGAAAGTAAAAGGTCGTTTTCAGACTTTCTTTTAACTGCTGAAAGAGATGTTAAAGTACACAATGTGATGGCTCTACAAGGCATGTGCAGAGAGGTGTGAAACACTAGGAGCAATATCCACAGAGCTGCTAAAGGGAAACGCTGATAACAATTATTACTTCAAGCAAGTCTTTGCCATCTGTCATGATGATACCTGGAGACCTGATAGACCTTAATTTGATTCTTGCAGCATGCAATCAGAGAAGGCACTGTGCTCAGCTATCCTCTGTGATTATCAGACTCACCTAGACTCAGATCAGTTGAGATTTGGCTACACAGGTACGGCTGAGGCTCTTGCCGAGAGCAGCCTTGTGGGTCTCCAGTGCCATGCAGTCTTCTGGGCTGTGCTTCTCATGCTCAGCTGCACTCTCCCCATCTGTCACTTGTTGTTGACTGCCTGCTCATCCTTGTCAGGCATCCTGCTCAGGAACATGTGTTTTGGTAAGGTTTTCTACATGGAGAGAGGTCATGTAGATGTCACTTAGTTAGATGTCACTGGGTATTCTACAGGGAGGGCACTAGCCATGAAAGAAATACATTTTAATTTTGAAGCCAAAGATGATGAGGTTTCTGATGTTCTCTGCACTTCCCAGGGGAGTTCATTCTGTGCTCACAGAGAAAGCCTCTCTCCTGCACAGATCACTGCTTCCCAACAAAAAACCTCATATCCAGCAGAAGGCCTAGTACCACTCCTAATCTAACACTAACAATTGTGCAATTATACATTTGTTTTAGCACCAGATGGAAACTAAACTGAAAATCAGCCACTTCTCTTCCCCTGCCTGTTCCAGTAGGGGAGTGGCAAAAGCAAAGACGATGGGTTAGTACTGAAAGCATAAAGCCATGGAGTAACAAATGCGCTATAACAACAGCAATATTAATAGCAAAGGTATACAAAAAGAGAAGGTGTTTCACCCAGCAAAAAGGAGTTCACCACTGGGAAGAAACAAAGAGATGGCTAATGCTCACTGTAGGTCATGTCCACTTGGCTTCCCCAGACAAAGGTATTGTGGGAACCATTCCCACTCACTGCCCCATGGCTGTCAGGAAAAAAAGGCAGAATTGCAAGACAACTCCCATGGCTAACATTTCCTGCATTCCCCAGCCTGAAACAATGAAAGCCAGTGACAAATAAATCCCCTGAGTCAGGCTATGCCACTGCTCTGCTGGGCACAGTTCTGCACAGGAGTCTCTGCCGCTGTTTCTCCCGCCCCACTGCTCTGGTCCTGCAGGTCACTGCCACTTCTCCAACCGTTCTGCCATCTCCTTTCAGCTCAGCTCAGCTGGCCCAGGCTCAGCTCAGATGTTGTCAGTCGGCCTCCCCTCAACTGGACTGGGTTCAATCCCCATGGCAGCCTCTGCACTGGCTCTGTTGGTTCAGTCCTGCTGTTGGTGAACATTGTTGCCACTGTCCTTTCAGCAGCAAGTCCTGTAGCTGCATTCCAGAGAAAACAGGATGGGGAGCAGGGGTGCTGATAGGGGCTGGATCTGCAGGGGTTGATGCTGACACCTTCCTGCTGGAGAGAGGCAAAATGTGCCCATTTGTAAGGGGTGTGCTCATTTTCACCCCAAAACCACCCCCACAGTTATGATGTGGGTGGTATAGAATAACAACTTGGATGTGCCCACACCGCACTAAGCTTCACCCCTCCTGAAACCAGTACAACATCTAATCCCTTGCTGGACATTCTGATCTAGTGAAACCTACTGTCTGCCACAATTGAAAATTTAGTCCCTCATGTTCTGAATGACACTGCAACACAAAGTGAAACTGTCAGACACCCTGGGTATTATATTTAATTTAGGGCTCTAGATACATCAGCAGGTAACCTGGTTTTATTCAGCTGTCAGTAGCCTAAAATATACTCTTCATCTAACAGTTAGAGTTGGAGCCTTGCAAATATTTTAGCTTATGACTTACTATTCCTTAAATACTGGCAACGTACTAAACAAAATCTTAAGTCTATATCTTCAAAAGTTTACAGTCTATGGCAAGTCCATCAAAATTCATTTAAAGATTAAATTCTTCAATCTAAATATCACAGTGAAGGAGCTGTAAATTTGCTGTCCATATACTTACCTAATCACATAATCTCCATTTCCAGCTATTAGCACTATTTACTGTTGACAGAAGTGTGATTGGAAGATGATATCTTTATTTTGTTCAGTGAAAATAAAAGCTACATTCTCTACTAGTGAAAAGAAAAAAACAAATAAGAAGCCTACTGTAACCTGTTGATAAGGGTCGATGCAGTATTTTGGCCATATTGTTATTTTTTCTTGTTCCTCTGTTGCTGAAACAAAAAAAATCTGTAGGGGACACAGCTCAGGTCTGATCCAAACCAGTGCAAAGCTTTTAATTTCAGTGAGCTTTGTTTAAGATTCTGATAATTGAAAAAATATATTAGTTAGTAGAATAATTTTAATTCAGCATGAGTTTGTTTTTGAAAGCAAGGGATGGTTTTTTTAGCAAAATAAACTAATGTTTGTTTCTGCAATGACTGGCTGAAATCTGTGTATCTTATATTTGTAATTCTTTTCTCTGGTTTTAGCTCTGGATAACAGAATATGCTCTGTCTGCTGTGATGCAAAAACACCTGTCTGAGAAACAAGAGAAGATAATTCAAGGTGTCGTAAGCAGACTAGGATGCCTCAGTGATGAGTAAGCACAGTTTAATCAGTGAGCAGTGGGGTAAAACTTCATTGGTGCATGCCAAAATAAAAAACTTGTGTACATTAACTTATGGAAAGCAGTGTTGGAAAGCACCTCCAGGCAGAGAGGCAGCTGCTCCAGATTTTTGTCTGAGTATCAAAAGCAAATTAAAAAAAAAAAAGACATATCATGACCCCTGGAAATTAAAAAATCTTACTTGATTTGTCACTGGTGTGCTTTGTGAGTATTGTCTGTGGTTTCTAGTCTTCAGCCAGCATCTCTCTGCACTCCCTATGTCACAGTGGAGTTGCATTTTCTGCAAGATAAAATGTTCATTCCAGCAACATACAGATGTTTTATTATATATATATATAGTATTATATGTAGAGATATGTTTTATAGATGTTTGTTTTAGATAATATATAGATGTTTTATTTTAGCAACTTGTTTTGTTTCTGTTTTCATTTGAATTTAACTTCAGTGTGACAGATCTAGAAGTGTAACACATTTATGCCTGAGCAGCTTCCCAAGCCATGCTTTGTACAAAAAGACATTGCAAAGAGTGAAGAATAACTCTTGTCACCTTTAAGCAATGACTTTGCTGAACACAGGTGTACCAAACCAGCAAGCAGCTTCACTGATGGATTTTTAATGGTCCGTTTTACAGGTCTGTTAGCTATATATTGCAAAAGCACCGACTTCTTCTGTGTGCAGTGCTCAGAAGGGGAACCTTCCGAAGAGTGGGAATGGCAGCCCTGGCGTGCATGCGGCTGTCCCGAAAGAAGAGCTCCCTCCAGGAGCTGAGAGAGCAACATACCCTGCAGAAGGGATCCTCCCTGTGCCAAGATGAGGACCAGTGGCAGCTACAGAAGGCAGTGGTAGGTACAGTGTCCAGGTGGGTTGTGTCCAGAGGTCTCATGTGCTGTGATAGTTGGCATTAGAGATCCAAACGACAAAAAAAAAAAAAAAAAAAAAAAAAAAAAAAAAAAAAAAAAAAAAAAGAAAAGAAAATGAAGGGAAAAAAAAGAAAAAAAAAAAAAAGTTCTAGCTCCAAGAAGAAAGAAAAATGTCCTCTGTCAAAAATATGCACATTGCTGGCATAGGAGGTCCCTGAGTGTGTGCCTGTTGTAATTTGGGCAGACATTTTAAAATCCGTTATACTAAATTGAGTGTCTAGCCATCTGTGATATGTGTTATCCTAGCAAGTTTATTTAGCAATTTGTTTATATGAAAATACTAATGCAAGAAGGCAAGGACTCCAACGTATAAAGGACTTCTGCAAAGCTGCTGCTTCAGGGTAAAATAAGCTCTTAATTCTGCTGGGGATTGTAATATGCACTTGAGAAGTTCTTGCTGGAGCATTAAAAGAAATGCTTACTCCTACCACACCAAGCAAGTTCTTCTATACTGTCATAATTTTTCTTTCTTTTTTTTTTTTTCTTTTTTCTCTTTCTTTTTTCTCTTTCTTTTTTCTCTTTCTCTGTCCATAAGAAGATGAGCATCTGTTCCCAATCCTCCCAAATTATCTGGCAACTGTGGGTCAAGAAGGAAAAAGAAAGTTTAAGGGATTTTTAGATATGATGTTCCCATAGGTCACTTTCACATCTGTTCGTGACTGGTTTTTAGTGTTGATCTATTAAGTGATGTTGGTTATTTGATTACCTGCATTGGATATTTATGTTGAACAGCACCACATTTCATATTTCAGCCTCAGACAACCCTCCCAGCAGGTGTCAGTGATAGCTCTGCCCAACCCACTGCTGCTGCACATATGACTTGAAACCATCAAACATTTTGCAGCTCTATGCTCTATGCTGTTGCTGTGTAATTAGTTGAGACATAAAATTCTGTACTCCTTTAATTTGGATTTGCATGATATAAACCCTTAATCTCCATGTGGAAGAGGAATAAGAAAAATCTGTGTCCTGGCATTTCCATATTTGAAAAATATCAATTGAAGCAGTTTCTTTTAAGCTTGAAAATCTGAAAGTCTCATTAACCTTCAGAAGAAATTGAATATAAAATAAAATAATAAGAAATTAGAAATTCATATCACTTTCTCTTTTTCACATTTCTCTTGCTTTTCACTACTCCTCACTTAGCTCACATGGAGACATTAATTGATGTAATGACTGGATTCCCTAATGTGAGTGAAATGTCCTCAGGTATTATTAGTGTTTCTTTTACCTCTCTCCATTACAGCCTCTTTCCAAGTCCAGCTAAAACCCATCTCACAAGTGAGTGCCAAAAACTACACATGTAAGATTCTTGCTGTTGAAAAAGTAGGACATAGGTGTGGAATTGGGAAAGGTCAACAGAGGAAAAACCATGTTACAAACAACCTCCAAAACTAGAACCAATCTATAAGGAGTTCAGGAAGACGTTAATTTACAGACACTCAACCGAATTTTTAGACATACTGTGTTGTTTTACCCAAACTTAATTTTTGCTTGGGCCAGTTTTATATTGGTGGACAATGTCATGTCTATCCGTTGATTTCATATAGAATGTAAAATGACTAATGAATCCTAGCTTGGGCATATTCACATGACATTGAGTTTCTAAAAAAAATTAGAAACAGTTTAATGACATTCCAACTTTCTCAAAAACCTCAAAAATGTGTCTCAGTTATAAATATAACATGTCCGAACAACGCACCATTAATAAGAATATTTCTGCAGATCGATGTTCTTTTCTACTTGCATTTCTTATTTCCAAGAAGGCATCAAATAGGTACTATCACATCTCCAGAATATTTTAGTGTTATTTAGCCTTAACTGAGTATATAAATGTAAGAAATACATCAGCAACAGAATAGAAGACAGAAATGTCATACTGCTACACTTAAGGATGACAGAACAGGCCATGCTGGTAAGCAGATACTACTGTTCATTACATAATAATATAAGAGAGCTTAGATGAAAAGTGTGCACTTTTCATGCACAAAAATGGGGGCAAGGATGATCCAAAGACCTCAAAGGACTTAAACTCTTTAGCCTAAAAAATAGGTGTCTCCTGGAATATCATAGCTTTTAAAACTGGCATCAAATATGTGAATAGAGAACCATTTCTAGTGAAGGAAGAGAGCATTTAGTAATGTTACCAGATGGCAGATTCAAAATTAAGAAATATAAGAGAGGCTTTAGAATGCACCACCAGAGAATGTTGTACAAATGGTTTTCAAGTATTGTTACTCACCTTTGTGACCTATTTCAACGGCCATTGGTACTCCCAAGCACCAACAAACCAAGTTTTTCCTCAGGTAGAACGCATAAACTCTGGAAATATTCCTGGTACATAACCGTTTTTGCTCTTGTGCCATTTATCAAGGCATCCACGATTATCCCTTAGTGGACTCAGGATATTTCCCATACGTGTGAATACATCACTTAGAAGTTACAAATAGGACAGGATGCAGCTTTTACTGTACATACCATGACAGAGGCTATAGTTCTGTTGCAAAGACAAGTGTGTTAAATGACTGTACGAACTTCCTCTGTAAATGACATTATTATAATTGCTTAAACTGTAACATTCTGAATGGGTACAGGACTTTCAAAGTGAAGCTGGCTGCATTTATTAACATATTTAAGTGGCAGTGCTGTCTCATTGTATGATTACCAGGAGTCCCACATTCGTGAAGAGGAGGAAAAGCTTCAGGAAGAAACACAAGAAACCCATTTAGAATTTCACCAGCAGCTAGTCACAGAAATCCAAGAAGCTCTTCAGTTTCTTCAGCAGCACATGGAGCAGGTGATTGGGCAGACACTGCTACAGTATGCCCGAGGGGAAGCTGAAAAAAAGAGTTCAGATGATGGACAGGACTTCAAGGTATGAAAATGATCAATAGCAGTTTTCCAAACAAGACAAGGGCTACCTTGCACAGATGGAAGGCAATTTAATATATGCATTAACCTATACCTGGAAGTATCAGCAGAAGACCATTAGGACCTGTATTAAAACTGAGCATAATTTGCAAAGTATTTACAAGCTAATGCTTATATAGCAGTTCAGTATTTGCTACAGCAGCCAAAACAGGTTTTATTAAGTCAAACACTGGAATAGGAAAAAAATTGTCACAACTCTTGATGGCAGAGAACAAAAAAAACGAAGGAAAAAATGGAGATGGTTATGTATTGATAAAGGGTTTATGACTAATTAGCAGTGTCTGTATACTAACAGCTTAATGTTAATTCATAGATAAATAATTAAATAACATTAAAACTTACATCATAGATTAATTTTTTTCCAAAATAAATATTTGGATTTTCTGTGTAATGGAAAGTCACAGCAGAGCTACACATAGATTAGCTTGCTTTGCTGGCAGTTAGCTTGACTGTTAAAATGGGCTGTAGAGATTGAATGGATAGGGGAATGGCCTCTTCCCAGATGGAGATGAGGCAAATTAGAAAGATTTTGCTGCAGTTTTTCATGTTGAAATATTGCATGGTTTTCAGTATCTCAGTCTGCCCCATTTTTAAAGCCACATTTTAAATTCACAATTTTGTGTGCACGTACCAAATTAGATATGGAGTTTTTTAAAACAGATCAAAACAGTTTTGGGCTTGGAAAATGAGTTGTGCCTTGTACTGTGTGATACAGGAGAGATTGGTGGAATCTGCTGTTGAAAGTGTGTATGGGACCAGCAATAATATCAATAGACTGGTGCAAAACTACTACCAGCAATTAGGAAAAATCACAGAAGGCTATGAAGGAAAAAAGCTTCAACATCTGAAATCCTTACAAGGTTTGTATGACAATTCTGTTTCCCAGTGACTGTCCCAGTGACTGTCCTTAATGTCAGGCTAAAGGATTTTACTTCTTCTGGCATCCCTTGGCCTAGTAAATCTGAACTTAGTCTGCCTGACACAGCCACAGGAGCAAAGGTAGAGAGTACCTCGGCACAGCCAGCCGAGCCCTGCCCAGCCCAGAGTACATTCAGCAACTGCTCCCTGACGATGCAGTTGGTAGGAGCCTGTCAGCCTCTCTGAGTGTTCAGAAAAGGTTGGATGCTCTCCAGATGAAGGTTACATGTCCTGATCTGTTACAAACCCATCCATCTCCCTCCTGTTTAATTTAAAAAGAGTGGTGCAAGGTCCTGTCTGTCAGATGTGCCCAAGCCTTGCTGCCAGGCAGGACTTCAAGGGCCAGAGTCAGGAGCCTGGTCAGCAAATAAGCACTCAGTGTGAGCATATGCAAAAGTAACCAGAATAGTCTACTGTCAGTTGAGGGGACATCTTGTGAAGCTGAGCATTCCCAGAAATAAGTCACCTCTGAGGGGAGGGTTTTCTTTGTATTGTATTTTTTGTTTAGGTGTGACAGTCCTTGCTTAAGGCATCAAGGTTTTTTTTAGAAAATTTCTGCTTTGAATTCCATGGTAATCTGTTAGCCTGGTGGGAGAAGTAGGTAAACAGGAATTCAGTGACATTCCTATCTCAGCTTAATGATGCACAAAGTATTGTCTTTGCAGCAGATCACAGCAGCAGAGTGTGTAAGAAGTACTTGATATCCCTAAGGAGCAGTAAGTTTGGAAAAACTACCTAGAATCAGGATTCATTTGTGATGAAGGTTGTCCCAACTCAGTGCTTTTAATTTTGAGCAGAAATTTTTTCAAAAACATTATTTCAGCAGAAAGAAATGAAAGGATAAGACTGAAGAATAAAGAGAATGAACTGGCATTGAAAGAAAAACACACCAAAGGCCTCCTAAATGTGTCGTCCACAGTCCACCAAAGGTTAGACCAGGCAGCAGCACTGCTGTCTATTTAAGCTTTGTGAGTGATTGCAGATCTACATAAATGTCTGGCTGAATAAATGTCTTAAGTTTGCATTTTATACTTGTCTTTGATGGAAAAGAAATACCTATTGCAAATTGATGTCTGCCCTTTGATCTCAGAAAATTACTTATTTAATAAACTTTTTGATGGTCATTAGTAACAGATTGAAGAACTATACTTAGGCACTTTGAAAAGAGAGAATGAAATATAATGCCAAAACAGGCAAAATTTTAAAAGAAATTTAACATAAATGTAGGATGGGAACAGTGCTGAATGTAATTCATTACATTCCATCCTTTGTACTTTGACATCAAAAGTGTTTGTTAGTTTGCTGTGGAGAAAACATATACCATAATGAAGAGAAAATGTTTGAAGCCCAAAAAATACTCAGAATGGAAAGAAGGCTTCAGTGAATGCCTTGAAAAATCAAAATTACTTGCACTAAATTTAGAGTGGAATCCCTCAAATGTTAGCACAATAAAAATCATATTTTTTAATTACTGATTTAATGAAACTTGAAAGTCCACATGAAAAGCACTGCAATTAAAAAGTAGTAAGTTGTCATAAAAAACTTCTATGTCTTGTCATCTACATGATACATTTTTGTTAGCATTTTATGTCTTTACTCTTGGTTTATTATCCAGAAAAATACAAAAGCTGCAATTTTGACATTGGAAAGAGGTTAAATCCTTCTTTAGACATTCTGTTTCTTCTAAATTGAAAGGTATCATTGCCCACTTTTTTATTCTTGAGTTAGTAAAGAAATTGATTTATGCAATAAAGGGTTTTGTAAAAGATATCTTAGTTATTCATGATCAAATTTATCATTTATTTTGGCATACAAATTCACTTCTAGCTGTTGTCTCTCTTTTTTTTTTTTTTTTTCTCCTGTAATCTATTCTAGTATCTTAAAAGAAAATACAATGAAATTTGCCTTCACAAAAGCAGAAGTCTGGTATTGAAGAATGTAACTATGCAGCATCTAAGCTGATCTCATAATCATCAGTAATCAAACCCATTTTCCTATTTCCATTATGATTTCTTTTATGGTCTAGTGCTTTGTAAATTAATGACAAAGTTGACATTAATTTGTCTAAATCCTATGAACTTGACATCATTTGATTGCTTTATTTCTTTTTGCCCTCCAGTGCAAGGTTAGGAGTGTGAGTTCAAAAAGTAAGTGTTGAAAGGTAACCTCTGTAAGCAGTGACCATTACAATAGCAACTTCATTAAATGTAAATGTCAGAAACAATTTGTGTTACCTCCTTCCCTGAGGAATTTGATGGGTGATTGGCAGCATTGCTTTAAGCTAGATCAGGCAAGAAAACAGAAAAAATATAGATGCAGCAAAGCTGCAGCCATTCAGGTTGTACTGTATTAGTAATAACCCTTAACCAGAAAAGTAAAGCAAGTGAAGAATATCATTGTTAATGTTTCAGTTGCCAAATTTTGAATTACCATGGATGGATCAGTCTGGTACTGAAGTATGAAATACCAGAAAGTATGAAATATGAAATGCTTGATTCTTAATCCCTTATCCTCACACTTGATCTTTGAACAGATTTACCCTTTGGCAAACAAACAGTAAAACTGACCCTAGAAACATGAAATGGTTTTGAAAGCAGGTTTCAACTTTAGAGCTGAATTCCAGCTCCCAAAGTCCAGGCATGGACACTGCAAACTCCTGTAGTTCCTACTTCCAAAAGTACCTTATATGCTATGGACAGACAAGGCACATTATTAAAATAAGTACATTTAAAAATCTACCACAAAATTTTCTGTCCCAGCAGAACCTGGCTGGGCCAATACTGTTAATGAGCCTTTCTTTCTACAAAATCTTCTAAATTTGACAGGATTGTATTCCTCCCTTGCACTGAACAGCATCTATACATTTACATTTCTCTTGACCAGGGGAGTGCTACAGCAAAACAAGATTTTGGCTCAGTTTGAACTGAGGCAACAAATCCGCCTGGAGTCTCTGAAACAGAAGCTACTGGGATTGCACTGCCTAGGAACCGAGTTGGAGAATCAGCTAAGGGTAAATCAGGGTAAAATGGTTCCTGGGTCTGATGCATTCAATGGAAAAACATGGGACAGATTGTAAGGGTCTCTTTGCTACCCTATTGAAATCAGTGCTGAGATTCATCACTGTCTTGTAGGAACACTTACCTGATTGTTTCCAGTATTGTTTCCTGTGTTTCTGCAGTGATGTGTCTGTTTTGTTGTGCCATTTGTAATAACATAACCCAGAATTGAGCTGTGTTGTGTTGAGTGATTGCTGCTTTGTCCTTGCATGCAGGAAGCAGAGCAGGACTTTGTGAGTGAGTTGGCTGTGCTGACCCGAGTTCCACTGACTGTGAAGAAGAAGCCTTCCAAAAGGAGCAAGCCAGCAGGTTGGTACTATCCTGAACTGTAAAAAAAACCACAAAAAACCACCCCAAAAAAACCACATATAATTACACAAATCAGTGCAGATTTTGCTGTATAACACATTGGAGTTTCAGGAGAGATTTTTCATTCAGTGCCATTTCCCTAACTGGGATGTAGAAAATTAATGAAAGCTTTCAAGTTCACCCAGTTCTCCAGCAGCACAGCCACAAACCAGTGTCACCTTTCCTCCTCCAGAGCAGCCTTTAACTGATAGATTATATTGTGTCCACTGAGGTAAGGCTTTGCCCTGCTGAAACCAAACCATTTCTCATGTCTTTGACATGTCCTTTAGAAACTACTCTGTTCACCTCAATTGCTAAATCCATGGGAGAACAGCAGAGTTAAATCGCCCAGCTTTCATTCTGGAATGAAAGAATTGCCTCCCACACATGTACTCAAATATACAATCCTTCTGAATCAGGAAGCTTGATCTATTTTTATGAATTTACTGTAGTTTTAACAAATTATACTAATTCATTCTTCAAGAGATACTTAGGGACAAATTTGTAGAATAGCAGTCATATTTCCTAGTCCACATTTTAGATGCAGTGTACAAGTGTCACCCTTTCAGCTGTGCAATCTTCCTGTCATTATCAGAATGAAACATGGCATTACTTTTGAGAGATTCTGAAAGGCAAGATGGGTGCTTGAAAGGGAAAAGCAGCTCACTCACTCACCTGCACAATTTTGAAGTGTTTCTCCTCAGCTGTTGTCTCTCAGGCGTGCAGAATTGTTTGCCTTGGTAGGCTTCTTGACTGCATGGACACATGTGGAAGCTTAGTTCAGGGCCCTAAAAAGCAGTGAAATTTTAACAACATGTTGCTATGATTCAAATCAGTCAAAAATATGAACTGGCTCTTCTTCTGTTTGGTGGTAATAAAAAGCCATTTTCAGTTACTTGCTAAGGAAGTACATGATAGGGCTTTCAACTGTTGCAGCACTTACTTCAACTTACTTCCGTGTTCAGCAATGTGGCAGTTCAGAGTCTGCTGTGTGAGAACTAACCAGTGGTGAAAAAGCAGTATACTGGGCTAATGTAAAGTGGAGTGATTTCTTTGGAATAATAGGTATGTATGAAGTGATAGAGGGTAATTTTTTGCTTTAGGTTAATCAAAACCAAACAAGCTCTACTATATGTGATTCTTCTTTTCTTTTAATCCACTGCATTTGGCAATTCAGGTGAAAAAGCAAATTACAAAAGACAGACCTTCCTTTCACCCAAACCAGCAGAAAAAGATGATTCTCATTAATGTATTCAAGAGCCCCGTGGAATAACTTCTGGCTTGTGCAGGTACGTTGGAGGCTAAAAATATGGTCTAAAAATCTATTTATAAAAGTCCTTTTTTAACATAAAAACTGCAAAATCTATTTCTTAAGGAGGCATGTCAATCAAACTCAAAACATAATGCCTGCAGTAGCTGAGCTTCCTTAATATTTACTTCTCACATGTACTTAACCTTTTTTACCCCATAATCTTTCTTAAAGTTAGGAAATTCATCTGTATTTGCTTGTCTGTACTGTTGTGTATTTTATAAATAGCTTTGATTAAAGGTAGAGAGAAATGAGAAATAGTTTTCAAATTTCCTTTATTTAGTTTTATTTAAACCTGAGTCACAGACAGCATAAATCAGCAGAGACAAGTGAATTCAATAGAACTTGGCTGAAATGTAGCAACCAAAATATAGTCTGTTGTATTTAAGCTTTCAACTTCCACCTTTATTTCAGGAATAAAGGCAAGTGCCAGTCTTTGGTTGATGAGGGTAGCAGCTCTAACAATGATTTTCTTGATAGATGTTTCAGTCGGCTTGTGCTGGGGCGCTAACTAGAGAAGAAGAAATGGCTACAAACCTGAAAGATGCCAGCTGATTACTACAGGCAGATCAAACCAGCCAGCTGGTCGCTGCAGCTTGATATATTGAGCAGAGAAAATCCTGCTGACAGGCAAAGCAAACAGTTGGTTCTCAGGAGCCACAGGCCTTTGGGGAAAAGTATTTATCCCCTGAGTGACCTCAGCCTGGGACTGACTTCAGGAGAAGGCTCCTTTCCCTGATGGCATCAACCCTTTTCACGCACTCCTTTCCCACAGCCAACAAGGGATACGTGTGTGGGGAACAGGGACCAAACAAAGGAACGTTTATGTTTTTTGCAACTTTCTTTTGGCAGCCTCAACAGAGGCAGCTGAAACCAGTGAGTGTAGGAGTTATATAGCAAGCACATTTCATTTACTAAAATTAATTTAGCTTAAGAGGGAAGTATAGCATTTTAAAAACTGTCTGCAATTTTGTTTTCTTTTTCTTATTTATTCTTTCAGAGAGATATCACAGAGTTCACATGAAGGGGAGACTGAACGAAGGAAAAACTCAAAGATGTTAAAAAAGAAAGGCAGCAGGTAGTAAAAGCTTTTGACTGAGCTGTCTGAACACAGTGTACGAGGCATTCTTCTGGGGAATCTCAGCAGCTATAGGTACTTACTGAGCTGCTTTGCTGAGGAACAATGAAGAAAATCAATAATAACCCATAAATCTTTTTTAGCCACAGACCAAGAATCCATCCCAACTTCCTTTAGGTGTTAATAAAACATTCCTTCTTGGTTTTGTTAAGGGGGAACAAGGAAGTCTTGCTTGCATACAAGCTCTTTGAGATTGCTTGGATAATATGCTGAGGAGACAGTTTTAGATTTGGAATAAACCTGAGAAAAGTGCACTTGTAGAAGAATGGATGCATGCTGGGCCCAGGTCAGTGTACCTCAGTAAAGTTTCATCACAATGGTGATGTACTGTTTACATTTGAGCCTGAGAGGTGGCATATTGAGTCATTTTCTGAATGCTACTTTGGCCTAAGAAAAAGAGATTAAAAATGTAGATAATATGTAAACAGGCTTCAGATGGTACTGGTACATCAAAAGATGTCGTTTAGTCTGTCTCTTCTTAAATTTTGTGCTTCCATCCTATGCATGCATTTTAAAATTTGTACACAGATTTTTATATATGTATTTCTCTGCCTTTGTCTTAGAATTCAAATTGTTACTATTAGGGAAAATAAGAAAAACTTTCACTTTTTGTACTTCAGCTTCTAGTCTTCTTCCATAAGTGCACCCTTTTGTTTCCAATATACTTTGTTATGCTCATTACGTTTCCTATGGGAAATTCTTGTTATGCAAAGCAGTTAATTCTTACTGGCTGTACAGAGCACCTGTATTGTGTAATAAATTGCCCCACTTAAGCAATCCTACAGCTTTCATGAAGTGGGAGTATTCTGTCTTTTTAAAAATAAACATATATTTTGTTGAATGAAAAGGTTGTTCTTTGGTGGAGGATGGAAAGTACTACATCTTGCCTCAGACAAAAGTGCAGCCTTACATACGAGTTCACCAGGCCTGTTACACATGCGTGTTAAATGGTTCATTTTCATCTCAGCTGTAAAAAAAATCTAAATTGTACCCTTTCAAGCGTTTGATTCTGGTGTTTCAGCATTTGGCTCTGTGGTATCTCTGCCTTCCTGATCTGGATGTTTTAGTCGGGGCTTATTCTTGGTGCGTTTTTTTGTCATTGTTGTTGTTGGATTGTTTGTTTGGTTTTGCGGATTTTTGTTTGGTTGGGTTGAGGCGGGTTGGGTTTTTGCTTATTTTGGTTTTGGTGTGGGTGTGTTGTTTGTTTGTTTGGTTGGTTGGGGGGGGGGGGGAGGGCGGGGTGGTTGTCTCAGAAGCAATGCATTCCCGTTGGGTTGGTTGTACACGTTTCACTCTGCAGTGCTCTCTGTACCCATGGAGTGTTTACCATTAGAGCTGATGGTTCTCCGAACCGCTCAGGGCAGCAGCAGCTCCTGCCACACTCAGGGTGCAGCAGAATCCCCCGAGCGGGTTCCTGGTTACTCGAGTGGGCTCTCCCCTGTGCTGTGCTTTGGCCAGACCGCCTTGAAATTGCTCTTTCTCTGCATCGGGAAAGAAGGTTGGGGTTGTCCCAAAAGCAGGGCAGCAGTGCCCTCTCCCGGGCAGCTCGCAGTGTTCCCATCCCCTCGCTGGCGGAGGAGGCGGGCAGGAGCTCCGCCAAGGAGCGTCCCTGTGCCCCGTGCGATCCCCCGAGCGCCCCCGGCCTTCCATCTGCCCGACTTTCCTGCGATGGCGTTTCTGCAGACCTGGCTTTTCTCCCACCGTCACATTAACAATCTCCTGTCAAAACACCCGCTACTCTTGTCCCCGGTAGTGACTTCGGTCCCCTTGAGTTTCCCCGTGGATACACCGAGTTCCTGTTTAATGTCATGTGCAGATGGGCATAGTGTGCCACTTGCCGTCACTGTCTGTCAGTGAGACAGATATTGAACAAGGCAGGAATTAACTGGACCTAGAAAAAAGTGCAGAAATTGCTAAAAAAAACCTCAGAGCAGTTGCTTTGCTGTTAATACTGTTGAACTTTTATGTTATGATAGAGAATCACAGACTCGAACTAGGGGAAAATGGCATACCTACGCACCAGTCACAGCTCAGAACACTCAGTTTATAGTGTAAATCTATAAATCACCCTCTTTATTCTGGAAAGGATAATATGGAGGTTTGATCATGCTTTACAGGTACATATCAAAAACACTGCAGAAGTTTAAGGGAAAATGTCATGTCTTTTTCTTCCGACTTTTAAACACTGGGGGTAACATTATTCCATCTCCCATACACCCCTCTCCCAACAGCCCTCAATGCCATCACTGAAATTTCTCTGGAAAGTTTGTTGAAAAGTTCATCATGACCATGATAAACGACTGTCCTAAAGTCAGTTTGTTTAGATGAGGAAGATTAATTTTTTTTTACCAAGAATAGATGAACAAGGACTGGTAGCTTAGTAGTAAGCGCAGAGGGAAGGAAATATGGAACAGAGCACAGTGCGTTCAGAATATCCCTGATTTTTTGGGAGGAGGTGAATTCAGATGCAAGCACTGAATTCATGGACACTTCCTTATCCAAAATATAAAAAAAACGCAGAATCTAGTGTTCTGTTGAGCCTGGGATTTTTTTATTTTTTTTTTTAACCTCCTTGACAATTACACAGGATTAAGACACAACTTGAATTAAATCCCTGTTATTCCAGACTGATGTCCTAAATATGCAGTTGTCTCTACCATGCCGATTTGTGATATTTCTAATATTTAATTTTTAAAATAAATTTATTTAAAATTAGTTAATATATTGATTGATTTAATTTTAGGGTTTTTAAAATGTAACATCTACAGTGTTATTACTACCATTGTATATTTAGATACACAGATAGATGAATATCTGTGTAGATATTTTTTACCACAAAGAGTTTTCCTTGGACAAATGTTTATGAAATCATGACAAGCTAGTGAATTCTTCTTGCCACTCCCTTGGGTCTGTAAGGCTGTTGCCATGTGAGGTCTTTGAGAACCATGCCAGGTCTAAATGACAAGAAATAGCTGGTGCCAAGAGGACTAGATCAACCCTTCACCATTGTGCATTAAGCTGTGCATTTCCTTGCTCCAGGAAGCCTTTAGTTGCAGGATTTCACATGGGTTTAAATGCCCCTTAGCAAGTGTATGGCAAACAAATTCACTGGGAGCTACAAAGATGCTGCTGCTTCTCAAGAAATTACAAGGCACTGGAAATTAAGCAAATGCTTACAGGAGGATTAGCTTTATATTCTTGCTCTTCTGACATCCGTCAAGCTTGTGTTGTTGGCTGCTGGAACCCAGAGCAGATGGTCATCTGACCTGGTCTAGTCTGAGATTTTAGTTCTTGAGGACAAAGACCAGTATACTGCCAGGAGAAACACTTAAGGCTGGGACAGCTGTCAGTTTTGGTACAGTCTTAGCACCATAATTAGCAGGATTTGCTATAAACACTAGAATTTAAACATTTAACTGTGTCGCTCTGGTAGCAGACAAACTGTAACACGAAACAAACTGGTCCAAAATACACTCAGAAAACAATTCATGGATCTAGCCTTCCCTTTCACATCACTTAACAAAGATAGTTCCCAGGCAGGTCATAGGGACTAATTTTAAGGAGACTACTGCAAATAGCAATAGGGAAGAGCAGTTTTACATCATTAGAGCTACATCAGGTATTTAAAGGTCATAGGCTGCAGCAGATTTTTAGAGGTTTGGCTATTCAGAAAGCCTGAAAGCTCTGCACTGCTTCCAGCTGTAGTTGAGGTAACAGCAGCTCCTCACCAAGTTTACATCTCCCAGCTTGGTGTTCCTGCAAGGCAGCAAACTCAAGTGCAGTTTCCTATTCTGCAGGATGTACTCAGAATCACCAGCTAATCCACATTTTCTTTACTGCTAGTGGGTTTTTTTTTAAGGACAGGTTAGTGATGTAGGGGCAGGGACATTGATATGAAATAGACTTCAGGTGGTAAGAGAAGCACCTCTTAACTTGCTTTGTTCGGCTGTCCCTGAGCAATGGCACATGCCATCTCTGATGGAATCACAGAAACCATCCAGGTGAGGCATCCTTCACCTCACCTGGTAAGGCACAGCTCAGGATCCACGGGCTGCCTGCAGGCTGCCCCTCTGCAGTGCCATGGCAGGAGCAGCCAGGCTGCAGGGGCTTAGGCTACTTCTTCTTGGAATCATCACGGCAGTCACATTGACCTGACAGGCACAGTCTTGTTCACACGGGAGCACTGAACCATGAAATTTCTCTCAAAACACCCACATGTATTTATTCACAGACACTTCACTGAGAAAAAATAAATGCATGTTAACAGTGAATCTTTGACCATCTTGTAGGCAAAGGGGTTTTGGTTTAGGATGCTGTTATGTGTGTAGGAAAAGTGGAATCTCAACATGAGTTACACAGTAATTATTTCTGCTACCTCTAGTGTGACAAGCCTCATACATTGAGGGGAAGTTTTATTTGGAGGTGAGCAACCATTGCTACTTGCAAAAAAACATGCAAGAGATGCAATAAGGAAATAGCAACCTTCTGAAATTTTCATGCTGTCAGATTTGCCACATAGCTTCACAAACCAGCTGTATTTCTACTGTCAGTGTTACATGACTGCAACTGTTGCTGGCTGTCAGCACTCATAGCAAATGGGTCGGAATAGGACAAGGCAGATGGAGACTCGGCATTTCAGGACTGCCTTACCTGCTAGGCTGTAGGTTATTCCAGGGTACACTGTCCTCAGGCTTCTCTGCTACTGTAATTTTACTTCCTATAAAAAACTGAACCACCAAGTGAGCAATTTATTTTAATTCATATCATATAAAATATCTGAACCACAAAATAAGCAAGGAGGCCTGAGGATGAGGGCACTCTGCAGGCAGTAAGAAACATGAATTTGAATTCTTAGCAGAAGGGATTGCTCCGGAAAGCCTTATTTTCCTCTTTTTTTGGGAGCAACAAATTCAGTTCACCGCAGACTGAATTGCAATATTTCTCCAGTTCAGCTCAAAGCCAAAGGAAAAGATGGTTCTTCAGACCAGGCTCTGCTGCCAGGTTTCAGATCAAGCTGACCAAAATGGACTTTTGCAGGGTAGCAGTTCTTTTCCCAGGCAAGCTGGAGGTGACAAAATGTTAGTTTCAGAATGACAGGCTCCAGGTAGGCTACTTCCCACAACTGTTACGCCTCATATGCACCTGGCATGCACCACATGAGCTGTGCCATCACAAGTTACTGCTGCATGAGTGAGATGGATGGGTGTTCAGCGGTCAAGCAGTGCCACTGATAAAACCACTCCAGTGGCATCCCACTGCTGCAACTTTTCCTGCTGCAGCTTTGTAGTGTGAATAAAGGCAAAGTAGCACAAGGGGAGGTGTTTGTTGACCTGCTAATCTCACAGCACCCCACTTCCACTGTAGCCCACACTTCCCACAGCATCTGCAACACCATCAGACAAGCAAAAAGTGACAGGAGATAAGGTTTCTTTACACAGTTTGTGAGAGTCAAAAAGACAAGGAGAAATACTTCTTCACTCTCAGAGAATTCAAGTCCACTTCCCTCACCTTACCTGCAGCATGTTGTTCTGGACACAGCTCAGTCAGCAGAGAAAACCCCAGTGAAGTCAAATATAGCTTAGGTCAAACTGCAGCACTGGGTAGTGGTTCTGTACTGCAGATGAAGATGATGGCAATGAATTATGCCTTTAGGCAAATAAGATGTAAATCTGAAGGTCTTTGGGAGAAAGTTTGTATCTCATTACGGCAAAACTGAGGCAGTTGCAATGTCACAGAACCACAGACTTGCTAAGGTTGGAAAAGAACTCTAAGATTAAATCCAACCATTAGTAAGTACATTTTAGTCAACAGTAAGTACAATTTTTAGTAAGTACATTTACTGTGAGCACTGTTTAGTAAGACATACTATATAATGCTATAGTATGCATATGCAGACCTATACATTTATCAACACTTATGATCTAAGGAGGTTCCTTCCACTGCATGATGTCAACCGGAAAGACAATTTCTCTTGAGTTCTTCCATTCCAAATTTTCAGTCATTGAGTCACAGCACTGGAAAGCAGAGGAAGACACTTACCCATCAATTAATTTCCTTTATTTCACAAGCTTTGAATTCAGAAATTGAACCACAACTAGTAGATCTTGATACGGTAGAGTAAGTAAAAATGCATGTGATTACAAAGGAAAAAGTTTGTACAAAAACTTTAAAAATCCGACAGCAACTTGGATTATCTGTAAGTACCAAAAATCTCATGCAGAAGGAGAGCACTACTGCCCAGGTGGAGAGATCCCTGCAGGGGTGGCAATGGCATTGGTATGTAAAAATTATGGCTCTGTCTAAAATGGAAACAAGAAGGACACAGACTTGGAATGTACCGAGTGGGAACAGACAGGTGCTACGGAGACCATTTGTCATTACGTGTCCCGATGAGTTTCTGTGTCTTAAGAGAAGTGCTTCTTGGGTTTATAATAAATTAAAGATTAAACAGAGGCTGTCTATATTACTCTACTGCTTACTTTCCAGATGGCCATTTTCTTCCTTCATTAGTGTTTTTGGTGCTGTTTCTCAAATACAGACATTAATCTTGGCATTGTGTCTAGTCAATTGTTGGCAATGTGTTCTAAAAGGACTCACTCACAGAATGCAACTTGCATAAATAACTCAGTAACATGCATTAACTACTCTAATACAGCGAAAAGGTGCAAAGGAACCATCATTCAGTTACGAGACAAAGCTAAAACCTGTAGTCACTAAAGGGGCAATGGAAGCACCATGCTTTAAGGTGACTATGGCATGAAAGCACAATTGTGAGGCAAGTAGTTCCAAGCAAACACACCACACTATTATCACCTCTTTCTATACCAAAAAAAAAAAAAAAAAAAAAAAAAAAAAGGAAAAAAAAGAAAAAAAAAAAAAAGACATTTCGTTTTTTTATTTCTGTTAGTACCAAATAAAACTGTGGGCTCGATAACACAGATATTGAAGGGAATGGACATTATTCCCATGATCCTTCATCCTTGTGTTTCTGTCCATCATTTTTCAGCCAAGACTGGTAATGTTAGAGCGCCCACCAGGAGGTGCCACGATGCGGTGGCCGGTACGGCGTGGGTTGTTGTCATCAATCTGAGCTCCTGCAACAACAGAAAATGAGGAGACAAAGCTATGAAAGGGATTGAACCATCAGGACTGAGGTTTTACCTGCCTACACTTCCCCCACACCACCATCAGCTGGTTTCTCTTGAGCCTGACGGGAGTGCTGAACAGACCTTCAAGGCACATTTCTGCCTTCAATGAGAAGTGTGGGATTAAATGTTTAGCATCAGAATAATGCTCACGCTACATTTTTCACTTACTTGAAGAGCCAATGACAGCCTACAGACTGGTTCTCTTTGTGACATCAGACCTGACAGGAAGTATCACTAACTACAAAAAATACCCCGAAACACATACATGCAGAGTCAACTTTACAAACCTGCCTCACTGACTCAGAGTATATGTTCCTACTGAGTCCATGGGGCAACAGTTCAGTGAATCTGATGTTAGCAATCATAAATCCATGAGGAAATGTGTGCTGAGCTGATGCAAACTTCAAACTTCATTTTAAATGCTGAAAGGTTATGTTTAAGGGGACAGCAAGCTTTCTGACAGGCTAAATATTGCCTGATCACACCCAGTTTTGTAAATGCAATGTAAAATGCGTGGGGTAATTTAAAATATTACTATAGTCTCTGTTTCCGCTTAATTTTGTGTTTGCATCATTCAGATCAAATTTGCACCACTAAATGCCTTGGTAGTACCCAAGATCCAGCAGTGCACTGTGAAGTCACAGCTTCAGATGCTTATGAAAAATCCCAGTTACTGGTTATTACTACTATGTGAACTTTCTAAGCAATTTTTGTTTGGTATACCTTCTATATATATATGAGATAGATAGATCGATCGATCGATTGATCGATCTGTATATGCTCATCATGGCCCCAAGTGTATGGGCAAAAATACACCTCACCTTATTAGAAGGGTTTTTAAAATATTTGATCTCCTAGGGCTTTTTTACACAAGTTTCATTTAGTTTCTAAAGAGAGGGTCTGTAAAGTAGGAAAATCCCACCATCAGCTCCCACAAGGGAGAAAATCCAATGACTTTCATAACATCATATGAATGCATTATTCACCACTGGGGCTGTAGACTTTTGAAGAATAAAGATTTGACACACTTGTAATTGTCTTCAGATAACAAGAATTATTTCCAGCAACCCCAAAGGATGATTTTTCAGTCTGTTTCCTATGCAACATGGAAAGTGTTTTGGGAACCAAGAGCAGAGGATAAGAAATACTCCAATCTGCTTATGAACAACTTCTGCACATGGCTTATGACCATGGACAAGGACAGTTGAGGTTTCCATATCTAGCAGTTGCTGATGATACAGCCTGAGATGTCTGACATCACAGGTTGCACCACACCCGAGTCCCATCAGCTCTGCACACCACCAAGGGGCTTCAGTCACATCAACCAGAGAACTCAGCTAATTGCAATGGGCCAGGTAAATAATATTAAAAGATTGACACAAAGAAAATTTCAGATTGCAAACATTTTGAATATTTGGAAATATGTAAAATATCTCAAGGCAATGAACACATAAAAATATGTCTATACTTAAATATAGGTAAGTATATGCATGTATATGAAAATATATAATCCTTTTATAGTTGGCTAAAGAAATAATTATAATTGAAATTTATCACCAGTAATCCATACTCATGGCTTTAAAAGGTTTTTCATTAGTCAGACTGACTTACCTGATAAGCTGAAATTGGATTGATGGAGGTTTCTGATTGGTGGGGGCTGGTTTTTGGCAGGGGAAGATTTAGTTGAAGGTGCAGGAGTTGCATATTTTGGCGTAGCTGGGATTTCATACACAGGTCCATCATACATTCCTCTGGAGACTCCTTGCAGTCCTCCCACCTAAAACAAGAGGAGAGTAAAAATCCAGACACTGAATGCTCAAATGATGCTGCCTAATGATCACTGTAGGAAGAGAGTAGTGAGCACAGAGCTATATTCTGCACTGGCTGAATTAACAATACATCTGTACTTTATATATAAAGTAAACTGCAATTTGCTTTATATATAAAGGAAATTATACAGCTTGCTCTCTCAATTTTTATATACATAAAAATGATGAGAGAGTTTCTCATCAGGCTTCCTTCATAATCAAAGGGGAGAAGTAGGATTCAAAAGAACAGGTGTGACCTGGTTATTTTACAAAAGATCTGTTACAATCATCTCTCTTCATTCAGCTGCCGAGTCACACTTGCATTGCAGCACAACTGATACTCACAGTACCAGCTGCAGCAATTTCTCTCCTACCTGTATTGCCTCTGCTCCTCCGCTTCAAAGATCTCATTCTCTTTATTAGAACTCATTGAAAAGCAGTGGCAATTTTTAAATTAAAATTCAAAAGGTTCTACTTCCTGTCATCAATTGGAAAAGTGATTATGGACTGTGGCAGGGGATCTATCTTATAATATTTGTCAATAATGCATCTGTCATTTGAGCTCTGATTTCAGTTTGAAGTCTCTAGATTTTTTCCCTGTATAGTTCTTACAGGAAATATTAGAAAAGACAAGCAAAACAACTTCACTGGCCTTAAAACCATAGGAATATAGGAAATAATATTTTAATAGTAACAGTTCCAGTTTTCAGAGAGCCTGGAGCCACTGAATTGCAGAATGCAAAGCTCATCAAAAAGATCAGAAATCTGTGTCTTACACAATTATGGTTTCAGAGAAATTTCCCCAACAGGTTAAAAGTGAAATTAAAATACTGTACTATACTCACAGGGGTTTGATCCAGCTCTCAAAGTAATCAGTGCATTTTACTTTCTTTTGATGACAGGGACATCAGGCTCAGAAGAGCCACTGTCTTGCACAGGGAACCAAAACTAATGCCCAGAAGAGAGCAGCTGCCAACCACAGCAATGAATCCATTTTCCAGGGACCCACAGAGGCCCGAATTTATACTGCTCTCCCTGCTCCAGGGTTAAGTTTATACTGCCAACCTGTGCCAGTTCAGTTTTGCAGTCCCTTGCTTGACAAGTTTTTCTATATTCCTCTGCTGTGCACATACAGCAGCTTATAAAACCATCAATGGGTTTTTCTAAATATTTCCAGCAGATCAAATTTGGGAAAAGAATTATGTATTACAGTGGGAAAAGAAATGTGGGCCTGACTCTGCTCTCCCTCTCGGCAGGCAGCAGAGGGAGCTGCAGGAGCAAAAATATCAGTCCCTTTGTGTGTCTGCAGACCCTGCCCAAGTATCAAAGGTCTCCCAAAATCTAGGCCCACTTGCAAGACACAGGTTATTTAGCCCAGGTAATTTTGTTCAAACTCCTGCTACAAGACACTAATCTTTGATGCTTGTTTCACTGTTTTGATGACTTTGTTGCTAATTTATGTCGCACTCCCAGGCACTGAAGTCTTAAGCAGTGAGTGTGAAGAGAAGGCCTGTATCATCTACACGGATAATGTAAAAAAATGCCACACTGGTTGGTATTTTGCAAAATTTTTGCAGGTGAATTTGCTTTTTACAATGCCTTTTCTTCTAAGAAGTGCAGGCCTTTCTTCTGCAGCTTGATAGAATTTGTATAATAAATGATGAAAGATAAAAACCTATTAACCTGCTTGAAAGCTTAATTTCAGCTGCCAGTATCACAGCCTATGGTATATGCTAAGCTGAAGAAAATATGAGGTTTAGTTAATTTTTCTCATTACCTGTGCTCACACAGTGACTTTCCTGCTCAGTGACAAGAAGCAATTTCCAAACAACTCCAAACTAGTGTCCAGCCAATTGGTTTTCAACAGATAGGCACTGATACAATTCAAAACCAGAGGTGATCCAGTTTTAATGTTGGTCATTTCCCAAGTTTTTATTAAACAAATGAGAAAAGTTTTCTGAGCCATTAATGCTGTTAATACACAGCCCAGCAAATGCACTACCAACAGTTCAGAAATGTCCAATATAATGAGAATCTCTGGCTGACATGCTTTTCTTCTCTGCAGTGTAGCAGTTCAGTATGCAATTTAAAATTCTGTTTTTATTCTGCCTAACCCTATCTCAAAAGAAGCTTTCTCTTCTCCTGAATTTTAACTGAAAGTAAATTTTATCATTATTTCACCTCTCTTCAAAAGCCCTGACATTAGGTATTGCTGGACATAAGGCAATTATGCCAACTGGCAATTATATGTTCTACCTGCTGAAGCTCATGGTGTTAATACTAAGTTAGATGAGTTCACAACTGCAACCAGTTTTGTGGTCATTTTTAAGCAAGTCATATACAGTCCATCTGATATGGACTCAGCACAACAATACTAAAAACAGTTGCTACTGTGCTTCCAAGAGGGTTTGGCTACAAAGAAGATTAAATAGGGTCTGACGTTACCTTATTCCTGATTTTGATGCGCTGATAAAGATATTCAGGGAAAGGTTTGCGAGGGATGAAGCGGCCCATTCCTTTATTTACGTGCAGATTTCCATCTTCAAACACAATCTTCCCTTGGCTTATGACCACGAGTGGGGCACCATGGCACTCCATTCCTTCAAAGATGTTGTACTCAATGGCCTGAGGATCAACCAACATATTCACTGCAAGACTTCTTTCCATTAGTAACTTACAACAGGTACATTTGTAGTCATAATTTTAGACAACTGACATTAGAAGTATATAAAATTGTTTTGTATGAAGGAAAAGCAATGCATTTTGATATGGAATTATTTTAAGGATCCTTTTGATCAGACTTTCCTGGATGAGCCATTTCCTTTCTGTTTTTCATTTTCCATCAAGGATTTTACTTGTTTTTGAAAATTGGCTGTATCTAACCAGAGCATTTAGAAGAATGATAGCCCTATTAGGAAGGAAAATTGTGACTCAGCTGCTGCATACCCAGAGGACATGGTCCCACTATGCATCTGCTGTAACTGTGTAAGCAGATTTCAAAAAGCACATTTTACTTTCTTGAAAATACAGAGAGATCCAAAGACAGAGAAATAGAAACTGAATCACCCAAATTTACTTTTTAGAGTTTTATAAATGTTTTTGTCTTTTTAATATAAAAATGCAATACTGGATTTTCAATAAAACTTTTTGAAGAATTGCCCAATACAAAGGACCAAAGCATTAAACAGTAAGATAACTTCGGGATAGACAACATATAAGATAAAATCTATCAGAGTCAAAATGAAAGCAACTGTCAGTCACTGGTACTCTGCACTGAGGGCAAAGAAATATGTGATAATTCTATGGAATTAAACAGAAAAATTCAACCATGAAGCTGATTAAAGCTTCAAAATATTATCAAAACATTTGTATTATCAAAGCATTTAATCATCTGTCATAGTTTTAAATACTGTTAATTTAATCCTGCAATTTATAATTTCAGGTGTTTTGTAGGTAAGAAAAAAAAAGCTGGTTTTAAATTTATCCTCACAGCCTTATTAACCTCAGCCGCAGAGCTGCTGATTCACACCTATTAATAGATCTCCCACAAGCATGCAAAAATTAAATAGTGCAAAAGTATATCATAGAGAAAAGAAATCCTTCCTGATCACAATGCTTCCAACACAGGACTGCAATACTCTCGTGCCCTGAAACATTAACCCATTTCAGAACAGGAGTAGGCAGTCACCCCATTCATCTGTATCCTGGACTATTGGTGTTCACATGATTTAGATCAACAGCCGAAAAACAGTGACATTTCTTTTTTCTTGCTGGTTTTCATTTCCTCCTTACCGATTTATGGCTTTTGGCTGTTATAGTCTTCACCTTATCAGGGTCCCAAATGACAACATCAGCATCGGATCCCACAGCAATCCGGCCTTTTCTTGGGTACAGATTAAAGATTTTGGCAGCATTGGTGCTGGTGACAGCTACAAACTGGCTCTCGTCCATCTTGCCTGTGGCCTAAAAAACAATGGGATTTGAGCAAAACACACTTATGAAAATGAGGATTTATTATTCAGAGTACTGAAAGGTCAGAGAGATATTGGAAGGCATCCCTTTATAGATATGGTGATGTTGCATGAAACAGATTGAATCACACAGGACAGCCAGTGAAACCTTGGTGCACATGATACCACCCAAAGTGCTCAGCTATCTGGGATCCCTTTCTCTACACACTGAAGCCTAGGTGGTTTGTTGCTAGTCCCAGTAATTTCTATTTAAATATTTAAGCAATTTTAAATCAGACAAATTTATATGAGTGTTACGAGATGTAACAAAAGATCAAGATTCCAACACTTTTGGGAACACTTGCAAATTAAGTCCATTCTATTATCATTATTGTCAGATCTATACATCTAAGTACAACCAATTATAAAGTCCTTGCCTGGAGAAATGTCATCACCAACAGAACTTGGCATACAGGCAGTGATAATAATTGAAACTGTACAGAACAGCATTTTGACTTCTCAGTAGAGTATTTTGGGGTCTTCCCTGGCAATGAGCAAGAACAATGTTCTAAGGAAGAACAACAGTGCCAAGCCTTTTAATATAAAATAAACACTTATTTCCTGCCTGGTAAAATACAAGGTTTCTAAAGAATAAGCTACTCAGTGGTGCAGGACTGAATGTTACCACCTGTAAATCCCACGTGGCAGCCCTTCCTGAAGTTCCTTCCCACTGAGAGAGTAACAAAAGAAAAAATAGCAGCAGCTGGCTGTGTTTTGCTTGCTTCCCTGCTTTGCTCCTACATGGCAGGTATCTGAAGCTGCTTCTGTTATTGGAATCTCAATAGCTATCCCTGGATAAAGTGGTTATGAAATACAGTCAGGGAGAAGTGCTCATCAGAGCACTGTAAATACTGCCACTTCCCAGTCTGCAATGTGCATTCCAGCACAATGCAGTGATTGTGTGTGAGTGTGCAGGGTCTGCACGTGGAGACAGACAATAGAGGGAGAGTACCATTATACACTAGAATCCATGGAACCATCAAAAAATTCCTGACTTATACTGGCACTCCACTGCAAAGTATGCCAGTATGAATTACGTGCTATGCTCTCCTTCAAAGCATTTCCTCATTTAGCCTCAGGCTCAGCTACCATCCATTGGTAATTTTTCAAAAACGATGAGACACTTCTCAAATTCAAACAATCCATTCATCACGTTTATATGAGGTCCACTTCAAAACCATTAAATTGCTCCAGATACCACATCTCTTGGAAGCATCTGCTCTGACACAAATGGAAAATGGAGCAGTGGAGTCTGGGAAGCCTCAGGTCTAATAAAGCACAACACTATTTCAGTGTCAGAAATGAAACACAGCCCTGAGTTTAAAAAACTGGAAGAGGTTTTTGAAACAAGCAATTCACCTCACAGTAGCATTCTCTCAGGGAATTCTCAGAAATATATCAGAAAGTCACTTAAGCAATGGCCAAGAGTCTCAATATTCAGCCAACACTCAATTTTCTTTTAGTCTATAAAAGTAATTACTTACTACAGCCTTGTCCCAGACAACAGTCATCCTTTCCTCAATTCCATTGACCCCTTCAGGAATCATAGTGAAGTTGTCCTTTCCAATGGCTTTCTGGGCAGTGCTATAGGGGCAATGTCCACTTCCCGTCACCTGCAGGTCCCCACTGTGGAGTTAACACACAGAAGGTTTAGACCAGGCATCACCAAGGTGACCTTGGTCTCAGACAGGCTGTGAACGGACCTTTCAAGCCTTTCAAGACATCAGAGGTACAGGCTGTAAATCATGCCAGCAGCCTTTCCAGGCTGGCTACAGATCACTGAGAGCAACAATGGCACTGGGCATCTCCACTTTCCCCCAGGAGCACCCTGAACTCCTGGATTACAGCCCCCTCTGGTTCCAGGCTGCTTACGGACAGAGATCAGGGAAAAGCCCACTAACCAGGACAAAGGATTACTCCAGGATTAAGGAAATGATAGGAAGCTAGTATGAAATGTCTGCCACTCTCAAGATAAATTAATTCACAAACACATAAAAAAATAATGGCAAATTTCACAGTGCAAAGTCATGAGCCTCAAATGTATTCCCCTGCATTTCTCTCCTGCACATATATTTTTCTTGCAAAACTTACATGAATACTCATCCCACCTTCCAAAAGAGAACCAAGAAAATAATAAGGTTTTTATCAGGTAGTTTTCTAATTAAACAACGAAAGGCATAATATAACACATGTTCTGGATTTATCTAACTTAAGGGTATTACACAGAAAAAGGCATGGAGAAAAATGCAAAAAGAGCTACCATTTATAATGCTTTTATTTAAGAGGTTGGGCTTTTCAGCCTAGAGAAAAATTTTTTGGCAGAGAGCAGAACTGGATCACAGCTGCTTCCTGGAGGAAGAACATAATCAATATGCAGAATCTTGGAAAAATAGAAAGACAAAAAAGAAGGTTCTCCAATATCCACAAGAAATGCTGTATTTTTAGCTCTTGATTAAGCTTACAGGAGGCAAGCACATTAGCATTCACTATGATTTCTCTTCCATCACTCCATAAGTCCCCAAGAGCCTGTCATCCTTTCCTTTAACTGATAATGTAAATTCCAGCTCTGAAATAACTGAATGATTCTGGTCCACAAATGTAGATCCAAAAAGCTAAAAAATATCCAAGTAGAAAAGAAAAAAGTGTCACACATGAGTAATTCTAATGTCATTTTCTAGGCTGCCAGCCCTTATGATTGCTGACAAAGAGTCCTTGGCCTCTTTTTTGGTTCTCCACCATGCTCACAAGCCATCCATCCAGTTTTAGCTAAACACATGAATTCAGTACAGAAAAGGCCACTATGCTTTAGCTGCTCCTGATTATTAATGACTGCCTAGTGTTACTCCATAGGATTAAGCCAATTTCATTAGTTAAACATTCATTTATTTTAACACAACAATAAAGTCAGAAAGTTGCAATGCCATTTCTTCCTTTTTGATGCTCTTCTAAACAGCAAAGCTTCCTGTGGTGTCTGTTCTTTCCGCACACTGATATAACCATGAAAACCTGACTGCCACAGCCAGGCCCTGTATCACTGCCTGCTTCCCTGAGGTTATGCCGTGCTTCTAACACCACACTACAAATTCCTACACCTCACAGACAAGAAGGGCTTGCTTTCTTAACTCCATATTCACTCTCCTCTGACATTTAATGATATTATTGATATGAACTGTACTCCCCAGTCGAATGAATAGAAGACTTCCAAAAATGAAGCGTGTCCCTTGAGAGCTGCCCATCCCTGGTTAACCCACAGGCACTCCTACCGTCTGGACACACTCTGCTATCAGATGGGGATAAGCATCACATCAGCTAAAAAACTGAGGGACAGGAAGGGATCATCATGAAATAAATGCCAGATCAATACATTGTCATCTTATTCTTCCCCTTAAACAAGGCTTTCATGGCAAGTTACATCTTCTGTGTAGCACCAAGATCTCACATCTCTGGTTCACAAGAGGTGGCACATCACAGCTGCAGTAATACAGCAGCACACCATGCAAGATCAAAGCTAACTCAAGTGCATGGTCCACAGATGACACAAGGACCTAATCTCATGAGGCAAATTCAATCTGCAAATCCCATGAGACATGACGGGGTTTTACACATTCAGCTTTTCAGTGGAAAATGAACTGCTTTTCTGTGGAAAAAAAGCACAAGCAATATGCTGCATGCTTGCATAGGAAGGATGTTGTAGGGATTTTTTAATGAATGTAAAATACTGGTATCCAAATCAACATTGCTATATAAACGTGAAATACTGTCTTTACCACCATTCTTGCATAAAATTCCCTATGAATACAGAGCAGAATGATAAAGTATACAGTTCTTTTTAGTTTCACAGCATAGATTTGAAGTATTAAAACTGAAAGCAGGCTAAGCTGCTGTCATTTAAGATCTAGGATTTTCAGCCACTCGGAAAAAAAAAAAGCCATTTTTGCATGCTTGGAGAATAATGAAAACTTCTCTAAGTCCTCTGTTTGTCTTTCTGATGTTAGTTAAAAAAATTCATTATTTGGATTTCAATTCTAAAAATGTTCTTGCTATTTTAGCTAATCTGCTTTGACCCACATACTATTATTCTGGGACTCTCTTCTGGAAAGCATATATAGCCACTCTAACAGAGTAAGGAGTCAAACGTTGTCATACACATTTATATGTGCTAAGAGCCTTACTCTCACACAGTGAACTTCACCATTTACAGTGCTGATAGTGATGAATCAGACCAAGAAAGTAATTTTTTTTCTGAGTCATTATTTATAACAAAAATCTCAGTTACAGAAAAAACATTTTTGCCATCAGACTGTCAGAAGAGAAGTGCTGCATATTCTTACCAGAGCCATATGTAACTTAGAGCTCAGCTGCAGCATCTTTAGAGCAGGTGGGAGGGCTCTGGTGGGCTGCACAACCTCACCCATCGTGTGCAAGGGGAGATGTGGCACTGACTGATGGCACCCTCCTGTCACATGTGTGTGCCTACCCACCTTCCAGGCAGCTGCTCCAAAGATGGTCACTTTCAAGGTTCAAATTTCACTGCTCTGTCTAGGGCACTGGAAACCCCAGAAAGGGGAGGCAGGAGGTGAGGTGGGTGCCACCACATGGAGGTAAATTAGGATATGAGTGATAAGTCAGGTTCCTCACTCCAGCCCTAGCAATCTGTCCTGCTGGGGCTTCAGCTGTGAATTTCTATATCATTTCAGAGCAGATGGTCTTTTGCTTAAGCTAAAGAAGACCCACAGTTGGCTACAGGCAGCAAATACTTTCAGAGATGGATTTACAGTCCGGGTTTCTGGCATTGCTGATACTTTCTTTTCTACATGTGAAAGACACTTCTTGCTCTGCTGTCCATATTGCTTTCACCTGCCTAGTGATTAAACTCTCCCTGCCAAGCTGAAGGCAGTCAGCTCACATCCCTATCCTGTCAAGAGATGGCCTTCAATCTCCAGCTGTCTCCACCCAAGTCCCTCACAGTCTCCCCTGTAATACACTCTGGCCTCTTTCTCCTGACATACCTGCTCTACATGTACCACTTATCTTTGCCTTCTTCCAGCTGGAGGACCCCAGAGGCCATGAAGACACAATGCAAGCTAAAATAAGAAGCCTGCAAGAACTGGACACAAGGAAACTTGTATGTTTTTGGTCCCTCCCAGATGAAAGCAAACTATCCAGTCAGAATTTTTCAATACGCAGGAGATAAACCCACCGAACTCTGCTGCAAACACAAGTTAGTTTAGGACAAGCCAATTTTCAGAACTCACAGCTGAGAGCCCTGCACCAGCTTTGACAAAAAATGCCCCAAGAAATTTTTCTTGGTTCTAGTATCTCTGCGTTCAGGGACAGCCCTGATTTCAGGAGCTGTACTTGTCAAGTATGACTAGGGCTTAAAATTGAGTCTGTTCTCAAAGATGGGGATTTATCCAGGTTTTTGCTTATGCTAGACAGTGAGGGTGCCATCTCATCATGTATCAACAATTTAGCTAAAGAAAACTGAAAACTAGGGAGAAGGCCAGTTTGAAGTCCTGACAATCTAGTTGTAAAACTAGGAATCGCTTGAAAACAGAAAGAAAAATAATTAATTCCTGAATAGCCAGCAACTGCCTCTCTATCAGCAACTGGAGTGCCCATGACTGCTCACTTGACTGACAGCCTAAGCATAAGGATGTAACTATCCCAGGTTTTCTCTGTCCCTTCTCTGCTGTTTTCATGTATGAGACTGGTCTAAAGGAAACCAGGCTGATCCCTAGAGGCTTCATGCCATATGGCTTTTGCACTTGTCTCATTGTCATCCTGTAAAAAAAAAGAGGAAGTCTTACCATGCTAAGAGCGAATTTAAGTGGTCTGGAGTGGTAGGGTCAGGGCTCAGAGGTGGTGAGGTCACAAAAGCTGCAGCCTTGGCCCAGTTTTTGCTCCAGTAATGTGTCCCATCTGTCCCCAAGCTGGCAGTGATCGGTTCTCCAAAAACAAGGGGACCTTGGAGAAAGCAAGGATATACAGGAACTATTACAACCCACTCTCTCTTCAGCACATGACACTGCTTGCTGCATGCAACCATGTATAATTCAGGCATTGCTACATGGCTAGTGCAGCTCCCAGGAAATTAAACAACCCTGGCTTTGTCTGTATGATAAAAAATTAATCAGGAGTCTCGCTGAGCTCTACATGCTTTTGATCAGCCTATTTACAAATCTTTCTTTCTAATTCAGAAGGAGACAGTTCAGACCTGCTTTTAATTTGTACTGTTTTAATCACAGCCATGTTCTCTGTGTTACTGCAGCTCAGAGCACACTGGATGGTGGATCACTTCAGCAGGCAGATGCCTTTTTACCACTCCCAGGTTGGGCACAGCACCAGCAAATAGCAGCATACGGTCCCCAGCACCACACTCCAAGTCCCCAAGAATACAAACATCAAGACAATAATTTGCTCTTTGGCTTTTCCATATTGCTCACGAGCTTTGTAGTCCCAACCAGCAGAACAGTCCTGACTTGCAAACGCAGCTTTGGAAGCACCTTTAGGCTCACAAGGCCCTTTTGGGTGCTTTGCAACCTGGATCCCACCACAGCCCCAGCAAGCAGGGCCAGCCTGCAGTGCACATCAGAGGGGTCCAGCTTCCAGCAGCAAAGCCAGGAGCAAGCTCCACACATCTCTAACAGCAGGGCCACTGCCCAAACCACATCTCAGAGAGTGACAGCCTGAAATACTGATATGGAGGATGTGCCATTAGGAATAAAGTATCTCCCTACCATGAACAGAGATACAGCAGTCTAAGGTAAATGTAACAGGGAAAACAGGATAGAGAAGACTTACAATTCAAGAGGACAGTTTGTGGGGAGAGATGCTCAACTTAAAAACATAAAGGGATTTCCCCTCATCCTTTCCAGCCATAAATATTTAGTCTGTGATCGTGCTACCATTCTTTAGTAACCTCTCCCTAAAGCCTGTCATTTGGGTGAACATGTACAAGTTTTTTGACAGTTTCTATTCAACAAAAAAAATGAGTTTGGGGGAGCAAAGAAAGTCACTTACCTCTCTTCCTGGCCAGTGCAATGATATCAGCTGCACTCTTACTCATTACCTTGGTGATGTACACTGGGCAGTTTATTCGACTGGCAATCGTGATGGCACGGAACACTGCTTCTGCTTCAAGCTGAGCAAAAGAAGGAGGGAAAAGTTAACTGCAAATGCGGTTTTAAGAAAAAATCAGTGGGAGGACTGCACCATATTTCTAAGTGTTCAGCAACAACTCTTCAGGGGTTGATTCTGATTTTTCCATAGAGAGAGACACAGTGCTTGGAAACAGGGAACTAACCCAACCTCAAACACTCGGCACTAGCAGTAACCACAGCCAGGCTGTACTCACTAGCAAGGTATAGCTGCCCCAGCACAAACACAGTTCCCTGGCTCCCTGCACCCCAGGAAAGGCCATATCCAAGCAGCTGATGCAGCTCCTCCATACCTTCCTCCCACCTTCCTGGTTCAGACTCCTACCAGGCAGCTAACAGGACAACAAAGCAAGAAAATTTTGCCCCTGCTCGGAGACAACCTCTGAGCAGCTTACCCTAATCTTTACATAATGGTGACAGTGAATGTAAAGAATTCTCAAACAGCAACTTCAACACTATGAAGTGAATTTAGCCCATAATCCACAGAAGCCTTTGAAGCAGTGCCCAGTAAGTCCCCTCTGTCAGCAAGCATAAAAGCAATCTCCTCCCAGAGAGCCATCTGGGACGTAGGCACACAAAGCAAGCATCTTCAGATGGAGAAGCAGTATTTCCCAGCAACTCTGGAGACTCCTTTCCCCAGACATCAGTTTTATACCAGATCCTTCCCAGATGGACTCACAGTATTGGCATTTTAATATGAAAAACCCTGTTGTAACTGAAATAGTGACTCGGTGCACAGAAATTGCACAGAAAGAAATTTCTGTGCAAGAGTTTTGCTAGAAAAGTTGAGCAACTTAGACTTTCCAAAACCACATGGATTAATCCTTTACAGTTTTGTAAAATATATTTCCTTAAATCAGACTGCTTCAGTTTGTGCTAGGACCTGTATCAAAACATTTGCTCTGGAAACCCTAAATGCACCTTTAGAGAGCAGGAAAGGAGGCATGGCCTCTGCACTGCAGCACTAGAGCTTAGTGAAATTGCTTTCTGGAAACTGCAAATGCAAATTTTCCTTAGGCCCCTGTTGTTGTTAAGGGGAAACAACTCAATCCTTTTAGAATAATTTTAGTAGAACAGTGAAATGAAAAAATACATAAGCAATTCAATAGAAGAATGTGGCCAATTAATCTGGTTCCTTTTGCCTTGGGGAGAAGTTAAATAAAGATCTGCAAACCACAACAACCTCTTCAAGTTCAGCCTCAAATCCCCAGGATCTCGTCTCTTTAGTCTTCTAGGAAAGCAGTCACTTCCCACTACTGCCCTCCACATCCCATTAACGGGTCTGAGCTGTGTATTTTAGGGGACATTCTCATGTCTCCACATTTTCCTTGGCATTAAAAAAACCCTTTCCAGATGCCTGAGACAATCCGCACCGGAGCCCAGATTTTATTATAAGGGAGTTGCACAAAACAAGCTGCCTCACAGCATCTTTCCATTCTCACGTGTTTGCATCTCTACAGCCTGCAAATCTGACACCAATATATCTGCCAGCATGAAAGCAGATCTATATGTGGGTGTATGCATATGCACAGTATAGATGTGCACACGTATCTTATAGGTTTTCAACCCAAGCATTTTAACAAATGCAGTTACTCTGAGGACTAATCCTCAAGCTGCACTGCTGATTTTTACCCTAATAAGCCCATTTTTTTGTCATCACAAATCAAAACACAAAGGTCACATTTAAAAAATACATGGACACCCATGCCCGGGGGCAGCAGGAGCTGAGACTCCTGAGTGCACACGGACATGTTTATCCCTGGACTAAGGGAATGCACCTGCTGCAGCATCCAAAGGGCTTCTAAGGCAAACAAACAAGTTGAAATGACCTGGACTTTTCAGACTTGGAGTAATACTGGAAAAGGCAGTGGGAGAAGCAGACCTCTGCCTTCCCTGATGCACCCATCCATCATCTGCACATACAGAAGCAAAGGTCCTACAGTACATGTTTGACAAAATACTTCCACAAATGACAAAAAGAGCAGAGTCTCTCACCTCTTCTGGCCTGCTCAGGGCATGTCCCTCTGGTCCAGTGATTCCCATCTCCAGAATACGCTTTTGTTCCTGCAGAGTAAGAGACAAATGCTGACCCAGCTCCAGGATGAGACCTGTGCACCCAGCATCCTCAGGGAGAGGAACAGCCACATGGTCTGACTGCCCCTTTCAGTGTAAATGCAGCTGCAAAGCCCACTGAACACTGAAAGCACTGGCTCTAAACTGGTCCCACACCACACCAGCACAACAGCAGTGGTCTCTGTTGTGTGATTGAGCATATTTGTGCCCCAAGCCATTGAGCTGCACCATCAGAAACCTCCTCTGCCCTCCAGAAAGTCCTACTTGACACCATGACACCAGCCCAGGGAATGGGCTTCAACCAATAGACGAAATGGTAATTATGGGTACTTCCAGCCTGCCATTCCCTATTTACTTGCTCAAGTTCCTCTCTGGTTGCAATTTACAAAGCACTTTCTTAAACTTTTAGCATTTCAGTTTTCTGTAACACTTTCTTCCTACACAGTGAATCCCCAAAATTATACTTTTATAAAACAAAACAGTGCCCTCCAGTTGCAAGCGCACCATGCCCTCATCAAAGAGCCCATCTCAGGACCAATGGGGGTTTGTCAGAAAAAAAAAAATCTGTGCTATCCAGCTTCACAGCAGTGAGATTTTTTTTTTTTTAATAGACAAAAGCTTCACTTAATTTAAGGCAAAGCAGTGTTATTGGAATAAATTTCCTTTTTTGCAGAAACTGGTGGTCAGCTCCTTTTCATGTGAGGTTGGTCCAGGCCTGACAGCAGCGCAGAAGTGGGACCAGAGCTGCTGCTGTACTTCGGGCCCTGGTCTGCCCTGCCCACAGGGCTCTAATGAGCCCAGATCAACGATGTAATGGCTCTGTGACACAGACAAATGTCCCCTAGAGACCAGGATGAAGTTACTGAACATATTTGAATGTGTGAACTAATAAATATCTGATCCCAGGTCCCTGAGGGTGAAAAGCTCACACATTGCCAACACACTCCAGTAAAACTGAACAAGTTAACATTCATATATACTTTAGCCTTTGCTGCAGTCAATCAAGGCTGAAGAGGCATTAACAGAAGTGCATTAATTTTACTGTGTAAGAACATTTTGGTTACAAAAACATGAGGTTTCATAGTTGTTCTTAAAAACAGCTGTTCTGGATCATTAATGCACCAGCTCTGAACAGTGCAAGTTAAAGACTTCAGATAACTGAAATACAGCAATAAAATGAAGTTACAACCATGTAAAAAATATCAAGTTGGTACAGAATAAATACACAAAGTAAGACACATTTGCATCTTGAAGGAAGTAATAATAAAAGATCATATGATAAATTATCTGCTGTAAGTTGATTTAATAGTGCTAATTAACTAGAATATTTGTTTGATAAGATCAAACTTGTATTTTCACACAGGACAGTCCTAAAAAACCTATGTGCAGGGAGGTTTCTTTTCATTATCCAAATAATTCTTCTAAATAAAAGCATAGAGAAAGACTGATTTTATGAAACATGGCAATGATGAACAAATATGTTGATGTATAACATAACTTATATTTGATTACTACTTCCTCTTTTCCTAATAATTTTTCTGTCCTGTCTGCTCATATTCAATGCCTGTATATTAAGGCTGATCAGAGAAAAATGCAACTGACATAGATTTCTATCCAAAAAATGCAATTCCATGATCGCGCCTCTATTTTAATGGGCAATGTACCAAAACACCACAGGTGCCATTTGATTTGTTTTATTTTGCCTCTCCTACAGTAATATTGACTTAATCATGCTTCTTATTATTAGTCATTTTAATTCCACTGGATAATTTATGTTGTATTAAAACTATAAATTATGTATTTAGTAGTTTTTATTCATGCTAAACTTCGTGAGAAGTCAGGTTTTTTCCTCTCTTGAATTCAAACGAGGGTTGTCACCTAGTTTCAGTGGGGGCAGGACACAACTGCACTGTATGTGCCTGCTGACTCCTTACTAGTAACTTTTGACACCATGGTTATTCTGGTGAAACTCGAAGTTAAAAGTGAAAGACAGATCTCAAAGGAGGTAAACTCCAACCAGGCAGATGGAGATATGTTTTTCCCACAGAGGGGAAAACAAAATACACCCAAGGCAAGAGTGTACACACTGCCCAACAACTCAAACATTCCCTTGAGGTTCTCCCTCACACGTGAGTCAAGGTGGGTTGCCTTGTCCAGATCTCAAAGACAGCTTTAGCTGCTGTAATTTCCTTGTCAGCTCTGCAGCCCAGTCCTTAGCAGATAAGCCAGCAGATAAGCAGCTCAGCAGATAAATCAGATGGCTCACTCAGAGCCTCACTGACCTAAGAGAGGCTCGATGCACGTACGAGGGATCAGGGGAGTGAGACATCTCTGCAACAGCCATCAAACGCTCATCTGTCACAAATAGAGCATCAGAACAACACCCACCCAAACCTGCCCCTTCTGTTTTAGAGGGGGACCCTGGCCTCTGAAAAACCAATGGGAGGTTTACTATCAACTGCTGTCCTTGGGTTTCCTCTTCCCATGTTGTGGCAGTGATCAGAGCCATGGCACAGCCCAGTGAGAGGACTGCAGCTCCCAGAGCACCTGACCTGCAGGCACTGCACTGGAAATCCAGGGGGCTTTAATGGAACATTCTGAACTTGAGCCCAGCTTCTCCGTTCTGAGACGCATCTTCTAAGAGCATGGATTATACTTAAACACACATTTTTGAAATGTCTACAAGGTCACAGTAGTTCTTATTCTCAAACTTCAGAGATTTATAAGAATATTCTCAAAAATAAATAGGTCTGTGAGCTTTAATACCTGCTTCAAACTCACTGTGTTGCTTATGCTGATAGCTACAGCAAAAGACTTTAGTATAAAGCTTTCAGATCCTCTTTTTGTACCCAAAATCTGTGAACAAGGCTGTACATTGTTCTGCTTCACTTGTATCTCCTGGATTCAGAAAAAGTCTTCTTGCTTCCTTCTGCCCCCCTTATCTAGTCCTCATCTGCTGCCAAGGCAAGAAGCTATCTGGATCATTGCCCTGTCTCAAGGATGCTCTGCCAATTAATGCAAAAGGACCCCCACTCTCTTATCCCAGGCTTTATACCAGCAATGTGCAGGGCATTAGGTTCAATTAAGGTTCTTTCCCTTCTTCCTACCCATTCTCTGACTGGCCTATTTAACTTCTCCTCTCTTGTATCTACCATGTCACAAAGTGAAGCACAAATGATGGTTCACTCACCTGAGCTATCAAGTCTCCATTTTCAGCATGGACCAGGATAACAGCCCCAAGACTCTTTAGAAAGGTAAAGGCTTCATAAAGCTGCAGATAGTACAAAGAAGGAAACACTGCTGAAGAAGGAAAACACATTACCTAACATTCAGACCTGTCTCTTCACCTCAGTTTTGTACCTTCTATGCTGGTAATTATATTGGTGAATAGCAAATAATCTCTTTTCTACACACAACCTGAGCTTCACTGACTGGTGTTGACTTACCCACCCCTGTACACACCAGCTGCACCAAGACAGGGTCAACAGCCCTGAGCAGGGCTGGATTTCCCTGGGACAGAGTCTGCCCCAGCCCCTGCACTGCAGGGCCACCTCCCTGTGCCCTCCCACACAGCGCTGAGTTTAGTGACCCTCTTTTCTGTAGTGTTAGCAAAATGTAAAATAGAATTATTGCCATATACTACAGACACTTTTAGTATGACTAGAACATCTTTTTTCTGAAGTGCAGGCATTTTGCTCCATCTTTTTAGAGTCGTCATTGTTGAGCTTTCAGCAACATCTTTAATTCTGATATTAAAAGTTGCAGTATTTTCTCTAGAGCATCCTTGGTTTTTTAATTGCTTTCTAAGATTCAACATCCATCCATAAAGAGCAGCAGTTGATCCTTTTGCTTTTACTAGTAATTTTTGAGCACACATCTACTGAAATACAGTTTCCATTCCAAAAAAGTATTCAGTTTATGTGTCCCTTTTTTAAAACCACATTTCAGTACCATGGGAGCCCAGTTTTCAAACACAGATTAAATATGGAAGACAAAGGTTCTCCAGCATCTACTTTTACACTAGGGCACTTCAGGCAGCATTGAATGAGCTGCAATATATGTAGCTTGCAACAGGGACATTTAAGCAAGGTAACAGCCATTAGTCCAGCCACACATTAAACATTTTGATATATTCCTCTTTGAAATTCCAACAGGGAGTTGAATTTAACAGGCACTGCCCTCTCAGAGAATATTTATAAATTATTATGTCCAAAATTCCAATTAAAACCACATGTGTTGGAGGCGTAACAACGGTTATTTAAGAGACTAAGAGCTGTAGCTCTGGGAGTAAGAAAGAAACATTTTATCAACAGAATAAACAAACATTATTATTACTAACAGATGCCATTGTCCCTGTATGAATGGGAAAGCTGAAGAGTCTGGAATCTGTAATGAGCTCTGGACAAACAAGCTCATTGTTATCTCCAGCCCTAATGAGAAAAGGCCACCTCCCCCAAAGAGCAACTCCATTTAGCTGCTTACAGCAACCACAAAACTCTTGAAACCTCAGAACTGCCACTGCCTTGAGTGCTTCATCATTTTCTCTCTCTCTGACCTTAAGTTCTTGAAAGGTTACTGCAAAATAAAATGAGTGAAATCCTGAGCTGAGCTGAGTGGCTGCAATGTTGGGAGACACCAGAAGATCCCGACAGAAGGTAAATGTCACGCACATGGAGGTGTTCTACACAGCTCAGCACTGACCCTCCAGAGAGTAAACCACCACAGCACATTTCTCCCAGTGCCAATCAGGCAAGTGAGAATGTTTCTCTGGGATTCAACCTCAGCAGCTCAAGTGTTGGGAAATGAGAAAAGAGAGGACAGATCACGGCAATGAAAAGCATTCATAGCAATACCTGGCTGTCGGACATTTGGTAGAGATCTTTGTACGCCATGTAGACTTGAAAAGAGTTCACACCTGTTCCAAGACAAAATTCAAAGGTGTTGCCATGTAAGTGTATTCTTAAATTGTATTTGAACAAAAACTTCAGGAAAAGTAAGTAATAGAGTATGTCTGGACTAGGCTTTTCACTAGTGACTGCCAAAAATCAAGCATGGCTTCACAGCTACATTACAGCTGCTAGGACTAGAAGCCTGGATGCCCTCTTCTCTGGAGGCATTTTTTCCTGTGGGTAGCCTGTGTTCATCCCTGGACTAACCCAGCCACCACTGCAAAGAGGACTGCTTGTTGCCAAATCAGACAAGCAATGGTGGCTAAAGCAAGCATGTAAAGTTTGTGAAGTTTGAAAAATCTTGTGTAAGCTTCTGTGAATCAGTGTTTTTCCTTTTAGGTTTCCTTAGCTAATCGGGAAAACATTTCAGCTTGATCTAAACTGTGCATTTTGGTAGATAAAACTTCTGGTTTGGTTCCCCCAAAGTGCTGAGAAGGTGTAGGAAATGTGTATCTGAATGTGCATACAGACTTGCTTTTTCTTGACCTTATACTCCAAAGTGCTAAGCTTAGCTGATGGTAGACACTGGGAAGGAGTAGAAAAAAAGCCTGAAACCAGTTTTATAGGCAGCTCACCACACCTCTCCTTCTGCCTTCCAAAGATGGAAGGATTTATGCTGGCAGTCATAAAAAAACAAGAAAGATGACAGTTTCAAATTTCAGAAATCCATAAGAAATGCTAGTGTTGAGTGTCAGTTGTCAAGAACCCTCTGTATTCAAATCCCCCAAAATTTTGCTATTTATTTCAAAGATTCGTTATTTACACAGCTTTGTATTCTTACAGAATGACTTCAAATGCCTTACTTACAAATGCCTTCTCTTCATAATCTCTGTACATATGAATTCATATTAGTGTATATATATTTGTCTTACTCTTTAGTCTACTGGCAAGACCCCCAGTTTGGTCCAAGTACCAATATCATAGTTTTCTAGCTTAAAAAAAAAAAAAAGTAAATTCTAAGCTACCTAAGCTGTGTATGCTGCATTTCAAAATGGCTGTGATGAAAACTGTGCTTCCTGGGGCAAGAAGAAAAAGCAAGAGATCTGTTTATGTTATTCATGTTGTTTACACAAAATGAATAAACTCTCTGATGAAGATATAACTCCTTCATGAGTCTAGAATGAGCAAATACATCCTCAGGCAGAGGGTATGACTGCTCACACACACACACACACAGAATTACTTTATTTACAATTACAGACCTAAAATACCCCAGGATACATGCAGGATAAAACATTGCAATGATCCCTGGTATTATGTATTCCTGCTAAGTTCAGGCAGCTCAGAGACAAACACAAAGCAGGAGCTGGCCCCTCCTTGCTGACTTCCACGCCAAGCAAATCCAGCCTGAAAGGTGGAACCCTGTCAGCCTATAAGCCCATCCTTTCTTCCTATTTTCCTATTTATCATGTTCTCAGAAAATACATACAGCCTTTACTAACTGTAATCCCTCCATCTATTCCTCATTACAATTTCAAAGTACTCAGTACATTCCTATTTTAAAACCTAAGCTTGGCTGTGCCTTCCCTGGGGCCAGTGCTTGCAGCCTCACGCCCTGATGTCCCTCTGACTGCTCTCAGCAGCCCCCAGCACACCCATCCTGCCTGCCTCAGAGGAAAGCTCAGTTCTGTCCCCACAAACCCACCCACGTGTCAGACGTCAGCTGCACCCAGGGGCCACCTTTCTGTGGAGGTGCCCGTGCACACACAAAGCCAGGAGGATGTGCTGGGCCTGGGGCCAGCCATGGTGACTGGCCTCAGTGATGGCACAGGACTGACCCCTGGGACACATCTCTGTGTGAGCCAAGGGCTGGGTCACCTACTGCCCTCCCTTACCCACTAGGCTCTACCCAAAGGTAATTCATTCCATCACAGTCCTGCAGGAGGAAAGGCAGCTCTCTCTGAGTACTGTGGGTGGAAGACATAGACTGACCCAAGTAATACATATTTTCATCCTCTTTCATTGCCTTGGTATCTTCTGAGGCCCTTTCCTGACCTTGATAAAATGACTGAGTTTTGCTCTCTGTTTAATGTTCTCACTGTAATTAATGGGAGCAGAAGGGATCCCAGTAGGGATCCTGCCATAGGATCTTGAGCCTGCTCCTTATCACAGTGCAGAGCAGAGTTCTCCCATGCAAACACACATTCACATCCTCAGCTGCCACCAGATACACACACAGAAAGGTATTTCAGGGGCTCCTTTACAGCTAAGAAGAGAGATGGTGTAAACAATCCTGCCTTGCAAAGAGAGGACCTATACCAAGATAAATAACACAAATTTACGTGTGCAGGTATCCAAGATTAGACTCCTTGTCCTGGCCTGGTTCCTTGACCTACTCATTGGAATTATGCAGCTTTTCAAAAGCCCTGGTCCATGGCCTATTGACCTTAATGCTTAACATCTGTTCACACTACATTCTTGTTAATGTCCTACTTGCTCTCACACCAGGGGTACTCAACAGAATCCTCTCCAAATTTTAAGCAGAACTACAGGTTTTTTTAAACAGTGACAAAGCCAAAGGAACCAGTGAGGTCCCTGTCAGCAATTTCAGGCTCTTGCTTCTTTGCATATACTGAAGAAGCTCAATCCCAAAATAGCTGCTGAAATGCAACAAGCCTGAGTGTTTATAATCAATATTTGGCTCTACAAAATCTTCAGGCCCTTCTAAAGCCTGTGTCTCCTTTAATTAACTTTGTATTGATTTAAAACTGATTAATTGTTCAATTATACCTCCTGACAAGGCACCACAACAGTCACTCTGGGAGCTCCCCTGTTACTCATGCTGATTGCATTAGGCACATGTAGCACTGAAACACAATGAGCTGAGCCCTGTCACTCAGCTAACTCACCCACCATCAGCTGAGAACCAATTCAATCCAGATTCTCAGCTGAGGAAAACCAGGGTCACTCCACTGACATCAAGCCTATTTGCACCAGCTGGCTTAAATGTTTCCAATTATCAGGAAATATTACCCGTTAATTTGAAAGCCCTAGGCACGCTGAATTATTTCCTATTGTGCTTGTGCATTCATACTTGCCGTGTCTCCTAACACGTGAGAGTAACACTGCCTGCCTGAGACACACGTGAGAACAAAGGTGACCTCCTAATGCTCTCACCACTGAAGAGGCCACCAAGGCTCCATCATAAATCTCAGTCCAGGAACCAGTGAACAGATTTCTGCTTCCCCTGATGACTCAAAGGCAGGTTTATATAGAAAACTCACATTTCAATACTTGGGAAAACTATTAACATAACTGTCTGGACCAGGCTTTTAATGTAAACCCTTGGGCAAATTTGGGAGTGCTGAGCCATCTGTGGTCTGGGAGCTCTGGAAAATAACATCCAACCTTTGAAAGAAGGTACAGTATACTTGTCTGAGAGTACAGTCAGCTAATGCACAGCAGCAGATTCATGTTGATGCTAATTATGTGCAGTTTTGCTGATGGAAGTGTTTTGTTGCCTGAAATCTGGTTATACAGCACATGTACTGTTAGCAACCTGTGACACGGAATAAACTCCCTCAGGTGACTGCACCTCCATGGCATCTCAGCAAACAACTGTTCACTCAAAAATAGCATTGTGCTTTTGTTTTCTACTTTGACAGTACCTTTCGCTATAACAAGAACCTTTCACATCTAACAACACTAGCCCTACAGATTACAAAGGATGCTGCATATACATATCACTTAGGCTTCCCAACAGAAGAGTCATTCTGATTTGCCCATGGAAACCACCTGCTATTTCAGAAAATATTCCTTAATTAATATCCATACATTTTCAAGGAAAGTAGAAGATGAAAAATATGTGCAAATATATGATTCTAAAAAGAAAATACATGCTGTCAGGCACAATTTCAATGAACAAGATCTAAGCTAGGATCTTCTGAAGGCTAGATCCCATTGCCCACACAGAGGTATCTGGTGCCATCAAGATGCCCTCCAAATATGAGACTGATACATTGAGCCTGCACGTGTGGAAATGCATTTAGGAGAGGTTTCATCTGTGCTATTCTGAATTGCTTCAGTCCAGGTAGGATAATCTATAGCATCTCATATGATCGTAGACCTGTTGATTGAGCAGAGTCAAACCCACAGAAGTGTCTTAGATTTCTAAATAATTGACTTTTTTTACAAGTGTTGAAACAAGGCAACTTCTAGTAACTTCAGGGAAAGCCACCAGAGAGAAACACTTGAGAAAATCAGGGCATTTTTTCAATATTAGGCACCTAACTTTAGCATCTCCTTTTCTAATAACTGGAATCTGTTTTAAAAATACAGGCATGTTTTATTTATAAAATCAAGTCTCAGCAAGTTTATTCCAAGTCACTGCTGAGAAATGAGATCTAGACTGTAGTTACATTTTCACAGCCCCATGGTCTCTTCATATCTGGATTTAATTTGAGGCAGCTGAATCAAAGATTTCAGTCTAGTTAAAACCTGAACCACTACTTTGAAATGTTTCTTTTTTTCCACTCATTAAAGAGAGGATCTAACGTGATTATCCTAAATACTGATCTTTGAGTTTTACCTTCAAAAAACCCTACCAATGCAATGTCTGAGCCTATTTCCACATATAAAAGCAAGGATAAAGTGATACTTTTCCTTATGACAAAGTAAGCATCTTAATCTTCCATGCCTATACTGGACAAAGTCATATATAGTCACAAAGTTTTAGGTCTATTTTACACAGCCAGAAGTTCAAGGTAGTGAAGAACCCTGGCCAGCATATCCAGTGCCTATGCATTCATTAAAATACTTCAAAATTTCACCTCCATGTGGTATTTCAATAAAGCCAAAAAATACTACTACATTTCACTCACTAACCTTTATCTTGCACAAGTACTTCCAGCTCTTCTCGAATGCCATCATACCAGCTGGTGATGTCCACATGGAGAGCATAATCACAACAGGATTTGGTATCAGCTGCCTCATGCCACTTCTCAAAGGAGGTCAGTAAACTTGATCCAGGTTCTGGAAGCACATGATCAACTGAAAAAGAGATTGAGTGCCTGTTAGCAGGACAATATGCACACTGTTCAGATTTCCCTGAAGTGAGCAGTCTTCCAGCATCTCAGCCAAAACAGCAGCCTTGGATGCAGTCTGTGGGCTGACTGTAACTCTGGGGTGTCAACCAGGTCCTGCCGTCCCAGGTGCAGCAGACTTTGTGAACTGTCTATACTAAAGATGAGTCTGGCAACCTGCTTGGTGCAGCATCAATAGACACACGAAGTGGGAGCCAAACACCTCACCATCTAGGAAACATTTGTCTTTCCCCTTACTGTATTGTAAAAGACCACAGGTTCTGGACTTCACTGTATTTCTTGTCTGATGTGTCCCTTTCTATGTATTTCACAGTAAGCACAATAATTAACCACTGTCTCATAGTCACTGAACTGACCCTGCCCTACAAATACATCAGTGCAGATGTTCAATGTTTTCTCAGTAGCCAAAACTGGGAATAGAGCCAAAGGTTTGAACAGGGATGACGTTGTGCACACTTAGTCACACTATATGGTACATTGAATGCCCTGCCTCTCCCCTGTCTCAAGGCTTTCTGCCTCTAATGGTGCCACACCATCCACTGACATAAAGACATGACTACTTACTAATGTAAACCCTTGGCCTGACCTCTCTCTGCAGGGCTAGGTCAAAAGTCAGTATGCAAACAAATCAAGATGGGCTTACCAGTGCCATTCGCAAGCCTAACTCTGCACAGGAATACCCAATTGAAGAACACAGACAGGAAAAAATATTAACAAAAGGAATGAACAGCAGTGCATTTTGTGCCTATGGGCAAAGAGTCCTTCAGCTGATGCCTGCTACTGAACATAAATAACAAATGCACCAAAAAAAAAAAAAAAAAAAAAAAAAAAAGGCCACATCCCAATTCAGTGTGAGTAAAACTCCACTGGGAAGCTTCTCTCCACAAAGAAGCTAAGACAATTTATGTCATCTAAACAACTGCCTTACAACATCTAGCCAAAGTTAAGTCATGGCCAGAAAGAAAGAGATAACTCTTGTACCACCATCTGTAGACAAAAGAAGGGTCTTTAACAACTAGGAACACTTCTTTCACCAACAAAGATGCTCCTCCAGGACACCTCTGGTAAAAACTTCCTCAATTCCTGCTGCCAAATCCATGTTCATAAATAAGCATCTTGTTATTTCCAAAGTTGAAATGTTTTTACCACTTGACTTAAGTAGTTATTTCTACCTACTTGAAATGGCAGTAGGTGGGAACAACAGATCTTTGTCAGATTCTCTGTGCCATATACTTACGGCACTACCTACGCTGTTTTCCAAAATCCCAAGAGCACATACATTATCCCTCAGTCCTTGCTCTGTATTTCAGAGGAAAATCCAAGAGACAATTCCCCATGCTGGTATTTCTTTCTGAGGGTAGGTTCATTTTCAGACCAACTCTGGGTAACGATGAATAGATCTCAAACACAGCGTCCAAAAATTTGAAGATTCATTGCAGAAGATCTCAGAAAATCAGAATGAAGCCTCAGAAAGCTACCCCCACACATGCTACACAGGTTTCAGCCTGGCATGGGAAGGAGTAGCACTGCTGGTACTCACTGATCATGGTGGTGCCCCCTGCTAGTGCTGCTTTTGTGCCTTGATAGAAGTCATCAACAGCAGTCATCCCTTGGTAGGGCTTTTGCAGATAAGTGTTGACATCTATTCCCCCAGGAATAACCATGCGCCCATTAGCCTCTATGGTCTTGACTCCTCCAGGGACAATCAGATTCTCTCCTATTTGCCTGGACAGCAAGGAAAGCCAGTATTACTTTATTTGAACGAGCACAGAGGACAAAGCTATTTGAGGCACGTAGGGGAGAGGAAGCCTGGGCCCATACAGAAGGAGGTGGGTCCCCAAAGGGAAGGTGAAGCTCAAGCACATGCTCCCTCTATTCTGCCCAGCACAGCAGAACAGAGCAGAAGAGAGCTGCCTCACTGAGCCGTGAGCTTTGTTTGCTTTGCTTGGCTCTAGTGGCCAATAAAGCAGCTGTAATGCACCAGCATTAAAAATTGATTATTTGTTATATGATTTCTATCTTTAAACAATTCAAATTATGTACACTTAATGCTCTCTTGAGGGCTCCAGTTTTGTATATTAAGTTCTTAAATGAAAATAGGAAAACATAGATCAAATATGGGAACAAGCTGGAATTGTAAATGTATGGCAGAAGCAAAAGGCACATCAGAAAATTTTATAATTACTTTGTCATCATGCAGTGCAAATTTATCCTTAAAAAGAAATCTAAATAACCTAAGATACAGAAATACATATCTAAGAGACCTAAACACGTTTAATCTACCATGTCCCATATTCTTCATCCTCCTCTCGAAATTAAAAGTCAGTGAAACATTGCGCATAACAGTGTGGAAAAATTATAATTAGCTGTTGCCATCTTTTTCCCTTCAGGTCTTCAAAGCAGGATATTTCTTTTCACTATTAAAAATATTAATTTGTCCCCCATGCCAATATCAAACTCCAGATACTTATGACCAAAATAGTTTTTATTATTCATGGACTCAACTACAAATAAATTAAACTTTAACTTTTAAAGCCACACTACATTTTTATTGTCTACTCTGTATGGTGCCAAAAAGGGAGAGGTACGGGTCTGTGTGGAAGCCATGTCTCTGCACTGTTACACCACAAGATATTTGGGCTTAGACGTAACTGTAAGGTAGTTAAAATTCACTTAGCTTATTTCCTATTACAGACACAGAGTCCTTGTCTTAATTTTCTTTTATCTGGATAAAATAGCATTTATCCACAGCTAAATAAATACCACAGACATCTGATCTGCTGAGTCTGTTTCCCTGTATTCAAATGCAACTCCCACCTACAGTTCAAAACACAGTGATTGATTAACACCCGACTGTGATAAGGTAGAACCAGAAATTAATATAACTGTTCATTAAAACCAGTGGGAAAAAATAAAAAGAACAGGGACAATTATTCACACTGGAATCTGGCCAAACTGACAGAGTTAATAAATAGCCCCATGAGGTCAAGAATTTGCTTCATATACTATGCAAAAATGTCACCTCCAGCAACTTGTCTCCCTCGGTGCCCTGGGCTCTGGCTGGAGGGAAGCACAGCCATTCCATGGGCAAACTCCTCGTGGGCATCCCAGGATGGGGTCACAGCTGCCCAGCACTGAGCAAATCCAGGAGGGCTTACTCATGAGAGCTGGCACCTCCAGGTCTGGCACCTAATAGTCATCAACTTGTGCAGCACTGGCAGCCTGTCACAACCTGTGTGTAGCTGCACAGTGTGAACAACATCCTGACAAACAGGGAACAGACCTTGATGCAAAAACCTGCAGCTGCCCAGCACATCCAACTGCACAAACAAAAGTTGGAAGCAGCTTCTCTGTTTTAAAATGTGCCTCACAAAGGCATATCATAAGGCATTGCACCCATGAGCAGATTCAATGCCTGCATAAAGTTAGGTAGCCCCATGTGTAGTAGTGGTGTTGCACTAATTTTTGTTAGTCAAATATGTCCCCAATACTTTAATCAGAACAACGCTCCACCCTTGCAGAGCATTTATGTGGCTAAGAAATTGAACTGGGAAAAAAATTAACTATGACCCACCTCCTTTGAGTATGTCCAAGGAGTAACTGCACTTCAAGACTAACACACCTTCTGAGAATAATATTAATGAAAACCTTCACCAAAAAAAAAAAAGCAATTAAGTTTTATTTTCTTCCACAATCAGTATCTACTAGTTTGCTCTTTAAGAAGACACATGTCCTAACAAAGCAGAAGTGTGCCAACTATATACTGAAGTTTTTTGATGAGTCAATGCCCATTATTTTCAGTGTATGGCTGAGTAACGTCTTATTCAGCTGAAATCATCCACGTTGAAGTGACATGGGACCAAACAGCCTTTGTGGATGATGCTGCACTACTACCTGTCAGAAATCTGTCTCATCTCTTGCCTTGGCATCAAGATTAAGGCTGGAAGAAGTCTGATCTTCACTGGTGCTCAAGTTTATTTTTATTCTGACTAAGTAGAACAGAGAGTAGGAGATAATGTGACAGGATTCCTGAATTGCTCACTCATTAATGCAAAGTGTATGCGAGTAAGAATGGGGTTCCATTACTTGTGAGTGAAAAAATACAACAGTGCAGATAACTGCATTCTAGACACTGTACCAAGGACTACGCTGGTTTCCTCATATGTCAGCAACCAGAAAACTCAGACCCACAGAAAGCTGATGCTGTCTGCCATTTTCAATCAAACATGTTGGTAAATTCTGTTGTACATGAGCTGATTAAAGCACAACAGAAACAGCAGGCTTCAGCTCTTCCTAAGCTTCATCTAAGGAAGCTGAAAACGTCCCCCAGAACTGCGTGGTGGTGCTTCTGTGGTCATCAAGCCCAGACCTCTTTTAGGCATCTGAGGTTCCCCCTAACTTGACTCATCACTTGCCCAGCTCTGGAGGCCATGTCCCCAGTCCCTCACCCTGCCACTTGTTCCTTCCTCCAGCCCAGAGGGACTCAATCCTTCCCCTTGGCAGGGATGGAGCAGAGTACAGCAAGCACCAGACCATGACCTGTCACTTGGCACAAGGCTCACTTCCTCATGTGGTAACAGAGGCAGGAGAAATGTAGGCAAAATATATTATTTATATGCCAATTTAAATTACCAAATATTTAAAATACTATTTAGATACTGGAGAACTGCCTCTCAGCTGCCATCTGAGCATGCAAGGCTTAAGTTTCAGGTAGGAAAAATCCACATGCACTGCTGCTCCTTTTACCTAGGGAGCCAGTTTGAGCATTGATTGGCAGGAAGAAACATCTATCATCCTCCAAACTACAGCTGATCTTCAAATACACTCAAGGTTACATCTGCTTTCCTCTCTGCAGAAAGATCTGCATTAAAAGACCCAAATCATTTCATTAGCTAGCAAGAGAAACCCAACCCTCTCTTTTCCAATCAGTTTTCATTTCAGAGTGAGAAAAATAACCCAGATCTTTTATAGCCCGGTAAAACCAGGACAGTATTGCTTATTCTGGGCTGAGTGGTTTGGTGTCTTCTCCATTCTGTATTAGAATTCTGTATTATCAGCAGGATCTGCAGCTGGAAAATTATAGCAACAACTGACATATGGATGACTGAGTTCCAAGGTCCAGCTCCAAATAAGCTTGAGACACATTTAACAATGATGTTAAATATTCAGACACAATGGGCAGTTCCACCTGAAGAAACTGAGAGACCAAAAAACCCAGCCCTTTCTTAGGTTGAAAAATTTATCATCTGAACACAGTAAGGACCCAACCCCATTTTACAGCAGACTGCCCTCACACATTATTTCAGAGCAGGACTTCTTGCACAATTTACAAAGAAAAATCTTGGGTCATCTAAATCTAGGGAGCCAGGCATAACTCAGGGTGCTAAACAGAGAACTTGTCTCCTTGGGCAATGATAAATGCCTCTTAAAAAATAAGATCTTGCCTGTCTGTTCATTATTAATCCTAATTAGCTTGAGCAGCTGAGATACTTCCTGGAGGTACAGATCCACACATGGATTTCAGAGGGCGTCTATGTGCTTAACAAGGACAGGTGAAGCTTGGCATTACTAACCTGCCTACTAACTACCACTGCATTTCTGGAACCAAAGCAAAAAATTCACACCAGTTTCAGGCTTTCAGCACCTCATGCTGAAGTTGTTTAAATTGTTCTGATGCTTACAAGTGTTACTTGTTAGAAGATTTGCATCTTATCTAACAAAACCACAGAAAAAGTCAACAAAAATACCCATCAAAGAGAGCACAACTTGGTCAACTGTTGCTTTAAAAATAGATACATGTTTAAAATTTTGTGTCTTCTCCACTTCTGCCACTTCCACAATGCAAGTAACACTACAAATGGAAGGGCAGAGTGAAGTATTAAAAAGAAAACTGCATAGTCCGTGGATGTAAGTATTCAGATTTTTCTCTGTAATAATAACCTGAATCATAATAACATAAGCAGTGATAGATATATAAAGAATTGGACTTTTAACGTGATGTTATATTTTTGAGGAGCTCTGAAAACAAGTAGGCAATTAATTATTTACCAGATAACCATAATTATATTTCTGTGCATCAAATTGAAGCCTCTGGAGACTAAGCTTCTTAGGTCACTAGTGAAAATGTTTAGCAATCATGGAAAAGTCTTTGATCCTTGTGCACATCAATCAGAGTGCTCATACACACTACATAACTTTGCAAACCTTAGAGACCCTCACCTCCACTAAGCCAAGGCAGGGCCAGCAGAGCACATGGTCATCTCTGTTACAGTTCCTCAGGCTATCAGTAAGACATTTTTCAAGTTTTTCACCTAACAAATTTTTTCCCAGTTCCTGTGTTTTATAGCCTGATAAATCAGGACTTTCTTTCTAATTGTGTGACAATGCATAACAACATTATAGGAACGGAACATGCTGTGGTTCAACATTAACCAATAGCCAAATGAGAAGTAGGAGGTCCTCATTTGCACCATGCAACATGGCATTTTTCAGATTTTTGTGCCCTACAATCCTTAAGAGCATAGCTACAATTGCACTGACTATGTACAGGGAAAAAAGTTGTAGAGAACCTTCTGTCATTCATGGACTCAAAAGATTTCCATTGTCCTTACCACTACTCCTTTACTTGAAAGTATCTGCTTGCCTTAACTATTCAAGAAGAAAATGTGATTGAACTGTTCAAAAAGCAAATATCTTCAATTTACTGCAAAGAAATGTTCTACCTATTAATCTTAGTGAAGATAAAATGGCAGAATTTAATAATTAAACACTCCTCAACTACAGCCTCACATTTAGAGGTAACCGAGATTCTGTCCACAAAAGATTTCAGGTCAGCACAATCAAGAAATCACAGTAGTCTATGCTAACATGCATGCAAAAAAAGCAATATTTTATAAAACCAACTTTATAAGTCCATCCTCAAGGTATAGGTCTGCATAGAAGGAGTGGTCATCATTGATAATTCTTCCACCTTTAATGAGCAGTCGATCACTCTGGAGGAAAAAAAGGGAAAATGTGCGTTTGTCAAAATAAATAAACATAATACCGTATTTATGATAACAAATATGCTCATATTACAAAGAAAACCATTAATATCAAACACTACACTATATAAAGATAGGTTCATGGGGGTGCACAGGCAGTGGACAGGGTATTTTCATTGACTGTTTAATCCTGACTTTTGGAAGACGAGACCTCATTGTCATCACAGTTCATTTTGCTCAAAGCAGAAATCACTGCACATAGAAACACTTGAAATGCCACTACATCTCCTTTTACCACCTCTCTGCACAAGGGCCAAAAGGGAAAGAGAAGCCCCCAGAAGAAACTGCCCAACACTGTAATGGCCAAGCTGAGCTCACTTGGCACCCCTGGCACCTCTGGAAAAGTAATAAAGCTTTGAGGGGGAGGAACAAGGTCATAAGAGGCTGCTTAGCCCTGCCACATAGAAATTCCTCACCAGGGAAGCTTCTTCAACACCAGCTCAGCAGGAATAACTCCTGCACAGCAGCCCAGGGATGTGGCTCACAGCTCGTGTCTCCTGTACCATGGCACAGACCCAGAGCTGAACACAGAGCTGAACACAGAGCTTCCAGTGGCCATGAAGAGTAATTGTAACCAATTTATGATTTCTGCAGGTCAAAGGCTGTTCATGTATTGGGGGCAATCTGTGCTGAGACTGCCCGTGTAATATCTCCCTCACTCCCTGAATGAGAACAGAAGGCAGCCTCCAAAGTTTGGTTCACCTGAAACGTCATACAAAGAGCCGCCACCTCCAGTATTTTCTAAAGTGCCAGGAAGCAAACTTTTACTTTTCCCCAAGAAGGACTTTTCAAAATATCAAGTCTACAAGAGTTACTGCTCAGAACAATTCTCTGCTTATATTCTTCTCTATTTAAATGGTTACATTCTGTTCTCAAAAGCTATATTTTATAGAAAGCAAATTTTACCAGTGCATATTCCCAAGAACCAGTATTTAAACTCTCTCATTGAAGAAGTCATTCTGGAAATGCCAGCCCCCCACCACCTACCCAAAGCCAGGGAAAGTCCATAACTTGAGTGCTCTTCTGGCTTTAGCCAGGGTAGTTAATCTTCCTCACAGCAACTTGTATGGGGTTGTTTGGATTTGTGCTGGAAACAGTGCTGATAACACAAAGACGTTTTAGCTATTGCTGCCTAGAGCTTACAGAGTGAATGTCTTTTCTTATCACCAGGAAAGAGGCTGGGTAAACACAAGGAATTGGGAGGGGGGATAGCTGAGACAGCTGACCCCAAGTCACCCAAGGGATATTCCATACCATATGGCATCATCAATAGGTGGGTGGTGACCAATTGTATTGTGCACCACTTGTCCTTTTTTGGTTTTATTAATATCTCTTTTTTATTATTATTTTCCTACCAATTGCATGATTATCATTATTATTATGATTATTCTGTTTCCATTATCAAAGTGCTTTCACCTCAACCCACGAGTCTTTTTCACTTTTACCCTTCCAATTCTCTCCCCCATCTGACAGTGGGGTGGGGTGGAGGAGAAATGAGCAAGTGGTTGTGTGAGGCTGAGTTGCTCGCTGGGGTCAAACCATGACAACATAACACTTTTGGAAAGAATTTTGCCAAGCAACTGTGAATGCTGGAAAATTCTTAAAGCAGTCAGAGCCATTTTTTCCCATTCATACATAAAAATAGCCATTTATTATAAATTATTTCCCTGGCTTACCAGAAAAATAACTCAGAATCTCCAGTTTGTCCATGTTTTATACTATTTAAGATTCAATTCCTGCTGTAATTACAGCACGACTCAGACATATAAACTATGAATGTCCTGAGTTCCCAGTTTAGAAAACAAACAAACTGATACAGTCTTAATCAATGAAACCAGGACAATAAAACAAATAAATTTCTAAAAAAAAATTATTAAAAAGTGTTAAGGCAGAGCTAGGAGTGTTACAATGTAATCTTTGTTATACACTGCACATTTACTTTTTAGCTGGTACTTGAACAATTTTGCAGGTTCAAAACCTTTATAGCCCTCTGTATCACTCTAGGAAAAGGCAAAAGGGAGAAATAGACATTTTTAAGGGAGAAAGAAGAGGGAGAAAAGACATTTTAAACACAGTGCCCAACAAAAGAGTATGTACACAGCAGGTTTGAAGCTCTTCTCCACGTGCTGCAGCAGCAACATGACCTTGGGGGGAAACCAAGGCACAGAACTATGATGACATATGTCCCCAGGACCTGCCTCAGACATTGTTACTCTCTCACTGGAGAACGGAGATGAATGCAAGTCCTCCATCTGGAATTTGCCAGAGCAGGCTCCCTGTTTTCCCCCCAGCCTCTCCTGTCACTTGTAATTGCAGCAGGACTTGTGAATCAGCAGCCAGAATAGTAATTTCATCACAGGCTGGCAGTTGCACCTCCTCACTGTGATGATTTACTATGCTGCCTGCTGACCTGCAGGGACCACCATCTTGTAGCTCTTTTTAAGCTCATTCAATTGCCTTCCTAAACGTTAATACTGTCCAATTACAAGAGGCATGAGCTTACTGATACAGGCAGGCAGTGTTCCCAGAGTACTGCATCTGTCACTGCTAAGGAGTCAAAAAATCTGCACCCTCATCAAGAAGTTCTACATTTCATTTCTTTTAAAACATGAGAAGATGCATAATAAGTAGAAACAAATGTCACATGCAAGGAAAATAAAACAGACTAAAAGCTGAAGCTCAGCTCCAGAAAAATAACTGTAGACATAAGGATGTTATATGGTTTTACATATAGATATACATATATGTAAGTAACAAAATTAGGGATTGGAATAAGCTAATCTAAAAAAGATACAAATGCAGTCTTAAGAAAGAACTCGATTATGGAGCCAGCCATTAAATTACACCTCAGTCTGTAAAGGATTACTGAACATTCAGCTACAAAGTCTTGCCTTGTTCAGAATTTTGGAGGGTGTGAGAAATTCTGGTACAGAATAAAACTTGCACTTCGTGGAGACTTTCAAAATTTTAATTCTTTACACCTAAGAAGAAAATACAAACAATTCAGAATTGTTGGAAGAGCAATCCTGCACCTGAGGCTAAGGTTCCCCAGCTGGATTACAGAAGTCATGGAAGACTAGGCTGCCAAAAAACCACACAGCCTGTGGCAGATTGCCAAACCACTGGGGACATTGCCGTGGAGCCTTGCCCATCTTTCATCAGAATCTGAGAGATGTGGAAACTTCTCTAACATGCTTCCATTCCAGCATATCAGCAAATTCAGAAGAAGAGTTTTGTTGAAACATCTCCCAACCAGCTCGATCTGTCAAATGTAGGACACAGTACAGATTGCTGCAAAGCAGAACACCTTGAGACAGATGGTGTCAGTGGGCACCAGCAGCCCAGGTTGGGTTTGGGTGCCCTGTGGACACCTCAGTAACACATTGTGCCCAAGAAAACCAGCACTGTCTCAAACACCCTGCTCCAGACCAGGGCTGGCTTGTCCTTAGCCAAAGCAGCAGCACCTGTATGCACAGATCACAGAGATGTGCTTCCATGAGTAGGCTGGAAAAATCACACAAAAATAAATTACTAGAAAGGAGGCACAGATTAATATTGACAAGCAATTTGTTGTATTCTTCATGAAACAAAATTCCATACAAATGGTTGGTCCACATGGAGTATTCATTCCCTGCTACAGCCTAAGCACAGGCTTCAGGGACAGCCACTGGAGCCTCCACTGGTTTAGGTCACTGGTCCTTTCTGCAGTGAAATCCTGGACAGAAATCTGACACACAGGCTCTGTGAAGTGGGTTAGCCTCCTTGGCCATGCAGAAGGCTGTGCATGACCAGGGGACATTCATTATTTACCACGGCCATGATGTCAGGGAGACTGCTTGCAATTATCTTACCAAGTGACAAATGTCCAGGTGAACTAGGGACCAGAGTCCTTTTGTCCCTGTTGCAGGCTGGAGGAGAGACACACTCTGCAGTGCCCTGGGGAAAGCAGCAAATGAAGGGAGGAGTGACCTGAAGTTCCTGCACTAATCCTGGCTGTGCTGGCCTTTATTTCTCCTTCCCAGCTGTAATCTCCATGAGGAACAACACTCAGCTCCCAGAGGTACACTCAGCCAGCCGCTGACCCTCAGGTGCTCTCACAATGCAAACAGCAATGGGCTCATCACTCAGCTCAGGAGGTGACAATACTGTCAGCCTTTCTAGGGTGGCTGCCACTTTCCTATTCAGCTGACAGGTGTCTCAGGCAGGGGTGTCCTGTCTGCTGAGCTCCAAGGGTTTCATTCAAGCCTTTCCTGGCACAAGCTGCCAGCCCACCTCTTCCCAGGGCAAGCCAAAAGAAGCTGCCAGGACCCTCTCCTCCCTCCAGGCTGCCAAGGACAGACAGTAAGAACATGGCAAAACAGAGAGGGAGTATTACATTGAACAGTTCATGAGATGCCAAGATGCAAGGGATAAAACCCCAGCTCTCATTGACACAGAGAAATGCAGAAAGCACACTGTAAATCCATGCTTTGCAGTCACTGCAGGGTGTGAGAGCCAAGGTGTTTCTTCTCCACCCATCGCTATTGCAATGATGCAGCTGCACTGCTGCAGTGCTGTTTGCCTCTGAGCTCTGTGCCTGGCCATGACACAGCATCAGCTCAGCCACGATGCCTATCTGCCGTCTCCCCTGCAGCTCCATTTTAGCGGCGCTTGGCACCGCCCGGCCCAGCCCACTGCCGAGTGCGATACAGCCATTCCCGCTACTCCCGGCCCTTCGCCTCCAAACCCTGCACACCGCTGCCCTGGGCATCCTTCCCTAACCGCAGTCTAGCTTCTCCTGCTTAACCTGGCAGCAAAGCTGCAGAGCTTAGTCTGTGACATGACAGCAATTTTCACGGCAGCAGAAGGAGATGCCACAAACTCGGCTCGTTTGCTGCAGGAGGAGGGGCTGGCTGCTCAGACTGGCGGCGGCGGCTGTCGCTCCCTCACAACTATTGTTTCCACTACAGCGAGAGCAACACGAAACATCTGTAAGCTGGTGACTGGCACACTTTGTACGAACTGCCTGTTTTTCTGGGCTTCGAATCAGCTTGGCTCAGGTCTTGTGAAGCGTGTCCACATTTTCATGCACACCAATGGCAGAAGGCCAGCAGAGAGAAGCAGCATCTATCTGAACCAACCTTCAGAACCACGAGCCTGAGCCCTGCCATGGTCCCCAGTCCTGCACAGGGCTCCATGCAAATACAAACGAAACCAAATTCCCTCGGGTGGAAAATCGCTTTGCTCTGGATTATTCGAAATCGCAAACCAAATGTTAGAGCAAGAACAGTCGCAAAGAAATTTAAAATTAGCCTCTTCCCATTCACCCACTTCCCTCAGCGCCAGAGGTATCTAAAAATACACAACAAAATTCAAATAGCTTTTAGACATGCAGTTCTCAAATCTGCTTCTTGGGACTACTAAAATACAGTAACAGAAAAAAATAAAACTGCCATAAGATTTACTAAACATTATTTCAAATTGGTGCAGTGTGTCAAAATACAATGCAGCACAAGTTACAGAAATCACACACTCCTCTACAGCATCGACACCTATGCACTGCACCTGCAGGAACCTTTGAGAGGAAACCACACTTCTGTGATACAAGATGAAGTTAAAAAAAAAAAAAAAAAAAAAAAAAAAAAAAGACACTATGTATTCCAGCCATACAAAAAGATTCCAAGAAATACTAAGAATAGTGTTTTCATCATTTTCATCAAATAGCAGCACCTGTCCAGACTGCAATTCCAATATATGCTATTACATTTTTGCTTTTCTTCCACAAAGGGAACATCTTTCTATTACATCTTCATATCTAAATCAAGTAAATTATGTATTTTTAACTTTTATAGTTTGCTTTACCATTAACATACAATTAACTTCAGATAACATATCCAGCATGTAGATCTAAGTGCTGTGCTGCTTAACTCTTGGTTTGGACCTTTGTAATTGCTGCATTGCAGCTTTTGCCAACCAAAAAAGTCTTTGCAACACTCAAACCCAGATTTTCCATGCCTAGAGGATGAGGAAACACTCAACAGTGATTTCACCCTCTGTATAATTTTAAGGACTTAGTAGAATATAACATTGTCCTTACAGCTCCAAATCAACAATGACTGTTTTCTTTACAACCTAGATTAGTCAAGAGCCCTGAAGATGACTAAGGATGTTATGCTAAATAGCCTTTTGAAAACAGTTTACACTCTAAATCCACCTGCATTTCGGCTCTTATTCTATAAAGGCATGTGGTTTAAAAGACATCAGATCAAATACAATAGACATAAAAAGGCATTAAGCTATGTTATCACACTTCCAGCCGAGATACTACTTTTTTAGCATTTGAGAGGCAGAATTCTTTGTTACTAAGGTTTTAAAAAGTCTACTGAGAGTTACAAAAGACACATATTCAATTTAGAGGGAAGCACAAGAAAGACACTGATATTTGTGTTCTCATTGATTATCTAAATCTCCACAAAAAGACTATTTTCAAGGAGGCCATTTCTCAAAGGCTGAAGACCCACTGGCAAACAGTGGAAGGAGACACTCAGAGCTCCTCTATGCTTCCATGCATTCCTCCTTGCAGACTTATTTTCCACAATATACAAGAGATTTTCCTTTTTTTTGTGTGTGTGTGTGGATATATTTGATTGTCTTTTGTCAGAGCTGGTCAGATTCAGACCCAGCTGTGATACAACACAGTTCAATTACCTCACTTTTAGTAAAGTACTTACAAATAAGGAACGTTTTTAAACTTAATGGCAAAAGAACAAAGATATCCTTCCCAGGAGGAATGTTTGCTTAAAATCATTTCATAAGGATCAAAGAGCTGTAAATGGGATTTCATGAAGTACTGTCTGCTTATAGAAGATCTGCTTTTAATCAGTGGTATCCCTCCTTTTAAATTTCACATCTAGATTACCCTCCATAGGAAGTGGCTTTTAGCTAGGCTGAACCCTGAATCAACTCTGGGAATTCCATATAAAACACTCCATCCTGGAGGCATCATTTCCAAGAGGCCACTAATGGAGAATCCTGCTTTTAAGGTTCTTGTCTTAACAGATGCACCCTACTATATGGCAATTAATTTAGGAAGGATTATGCTGATGTAGTAATGCTGCATCTTGGTCCATAGCCAACGTATTCATTAATCTTTATTCATTTAAAAGATCTGATGTTCTTTTGTTTCCCCTTTCGAGACCTGTCTTCCTATTCAGCTGGCAGTGTCATTGCTTAATCACCCACTCTAAAGGGGCTACTCCTACAGCTAACCAACTCCATGGGGATTTCTTCACTGTAAATGTCATCTTTGGTTTGCTTTTAGAAGGGAGCACAACAAACATCTTATTGATGACAATATTCATTGGCATCAGCAGGGGTTTCAGCTAAGTAGGGGCTGGAGGGTTGAAACCATTGTACCGTATGTTGCTATACCCATCCCTTGGGTTAAACACAGGTTATGTCAATTAAAGGGGATCTCAAAATCCCAGCAAGCCATTCACAGGAAAGCTTAAACTTGGGAAGAAAATAACAGTCATTTACAGCATGGCTGACTGCTCTGGGACATTGAACCGAAGATGTGTGTTATTTAAGTTCTAATCAGAAACCTGCATCAGGTTACTGGGACATATCTGACTTGGCACCAATCAGAGTCAAAATCCAACTAAGACCATATGGAATCCCTTCTCTGACAGAGCAGGTGGATGCAGGGAAACAGAATAGTAGAAAATGCCTTTAAGATCATGTTAGCAATGATAATTCATGATCAGCTAAATGCAGTTAATACCATGTGCATTGTTTACATTGCAGACATTTTTTGCTGTCATATTGCATCACATATCTACTTTTTTCTGCCAATGAGAGAAAGTTGTGATGCTTGCTGCCTCACCTCACATGGTATCAGCCCTGGTTCCCCTTCCACAGCCTCTTCACTGTGAGCACTGCCTACTCCTCTAGCCAGCCTCATGCACCTACCTGGGTCCTCGCTATTACACACAGGAGATTTTACACTCACTCTAGACTCCACTGAAGTAGGCAGGAACATTTATTATTCATAAACAACAGCTCACACCTTAAAACTCATCGGGACATGCACTACAGATGAAAACTTTAGTCTTGTGAGAAGCAAACACTCCCAAACAATCTCTGCTTCAGGGGACAAGGCCACCATCTGTACACATAGCAAGATTCGAAAACTGCAAATTATTATTTTTGCTCATCTCTATTCCTTCTTTCTCACCCATACAAAAATATTTTTTGTATTTATGAGAAAGAAGGAATATTTTGTATCTCTCAAATGTACAAAATCCAAGTTTATCTCAATTAACTCCCAAGTGCTTCACAAGCCAGTGGCCTCTGATGGCTCCTTCCAAGGAAAATGGAAGTTTCATGTTTTTACCACTCAAATAATTCCTGATTCTGAAAGAAATGGCAGCAAGGCAGACAACAGATCCTGATCTCTCATCAGAAAAGTGGTTCATTGGCAGTGTTTCCTCTCAGCACCTGCAAGAAGATTCAAACCAGCACCTCACTGCATCAGATGTCTTCCCAGACAACTACTGTCCCCTTTCCAAACCTGCCCAGCTTCCAGCAAAGCACAGCTCAGTTCTCTGTGGTGGCACTAGCTATGATGCTGAAAACACTGATGCCCTGCTGAGGGCACTGAGTGATGAACTTGCTGTGGCAGTTAAAGGAATCACTGCCCCAAACCCTTCCTTCTGTCCTTCTGCCAAAGGTTTCAATCTCCATAGAAATGTCCCCAGAAGGACCCACTCTGAATGTAATTTAAGTCACCATATGGAACTGACAGATGGAAAAGTGGCCACTTTTTCTCCTATAGAAGAAAGAAAGGAAAAAATGTGTCACAGAATAATGGAAATGGTGGTTGGAAGTCCAAAAACTTATACTGAAGCAGCTAAAGCATCTCCAGAGCTACCAGGCTAAAGTTTAGTCCACTACACAATGTGAATTCACGTATGTTCACTGACAGATGAGTAAACTGAGAGGGGACAAGTCTGTTAAACAGACACACATGGGAACATGTTATTTTGAGGATTAAGCAAATGTTCAAGACTAAGAAGGTATCCAGTAGTCCCAAGCCTTGGTGTTTTAAAACAGGACAAAATGCGCTGTCTAAATCAGGCAGATTCTTGCACCAAGAGCAGAAGGGTAACGTGAGGCAGGCTTCCCAAGCCCAGCACTCAGTAGGCTTTTCAAACACTTCTGGCAAGTGACAGAGCAATTTGAGGGTAGCTTCATACACTGTGTTAAACAAAGGTGGATCTATTCTGTATCTCCCCTGACTAAACATAGTCAGGGGAGATACAGAATAGATCCAAACCTAGACAAGGACTTTGGTCCACCACTCCAGGTACCCACCATGTCCTGTAGGATATGTCCTCCCTGGCATCCAAGATTAATTGGCTGGCAGCTCTCACACTGCTCTTGTCTCACACCAGAACACCACACATTACCCCAGCACTTTGCTCAGACCAAACAGAAAGTTTTCATCCTGAACCAGTGTGTCACACAGGAGAAATCCAGATGAATGTATTTTTTCTCTCTCAAAGTATTCTGCCATCTTCATCTGAAGCCTACTTGCTTCTCATCTCTCTTCATACCAACTCTTAGGGTAACAAGTAAAATTATTCTCTGTGCCCACTCCTCTGAATTTCTTCAGTCTCTCCATTTTTCTGCATCTGTTTTTGGTTTTTTTTCTCATGTTGTGCCAGATCTTCTCCTTTCTTGTTAGGCTCAGTAGTGAGATCCTTCCTCTGTAACACCACATTTATGCTCTCTGCCTCCCTGTGCCTTACAGTCTGTCACCTCAGGACCAGCAGCGCCTTTCCCCACACATATGCCAACCCTTGGACCATACCCAGAAAGATTATTCCCTTTTTTTTCCCAAGGGATTCAGGCACCATTTTCCTCTCCCAAATGCCTCCTTGCATTTGCTTTGGTGACTAGCTATTCTGCCTTTGCTCAGTAGAATTGTGTTCACACCTCCCCTTCACTGAGCTCACACAGATGATGTTTTAATGGGTGCAGTTGCTGCTGGAACAAACAGGTCCTGTCACAGGCATTTAACATGCCACATGCCTTTTTTAAACCCTGCTACAATTCTGAGTTCATCTAAGCTCAGGCCTTGCTTGAAAACTGCCAACCACTACCAAAACACAGAAGCCAAAATAATTTGTACCACGTATTTCCATGTCATCATTCCATTGATTCCCTGTAACATACTGCACTAGAGGAATATAATAGTGATGTTAAAAGCAATGGGCTGGGGGGTATATCCTGGAAAATCTGGTCTGCATGAGAACATCCTGCACCACTGAAGCACAAAAGATTGCCACCTCATGCAGAAAAACACCTCGGCAATGGATGTGGTGGCTGTCCATACTACAAAGGCTGAGAGAAGTGCTCCTGCACTCTTGGCCTCCCTTACATTATGCACACCCTGCTCTATCCCCAGCTAACATTCCTGAACCACCTGCCAAGGAGTTCAATACAGTGCAGAAGACATGACTGAAATGCTTACACTTACTGGTTTAATGCATTTCTACTATACATCCCCACACTGGTCTGGTGCTTCAAACACAGAGGTCCTTCCTCTCCCACAGCAGTTACACAAAAGAGCCGAGTTTCTCTAGTCTGACTCACAACTGAATGGCACCTTACACTGGTGCAGTGATGGTGCTCCACTAACAGCAAGCCTGGATGCTGCATGGGATGCATAACAGGCAGCAGGACAGCCATAAATGAGATAAAATGCAAGAATCAAGAATTTTCACAAGCTGAAATGGAAAGGGAAAAAAAGGCAGATGAAACAAAAAACCCCATGTGCAGATCAGTAAATGAGAGCAAGGAAATGCTCAGTGCCAAAGAGGGCTGTGTGCAACAGTGTCTTTGCCATGAGCAGTGGGAGAAGGGAAAGCAGGAATAAAGCTGCTTTGGGGAGAAGAGGTGCAGCGGCTATCAGTCAGGCTCTGCTGGAGTCAGGAGGTGAGGCACAGTCAGACTAAGCACAAGGAAGAAGTTATGCCCACATGCACCAAGAGCAAGAGCCCAGACAGGATACCACAGGGTTGTCCTCCCAAGAGTGGTATCTGCTTCCACACCCATCAAAGGTGAAACCAGCTGCTGCATCCTCCTTCACAGTTCCTGAGGCTGCAGAGCTGATCCCAAGGGGAAGTTTTGTCCAGGTACTGACTGCTGACTGCAGTGCCTGTGGCTGGATGCTGCTGCTGGGTGTTGTTCTTGTGGGCTCAGGACAGCATACAAAGAACATAGGCTTGGTACTGGAAAATCCACAGCCAAGTATCAGCACCCAGGACACTGTCAGAAATTATTTTCTCACTTCTCCAACAAATCCAGGAGCTGGTGTAGCTCCAAAAAGCAGGAGTGTGACTGGGGGGAAATGTTAAGAACAGTAACAAATGACATATTTATATTATTTCATCATCACTGTTGTTGTACACTTCTACAGACATTTCCTTAGAGCCCAGAAAACTTGAAGCTTAGTGACCAGATGAAATATCTACTTTACCACACTGGTATGGGGCTTCAGAAGATGCACACAGATAGATCCGGTGGGTTCTTGTGGGACAGGCAGTGTGTACAAGGTCTGACACAAAGTGCCTGATTTGCTTTTGCTGGAGAAGAAGGGCCAGAAGTGTAAAAAAAAACCCAAACCAGTTCAGCTCTTACGCCTGCCAACTTCACTAATGTTAATTTATGCCTTTGATTTGGTCACAAAATTCAACAGTAATGTTAATGAATATTCATTTATAGAAGCTTCAGTACTTCCCATTTCAAAGAGCAAAGGCTGAGGTTTGGGCTTTCTTTTCACAGCAATCCTCTCCCCAGCACAGAGAAGAAATTTTGTGAGAAACGATGAAACTAAAATGAACTGTTGATTCTAAGGCAAAGACTTGCAAGTGTTCCAGTTTCTCATTCTACTCCAAACTGGAGAGCAAAGAACTAGCTATGGGTGGGACCCTGTCATACTCTAGTTTCAAATGAAGACTGAACCATGCACAAAGCACCTGACACTCACCCAGAGGGTAACCCGGGCCTCTCCCAACCCAGACATGCCCTGAGAAACTGTAAGTCACACAGGACATTGAGGAACAAGGCAAGAGGAGCCATCACCCAAAAAGCCACTGCAGCACCCAGGTAGCCACTGCAGCACCTCAGCCTTGGCCACCAGGCACTGCTGCCTGTTGATAGTGGAAACCTGCATTAATGCAGCACTTTGGTATCATAAAACTCAGCTTTTAGAAGGAGATTGTTCCCCTCCTGATCAAATATTTTGACCGAACGATGCCTTTATTGTACATGGAGAAAACCGCGAGAAGCTTTGTCACAGTGTCTCCACTAACGCCGTTCAGCACAGGGTTTGCTCAGGAAGGTGCCACACCCACCAGGCAGCCCGCTCCTTCAGCCACCGAAACCTGCCCCGCGTCGCACCGCGCCAGCTTTCCAGGGAAAGCTCCACGAACCCAAACAATCTTGGAGCTCACCCCGCTTATCTCTGCCCGGTGACACAGCAGCAGTGACCCCATCATTCACCGATCCAGTCCCCCAAGAGGGAAGCAACTACCTGGAGACCAATACGGGTGCTGGGGAAAACCTCTACCGTGTGAGCAAGCTCCGGGTGCGATTTTCCCCATCACACCTCTATCCGCCAGCCCTGCCTGTTCTTTAATCCCAGCCCTTATATCCCTAGGTCGTGTTATTAAGGGAAAGCATATACTGTATCAAAGGACCCAAGTCCTTTCTTTCCGGCAAGGAAAGCACACCCTATTGTAGCTCTGGTCGGCTACAAAGCATCTAGCGGGAGACAGGCACCGATAGAAGAGGATGGTTATGATGAACTCTTTGACTTCTGATTCCCACCACGCCTGATGTATTAATAGCGCGCAGAGGTGTTGGTGCTGGCATCATGGCGCTCTTTGCTTTTCCACGCTTCCCCCGACGCCCACGCTCGCCCACCTTCCATCTCTCCGCAGCCTGAGCCTCCCCCCGGCCCACCGCCCCTGCCCCGCCGAGGCTGCGCTGCCCCTGCCCGCTGCGGGGGGCGGTGGCAGGGGCACGTCGTGCTGCGGTGGTCCCCTCCCTCTTTTGTTCTGCCTCGCCCGGCGGCCGAGCCTCCCCGGGCCCGGCTCCTCGGGAGGGCGGTACCCCCGGCCCCGGCAGCGCCGGGACGAGCCCCCCGCCGACCCTCCCTCCCCTCCCGCCCCGGGCTGGAGCGAGCACACCGCGCTGAGCCCCGGCAGGGCGGCAGGCGAGCAAGGGGAGGCAGAATAGAATAATAATAATAATAAATAAAAATACAGCAATGAAATGTTAAAATAAAATGAAATGAAACCAGTCCTCGCCCAGCGCTCCAGCGGGAGGAGGACGGGCGGCGGCGCCCGCACCCCGCCGGTCCGGGGAGCCCCAGCCCCGCAGCCCGGGGGCTGCCCGCGGCCCCGGGCACTGCGCGGCCGCTCCCGCCGCACGCCCTTCCCCGCCCCGCGAACAAAGGAGCGCGGGCAGCGCTCGCTGCGCCCGGGGCCGCTTACCGTAATGTGGGGGATGCTCTTCTTGCCCTGGTAAGACATGTCGGCTCTCCCTAGCGCCGGGAGCACGCAACGAACCCGAGGAGCGAGCCGAGCCCAGCGGAACAACACCGGCGGTGCTGAGACGAATAATAATGCGAAGCCCGGTCGGGTGATGGGGCGGGGCGGGGGCGACCCGGTAGAGCGGTGGAATGGGGGCCAAGTTCCGTCGCCCAGAGGAAGGGGAGCCCGGCAAACCCGGCACCTTTTTTTTTCCGGCTGCAATCAAACAGGGACGCGGCTCCCGGGGGGGTCGGCGAGCGCTGCCTCTGCCGGCGGCAGCAGCGCCCTCCCGGCTGCAGGTCGGAGCAGGATTCGCTCAGCGCAACCCAGGAAGCGTTTCCTTGCCTCCTGTCCCCCACCCCTCCGCCTAGCCCCCCTTCACAGCCCATCAATCCAGCCGGAGCCTCCCTCCCTCCCGCACCAGCGCTGGGAAACGCCGCCCCGCCAGCTCCGCCGCCGCCCCGCTCGAACGCTGAGGTCACCGGCAGGATCCCACGCGTGGGCTGCCGCAGGGTGGGGACGGGGGATATAATCCCCGGCTGTGGGTCCTGCTGTGCTGCTCATGGCAATGGCACTGCCTGCCTCATCCCCACGGCATGAAGCCTGATGGCAGTGCTCTGCGCTGTCCTAATGGCTCTGTTCCCATAGCACTGACCCTGATGGCAACTGCCCTGCGCTGTCCCCAAACCACTGATCCTGTTGGCATTGCCTTGCACTGCCCCTGATGCCGCTGCCTGCTCTATCCCTGATGGCACTGATCCAGATGGCACTGCTTGCTCCGTCCTCACCAACACCTCTGACCCCAACAGCACTGTCCTTCTCTGCCCTCCTTGTCACTGCCCCATTATCACACACCTGCTCTGTCCTGTGCCCGTGGAGGTCCTGGGGGTTAACACAACCAGGCCAAGCCAGGTAGATGCTTATCAGCAGCTGCTGGAGAGGTAAAGCAGCTAGTTGAAACCCTTCTGTCTTTTCTCTGTCTCACAGAATGCCTCCCTCCACCCATGGTGCTTGAGGGTAAAAGGCACTGCAAAGCTATGCCCAAGTTAATCCCCCCAAGGACATGCACTCTGGGGCTCTGAGCACACTCACCCCTGTCATACACACATAGATACAAGACATCAAGCACCCAGGCCACATCCCTGACACATCTTTCCAGAAATCATTGTTTGAAGCTTGTAAAAAACCCTGGATGCCACTGCACAGGGGTCACATGCACCTATCTGCTGCTTACACTGCACCTTCCTAAACCAGTGGCCAAATCTTGCCTGCTTTGCCTGTGCTCTACCTTATCCTCACTTCACTTTGGTCACCTTTGCAAGTACAGTGGGATCTAGAGAGGCAGTGTGCAGTGTGTCCTCACTACCCTAAGTCCCAGGCTGAACTAGGAAGTAGCGAAAATGGGGAGTCAGCACCATGGATGTGCTAGAAGATAGAGCATGCTGTGTCCTCCCACTGCCCCAGAGTCCTGATAGAAAAATCTCAGGAGTTCCAGCAAGCTAGAAAAGACAAAACTGCACCGTAGTTAGCAGCCTCTGAAGGCACCCCTGGGGTTGTTGCAGAGAAAACAGCAGCATCCCAAGCATAGTGTCCCACCAAGCCTTGCCTGCTCACTCCAGTGCCCCACCACAGCAGACACCCACTGGGCTGCATGGGAGGCCATGTGGCACCTGCACGAAATCCCCAGGCCAGAGCAAACCAGCATCCCATTCATGCTCAAACTGAAACCGGGGTGAATAGAGTGGAAACTCTCAGTTCAGCCTGCGGAAGGAGCAGAGTGCGGACAAGCCACAGAGGCTCCAGGCTGGGTGCTAAGGAACAGGGTGTATCCATGCAGAGCATCACTGCAAGGCCGCATTTTTTCTAAGGGGTAATCAATGACAGCCCGGGATCCCATGAGAGCCAGCCCCCCGGGTCTGCCTGCAGCCTGCATGCCACCGACAGGGCTAAGATGGAGATATACAGAGATATACAGCCGTCAGGGGCCGGCCAGCCCACCGGCTCACTTCTTCCTCGAGCCTAAAATATGAGTCCAGGCGGCAGACCCAGGGAAGGCGATCCCGGGGCAGAGGTTTCGGCCGATCCTCCTGCCTTCCGCGCTCCCTGCCGGAGAGACAATGCAGGCGCAGAGGGAGCCGGGGGGAGCAGGGGCAGAGGCAAGGCGGGGGGTCGGGGCAGATCCTGGGGCTGCGCCTGGGACAGGCTCCGCGGAGTTTCCCCGGCGAGCTCGGGAGTGCAGCGGCCCCAGCTTTGTTCCGGGAGGCGGCCGGGAGGCGCTGAGGGACCCGAGCTGCCCTCCAGGCCCCCGGCACGGGCAGGAAAAGAAACGGAGAAAACTCATCGCCATCACTTACAAAGGAAAACGTTTTCTGGGGTCTCCCCTCCCGCCCCCGCTAACCTCTGCTAAGTGAGGTAGTTCAGGGGCCAGCCGGGCTCTTTCCAGAGCATCGGCGTGCCCGGGAGGAGGGGGCCGCGCCTCCCCGACCTGCCGTGCCGAAACTCCCCCGCGAAGGCGGCCCCCAGCCCCCTGCGCGGGCGAGAGGGCTCTGCGGCACGGCACAGCTCGGCTCGGCACGGCAATCTCGGCTCGACTCGGCACGGCACAGCAATCTCGGCTCGGCTCGGCACGGCAATCTCGGCTCGACTCGCCCAGCGAACGGGGGCGGCGGCTCCCTCCACCCCCGCCCGGGCCCCGCTCACCTGTCCATTGTCCTGGCCCTGCAGCAGCTCCTTTCCCATGGGGTATTTGATCTCCACGCCCGGGGTCTTGTCCTCCCGGTCTCCCGGGGAGCTGATGACGGAGCCGGAGATCTCGCTGATGTCGCTGGCGGTCTCGCTGTAGTTGTCCCCTCCGTCCAGCATGTCGTGCCGGCTGCCGCTCCGCGGGGTCCGGGACCCCTTCTTCCCCACGCTGTAGGCGTCGAAGTCGATGGTTTTGTTCTCATAGGCCCCCTCCACAGAGGCGAACATCCCACCGTATTTCTGTCGCGGTGTCTGGGCTGTCGTGCCCGGCCTAGCTAGATACACAGGCAGGTCATCTTCTTTATTCCAGTTCCTCTTTCTATCGGCCATTCTCGCTGTCCGGATCTCTCTCTCTCTATCTCTCTCCCTGCCTCCCACTTCTCTGCACCTTCCACTACCGGGATAGGCTGTTAGTGACCATAAAAATGAATGGATGGATGCAGCAGTGGCGGAGCTGGGTTGGCTGGTGGGATCTTTCCCTTAGGGAACTGCAAACGTTAACCTCCCTCCCCCCACCCCCCCCCCCAAAAAAACAAAACAAAAAAAAAAAAAAAAAAAAAGAAAAATAAGAGAGAGAGAAAGAAAGAAAAGGAGAGAAATAAATCCGAGCGGGATTTAAAAATAGCCGTGTTAGTAAAGAGCACGTGAAAATAAAGTACAAAGAGCGGAGCGGAGAGGGTGGCAGAGGCAGGTGATTGGAAAGCCCCTGACGAATGGGAAGAGCAGCAGCGATTCCCCGAGCAGGGACCGCAGTGCACAGCTCCCCCGGTATAGAATGATCCGGGGGGCGGGAGGCAGGGGGAGGAGGCAGGGAGGGAGCCCGCCGCATGCACACACGGCCGGTGCCAAAGGGGTCCTGCCCTGCGGGCGGGCGCCGGTCACCCGCAGCTGCGCGGCTTCGGGGCTGCAATAAAAGGGAGACGAAAAGAAAAAGAGAAAAAAGAGAGAAAAGCTCCGAACCTCCCCAGCCCCCGCGGGCGAGCCGGAGGGAGTTTCTCCCACTTTGCTCACTCACACTGCCCCCGCCCCCCTCGGCGGGAGAGGCTGCGGCGGTGCCCGGGCGGGGCGGGGGGCGCGGCCGCGGCAGCCCCCGGTACGGGCGGGGGCCGGGCCAGCGCCGCTCGGGGTCGGGCTGCGGCCGCAGGGGGAGCGGCGGGGAGAAGAGCGAGGGGCGGCCGGAGTGTGGGAGGAAGCAGAACCAGCCCCAGGCTCCGGGCAGGGGGGCCGCCGCCGCCGCAGCAGCTGGTGCCCGCGGGGGTGGTGGCGGCTCTGCTCCGCCCCGCCGCCCCCGGCTGCCGCTCCCCCGCCGCGGCGCGGACAGGGCGCCCGACCCCTCCGCAGGCCGCGGGGCCGGGGGGCTGCGGGCGGGGGGCTGCGGGCGGCGGGGCCCGGCCCTGACACGGAAGTGATCGCGCCGAGCGCTGCCTGAGCCGCCGGGCACCGGGTGTGCGGCCGCCGAGTGTCCGCCGGGCCCCGCCGAGGGCGGGCAGCCGGCACTGTCCCCGCCGAGCCCCGCGGAGCGCCGCCCGGAGCTGTCCTTCAGCACCCCGGGAGGCTCCCGGGCCGGCGTGGTGCTTGCCTGACTCGGCCTCGGCAGAAAGAGACGAGCCAGGGAGGGCTTCGTTTCACTGGGAGGGATCCAAGGTCCCAAAAACAAGGGCAAGAGGAGTGGAGAGTGTGCTCCCCTTTGCTCTCTGTACAGCCCGCTTCAGAAAGTCCATCTTTACAGCCCTGCCTTACAATCATCCAGAGATTTGGTGCCTGAGATCATCCATCAAATTACTCACAAGTCCTTGGACACTCCTCTCCTGCACATACAGCCAGTCTCTGGCAATTGTCACAGGCTTTGACTACGCCAGTAGTTACATAAGGGACATTTTCTGTTGCTCTGAAATAATATAGTGTAACAAACTGGTCTGGGATTAATTACGTGACTAAGCAAATTTGAAGCAGTGGATCAATCACCAGGCCTGTTTACTGCTCATGTACAATGTGCTGTTTGAATACAAGCCCAGCCACTCTGCACTGTTGTCTTTGGTCCACGGGCATACCTGGTGGTCCCAGCACAAGAAAAATTGGAAGTTACTAATTGCAAATAAGGAAAAATAGGAGGTTAAAGAGAGAGGTCTCTGGGATTTAATCAGAAATGAGTCCAGGTAACCATCTTTCTCATTAACAACTACCCATGGGCCCAAACCGTGTGAAAAAGCAGTGATGTGACATACCTGAGCAATGTCAAAATACATCCAAGGAAAACATCTTTCTTTTCTGCACTTCTGTAATCCAGTGGGACCTGCTGCTTAAATGCTGTGTGTGCATTCAACACTGTTGGTGTTGTTCATATGAGGGGAATTAGTAAAATAGTAAAAATTTCATTTATTACTGGTTTTAGTCAACTGCAGTTTCTGAGCATGTACTGCCTAGGATTCCATAGTTCACTTAAGAAACCATATTTCCACATTAACCATTAACATTATATGTAGGTTTCACTGGTGCATGCAAAAACAAAAATAAGCATTGCTTGTAGGACATTGCCTTGTTGCTTCCTTAAAGTCTTTTCTTGTATGGGCAAATATTGATTTTTTGTTGTTGTTCCTGATGGTAATATAGAGATTTATTGATCATGTTGGGGAAAGAAATAGTCATTTTTTTCCTCAACAGGACACCAAACCCCTTTCAGTTAGTGAAATATGCAGGTGGTACATGGAGTGTGATGTGTGACCTGCCTGTCTTTGCAAGTATTGGAAAAATATTGTTTTTATTATTTATTTGGAATCAAGATATTAATTCTAATTTCCAGAATAAAAACTTCTGAAGGCCCCATAGGAGGTCTGGTATGTTGCATATATCTGTTAAATGTAGAGCATCTTTTCTTTATCATCCATAAAGCTAAGAAAGATGTACTCTGTTTACACTGGGGATCTAATTAAATAACATTGTTCAGGTTTCCAGAGCACTCAGGTTTTTTTAAATAAAAAATAGAATAATGCTATTTTTAAAGTATTAAGCCAGGAGATTCATATTAATTCTGATACATAAGGAGACGACAAGACTCAGAGAACATGTCAGATCAATGCTTTAGAATTAAATGTTTTGGGGATTTTTAAATACCCTAGCCCTTAGTTTACTAAAACTATTCTCAGTCACCAGATGCATACTGTTCTTTTGTTCAGTAAGATATACAATTGCAGTTTCAAGTGCTACAGAAGCAAACCCAATTGCATCCTGATACCCTGGCATCCTGTGCATTTGCCTAAAAACAAGCATGCAACTTTGGAGAAATATATTACTTTGGTATTTTCTCTTGTAGACCAAGCATCTCATCCTGTTTTGACATTGCTTGATGAAAAGAGGACTGAACTTGATTGAAAGTGCACCCTTTTCCTATAGGACCTTTATTCCAAATAGTCTAGATGAGTGATAGCAGAAAACCTAGATACTTACTTGCTTCACACAACAAAACCTACAACCTCTTGCTGTACAAAAGCCCAACAAGAAGGGTGTCACATACCTGCTTGGCTTTGGTTGTAGCTGGGCTCTTCTTCCAAGAGAGAGCTAGAACAGGATTTCCCTGGTGCAAGGCCTTAGAGAATGTGCAATGTACATTTTGCACCTTTTTCTGCTATTGTGCATTTTACAACAGAATCATCAGACAAAAAAAGGCACAAACGGCCCAAATGGAATGCATGTGAGAACACGAGTCCTCCTTCTTCCAGAGGAGGGACTGGAGTTGCCAAGTCACTGAATCACTCTCCCTCTCTGCTCTGTGGGACTGCTGTGTCTCTGCCAGCAGTGTCCTCCTCCCCCACAAAACCTCATCCCATGGACTGGGGATTTGAACTGTCTAATGACATACAGGAACTTTGAATCCCAAACACAGCTACAAGCTGGAGATGGCTCAGGTTACCCACTTCATGAGCAGTGATACAGCCCAGATTATTCTGCCAACTCATATTAATTCCACTAACTCAGCAGAAGCTGAATGGCAGCTCCTTCACCAAGAGGAAAAAGTGCTCGTGTGTAACAATTTCCTTACCCTGTTAAAAGATCATGTGGCCCCTTCCTCAAAACTGAGACTTCCTGGGTTGCTATCCATGGATATAGTTGAATATAAAACTGTATTTCAGAAGCTCTGTCACCATTTAAAAGTGCAAATAATAAAATTATAATGTTTTTAATTTAAAATATGCATACATTTAATATACAAAATTATACAAATTATACATTTAGCTAACATAGAAAAATACATCTTGTTAACAAGATAAAATGTCAACATATCTTACATAATTTGTGAGAGTTACAAATCTGTGATCATCAAGTAGACTTTGTGACTTCATTACAATTCTGTATCCTCCTAGTTACACTGAATATTAATACATATGTACAGTTGATATCAATGGCAAATGTCTTAGAGTGGAAATCTTTGCTGAAGAGTTATCCAGAAGGTTTTAATGAAACAGTTAAAATATGAGTGGCCTCTTCTATACTACTGAAGTTTCTCACAGAGCCAAAACTAATGTGACAGCCAGTGACAGGGTGGTCATGGGTCAGAGTTTAATTTTTTTTGCATTTATTTACAAACACCCCTCCCTCCCCAGTCTAACTGCTACACCTGCTTAATAAGTATCACACCATAAATCCTAGCTTTTTTGTGCATTCTTTGGTACCTCTTCAAATGGATCCAAATTTGTGGCCCTTACAACTGCTCGTCATGACTTCTGGTTACCACTCCTCTGTTGGCTGTGCAAAGATGTTACAGAGTTGTACAGCACTAGAGCTCAAAAGGCAAGATCTCCATACATTATTCATCCCAGATTACTAATAAATACCTCAGGAGGTGGGGAAATATTTTTTGTTTCAGTCAACAAATGTGTGCAGTGAGTCTTCACTCCTTATTTAATTTACATGGTTTCCTTTTTCAAGTTCCAAAAGACAGAAGCATAATTTATAAATAAGCTAGAAAAAATCTGTTCCATGCTGGGCCTTGTCTTACATACTGCGAGCCACATAATGATTTTCTTTTAACTATTTACAAATTGTTTAAAACTTGGTTGTCATCACAGGGAGCAAAACAGAAGACCACCACCAGTCTGATTTCCAGGCCTTCATTTCTTACTTTTTTTTTTTTTTTTAATTTAGCTCTGTACCAACAAATTGTTCTTAATTCCTTAAAGATAAAATTCACTCATGAGTTAAAAGCTTATTCAACTTTTCCTAAGAGCTGCTTAGGACCATCAGTAAGTGATACATGAATTGCCTCATGCAGGTTTTTTTGGCACTGGAGTGGTTTTCATCTGTTAGTTACATTTTCCCACTTTTTCAAAAAGATCACAGTTGAGAGAGTAGAGAAATGTAGTTGTTTGGGATCAGTTAGTGCACACTGCACAGTAACCTCTCACATTGGAATTTACATTTGCATATTCATATTCCCAAAACAAGAGCTGACATTACACAGAGAAACAATAGTGAACAGAGATTTATACCACAGATCCCAGCAACTCCAAATCAAGGCAAGTCTCCAAAACTACTAATCTCTCTTTTCCTGCCCTACAACATTAAAGAGAACATGATGCCCATATATCTATCACGTGAGAATTTCTTAAGCCAAGTAGTAGCAAGCATGAAATCTTGGTCCCAGGAAAGCTCATGGAAATTTGCCAGTCACTTCAATGATACAAGCATTTAATCCAGTATATTTAAACTTTCTCCTTTTTTTTTTTCTGCCTTTAACTGCAATTAGAACTTTCTTAGTATGCATGGATCCCAATGGCAGAATTTAACTTAGCTATATTTTTGTATGATATCCTATACAAGAAATGGTATACTCTTTCCTAAAATTTCTACAGGGGCAAAAATTTCTGTCCATAATCCCATGGCTACTGATTTCTAATGCAATATATTTAGAGCCAAAGGCACAATATATTTTAAAGGAATTCTTCTAAAGCAGGAAAGAGATTTGAACAAATTTCTGTAATCCTAGGGCCTGTTACCCCTCTGCCTCCTTAAGGCACTAAAGGATTTCCAAGGATTAGTGGCAAAACCCAGCATGCACATGTCCCTCCCACCACCCCATAACCACAGGAAATTCAAATATTAAAAACCTTCATCTGCAAGTGAGAAATACAGGTAGATTCATGAAACACAAAAATCAGAGTTTCCACTTTTCAAAAGGCCACAAGGACAAACATCAGCCATGCTTTAGCAGGTGGTTTATCCTGGGAACTCTGCTGTGTATGTGACACATTTCCCAGCAACTGCATTATTCTGAATATAACGTGATTATCACGCCAGAGTCAGTCATTGTACTTGCAGCATTTGCCAACCATAGTGGTGTGAAGAACAGAATTTGAGATTTAAAGGTCGCTCAAAGAGCAACCTGTAAAGATATATTTTCAATATCCCCCAATGCCCTATACAGTAAAGTATACATAAATAAGTGAACTGTCAAAGAAACTATATATTCCATGTAACACTGCCCATCTTGTCTGTTTAGGATGACAGAAGGAGATTGCATTTGCTTACAGAACTTAGCAGCATTGTAATTTTGACTAAAGAATTTGGCAAAAAAATGTTGTACATATAAAGCAATCAGAACAAAGCACCCAATTTTTCATCCTCTGAAGGCTTACCATGAAATTCCAATACATGTAAAGCATGTCCTGGCAACTCTACCATAGATAGCACGTTAAACAAGTTAACTTCTGCTTAGTGAAAGAAATTCAGACTCTAACAAGTAGACAACACTTTTCACCTTAAAGCAACTAGAAAATAATAGCCAGGCTTTCTGTCTTCGCTAGCAATCTCACATTAAAAGTTTAATGCTTTCTTCCAGTGATTTGAGGTAAAATTGGGGTTTTACTTCCCAATCCTCAGCCATGTAAAACACATCCATTGGTCCATCAATGTAATTTATAAGCAGACTTTTCCAATACTGGTTGGACAATTTTTGTATGAGGAAGTGGTAGAATTTCAAGGAGATTGATGTGGTACAAACCACAAAGAATGAAGAGTGTTCTACATTCCTTACACTAATTGTTCTAAAATGAAACCAAAAGGCAGAAAGCTTAAGATGTTACAAAATGGACAGCTTCATTATCAACATTTATAATTTATGGTGGGAGATTCTGCATAAATACTAGGAAAGAGGCCTGATATTTTAGTTCAACACTTAATTCAGAAGAAAAAAGTAGGGTTTAATTGCCTGAATGTTGTAGAATTTATGTATGTTTTCATGTGGATAGTATGCAAATGGATAGAAACCTACACATATGTCATTGCTTTATTTTAGGAACTTGTAGTTAAGCTTCACATGTTACCATGACAACGTGTCATCCTGTTACTAATTGTAATCTAGAAATGCACATTGCATTAATCTGATTTGGGATTCCACAGTTTATTCTTCTTCTGCTTCCTTTCAAAGGATATCTGTAATTACTGGGCAACTACACATTGTAAAAACAGCACATCCTACCAGTTAGCTCAATGTTAAAAAAGAAAAAAGAGAAATACAAGTCATAAAACAGTTATCAAAACTGAAAGCTCATCACAATGTAAGAGTTTGAGAGCAGCTGCTGCCATTCAGGTCAGCACGAGTACTGCCACTGACTCTACAGTGCTCTGTGCCTTTAGTTACAGAACGGATGGAGGCACCCACAGGACTCCTTATGTACAGGTCTGGTGCCTGCATTCACATCTCCCTGCCCTCCCAAATGGTACTCAGAGGTGAACAGGAGGGGTTGTGGTGTGTAATCTGTATTGTGCAGCATGGTTGCAAAATGTGTTCGTGTCATATGTGCTGACACCAACCAGGGTGCACAAACATGCCTATTTCAGGAGAAGCATGTGTGCCTGCAAGTGCTTTATCTGAAAGTTAAATTCAGTGTGGCCTATTCACGTGGTTGAAATATTCAGTATTAGGACAGAGTACTTTGATGTTCCAAGTGCCTCACAGCACACATGAAGATCATTCCCAATTCCAACTTACCCTTGTAAAATGCCATTTTGTCTCATTTGCTAAACAGTTTGTACCCTCAAGTATCACATCCTCAGATATACCAAACATGCCAACTCAGATCAAAGGATCTTCCAGGAATGCTCAGAGCCACACAAGGCTGAAGATATCACATATCCACATAAGCAGACCCATGAAGATGGTGCTTAACTTGGTAATTGCTTTAAAATGCAAATGCTGAGATCTCAAGAAAACGAAACAAAACTCAGACTCAAACCACACACTGAGTTGGTGTGCATGGTCAGTTTTCACTACAGCAAGTTGCTAAAACGGTGCAGGTGGTAACTTAGAGCAACTTCTCACTTTTTCCCATAATGGAGCAGCTGCAGTCACCTTCAGGCCAAACCACATTTCATCCATCCTTCAGAGCTCTATAGCTTCTTCTATGTGACTGATACATTCTTTGCTGTAGGAAGGAGGAGGAAAAGAAAAAAGGAAGGAAAAAGAGACAAAAGCATAAGGATCTGTATTTTCACAATCTAAGGAATTGTGTGTTATTCATTCAAGGTCAAAATAAATCATTTGGGAAGCAGTGTACCCAGATGCTTCCATACAAACACAGCATAATGGCAGCACATTGCAGAAACTGAACTGTTCAAAACATGTTGAGACATTCTCCCATGATTTACTGATTTAGATGAAAAGCACATTCCATGCTTTTGCCTTTTCCTAGTTCTTGTTGTACACAAGACAAACTTCCATTCATCAATATGGAAATAAACATTCCCTGCCATCTTCCCAACACCATTCCATAACCCACTTGGCAGGGATCTACAGAAGACTCACGGATAAAGTTCAAATCATGCAATGACAGCCATCACAAATCCAACTTTCCAAGTAAGTCCTATTTCTGTGATTCTTCTCAAAGAAATACTCACCATTTGCATCCTTCCTCAGATGTTAAATTTCAAAGCCTGCAAAACATTTTATCAGGCTTTACAAATTGCAGTGAGGCTGTCATTATTACTGTTAAACCAGTGATGCACTGCCTGCACACTTAACTCTGGCTAAAACTTGGTATCTACTGGAGAAACACAAATCTTAGTACATCAGGAGTACAGAAGAAAATTTTGTTAATAATCTTATACTGCAATTATTATTATTATTATTATAAATGGCTGGTGACAGTAATTAACTGTCATTACTAAAATGCATCCCAGTCACCAACATGCCCCTCAAAAGAGAATTAAAAACTGGGAAAGAAGAGAGTCTTTATAGCTTATACTTCAGGATGGAAAGATTTTTCCAAGCATGAAGAACAGGACTGAAGAAAAATCCTGCAGAGCAAGGCAAAGTAATAAAGCGGAGGTCATTCTTGGAGAAGCAGCTAGATGGATTATTGTAGGACACAAAACCAGTGAGATATGCAAGAGTGAGTCACTGATCCAGGGGGGTGTCAGCTGGGCAGGAGGACATCAAGGATTTCTAGTGATGAGAGGCACTTAGAGCCATTCCATATTCCCTAGTTCAGCTCTCCATGTTGTAAGAGAAGATGGTAAAGGTTCAGACTTGCTTTTCATTCAAAACAACACCAGAAGGTTTCTGCAGCCTTTGTAAGACATTATACATTAATCCTGCTTCTGCTATAGGTCCATCCAAACAAAATTTGTTTTGGAATTTCTTCCCTTTGCATCATCTAGTAAAGTCCAGGCTGTACTGCAAACAAAAAAAAAAATCCACTGCAGTTCATTCTTATCTCCAGGCAAAGAAATGGAACACTACTAGAGTCTCCACAGATCATCTTGTTTTGATTAATTAAATAAGGGCTATTTGTAGCCTAAGTGCAATCAAAACAACACCCAACAGAACACACTTTCAGCCTTTGTTATCCACACCTTCCAAGGACTTTTCAGGACATCAGGTACTTTTTCATTTGCAATTAGTATTACAAAGAGAAGTATGACTTAGTACCAGCAGAACTGGCCTTGTATTTTGGGGTAGTCTGAAATACATCCCTGTCTCTCCTAGTCATACATGAAGTCTCTTTTCTGTGATCCTATCGCTATGCATAGGCTCTGGGGAGGATCAGGGGAGTGAGTCTCTAAATTTAGGTCCTCATAAAATTTACCTTTATTTTAGAAGACAGAGATTGCAATTTTAGTTACTCAACTGTGGTTGCAGAGGAGGTTGCATTGTTACCAGCTGTCAGTTTATTGACTTGTTCAAAAGCAAAAATATCCCTAAAGTATCAGGGATAGTCATGGAAAACTACACTTGAAAAAAACTATCACTGAAAAGTGGTGTGGCCATAATAATGGAAATATGATTCAAACTTCATTAATTCAATGAACTTGTATTTTTTTTTGCACTTCAGTGATCACATCTTTTGTTACCCATCAATTTAAATTGAAACTAAGTTCTCTAATTTAACAAAATTTAGGTTAAAGAATATTTGTCAAACATGCACTGCTAGACTGAGTATTGACAAATGTAAAAGTCATTATTTGCATCATATTTCCTTCAATTTTATTATTTTTTCTTGAAACATTATCTGCCAATTATTCTGTCTCATTTTTTCAGACTCTTCACTTTCTCTTTCACATTCATTTCATCCTCTTTGTCCATCCTTGCTCTTATGTGAATTATTCACTCCCTCCTTTCATTGTCACTGCAGTCTTTATGAAACCTTGTGCTCCTTGCAGTTTTATTTCCCTGACAAATTTATCCTCCAACTTTCTCTTATTCTTTTTCTTCATACCACTTATTTAACTGTGTGGAACATAAACCACTACTGAGTTGTTTTGCTATTACTCTAGTCAGGGAGGAATTCTCTCTTGTGAAATGCTTGAGAAAAATAAGGAAGGTCTTTATGATGCTACTTTACCAAAGAAAAATATCAACCAAACATTTCCAAGGCTCAAGCACAAAGTTTCCAACCACGTATTACAGAGATTAAAACCCAGCTGAGTCTTTATCAATACTGTACCTAAGAATTTCAGCATGGATATTTCTGATGCTCAGAAATTTGCTGGCCTCCCATTCTTTGGTAAGACTAAAGCACATGGTTGAGCAGTGAGGTGGAGGCTGGGCTTGTGCTCCTTCACATCATGAGATAAATCAATTTCAGTCACCAACACAAAGGCACTGCTAATGTAGAAGGTCATTAAACAAAACTGTTTTCTCTGTGACATTGGAACTCAAAGGAAACCTTGAAACATAAAAGTGATGACTGTGCACTGCTGTCTAAGCCAGGACCAAAAAATTTCCAGCATAACAAAGATCAGTGATCCATATTCATGCACTTACTTGATGTTCTCCAATCTTTTGCCACCTCTGGGAGCCACCAGCATTTATTTGTTCTATCTACTCCCAGTCCATCACATCTGTATTTGTTCATCCTGTGCTAAATATCGGGAAATTGTAAGACCACAGGAAAGAACCTCAGAAGGTAATTTAAATCAACCTACTCAGAGCAGAGTTAGTTCCAAAGTCAGAGCAGTTTGCTCTGGGTTTACCTAACTGAATCTTGAAAAACTGCTGGGATGGAGAATGCACAGCCTTCCTGGGCAGCCCGTCCCACTGCTGGGGTGTCCTCATGAGGGAAATGCTTTTCCTATGGCCAGTCTGAACTTCACTGTGTCTCACTCTCTCACTGTGCATCGCTGTGAAGGGCCTGGCTCTCTCTGCTCTGTGATTCTGTGTTTCTCAGTTCCTTCCTCACAGTTTCAGGAAGGCTGTGCTGAGGTGCCCCCAAAGCCAGCTCTTCCCCAGGGTGAACCAGCCTGGAACTCTTCGCCTCTTGTCATAGGAAAAGTGGTCTGCTCCCTCAAGTATCTAAACCATCATTTTTAAGGAAGCTCAGAGAGCTCATACTGGTGGAAAAAAACTAGTGCTGACCACCTGCTAAAAACAGCTGTCCTGCTGGACTCCTCCACTCCAATCAGCTCCCTGGAGAGCAGAGCTCTGTGCCCACTGCCAGGTCCATGGTCTCTATCCCCTGCAGAGCACAGGGTGGATGGAAGTAATTTTCCTCCCATTAAGAAGGTACAGCAGTAAAAGCTTTGCTAAAACTTTCAGAGTGTGCACCAAAATCAGAAAGGAAAAAGCCAATACAGAGACTTTAAAGACAAACAACATCTGGAAGGAAGAAAATTAAGAACTGCAGGACAGTACAGACAATCCTAAGATCTCCATGGCATCTTCAGAGTGCCAGTGCTCATTTAGATTGGAAAAGACTTTTCAGATCATTGAGCCCACCTGTAATGAATGCACACAAAGGATTTGAAGTTAAATAGTTCCTTCCATTTAGAAGACAGAAATAGTAAAAGGAGGATGTTATTTTATTTTGGTCATCTGAAATAAGACATGAAACATGGTGATACCACTGTAAAAAAATGTTTAAATAATGGCTGATATCTGAAGTAGGTTTTGGGGTTCATCATGCACTTCCAGCTTATCAGTCACTGCATATTGGGGACATTTCCCCAGTGTGTAACCTAACATTAAAGATCTTAAGTCAGCAGTACACAGTGGCTGCTCAGTACCTCAGCCTTGATGTGCAGGGCCAGAAGAAAACATATTTCCATTGGTTTGTAGCACTAAAGGTATTTAAAGTGAGGAAATTGCAAAATTCAAGGAATTAATAAAATTTCTTTATATCCAGCAAAGAAGTGCATATTTTTTCTATTTGTGAAAAAATATTTGAAGAAGATCCTATACAATACTAAAAGAGTTTCTGCTGTAAATATTAAAGAAGTACTCTGCTGTGCCTCTGCCCTTATCAAGGCTCACAAATTATCCTTTCTTTAGAACCATTGAAGCACCACTGGTTTCTATCACTATGCAGAGCTACAGTAGTATGAGTGAAAGAAAATGCCAGGCAAGAGGGCTTGATAATGAAATTACAGATATCTTACTTGGTCTAATTTATATAATCATGAGCATCCGCCATTTTATCACTTCTATGAATTACAGAAAAACAATACAAGCACACACTTTAATAGAAAATTATCTACCATAAATTGTTTAATATGTGTTTTATACTACCTTGTTTTGAAATATAAACATCTTCATTTAGGAAAAAAATTATTACTTGCAAGTAGAAAAACTGGGGAAAAAGGAAAGTGATTACAAGAAAGGAAAGGTTGCAAAGCTGCATTTTGCAATAATACACATGGGATCCCTCAGCTGTTTGGTAAAGAAACACTGTTTAACTGAGCGCACGATCAGTGTAAAAACATTTGATTTCTGTGCTTGGTAAAAAAAAAAAAAAAAGAAGATCAAATAGCATTCAGTGTAGTCTTCTCATTCACAAATTGCTGCTTCTAAAATGCATTTCTACTTGATGGATTCACTTTGCAGCTCGAGAGGTGTGAATCTCATTAAACTCTCCATGAAGACATATCGATCCCAATTATAACCAATGGCCAACAGAGCTTGCTTGTATCTCAGAGGAAAAGAATTGCATCCAAGGGGAAAAAACCCAACAATCAACTAACCAACCATGAATGCTGAAAAACACAAATAAATTATTTTCTCTTCTGTTAGAAAATGATACTATGTATTTCTACATTCTTTTGCTTAATAAAGGTATTAAATCCTAGAAAAGGTTACATATATAGATCTTATTCAACATCATTTCTCTGGCTTTATGTAAGTTTCTTCCTTATGAAACTAATGGTATAATTTTGGGAAAATGAATTCACGAAAGGTAAATGAGCCTTGTCTCACCCAACTCTATGGAAAATACATTATTTACATTAACAATAAATATGGATAATATACAACAATACAAGCAGTGCTGCTATTTAATGCTACAGGGCTATTCATAAAAATGTCACACACAGACACTCATTTTCACACTGCTTGGAGAAGAATAACTTAGGAGTCTTAATTAAGGTTGGGTAACTATAGTGAAGAGGACTTGCAAATGTGAATCTTAGAAACGTGCATGGACAGCTGAACTTCCTGTTGTGCTGAACGTCATTCTGGGAGTTAATTTCTTCTGTTAATGGCCTGCCTATCTATCTATCTATCTATCTATCTATCTATCTATCTATCTATCTATCTATCTACATTTGCTTTCAAAAAATTGTTTCTAGAACAATATCCCTGCAATCCTTTGCAGCTCTTGAGATGCAAATGCTTACAGAAGATCCCTGATGTCTAATCTCCCGCTCATCAAATATTCCACAACTTTGCAGGCAGGCAGCAGTAACATACATACACACTTCTGAGATCAATTGCAAACCCAAAATCTCCGACAGGCAGCCAAGGATAGCTAGCTTGCCAAGAGGCTTAGGGTGAAACGTGCTGATATGAGGCAGTTCAGCAATTTAAAATGACAAACTAGGAAACCTTGAAGACTGATCACAGATTGTTGGAACACACACATAGAAAAGGAAAAACCAGCTGGATTTTTTTTTTAAAGATAGTGTTCACCGAGTTCTAGTCCTCCATAAGAGTGGCCTTATTCCAATTTAAAATAAGAAACAATTAAAAACACCTTTGTACTCAAAGGAACTTCCACACAAGTCCATTTACTTTGCTTATTTGATTTGCCTGTAATGGCAGTGCCTCATTTAGACAGCTCCAAGCCTTTATTAGCCTTGAAAACCTGACAGCATTTATTAAACACAGGTGTTTTTTTTGTGGTAAATTATGCACATAAACTTAATGTTATTTACATTTCTCCCATTAAGACAATCGTAATGATTTAAAGGCTAATGTAAATGAGTTAACATCAGACTATAGAGACAGTAACAGCATGACATGTCCAAATACGATGGCAGAGTGGTACCTTCTGTGTTTCAGGCGCATGGCTTTTGAGAAGCATCTCACAACAATAATGCAACCCACTACAATGGAAAAGCAAATTCCAGAAGTCAAAAATGGAGAAAACTTCCATCATGTGCATGTTTTGCTGAGGTTAAAAAAGTGAGCATTATCAAGAAATTACCGTCAGTAACAGATAGTAGGAACAACCCACAACAAATACTTCACATCTAATATATAACTCACTGTGTGCTTTATATAATGCATACTATAATAATACTACAGTGGATCCAGTTGCAACTGGGACACATGGTGTTCCTTCCAGACCTGAAAATATAACAGACAAACTGAACCCACAAGAGCCCCACAGCTGCAAAAAAATGCAATAAAATGTGTTCAACTTGGTTAATTTCACGTCCTTCCCCTTTCACTTTATCAGGGAGGCACCCTTAGCATAGAAATCATCATGATTAGATTCTGCTGGCAATGTGTAATATCGTCCTCACAGAGCAGCTGTAGAACACCACTGGAACACATGTATTTCCAATAGGTAGCAGCCATGAACCTTATAAATACAGCCATGATAATATGAAAGACCTGCTAAGATTGAAGAGCACAAACTGTGAGCAGGACAAAAATCAGACCCTTGGAAGTGGAGGTTGTTTGAGCCCTTCAGTCTCTGGAACATGCTATCTCTTTCCTAGGTGACCCTCCCAGGCATATCTATTCATATTTGCATGGTAACAGCTGCACACAAGACCCAGGTTGTATTCATCTAAGGCACAGCACCCTTTGAGCCAGAGGAGCTTTATCCTGGGGACAGTGATGCCTGCAAATGGAGACCTGCCCATTGTCCTTCAGGAATTTTAATGACCTGAAAAGCACTGCAAATATCCTACAAAAAACCATTAATTTAAATTATTTGACTTAGGGGAAGTCACAGGCTTTTTTAATTTATTTTTTTTTTAAGTCAAGGTCATTAATAGCTCACTCAATATGAGACAAGATTTTATGACTCACGGGAGACTGGAAAAATCAGCAGCAACACTGCATATTTAGAGTATAATGTTTAGTCACCAAAGACACTTTCAGAGTTATTGCCTCCTCCTTAGACACATTTTTTTAATTGCTACAACAGAGCTGCAGAAGTAACAAAGAAATATCTTCCCCTAAAATGCATAGTCATAGGCGTAACCGATCAGCAGGTCTGCCTTGCTGCTATCAGCCTAAGAAAAATTCACAGGAAAGTGAATTCACATTTCAGCAGAGCAGTATCATTACAAGTCTGTGAGCAAATCATAGGCTTTCTGTTTCCAGATGAACCCACTGCAGATTCGTGCCTCAGCCTGCACAGTCCTGTCAGACAGACAGAGGATGCACAGCCAGGATCAGGAGGGTGATGGTACCTTTGAACATCCTGTGGCAGAGCCAGACACACCACTTGTCACCTCCAAAGCCTCCAGACAGTGAATCTTGCCCAGCCACAGAAATCCAAAGACTGCAGAGTTTAATAACTGCAACACATTGCAGTTAAGTTGCAGTTACTGCAACATATTTTAATTCCCCACCAACAGTAAAAGCCTAGATGGTTTTATCACAAATAAAACTCCTTGGAAATTATTCAGTAAAAGAAAAACATCTGCTACTCCCATTGATATTTATAGAGGCAAATCAAGTTTCCTTGGTCCAGCTTTACCCCTGTGATGGAGGATTCAGCATGCAGCATATGACCTACATAGCAGGAATTCAAACTTTGTTAAAATCCTGTCCCTCTGAGCACTGAAAAATTTGGAAATCAGACAAGATGAATGCAATGGCCCAGATTCTCTCTGTCATTTGGGCAAATTTGTATTGCATCATTAGTCCTAATTCACTCTGCAGGGGCCACAGTCATCACAGTGAGCCACAGGGCCCATCATCCTCCAGTTCTATGTCTAGGAAAAGCAAGAGGATGCTCATCTTCCAGGGCTCCCCAGCTGCTAAAACATCCCTCTGTAGCTGTAGATTTTAAATATAAATTACAGTAACCTTTAGGATGCTATAACTAACTTTGGCAATATCTACTGAATTTTGAGTACATGCTTGGGGCTCACGTGTGCCCAGAAAATTCTCCCGCGCACAGAGTATATCCACTCAGACACAGACCTCAGGATCAATCCTAAAGCAAGCGTGGGAAAAAGGGAAAAAACCACAGGGTACCAACATGTATTTAATCTACTTTTCCAGCACCATCATTCTAGCCACTGTGTCAGTGAAGAGCCTTCCTGGAATAATCATGTCTTCCAGTGCCTTCAGGACAGCTGGGGTTTGTAGGCCATCTGACTACAGGCAGGCTAGTGCTGCATGAAGAGCTGCAGGTGACCCACATCCCAACTGCAAAGAGACTGCAATGGTGTAAATATTCCTTTGTCCTCTCTTCTGCCTTACTGAGCTTTGTACCCATGATATCCACAGCAAAGGGATGCAGGACCTCCAGGATCAGGTGCTGACAAGTTTGGATTTCTGCATGTGGTTACTAAAAGTGGTCAGAAACATTTTTAATGCCACATTAGACTTTGATGACACTGCAGAAATCACACCTGATTTCTTGCCAGGTCCTCTTCCCTGTTCTTCAAGTGTATTCCTGACAAGTTGACAGAGAGTGGGAGTTAGAAAGAAGTTACTGCTCCAGGATTATCTCAGAGATTGCAGAGCTCCTAAGCTGCTGGCTCCTCTACAGATCTCATTAGGCAGGATGCCAAGAAACTCAGAGCAGAGTATCTCTGCCCATAAACTCCACGGCTGCCAGATCTCTGTTAGCTCACCAGGCAGAAAGAAAAGAAGCAGGAGCCTGGAAGCTCTGGAAATGTGCAACTCCTTGGCACCCTAGGCAGCCGGAGGATCCAGACAGAATTCCTCAAGCCGAGGACCCCAGAGCCTGATGTCTCTAGTTCTAGATAGCATTACCTTCACACTAGATTATTGTCACACATCCCTTCCAACTGAAAATATTCTATTTTATTCACTAAGAATGAAAAAAATACTAATTTTCATTTCAAATCAGAATACAATCAAATGAAACAAATCCATCAAAATCCTCTGCAAATTGACATTAACTTTTTTCATGCTGCAACACTTGAATAGTAGGCTGTTATTGCTGGTGTACATCTTGTGGTCCCATTGCCCAAAGATTCAGACTGTAGCATTAGTCAGCAGACTGATCTTGCATCGTATTAACTGCCTCGTCTCCCATCCCTTGTCCCAAGTATGTGAGCCCTCCCAATTTAAATTTAAAAACCAAGCCCCTTAGGGAATAACATGTTTTGTGGAGTTTCCCATTGTAAACATACCTGGATTTTCTATCTTCGTGTAAGCTAAATTGAACAGGATTTATTTTCTGAAACTCCTATTACCACAAAGCTCCATATGCAGGTCAGCAGGCTTATGTAACAGTGATGCATCTGGCTCTCTGCCCCACATAAGTAAGACAGAATATGCTGTGACTGCTATCTAACCTTGTGCACTGTTCATCAAAGGCTCATATCCATCTTTTTTTTTTTTTTCCTGTTAAGGGAGACCCACTGCAACCTCAGTCTTCCAAATACCAACTCTTCCAAAGACCTGTAACTGTTACATGTTTCCCACAGGGTGCTTCCAAACAGACACACAGGATCATTTTCATGAGACCCATTTTTTTTTTTTTTTTTAATTCACTAGTGCTCATCCATTCAAGTTAGTTTTGTTTTCTGGAAAGAAGGTATTTTGATTTAATTTGTATTAGTTGTACTTTAATATAATCTTTTAAAATTAGTTGTTAACTTGTGAGTTCACTCTAGAACATATTTTTGCAGCTGCTTCTTGCTCTGCATTTTCCTTTGACCTTTTCCATTTTGTCTCACATCTACCAGTCACCCCAGTGAAATGCTCATGGAAGTTGTCAGGGATTCATACATGTATGTCCACAGGGCACAGCATGGAATAGCCTATCCAGTCTCAGATGTTGTAAAAATCTTTTCTCCATTAAAAGTAGGTCAAGGTATCTTGCAGGGAACAGAACACAAGTCAACAGCAAGTTCCCAGCTCTCATGCCGAAAAGAAACATGCACAGATCCAGGACACACTCATACATACTTGAGAACAGAAAATTTGTGCAGCAGGCACAGTGATGTATTTTATTCAGCTATCAAATACATGTACACATCTATGCATAACCCAATTCTAGACCAAGCACATAACTCTAACTTGTAACTATAGCCTCCAGCTAGTGTGACAATGAAATCACTGACTTTCTATAAAGATGCAAATATGGTTAAATTGCAAGGTGATCTACTAGGAACAAGGAGTGCAGCCCACACCTGCAGAATGGTGGATGTGTCCAGAATGGCCCTAAAGAGAGATCAGAGGCTGATCCAACAGTCAGCACATCTAACAAGCACAAACCAGAAAGACCAAACAAGACTTGGCATGTAAACCAGCAGGCTGATTGACAGACAAGCCTTTGACACCTCTCAGAGGTACTGATGCTGAGGAGCATATGTGAAGGAGGATTTCCCTCTCACTACCCTCAACTCTGAGACTTTTCAGAATAAATGGTCTACTCTGCAAATATAACTTTACACTGCTTAATTTTTTTTTTCTAATTCCATTTTTACAAATAAAATATTGACACTAACCAGGACAATAATTCAATACCAAGTTCACCAAAACCAATGTTTTTCTCTGCAGAAGTGTAACTCCAAAACTCCCTAAATCCACATCTGTAATAACATCCAGACCATGGCCTGTTCATGCACAAAGCAGGCTCATCCACTGAGCAATCTGATGCTTAGTTAATATATGCAGTGCTATACTAAGGCCAGTTAATCAACACCATCTATTCTAAAAGCAGAAAAAAAAAATTCTGTATGTCTATCACACTCCATCAGCTTTCCCCACTCACTTTAAGCAATTAGCTTCAAAGACTTCCTGACTAAATTTACATAAAATGCATCCATCCCTCCTACACTTTTTGTTAAAGCATTAGGCTATAATTTTATAAGGTGTTCTTGGAGATCAACAGTGGCAGACAAGTACCAGAGATTACACTCTGCCTCAAGCACAGACCCAGGAATTTATGACAGCAGCAATTTCCTGGATCACCTCATCACCTTCAATTTACTTAAATGCTTCTGGAGCAAGAATATTATTTATTGTCAAGAGATTTTCTGGGTCAGTCTGCAGAGAGATGGCTGTGGTTGCAGATGGAATAGGCAGATGAGAACAGCTATCAATGGACACAAGGCTGCAGTTGAAAGATCAGGAAGACTCATTGGAAAACCTCTGACAGAACAAACTTCAGTCATTTGCAGGGGGAGAACGTGGAATGACCTATCTGGGTTTGAGGTCCAGCCTTCTGATGTTCAAAATGTTTGGTTACCAGGGTTTTGGGTTTTTTTAGCCAGGACTCCAGCTGGCATAACTTCATGAGCTAGCTCAGTTCTAGACTGATGACTTAAGCAGGTGGTGATGTATTTGTGGCTTTCTGTTAACAACTTGGTCTTGCAAAACCTCCTCACACAGATCTGTTCAAAGTGTTGTAATGGGAACAGCATATTCAGGAGACTTACAAGATGAAGCCCAAAGTACTAGGACACAACAGTTGTGTTGGCAACAAGCTACTGCAAACAGTTGCATAAGCTGAAGAGAAGCAAGAGCAATAGTTCCAAGCGTCTGCTTTTAGCATTATATTTACAGCTTCTCCCTGACTGTGCATATATTAAGCAGATTGCAAACTTGTAGTGAGTGAACAATCTGGGTATTTATAAGGGAGTTAACCTTTGGGAATGGCTTTTGTATTAAGACTTAACAGGTCTGTTTCACATTCAGAGGACCAGGGTTTTCATCATTCGGAAAAATGAGACAATATCTCATGGCTACCTGTGGAGATAGCCAGAAAGAAGATTTTATCCTTGCACTCTGAAAGATCTTTGTTGATACCACTACAAAAAGTCAATGCAAACCTGGGTCCAGCAAGGAAGCAGAGACACTGGCAGACAGCAGTGACTCCAGAACACGTGCCAGGCTGAAGGAGACTTTTCACCATGTAATATTCCCATTGACCTTCTTCTCATGAAAAGAAATATGCCACACCTGTCTTTGTTCAGAAGCCACCTGCTGGTATCAACTATCAACTGGACTCCTCAGCCACATCACTTATCTAGTATTACAATGGAACCAAAGAAACCAAAACAACAATGGTTGGTGTGACACTTATTTTTCTGACCTAACTTCAGTGTTTTCTTGTTTCTAGGGCAACTCACAAAACCCATGTAAGAAAATCCCTGTCATGATGGGAAAATAAGATTTTATTTTTAGATTTGGTAACCCATCCATTAAGAATAGGAAACAAAATGAAATTGAGAGCTGCAGTAACACTGCCACAGGATAAACACAAGGTTGTCATTGACTACATCTGTGGAAACAATTAACTGAAAGTACTAGACATCGCTGTTTACAGAGGTCCAGGGCTGATTTACTTGGGTCATTTCCAGCTTAGCAAGCAAGTTCATAAAAATATTTCAAATATACTGTGCATACTATACTCTCAAGATGCGTACTTTAATTTTATTGGCTGATTCAAAATTTTCTTTCTGATGAAGGACCACAAAAGCCACAACCTGCCTTCCACTCATCTTCAAATACACAAAACCAGCAAAGCAATTTTTGGTTTTCTCCAGGGAGAACTTATGATGGTCCCTAATTGCATTTTAACACCACGAATTATTCAAAATCACAGCAGGTAACAACAAACATTCTGTTAAGCGTAATGATACAGCTAAACATAAAAAAACCATACAAGGAGTATAATTAACAACTAGAAAATCAGAGTTCAATTAAATAGCAAATCCCACTGTTGCTTATGCACTTCACTGGTGGATGGTTAATGCCACTAACTTCAGAAGTGCAGAACTGCTCTCGCCCTGGGAGACACAAAGGCTTCAAAGATTCCCTCTTGCTCCATGGGAAGACAGACCAGGAGGTTTACAAGAACACCCACTACAACCAGTCCCATTTCAGCAAGAAAGAGAAGTCTCCATCTGCTTTCAGTTTGCTGTTCTCATTGGGAACATTTGGAGGGGAATATGAGGGAGGTCATACTCCTCTCCCTCCAGCACACTTGTCCAGTAAATCTTGCCGCAGATGATCAGAATTCACTACATTATTCACTATTACCACCAGTAATTCCAACCCTGTTTTCTAAATGTTAAAAATGAGGCCAAAGTTTAAGAAACATGTCCTCTGCCATTCAGCAAAGCACAAGGGGTACTTCACGGGGTACACTGTTTTCTGACTCAGTGTAGTTTAAGGTGATTTGTAATGGTGTATCTAGAGGAAAAGAAAAAATCAATTGCAATCCAGGAACACAAAAACTGAGACTTAAGAGTTTCATAGTTTGAATGTTTCAGATACAAATTGTACAAAGAGAGATTTTTCAGAAAAGAAAGCAAAGGGAAACATCTCATATTTCCAGAAAACTAGAGAAGATCAGTCATTCAGCAAAGGACAGATCCCCTGCATCTGCTGTCTCATAAACTACAACAAAAGAATGTAATCAAGGCAATCTAAGAAATCATGGCACATGCTTCCTCAAAAGAGTGTTGCAGTGGTTATGGGGAGAAAATTCAAATCAAAAAAGAGGAAAATTTAAAATATAAGTACCTGCTGAAGTGCTCTTTTAACAATTACAGATGACCTTCTCCTTTGACTGAGGCCTCGGGTTGGAGATAATGCACCTAACATATTACCAGCTATACCTCATTCATTTTAAATTTACATTTCCTAGCTCCCCAAGCAATCATTATTTAGTGAGACAGAAAAGACAATTCAAATCTTCTTTACACCCAGAAGTCATTTTGTTCTAAGTGATATGAATTAAGGGCTGTTGGCAAGCTCACAGGGAAAACTAGACCTTCACTGAAAGCATGAACTAATTTTTAAACAAAATGGTTTGTTCACACTTTATTTCTTCCCACCCTTCCTCACTCCATTATAAATAGATTTTTATGTTAAGTCTTTTGAAGATTCAGCAGCAGCTCTGGGATGAACCAGTCCAACTGGTATGTTCCTCTGATGGAAAGCAGCTCCCCAGACCACAGCTTCTTCCATTTCTCACATCTGTGCACAGGCTGTGAGGAACAGAATGACTGTGCTTTCTCTCCAGTCATCCCCAAGCCAGCATTTAGCTTGCAGTATCGAACACCAAGTTCAAAGGTCAGCTCTCTGAGCCGTTTCCAGCCAAAAAGCCAGAAGTAGATTGTCCCAGGTAACTATGCAGACATTCTGCATCCCACACCTCTGCTTGAACATACCAGGTCATTGGGATTGTGTGGCTGATTATCCTGCAAAATTCCATAGGCTTGAGACTGAGAAAGGGCACCAAGGCCATAAAGAATGACGCTGGGCAACTTCTAGGTACCCTCACTTCACTAGTGCCTCTTACAGAGGCATTACACATTCTGTCTTCACTTCAAAATATGTAAACCACCTTCTTTTGCAGAAGAAGAAGGAAATGCACAAATTCCTTCAAGCTTCCTCTATCATTGCCCAAGGGATTTAAGCACAGAGTCACACATTCAGTTACCCATCTGATTTAGTGCTCAGCTGCCTTGGATATAGGGGTCATATCTATCCTCTTATTGCTGGAGCCTGAACCCTGAAATGGGCTCAGCAGTGCTTTGTCCAAGGCTACCTTTTCATAAGACTAATACACACAAAAAACTCCCTAATCTCTGACAGGAAGAAAAACAATGCGGATACTTCCCTGATCCTGCAAATCCTTGGTTACACAAGAAACAAGCAACATGGGTAAGATCTTTTCAGGGGAAGAACCTATTTTGTCAGCAGAGGCTGATACACGATACACTATATGAGTGTACACTGGGGTGTACACCAGCGGGAACTATTGGGAGAATTTTCATTTCCATGACTCTGACATTATTCAGTCTGCTGAAGTAATGTCCACCTTGAGAAGCCTAATTGGGTGTCAGCTGCAAGGAAAGTGCTTGTCCCCTCTTCCACTTTTGGCAGCACCAAATACTCTGCATTGAAACAAATACCAATGTGAGCAAATTACAAATACTCAAATATCCCGTGTCCCAACAACAACGAAGAAGCACTTGTTTTTTTCAAGTTTTCTCCTATGTAATTACACCACAGAATATGAATAGAATATTCCAACTTATTAAATTACTTCTTCAAGGATTAAATCAGCTACTGCTGTCCCATGAGCTACCCTGCAGCTGTGTGAAGTAACACAACAACCAGCTAATGCAACAATCATCGCTAGCGCATGACCTGGAGGAGGGAGTGGGTACAAGTTTGTGTCTGAAGCTGTATGCTGCATGTTCCACCCCTTCCCTTTTCTCCAGAGGAGAGCTCATTCCACGGCCAAACTTTTTAGTTGGTTCTTGAGCACAAACAAAACCACTTTTGTGCTGGGAAGGAGGCAAGGAAAGCAATACAAATGGAATTTCTGATGCAGAATCTTTCATTCTCTTGTTCCCCCTGCAGAAAGCTGCCTGGCCAGCAGCAGCCTCTCTGCAGGAGCGGGCTGACAGTCTCAATAAAGCAAGTAGCAAAACTGATCTGGCTTTTCAGGGCCAGACAAAAAGGAAAAGAGTTGGGACCCTGCTAAAGCAATGAGAGGTTTCCTTTGTAGGACTGAAGGCTGAACAAAGGCTCACAGGAGACCAGAATTTTAACTCTTCCCTTATTTTACTGGTTTAGGCTGAAGTGGTATTTTACAGGCTGAGCCAGCAAATTCAGTCGGTAGCACAGAGGAGCTGGGGCTACAGGAGTATATTTAAGCTTGGTTTCCAATGAAAATCTTCATTACTCCATGATGGCTACCCTCACTATTGCCTCTACTTATTTGCATTCTTGCATTACTTTTGAACCCAGTGGCCATACTTAACTAAAAGAAACAAACAAACAGCCTCAAACTTCTTACATAAATTTCCTACAAGAAGGAAGTGCTTTCTGAGAACTCTGAGGCAAGGTAAAAGCAAACAACTCCCACAGGAGTTGTTTGCTCACAGTTGCACAAAAAAAGTACACGGGTTAGGATTTTCCTGCTCTAGAGTTCACATGAGTCCTCTACATACCAAAATACTTCAAAGTTTCTTCAGGGGCTCAAGCCCATGGAGTAACTATCAGAAATATTCAACTTACAGGCAAATCTGATTCAGAATTTTGTTGTTTCTCACTTGAAAATCCTCATTCCTTTGTCATCAAGACAGGTCCCCATGAGAGACCAGCAGTAGCATTTAATGATGCCTGTAACAAACCACTCTGAAATCAGGTTGTTTCTCCTGTAAGACAAAGTGTCTGATCCCCACCAGCACTGGGCTGTGTCCTTAAGTCTTCAACAGCTGCATTCAACAACACGGGCTTACCTCAGCTCCACAGAAAACACCTTTTCTTGGTTTCCAAAATATCCAAACAATATCTGCACCTAGAGAGCAGGTTCCACACGTGGGATCCACTGCAGTCTGTCTTTTGACAATGTGATTGACATCTGGAACCAATGAACATCATCTGTGATACAAATCGTGGGCCTTCCCAGCAAAGAGCATCTCTCTAATTACTAACCTGTTTCACAGGAAACTGGCTTCAAGTGCCAGCCTTTCTCATACTCCTCAAGTCAAGGCCATAATCCACACAGGACCAAGTGCTCACTCAATGGATCTAAGCATTACGTTAAGCAGAATGCTGTTGCAAGCACCCCTCAATTATTTTATTTATCTAGATAGCCAGATCCTTCACTGTCTTTGCATTGGTAATGCAGCGTTACTATAGCAACATCTGTGACCTGCATGATCAAGATAGCAGACAAGAGCTGATGCCTGGATTAATGTATTTGTAGGCTTAAATAGGAACTCTAAAGATTAAAGATTAATAATCTATGAAATTCATATGTACTCTGCTCATGATGTTACATTTATCCCATTTCCTCTCCTTTCCCATAAACACTTTTCTCTTAATACTAGAGTATGTGACACAATAAATTATGACAACACTATCTAAACTTGCTGTTTATTTTCTGTTTTCAGTTCAGCACACAACTGAACTTCTTCATGAGGTCCTAAGACTAATGCATATTTTATACTATGGTTGGCCAATTTATTAGCATCTTTTAGAAACTAGAGTTCTTGACCAGATTTGCAGTTTATTTAGATCTCCACAATATTTCAAATATAGAACAAGTTATCCAGCTACTGCAACATTAAACACAATGTTTAAGACATTAAAGAGACATCTTCAATTTGCTTTTTATTTTCCTGTACTTAATAGGTTCTTTCTAAGAGTCAATGACTTTCATTCAACTAGAGAATTGCTTGCCAGCAGTCTGCCACAAATTCATAACAGATCAACACACTTTTAGATGTTTCCTTGGCAGCTCTTCTGTAGACTAGAGAAGACATTGCTCCTGAATCCAAGGCTGGATGAAAGCTGCTCGCACAAGCAGGATGGTGACATGAAGGAGGTTAGACATGGAGGGAGATACTGGGGAATTGGGAATTGAGGTAATGTTCTGCCTCTTTTTTTTTTTTTTTTTTTTTTTTTTTTTTTTTTTTTTTTTTTTTCTGTTTCATCACTAAAGTACAGGTTTAGCTCCTGTAAGAATTTCATCCAGAAAAATATAGTTTTACTCCATGTTTCCTCCATAATGCTGCACAAACTGCATGAGTGGGCACACATGATCATAGATCAGAAAAACATGAGTAGTTCTATCCAGTTTTAACTGGTTCAGTGGCAGGGCAGGCAAAGAATTCTCATTCTAAGTAATCATTCAAGCAAAAGAGACAAAACAGTGGGCCCTCAAGTGAGACTTAAGCAGCATATAAGTCATATGGTGATCTTCCATTAAGTAATAAAATGTCTCCATGAGACAGCAAATGAGTGTTCATTGTTCTCTCTCAAGCAAGTATCTTCTTTAATTTTTTTTTTTTTTTAATATTTCATGCTAATATAATTCTTCTCTGAGCCAACTTCTTCTCCCAAAGGCAGCAGTATTACTTTTCTATTTTCAGGAAGGAGGTGAACTGAGCTTCAAAGTACAGTGCCTCAAAGCCATGCACTAAAAAAACCTCCACCAGTATCAGTGGAAGAACTGATGGGGATGCACTAAATCCACTGCAAGAATATTCCATCACTGCAGCCTTAACACAAAATGCAGGCTCTGTTTTGGCCTTGGAGTCTCATGGAGCAGACAGCTTAAGGGATTCTTGGACTGAAAAGTTCAGTCATTATATGGTCAGTTGCATTTGGTGGGTTGTTTTTTTTTTGTTTTTGTTTTTGTTTTTGTTTTTTTTGTTTGTTTTTTTTTTGTTGTTGTTGTTGTTTTGGGTTTTTTTTTTTTTTTTGTTGCTTTGTTGGTGTTTTAGCTTTGATTTCTTACTGTTGGTGGTTTAGCTAACAAAGAGCTTTTGTATCTCCTGCATTTTGCCTTTTCTTTCTCATTGTTTCAGTTGCAGTCTGTAGACAGAATAGGAAGGATAGGCCCTCACAAGTCCAGTAAAAAAATTTTTAGTCCAAACCCATTTTTTCAACAAAAAAACTTATTTCAACGATATCCAATTGAGACTGCAGAGGGAAAAAGCTGATTACATTGGGTCCATCCACCTGGTTTCCCAGTATGGTTAGGAGAGCTCTACTTAATTCCAATCAACCTGCATAATTGACATCAACCCAAAAATCATTGCACCATATGTCAACTTCACACTTCTAATTTTTAGACTTACTTGCCTTTGATATTTTAAGGCTTTTGGCTAAGATTTTTGAAACTCACCTTCCCTAACCTCCCAGCTATAATTAAATGGCCTGGTTTTATAAAAGTGCTGAGTGTGTCACACTCTCACAGAGGCCTGAATGGCACTTAGTGTTTCTTGGTTTCTGTCTCACACGTCACATGTTAATCTTTAGAAAGTCTTAACTGCATTTTCTTGCAACACTCATATCAACCACCAAGGAAAAATCTTCCTATGCTCCCAGCATAGAAGGAAGATGGAGAGGAGGTTTTTCTGTCCCGTCATCATTGCATTCCCTTGTGTCTTTGCAAATGAATATTACACCTCTCCTGCTAATATGACCATACATCATTTCTTCTCACCTCTTTGCACCCTCCTGTGTTGTAAGCCTTTTATTTTAATTGACTTAAGAAAAGGTTTTATCAAAGAGGACAGCATACTGGCTAGCAATTAAAATCTACCAGCATCATTTCTGCAACCTCCCTTAAAATCCTAGCCCATCTTTCTCATCTTTTGCAGAAAAGGGTCAAACAGTCTCTAAAAACAACACAAAGATAAGGAAAAATATACACAGATGTATCAAACTGGAAGTTTTAAAAATTATTTTTGTGCTAAAAGTTTCCCTCAGTTTCATTGATTAAACTAGCCTAAAATATCTTATCCAAAACATCAGTCTAAAAAGATACCTAGTAAAAGCCCCTAGTTGGTACAAAGACTGGATTTTTTTCCCCATTCTACCAGGATTTGCACCAACAAATAGCAATGTTGACATCATCTGCATTTTAAGGTGATTTTGTAGGTCACTCTTGAGGCTAATCTGGTGTCTAAAGCACAGGAAAATTTGGCTCAGCTTCTTTCTTATCCCCAGACTTCTTGGAAACTGTTGGAGAAACCACTCGGGCTTTCTGTGTCTTGACAGTCTCCTTGTAAAAACATGTAGGTTGATGTAAGAACTATTCCAATGTTTAAACACCTGCCTAACCAATCAGTTTATCTACACCTTTAGTGAACAGCCTCCTGCTGTTGAAGATCATGAAATTTCCCTAAACATACACTTAAGCAGTTTTGCTGATATGGCACTGTAGTGTCCAGAGCATTCCCATCTCTGTGGTGATATTAAAAATAACTGAAGCTATATAATAATGTCTATCTTATATTTATGAACCAAGTCAATATTTTCTTTCTAAAATCCCAAGCAATCATGATCTTCCTTTGTTAGAGAATCCATGTGGCTCTGTGTGTCCAAATTGAAGCCATCAATCTCTCCTGTTTGTCACCTCCAGATTAAAGCAGTTTTGCAACCAGAGACAGTGTAGTGTGCTCCTGCTGCTGGAACAAAGCTCTCTCCCAGGAGCCTCTACTTACGTACAAAGAGTGAAAATTGAATGTTTTATGAAGAGGATCATAAGTAAGAACGAAATTGTGTGTTCCTTCAATCTTTGATCCTGCCGAACTGAACTGCATTTCACTACTGACTTTAACAGGAGCTGTTTTGTGCTACTAAAAGCATGCAAGTAAGTATTTGATATACTGTTAGCATCAAAAACTTATTTTTCTGAAGTTACACCAGCTTTTTCAAGATTGTATGATTATTGCAAGACCATATGCTTGCAACAAAAAAGTATCTGATTATAAAATTGTTTCCTTTTGGTTTGGTTTTTTTTCTTAGCAAATGTCTGCTTTGAAAGGCATTTCCTATTTTGTGAAAAATATTTGTGAGAAAGGGAATTTTTTTCTTTGGTAATTTTTAAATATTTTGGTAGAGAGCATTGAAAACAAGTTTGTCATCATATAGCCTGACCTAATGAGGTGTTTGAAGTTACCTTTAGTGACTACAAAAATAGGTAACAGTAAAAATGTGAAATTACCATCAATATGTTGTGCTTCATCTAAATTAGCGATTAATGAAGTGCAATAGGAGCACAGAGAACACAAAGCTGGTATTAAGGGCTCAGTAGACACACTGGACAAGTTTTGGGGCTTGATTTTGGAATAGCTTTAGTCTGATCTGATGAACTGAAAACCATCAGCATCGGGAAAGCATTTTTCAGAATAGAGTCACTTAGAAGAAATTAGTTTTGCCTACTGCACTATTTTATCTATACTGCAGCAGAGGGAATGAGCAGGGGATTAATTTCAAAAGTGTAAACTGAACACTCAGGCCAACACATGCAATCTGAGTGCAATTTAGGGATTAGAATGTGAGTCAAACACTTGTTATTAAAAAAAAGGTAGTGGTGTCCATCAGCATTCACAGAATTTCTGACTTTACCCAAGACAACTAGTTTTCTTCATCATTAGCTTTTTCATCTATTCACTACAGTATGGTGTTTTCCAAGGCAGTTTTCCATTTCACCTGAGGCTGATCAAAGGATACCTCTGTTAAAAAAGATATGTTGTTAAACTATATTAATGGTGCTCTAAAAATATTAAATCTCCATCTGCTGAATATAGTATCGAATATAATCAGAGACTAAAGATTTTGTGTGAAAAATTTCAATTTAAGCTTTACACACATTAATTAAAAACCCCAGCAAACAGGCAGAATTTACTGTCTGGCAATAAAGACATAACAATCCCTGCTTTGTCATTTAGATGAGTAAAATTATTTTGCCTTGACTAACATACAGCATAAGCAAGGAAGACACTCTCTCTTATTAATCTGGATCAAGATTATTTCCTTTTACTTTTCATATCTGTCATCAAGCATAATCCTTCCAGAAATCGTGTGAAATCAAGATTTTTCCAATTTTTATCTCAAAGGTAAAAAAAAAGAAATCCCAAACCAAACAAAGTTCTGTCTCAAATGAGTAAATTTGTGTTGAGTTTGTCATCCAACAGGCTGAGTGACTGCATTTTTGTGGCAGTGGATAGCACAGCCCCTGCCCTCCCTTGGACATGTACTATGCAGGCACACTTGATGTGGGAGGCATACCCTGGAGTAATAAATTGGCAGATCTCCGCCCTGGAGACACAACAGCAAAAAGAGAACATTACCAAGCATGTTCACACATGAACATTTGTCACTCCGATCTGGGTAAAAAAGTCGCCTTTAGACCTAAGCACTTACGTTGCAATATCATATTTATTTTTTTAAGATGAGGGACCTGCCACAGCTCCTGTGCTGAAGGGCTGACTTGGTGCTTTGTCAAAACTACCAGAAATCATTTCCAAAACTGAACCAGTAACAGCATTTAAACAACTATCATTTCATACTGAGGTCAGCCTGTGCATGCAGGGGCCTCTAACAGCAGGAATTTATTATTTCCATTTGCATTCTAGGATGTGCACAATACAGAAGTGCTCATGCCAGGGAAATCTCTGGGTAGCCAGCACTGTATAATGCCTCACCCAGCCAAACTCAGCTGTCACACCTTGCAGAACAGGCATTCTTAGTGAGAAACTCTTTTCCTTCATGCAGTGCAGGAATCTGCCTTTTAAGGGCATTTAGATTACAACAGAAGGACCGAATAAAAATCTTTTTATCAGAGACCCTCTCTACAAGGCCAACATTTTTCTTGACTTTTCACCAAGACATAATGTCTGCCTCTTACTTTCTTCAGAAAGAGAAATTGTAAATTTCCTAATCAAGCTTCAGAAGATCCTCCAAACTTTGAACTCCCCATATTTCTAACCCATAAGTCCTTACATATTAATTTTATTAAATCCTCAAAGCAAATTTTGCCCTAGCTGAGTACTCTTTCACTGTGTCCTCGCTAACATTTTTTTTATGTTACAGTGAATAAAATCAGGTCTTAATCAGGTGATCTGAGGTTGCTCTTTATCTCCCAGCTACAGTAATCTCCTTATCAATCTGTATCAAATCCAAATATCTCAGAGTTTACTAGGTTTTAATTCTTAAACTGAAACAAAACCAGCCTCAGTTCTCACTTTCCTTAACAATTAATCCCAGCTCCTACTCCATCTGCTGTCACTTGGAATTTGGTTTTAATGAAGCACTGAAACTCTGTTCTACTCTGATACATGATATCTACTCAGGAAACACAAACAGATGCCTCAGTCAAAAAAAACCACACACACACACAAAAACCAAAAAAACAACCACCACACCAGCACTAAACTACTTTGTGCATTTCTGCTGTCTGCTGAATAACCAATAAATGAATGTAGTACTAACCCCTTATGGGTTCTTTGGTGCCAAAGTGTCTCCATATTAGTCTCCATATTAGAATGTGCCTATATTTAAATTAAAGAGGTTTTTGCCACTAAGGCAATAGCATGGACTCAGCACAGGGATGTTGTGGGGATAAGCATTGCCATTTACTTTCTCATGAAGAGCACAACTGCTGCCTTACAAGAGCTGGTGACAAGCTGGTGCTTTTCAGAGCAAAACTGAACTTTAAGTCATGCGGCTACTCTCCTACAACAGGACATTTGTCTTCTCAGACAGCAAGCCAGAAACACCAGCAGTCTGAACACTGATTTGAAATGGACACAGAGAGACTGAGTGTTTTTAAGATAGTCTGGAAAGAGAAGAAATATTAATGGCAAAATAAGAGTTCTGTACAGCCTTTTTAGCAATATTATTCACTGCACAATTTTTTCTGGCACAATGCTAGACCTAGCTGGTAAATGAACACTGATCCTTTGCCCTGAAAGGAGTTTTACATGATTTCAGCAGCACAGATGGCAGTACTCTGTGTGCTATGTAGTATATATATATGTAATATGTGGTATATGAAATGAAAAAGGTGTAGAACTGAGTCTTCTTTCAATATATAACACAAGAACACTTGTGAGTAATGCAGGCTTTCTTAAGTCTTTACAATTAAAAGACTTTGTTATCATCTTTAAAAATTTTTTCAAATATATTCACTACATTTTGGCATCTGGACTTCTGCTAAAGACCTCACTAAAAGTCAATAAATTGTTTATAAATTAAATTAGTTATTTCATATAAACATAATTTTGGTTTCAAGTCTATGATCTCAATCTTTCAGGGAACTAAGTGTTACTGGCATTGAAAAAAGTTCTCTCTTTCCTGTGGGAGAGAATACTATAATATCCTTGACATAAAAATGCTTGTATTTAACCACCCCTGAGGAATCCTACTCCCTTCACAGCACCTGCAAGGGAGCAATTAGTATCTGTGAGAATTTCACATGACACAGAAAGAAATGATCTTGCCTGTTGTAATTTTTATTGGCAGCTCCTAGGTCACTGGTGTGGGGTGCTGGAAGAGACCCCTGCAGCAGAGACCAGATGGACTGGGAGCAAATGGACAAGATAAACCCATTTGTGACATGGCTATACAGTTTTCCCTATTTTTTCCCATACTTACATCACCCACACGTACAATACAATATCTGCAGTGAAAGAAGGTATGCTACTGAATTTCCAAGGACAGATGCAGGGTGTTGACATGAGAAACAAAGGGTCAAATGAGCATTTTTAGATCATAGACTGAATCAAATAATTCCAGATGATTAAGACATCTGGGAAAAGGGACACACAGGCAAAATAGCACAGATAATGACTTCACAGAACTTGTTTCAAATAATATTGAGAGTTAACTCTAGCTCAGGGAAATAAACCTAATCTTGGTGTACTTAGAGTAACAACCTCAAAAGGTGCTTGTAAAGAGCTGCTGTAACAGACTCAGAAGCTGCCTCAGCATTCAGAGCCCACAAAGCACAGAGAAGGCTGAGCAGGAGCAATGCTGCCAAGGGCAAGCCCACCAAGTCTCACCCCACTGCTTTGGAGGAGTAATTTGATGTCTGCAGGGGCTCACTGCGGGGAGAACCACAAATCCCAGCAGAATCCAACGTGTGCCTGAGCAGGCACAGCACATATTGTGTGCTGGGAACCCACCTCAGTGTGCCAGGAGAGCCCCTGAGCAGCCAACCAGCTCAGAGACACTGACCGGCCCTCAGAGGGATTTTGGAAAAACAGACAGGAAAATTTATGTGCAATACCAAGTACCCTTGGCTTGTTTCACACCTTTTTTCCATGACACAGTATTTGGTGTTTATTTGTTCACATTCCTCCTGGGAAGTGAAGAGAGCATTAGAGGTGTTCAGGAAGCAGATCACCCATCTCTCTCCAATTATGCAGGATCTGTGGTTGCTCCAGGTTAAATATTAATAGAATAAATAATGTCTTTCAGCAAAGACTTGGGTTACCTTAGTACTTGCTGGACTCATGGCAGACTTCCCCAGTTCCTCATCTGGGTATAACCATGGCAGAAAACAAATGAAGTTAAAGAGGATACAAAAAGCACATTTTTATACGATTTAATATAGGATAGATAACTCCCTTTGTTGGTCATGTAGTTGTAGCTGGTTACTAAAGGGTGATCTATGTTTCATAGCATTTACTTTATAATGATTTGATGGACTCAAGGGCAAGTAGATCTTCTGTCAGACTTGGAGGCAAATAACATAAAAGCCTCTGTGACCCTAGCACAGCTGTGGTATTCATGTGGCTGACTAGAAATTGTCCTATTAAAGCTTTCTAATATCTGGTTTCAGGCTTATTCTCCAATCCACATCTGCCAATTACGGCAGAAAGGCTACAAAGTAAGTAATATATATGTAAACAAAGACAGTAATATATATGTAAAAATTGAAAAAACCCGGCTAAGTATATTAGGCCAAATCCTATAACCATTATTTTCCTTCCCCTCCTCCCCACATACATATTTAGGTAACTGACTTGCTTAAGCATCTTTAAATAATTTAACATCTTTAGCATGCAGGCAACTCTCAGGCTAATTTCAAACAAAAGATAAATTTCCAGACTTTCACAGGAAGCTATTAGCTTGGTCTGTGCTACTGAAAGCCACAGAAATCCCTCCAACTTGACCCAGTATTCGCTGCATAAATGAAGTGGCACATATTCATGCCAGCTCCCCCCTGCTTGGGGCTGTGCAGATACATCCAAATTCTCTTTTAAGTTGGTGTGTACATCTTCAGTCCATACAGCTAATTTGGATAATTTGGATTTAATTTCAACTTTGCATGTCAAAGTGCAACTTAATCATCAAGAAGCAGTGGATTTCAAGGGACTGCTCAAAGAATCATCTCTTAGTTGATGCTGAGCAAGGGTTTCAGCCATGAAACTGAAATTTCTGTTTGCAAAACATTCTCCTGAGCACCACAGTATAAACACTGACCAAAAAACCTGCACACAAACATACAGAAACTGCAAGCAAAAATTCTTCAACTATTTTAGTCTGATGGAACACAAACAATTTAAACAGCCTAAAGATCTGTTCCTAAATGCACATGCCTATACTGACATCTTAACTCAGAAATTATTGTATGAATACCACATACTATTGTATGAATAGTCAAGAAAATAGGACTACTATAATCATTAATGAGGCAGGACCAAGGCCTTGATAAGAAGATGAGAAACAACATCCCTTTGAAAGTTCATAAATCATTTCAGATAACACTTGCATAAATCCAAATGACAGGATGACTAGGAGTCATGATGTTACACTCCTGGGGACTGTGTTTAGAGTAATGGAAAGAGCAGCAAAGACACATGTTTAAAATTAATGTGCACAGGAAGAGGCTGAAGAATTGCAAAGAGAACATAATTTTAAACTAGAGATAATAGTAGCCGAACATCCTGTGTACCCTTAATATTGCATTTATACTGAAATAGTATAAAGAAGAGAATGTAATGAATTTATATATTGATAATAGAATGCATTTTCAATAATTAATCAGAAAGTTTTGTCAATTTTCATAACAAAAAGAGAGTCAAGTGATCCTGACTAAGTCAGATATGCTGGTTAAATACACCTAGACCCAAGTGAGCTGCAGCAATCACTGCCTCCTGTCCAGCCAGTTGCCAGAAGCTGCAGAAGTATTGCAGGTCTCCAGAGAGAGTGAAATGTGGAAGGGGCATAATGGGGCAGACAGAGGAAACACTGAAAGAGAGGAAACTGATTTGGGAAGGGGAAGATGGAGCAGCAGGTAAATGCTTGGAATCTCATAAAGAATCCAGTAGCATGTTTCCTCCATGAATAGTGACCTAAGCATTCAGGCAACCAAAGGATCAAAGTACAGACTGTGAACTCTCATTTTTGTAAAAAAGTACCTCTTTCAAGCCTACAGGCTTTCAGTAAGTAGATCAAAGTAAATTATTGTGTCTATTAATGAATACAGGAGTTCTGTATGTCCTAGGTAATCAGACTGGCACCTTTCACAGGTACTGAATCTATTCAGGATCACAGAAATCTTTTTGGTTGAAAATTACCTTTAAGATCATCAAGCTCATGCATTAACCCAGCACTGCCAAACCCAGCAGCAAACAAACCATGCTCCTAAGTGTTACATCTACACATCTTTAACATACCTTCATACTCCACCACTTCCCAAAGCAGCATGTCCTTGACAATACTTTCTGTGCAGAAATCTTTCCTAAAATCCAATATAAACCTCCTCTGGTGCAACTTCGAGGCTATTCCTCTCCTTCTGTCACTTGTTACCTGGGAGAAGAAGCCATCCCCCACCTGGCTACAACCTCCTTTCAGTAGTTGTAGAGAGTGATAAGGTCCCCCCAAGTCACCTTTCTCCAGACTAGTTAATACATAAATCAATCTCCCATTAAAATTACATCAGCTTTTAATACAGTTATTTGCATTGGGTAAAAATGTGTGAACTCTTCCTTCCTGTAAAAGGATCCAGTGCTGGGTGCACTGCCCTTGGATTTTGACACCCTGTGTTTGCTATAGACTGTGTATGACTTTGGACTTTATCTCTCTGTACCTCAGTAAACAATAAAGCTGCTGTATTTCAAGGGCATGGTGACATGTACTAGGTTAAGACTGTGTGGATCTTGAATGCAGTGAAAGCAAGCATTACACAGCTCAGAGAGGCAGGTAAATAGCTGATACAAATTGGCTGGCTCAGCAACATTGCACAACCCTGGTCCTGGCCAAGTCCAAGTGATGGACCAGAATTAATGTGAGCACAAAATCCAGCCTTCTAAAGTGAAAAGGAAATATCCATAAACAAAGCATTACAGCTAAAAATATAATGATTACATTAAGACAAATTTTAAATAGTTTATTATAAAACTATAATGATGACATATATTTCTACTTAGTTTCCCAGCTTCATTTTTTTGTTGTTGTTTTGATAAGGCAACAGAATAGATTATGTGTCAGTGACCATTGTGCAAAAAATGACAGATGTTGGTTTGTCACCAGAAATGGTTCTATTGACTTTATTGAATGTTTCAAGATCAATGCACTGTATTTGAAATGTAACACTCCTAAAAATTAGCATAGAGTGTTTTCTCCGTCTAAATGCAACAAACAAAAAAAGCATATAAAATTTAAATAAAACTTATTTTCATTTTTACTGAGCCTACCTTGCATTCTGCATTGTAAGTTATTGTAACATCCTAGTTCATCCTCATCTCTGAATTGAATATCAGGATGCCTCTCTCCACTGTTAAATAATACAGCCTGAACCAACTGGTAAACTCATCCCTGGAGAGAAAACAAAAATCATACAGCAAGAAGAGTGTTTTCATTAGCTTTTTCAATCACTGACACAGTGTAAAAGCAGGCACTGGAGCTTTTGTTTTAGTGAGAAAAGTCAATTTAACAGCATCCCCAGTTCAGCACAACATTTCATCTGAGTTTGTACTATTAAGTCAATTGCTACCCCCCTGGCCAATACAGCTTTCCAGTTACAATGCAGTTCCAGATAATGCTTTAAATGCTTTGGTTCAACAGGGACACAGCTTTCTAGCATCAACCACTCCTCATCAACACTGTGATTTTTCCCTTTTATTTCTGTATTTTGGTGATTAGCAAAACATTACTCATCTCAGTCACTATCTTCAGCATTAGATAGGCAGTCTAATAAAATTTGCATTGAAACATGTGGTGGTACAATTGCTTTAATAAAAGGGGACTTTTATTTAACAGACATTATAGTGAATGAAAAGAAGCAGGTGTAAGAGAATAGGATGGAATAAACCAACAATATCTGAAATAAATAGCTGCTAAATTCACAAGGCAGGAATGTGAGAAACACAACACCTTAAGCAGAAAAGGCTGACTTTCTTAATATTCAGCAGTAGAACAAGTGAGAATTTGGGGTAGAAACGTGACTTAATGACATAAAGACTTTGGCTTTAAAAGTTCTATCTGAATGAGTAGCAACTGAAAAGGTAAGAGGAAGCCTGGAGAGGTTAATTGTGCATACACAGCTTAAAAGGGTTGACAAAAAAAGACTCTCATTCTGTTTTTCTTATTTACTTTGCCCTCAACTGGAGTAACCTAAGACAATATGCGAAACTGAGGATTTCCAGAGTGCAAAATCCTTTGGAGCTGTACAGGACACAGAACATAAGAAATGTCAAGTATATCAAATGGAAGCACTTAACTGAAATACAGAAAAAAAAAAAAAAAAAGTGTTCATTTCATAATTTAGGTCGCCATCCCACTACTTATCCTATGTTCCTATGACAAGGAAAACAGATTACAGTATTAGTTATACCTCCAAAATTTTCCTGTGGTCTAGAATTGGCCCAGTGAATACTCTCTATCTCAATGAAAAGAAAAAAAAAAAAAAAAAAGAAAAAAATAGTTAGTGACCATTTACAATAACAACTGTAACTTTAGAGGAGAGAGGTTTTAGGACTTTGCAAAAAGGTTTACCCTAGGTATTGACATGAAATGGCTTTGGAAATTTGATTCCAAAAGATAAATTCTTGTGCAAACTTTTACACTCTATAGTGAAGACTCATTCTTGGGTAAGACTACACCTAAATGGAGAGGGAAACCAGGAATGACAGGATCCAGGAAGCACTGACTGCTAGCAAGTTCATAACCAAGTGGTTCTTAACATTATAACTCAGTGATGGGACTCCTCTCCACGGAATACTGCTAAGAGAAAAAGTTTATACGCGTTCAAGAGAGCCTTGACAACTTAAAATCCAGCAAGGTTTACTGACCTAATAGAAACCAACTCTGCTGCAGGAAGTCCTTGAGCAGAAGATTATGAAAGCTCTGAAGAGAACCAGTCTGCATCCATCTCTTCCCCAAGGTATCTGCTTTCAGCTGCTAGCTCATTTTTTATGGATCTTCCTTTTCTGACAATAAGCATATTTCTATCCTATTCACAAACAAGTTTCCTTTCTCCAAGCTCAAGAAACAGCAGGACAATCTGGCTATTTGACTTCACTAGTTCTGTTCTAGTGTATGCCTGAAAAATACATGAGGAGGTAACTTTGCAAGTAAGAATGAAGTCAATTTTTAGGAAATTATGCCTTAAAGTAATTTGAATGCTATAAGTTATTTGCTCCCAGGATGTCCACGCCACACTGTCAGCATGTCTGGGGGTACCACACAGGCACAACCTAAACAAGCTCTGTGCTGCCACGATTTAGCAGTAGCAAAACCACTTTTGGCAGCAGTAGCTGCTGTCGTCTCATAACGGAAAGGTCTGAAGAAGGCCTAAAATAAAATTTTAATGATGCTGCCCACTTTAATAACTCATTACGGACAGAGATATTTGCCAGATGCAACTGTTACACATCACCAGGACTGAAAAAGCCATGATCTGTTTGGATAAATTCTTAGAGTGCACTAAGTGCTCTGGCAAAGGAAGGAAATTTCAGCCAGCTGTTTAACTTGTGTTAGCTAATCAGACACTGCTTCTGTCTCATTTAAAGATACTTGCAGAAGAAGAAAAAAAGAAAATCCACAACTGCAATGAAGTGACACAGAAGTAACCAACATCAGCTCTCTCTGTGGGAAACCAGGTGTTGCATTTGTCACAGCTAATCTTATGACAAAGCTCTCAGCTGAAAACACGGTGTCACAGGGTTTCTGTAGCAGCCAGGTGACCAAATAAAATGAATGGGACTTCCAGCCTAGACAACATCTGTTTCTTAATTCTGACCCATTCCCACCCTCCCCCAAGAAGTCCTTCAGCACCTGGGCTCAGGCAGGCACTCGTGCTTTCCCATCTGGCCAACTCACCTGAAGATTTCTAATTCTGGCCATTTGCTGTGGAGGGACAAACGCCTCCAGCATGGTGAGACTGAACTTCACACCAAAAATGTGTACATTGATTGTCTCAGCAAGAATTCTTGAAACTCTGGGGAACACTCTTCCTCCTTTTCTCCCCACTTTGAAGAATAGCCTAATACATCACATGACATTTTCTTCTTTAAATGCATCTCTAAGAAATCTAATAAAAACTTGGTTTCCCCCCTTTTATTTACTACGTGAGCAACATATACACAAGATAATCCAGAACTAGGGTTCACTCTGAATACTATTTCACCTATTTTGCTAAAAATGCTTAATGCAAACATCAGTTTGAGAAAGACAAGCAATTATAATACCTATATTTTTTTCTGATATAGTGGGTCATTTATCAGTATATAAAGCCTTCTACCTCTGAAGGAAGCTGTTCATATCCTCACCAAATCATAGTGTTTCTGGCTTTAACTATGCTTTTTTGAAAAATTTAAATGTGTGCTAAGGAATTAAGTATATATATGATTTATGAAACATAATCATCAGAATTGAGAAACAAGGATTCAAGTGTAAATTTTGTCCTTCCTAACACACATGTGCCTGTTTTTCTCTTAGTGCTTCTGCCTCAACACACTTCATCTCTTTTTCCACCAGCCTTCACTTCTGTTCTTGGATGGATTCTTGTTTCCATCATTTACTCTCAAATTTTTTCCTCTCCCTCCTCACCTCCTTTAAAATTAGTATGACAGAAACTTCTACCCAACTCGGCCCACTAGCCTTAAATTCTTCATAATTTCACTGTGGCTTGTGGACTACATGAATAATGAACCTCCCTGTCACCAGAAACCTGACCAACACCCTTTTTCATCACCTCCTGTCACATGGCAGTTATGAGCACTCCTGAAGGAGACAGACAGCCAAGTCAGCATGGAATCCTTTTTTTCCAGTTAAATCCTTTGTTTCCAACCACAGGAAATTTCAAAACCTCTCAGCAGAGAGAAGATCTGTATCACCTTAGTGGGAAAACCTTAAGTTTGGGGCACTGGTGGGTGAGGTCTGGTGGGGCCCCCTTCCCACATCAGATGCAGCCTGTGAAAGCAGCAAGCGCCTTCCTACCAGCTGCCTGTGACATGGCTCTGCTCACTGGTGCAGATTGTTAAAGGTCACAACATGGAAAAAAATTCTGTTTTCTGAAAGTTAGGAATTGACTTTTGGATTGCACATCCCAAACACGAGTGCTATGGCCTGGACTCACTTCAAGTCCACCATGTAAGCAGGGAGAGCTTGCTCTCTCAGGTTACCAAGTCGACAGGACAAAAGAAATAAATAAATAAATAAATAAAAAAAAAAAAAAAGAGCAGCATTGAAATCCAAAAGCCGTAACTCACCAATTAAGTAAAAGATTAACAAGGCACTGAAATCCTCTGAGGACCAGACTCTAACAGAACTTTTCCTTTTTCCTGTGGTCTGGAACTGGCCCAGTGAAGACTCTCTCTCTCAATTAAAAAAAAAAAAAGGGTAAACCTCTGTTAAAATTGGAGTATAATCATCCTCCAGCTTCTTTAGATCACAAGTACCTGCAAGCCGGAGGTCTCAATTTACAGCTGTTTGATAAATATGAAAATTAGTAAAAAATTCCAGGTGCAAAATGCTAAGGAGCAATTGCTGCTAAAATCACAGCTCTGGTACTGAATTAATGCATTTAGAAGCCATCTGTGCTCTTACAGATCTGATTACAGGTGGCAATTTTGCTGATAGTGGCATATGATTATCAGTGGCAGGAAAAAAGGCTGTTTTAACTCTAAACTGTTCCTTAGATGAATTTGCAATCAAGCTGCCTGGGCACAGCTACCACAGCAGACCAAAAAAGAGAGAATAAACAATACCCGTGGCCTAATAGTAGGGAGAGGATGAAGGAGGTGTGGCCCTAAAGCACCAGGCAATGATTCACACCCTTTTCCTAAGTTTTGCACCTTTCCTTGGCTCCAGGCAGTCACATAATATCCCATTTCTGCAGGATTCCATCACATGGGTTTGGCACAGGAAAAAAAATTCCACATCTATTTTTTATGAAGAAATAGGGTTGTCCTCTTAAACTACAACTGTTCCTTCCTGCTTTTACATGCAGGGATATTGCAAAGAAATTTCTACACTTTTCCAAAGATTTTAGACACAAGCACTTCCAAAACAAAATATGATGCAGAGAACAGAACCACTTTTCAAATAAAAGTATTCCAAGGAAAAAGCATCAATGTCTATGTGCTCACTGCACTTGGGTTCCTCATGACATTTTGGGAGGGAGGAATTCCTGCTGGAATGACTGTGCTCAGCAAGGGGAGCAGGGTACAGATCTGTCTGCCTGCCCAGGCTGCCAAAGCAAAGCAGCTCTGATGTTTTGCCTCTGATACAAAAGTATTTTCAAAAGCCAGTAAAGAATTGTACAAATTCACAAGATCCAATAGTCCCAGGGCAGTGACAAAACCACAGCATTTACCATTGTCACCTCATTGTACTAAGAAAAACAGTTTCTCTTTGGTTAGCCAAAATGACATTGTAATGATCCTTTTAATGTTTAGAATACTTCCCTGTTCCAGAGGGAGAATCCTGAGGTGGAACTTGCTTAATTTATGACAGAGATTGCATGACTTGGATCCCACAATAGCCTGGAGTCACGCTTGCAGACTTCCATTCCTCCAGCATGGTCAGGCTCAGAGGAACAATGATAATTCTGATCTCATTACAGCTAACTTGATTTCTGCTCCACCAAGCAAGGTTTCTTTTGGTTTAGTAAATTAACTACTACCTATCTATACAGAATAATGGCAGTCTTTCCCCTTTCTTAATGATTTCTGGGGAAAAAAACCCAACAAAAACAACCAAAACAAGAATATTTGACCCACATCCCAACCCACCTAGGAATAAAGGCTTCTTAAAAGATCTAAAAAAAAAAGAAAGACTAACAACATGTTTGTAAATGTAGTAATATATGTCCATATGGAAGGAAAACCTAAACTGTCCTTTTTTTTTTTTTTTTTTTTGTAAAAGAAACTCCACAGATTGCCTAGAAATAGGCAGCTCCCATTCCCCTTACTGAGGGAAGCAAATGCCATCCAGATGGAAATTATCAAATGGATCAAACAGCTACATTTTATTCCCAAATGATCTTTGTTCTACTTATCACTCATTATACCAGGAAAATTATTTTTCCTATAGCCCAAATATATTCAAAAGAATATTATTTATCGTATGCTTGTTCAAAATACTCAGTATTGAAGGTTTCCCTGATGAGATATTGATCTTGACACACAAGAAGGGTGAGATGAAAAGCATCCTTCCTAATGAGAACATTCCTTTAAGTTCTGTGGAATCTGTTAATTCCCACTAAGCCCACACTTTCCTGGCAGCAGTTGGATCTGCAGCCACTTGCCCAGGGTGATGAAATGTCCCTTCAGCAGCCCTGTCACTTGCCAGGTTTTAAAAAGGGGACTACTAAGTCCCAGTGAAACCACATTGAGGTTCTTCAGCTAGTTCTATTTATACCGTCCAAAGGGTAAACACTTCAACTGCAAATTTGCATTGAATAAAACCTAAATTTAAAAATCACAAAGAATCCTCATCTTTGGCCCTAAGTGATTATGTAAGGCATAGCATATATAATCAAATTCAATATTTTAGGGGGGATTTTCATGGACATAAGATGCATTAATTGCCACCTAAAAGAAAGGCAATGAAATATGAACTCCTAATTTTTTTCTTATGACTTTGAAAAATTTCTGCAGCAATTTATGTGGTAACAATCATATTTATTTAAGCATGTCCTCCTATAAATTCATGACTATATATATGGATAATTACCCTATTCTCTTATATAAGTTCTAGCTATTTAGTTATAATATGATCTTCTTTTAGTCTGAAAACCTACAGCAGCACAAGTGGAGTCTTATATGAGGACATAAAATGCTTAACAGCTGTGGCTGACTGACAGGATTAGATCTAGAGCATCTAATCTAACTGGGCCATGTAACACTACCTTTTATTTCACATTAATCATTGAACATGAGTTCAACTGTGTCATAGCTCGATCAAGTGGACCTATGAATTAGGCAATAAATTAGAAATTGTTTTTTTAATGGTGTGGTCACTAACAGATAACACTGGGTTCAGGTGCAGCAATCAAAAAGCACAAAGGACCCCACACTCCATGAGTATTGAAAATCAAGGAGGACTTCAACCAGCAGTGTCAGATATTCTGTACAACTCTATGACTTGGTAATTAGTCCCAAAAGAGTCATTCTGAAGTGGGAAGAAGCCCACAGGATAAAGTTTCCAGAGCACGCAGTTGAGACATGCAAAACAATGTATTGCTACAACCTCTGTTCAACTGAGAACTCAAAAGTAGTAATTCCTAATAAGTTGTATATCATGATATTTCTAATAAAACTTCCAGACAGGATAACCTCTTCTAAGGGAAAAGCTAGGCTGGAACAATAAAATATGAATGTTTTTACATTTTAAAAGGGTCAGATTTATCCACAACAGAAGTTATTACTCCTAATAATACTGCTAAGGCAATTGTCTTATTCATAACCTATTTATCTATTAAATTTACAGCATAGCCCAGTACAGCAGAAGACAGCATGTTTATTTCAAAACAGACAGTGTTTTGAAATAAACAGACAAAAAAGGGAGTGTTTGCTTTCATGCTAGAGTTCAGAATTTATTTTTCCCCAAGGATCACTATTAAACTGAAGCAAAGCTTTCTTTTCAAAATGGTTTATTAAAATGAAAGATGTATTTTGACAATCACATTATTTTTCCCCTGGTATCCAGTTTGCCAGTGCAGAGAGCAGCACTCATTCTTAGCTGACATGTCATCTTCCATAGATTTGCAGGAGTCTGAGCAATTGCTTTTCATTTAGGAGCAGCAGAAACCACTTCCCTCCTGTACACTCTGCAAAGCTCCCAAGAAAGCATACCAACAAGGAATTGTTTTAATCTTAGGACACAGAAATTAAGAAGAACAACACAAAAGAGGTCAGAAACCCTCTAAAGGAAGCACTTGTGCTTAGGTGATTTCCCAGGAGAACGGCAGTGCTGCAGCCACTAATCCAGTGCAGAAGCCTCCCCACAGCTAAGGCTGAATCCGTGTTTGAACACTGTTTTATAAGCTGCTGCCGTCTGTTCCGCATTGTCCTCTGTTACACTATTCAAGAGGAAGCGTGCACAAGTGAAGGGGATTGCACAGTTCACAAATAAAGAACAATGAATCTGGCTTATTATCATGCAGAAGCTCCCAAGTATTAGCTCTACACCTGGCTCAATGACTCACTTGATGAATGATGCTTCTGATCTCCTGGGGCCTTGGGAGAATCTGTCAGGTCAGCAAGGTGTCAGGTATACATGCTCATTTTATTTCCTGTTTAACCTATTTTTAAACTGGTACTTAAAACATCTTACAGCGAATCCAGAGTTTGTGACCATAAATTAAGACAAAACTATACATTTAATTCAAGCTATAAGTACAGATGAAAAGCCCTCAGGCAGAACACTAAAAAAAAAAAAAAAAAAACCAAACAAAAAAAACCCACAAACAAACAAACAAACACAACAGATAGAACAACAAAAAAAAAAAGGGTCCCACGTGTTAATGCCCCTTTTCTCTCCCATGAAGACTGCTCTGGCGTTCAGAGCAGCCACCAAGGACTTAGGAGGAAGACTGCAAATCTTTGTCCTGCTAAGCACAACCAGGTCACCACAACCAAGGACCATGTGACCTTGGTCACTTCACTAAAGTGCTTTGGGCAGGAATCACCTCCCCTTTTTCCTGCTGTGTAGACTTGACATCTGAGGCAGTTCCATTCCACTCATCTTTATAGTCAGTGAGTTGAAAAGGCACCTCTAGAGTACAGATCATCTTGCCTATTTTAGACCTACATTATGATGAGTTGAATCCTGTCCTGTAGATCAAGGGATGATTTCTCTTCATGACTGCAGGGATGTCAGGAGACTCACTCAGACTTATACATGTTCCAGAGAGTCCCACTCCTTGGAGCATGACTTAGGCTTAGTTCTCCAGGAGACAGACACCTGACAATCACTGCTCGAAGGGCTGCCGTGTTGACTGAGTTGTAAACAATAAAGAGCTTAATTCTGTAGCCTAATAAAGATGTCTTGTCACCAAAGAAGACCCAGGAAATGTTGAACCAATTGTCTGCCCACATGAAAAAGTCAGTGCAAATGGCAGTTTCAGAGTCATCTCTAAAGAGGACAACAGGAATTGCTGTTCTGGGAAAGATGCAGATGTCAGACATAACAGAATCACAGAATTACACAATATTTTGCATAGGAAGGACCCAGCAGGATCATAAAAGTACAACTCCAGGCCCTGCATAGGACAGTTCCAAGAATCACATCACATGCCTGAGAGCATTGTCCAAGCATTTCTTGAACTCTGTCGGGCTTGGTGCTGTGACCACCTCTCTGGGGAAGCTGTTCCAGCGCACAGCCACTCTGGGTGAAAAACATTTTGCTGATATCCAATCCTAACTCTCCCCTGACACAGCTTCAGGCCATTCCCTAGTCCTGTCACTGTTACCACAGCTCAGAGATCAGTGTCTGCCCCTCCTCCTCCCCTCACAGGGAAGCTGCAACTGCAATGAGGTTTCCCTTCAGTCTCTTCCAGGCTGAACAGACCAAGAGACCTCAGCTGCTCCTCACACAGCTTCCCCTCAAGGCCCTTCATTCATCTTTTATCCCTCCTTTCGACACTCTAATAGCTTTGTATCTTTCTTATATATTCTTATATTCTTACTTAGTGCCCAAAGCTGCACACAGGATGTCACTTGATCTTGCTTCCACTGCTCATATACCCTCCTTTTCCACCTTATCTCCAAAGGAAAACCTCTGCTCAGCCAAGCCAGCCTTCTGCCTCATCTATTTGACTTGAGACATTTAGGAATTGCATGCTCCTGAGCCCTTAGGAGGTGGTGCTTAAAAATTGACCAGCTGAGATGGACCCCAGCATCTGCAAAAGCTTTTTCTCAGGGGACCTTACTCACTAGCTCCCTGAGCAGCCTGAAGTCTGCTCTCCTCATGTAAAGGGCAGAAGTTCTGCTGGCACTTTTCCTCCTGTTTAAAACCAGAGATTTTAAACTCAGTCACTTAATGGCTGCTGTGGCCAAGACAGACACCTATCTCCACCTCACTATAGACCCTCTCTGTTACAAGCAGCAAATAAGGGGGAATCTTTCTTAGTTGCTTCTCTTATGATTTAAAGGAGTCTCTTAGTTGCTCAAAGAATAATTTATCTGTGTTATTGGCTGGCTAGGCAGTCTATAGCAGAGTCCCAAGATGATATCTACATAATTTGTTAGCACACAGTGTTTTTTTTCTGGCTCTCCTGAGCACCATCTCACAAGGTACTTTCTGTATGAACCCAATTCAGTCCATGTAACAGACCATGATTTCTGTCCACACCAGCTGCATCTTTGTTTCTTAGGTTTCAAAACCCTGAAGAGGTCACTGCCTTCAACATACTCTGCAACACTCACTCAGGGCCAGCCACCTGCTACCCATCACTAATTCTCCAGAATTACTGCACAGCTCCTTCTGTGGTCATCTGCTCTTTAGCAGCTTCACTGTGACCAAAATGGTTTCTGTTTATGCTCACCAGTCGTAAGATACAGACAGTATATGTCAGCCTTGTAAAATAATGAATCACCAGCTCGTCTGGGAGCTGTATAAAGTAGATTTATCATTTATTTCTGCCAAGCCCAGGTACTTCAAATGAGCCTGCCTTCTCATTCATAAACAGTAATTTGAAAAAGATCTTCTACCCACAAAAGGTCTCTAATTAACTGTTAATTCAGTAGCCACATCATATTGGTGATTATAACCAACACAGAAAAGACACATGAAATTGTAATGGTGGCAGGGATGAACAGAGCCCAGTCCTTTCCTATCCACAGAGCACCTACATTATGGAGTACACTTTCTCCTACAAATCAGCTCCTCTAAGAGACAAGAACTGCCTTGTGGCCCCAGGCAAAGCTCTCCGTGCAAACAGTAACAAATTATCAATACCTTTCAGCTAGATAACCTTACCATGAGATTTTAAAGCCCATTACCAGAAGGATCTGTCTGCAGCCAGCTGGGAATAGAGATGTGGCTGCTGAGAGACAGAGTCCCCAGCCCACAGATGGAAAGCAGGGAGGCAGCACTCAGCAGATGGTGAGGGCAAGGGACAGCCACGTCCTCCCTTTTTAGCTGCAGCTTTCAGCGAGGGTGAGAAAGAATCACAATTTTCAGCCTTGGATCCACATGATAAAAATCAGCAATGTGCTCCAGGTGCTTCCCCTTAAAGGAGGCTTTGCCAGCCAGCCATACCCGGACAAACTGCAGTACTTCAAATCCCAAACTGTCCAAATACCATTAATACAAGCCCAACCAACAAACTCCCATCAATTCTTTAGTGAAATTCCCCTTTGCTCCATGTTCTCACACCATAATCAAAAGCACAGTGAATAGGCAGAACAGGTAACATCTTAAAGTCTGAACAATCACTGATTAAATACTTCCAGTAATCCCTGAAAAAAGGAACTCTCTCTCCATCCTGGATATTTGACCTGGTTCACTAATGGCTTGAACACACAGTCTCAGTGCCTAGGAAGCCAGGCTCACAGCTGCTCTGGATCACCAGGCTGAAACTGAGCTGCTCTTGCACCCTGCTGAACCTAACCCACCATCTGTAACAGGATCCTCTAGCTCTTTTTCCTTTCTTTTTCTTTCTTCTCTCTTTTTTTTTAAGACCAACTTACTTCACTTCATCGCTTTTTCTCTCAAGAACTTTCCACACTACATTAAGAGTAGTTTACATTACATGAGAAAGGACAGTGGCCACAGCTCAAGAGCCCTTTAACAAGGGTGCAAGTCAGTCTGGCTCCCACCACGGGAGCCTGACACTTTCCCTAGTGGTGCCTAACTCCCACTCAGAGAAGGCTCAATGGTTTATGCAGATAAAAGCAAATTGTGCTAACAATATTTTATACAACTTTTTTATCTTTTTTTTTTCCCCACTCTTTTCAGCAGCAAAAGAGATCACAGGGAGCTAAACTGGTATAGGACAAAGTGTCCCCCACTGGCCTGGTCCCACATTTGGGTTAGCATGTGGGGCACACAAGTGAGTGTCTTTCACATGGAATCTAGTTTATTTGGGAAGGAGAAGACAGATTGATACATACCTGGATTTTTAATGTGCAGTGTAGTCAAGGTACAAGCAGAACTTTCACTGCATAGTCTGTCCCCTCTTAATTTAAGGTTTAAATTCAGTCTTTAAAATAAGAATTAAGAGATTAGTCTCCTCTCTTGTTGTTACTTGCATTTACAAATCCCGAGAGAGAGGAGAAAACTAAGCACAAAAAACAGAATGATCTGCAGAAAATCACTTCTCTCTATTATTTTAAACCATATTTATTTATGCCAAACTGCATGCAATTATACATACATATAGATGTATATATATGCACATAAATATTTTATACACATTTATATGTAAATGAACACATTATTCTATGGTTCACCATTATCCTGACTGATGGGATGATCAGAGCCAGATAGACTGCAGACAGACTATATTCCTAGCTAAATGTAATAGGCCATTCTTCCTGAAATACCTGATTTTTTTTTTTGTCCCGGCCTTTGTTGTTCCCCTTATTCCCAAGAACGAGGTATTGTGAAAAGGACGGACCTAAGTCAGTGCTACCAGGTGCCTGACCTTATGAGAATACATTTGTGCAAACAGATGTGTGAGGTTTTTGGTTTAATCAGACCTTTAAGAAAAGGTTTACACTCTTAAGGATTTCTCTTAAGTAGAAATCTTTCATGCATTATCTGGTTTTAATTAGGGACTTTAATATCCATCAGCTTATGGGCTGAATGAAAAGGCTGTTACTAAGAAGGTACTAGGTAGTGCTTTTACAAATCAGAATTGCTACTCAAAAAACCCCATAAACAGGTATTTTTTGGGACTAAAGCAAACTGAATAATGGGCAACTTGATTCTGTTCTGAGTCTTAACAATACCAGTCCTGAGGATGAACACGAGTGACCACAGACTGAACATAGATCTGATTCCCAAATTTCCTATGGGCATGAAAGCTTTTCCAAGCATAAAGGCATGTAATAAGTGGAGAGTGGAAGGTTTCATGAGCAACCCTTCTGCATTTTCTACAGCTGTTTAATATACAGCTGTTTAACAGGACAACTTAGGATCCTGGCATCTTTTACCTGAAAGACACTGAGTTTTGTCATCTTCCCTACCTTCCTATGCCTTCCCAGCCTTCTCCAGCATATCAGTTCTCATAGAGGAATGCAAAACATGTTCTTTCCACTGATTCTGATCAAACCATTTCTGTTGTAGATACTCCTAAGATGTAATGGGCAACTTTACCTTTTAAACTTGCATGATGAATTCTTTCTAGTTAAGTGAGGCCGCATGCACAGCTGAGTGTAGACAAAATACAGGGCAACTTACCATTTAAAAAAAAATATTATGAATGCTATTTTCCTGAAAAATAAGACAAGTAGTCTAATGCAGGAATTGCACTGACTAAAAAAAGAACTCTTTTAATATGCATGATCTGTCATTCTAGGTGTTCTTTGCATTTTAACAGTTTTAAATCTGGCATTACGTTACCTGCTTATGACTTCTCTTCTACCAGTGAAGAGCAAAACAGGTAAAGCACTACTGCAGGAGGACTATTAGTTTTCTTTAATTTCAAGAAAATGTTCATTCAGTGTTGGAAGAAAGTGATGGATTTTTTTCACCTCTTATAGGAGAAAGGCTATTCTTTCCAGTGGTTTTTGATCCCCCATACTGAGTACAGACTACTCTACAGTGCATTTTTAGTCTCAGATACACCATGAGTTTCTTTTTTATCTATCACGCAGCCTTTAGAAAGCACTATGCACTATTTCAGGTTATTGCTTCCAGGTAATTCTATTTCTAAGTAATACTTCTGTTGAAACTAGAGACAAAAGATATAATTTTGTCACTAAAAAGTGATATTTTGATTTCAGTATTAGGGAACTCAAATCTAGAAAAAAGATCTGGGTAAATACTGCCTGCATATATTAATAAACACTCACTTGATACTAACTATTGATCCTAGAAAAAAATTTTCTGTGCTGTTTCAAACAGCATCTTTGGGAGTGGAAGAGTCTGAATGGGGAGCAGGCTCAGTGAGGCAGTCAGTAGGCAGCATGCTGTCATCCAGCTTCCTTCCAAGTATACTCATCACCCAGTCAAGTACAAATAATGCCATTTGACGCATGCAGGCCCATGGATGGCAAACAGCAGACCACAGGTGACTCAACTGAGGCCAGCTGAGATGTGTTCTGCAAGCACACTGCTACTGATCCCCCTCAATATAGAAATAAACTCAGCAAATAGCTTACAGAATAAGGGCCAAAATTAATTATCCTGTATAACTCACTGAGCAAGCTGAGCCTCCCACAGGACCTCAGCTCAGCAGGACAACAGTATAGGAATCATCTGGTCTGACACTGTATATTTTGGGTCAGGTTCCTATAAATTACCATGTTTAAAGAATTTGAAGGGCCTTGTTTGATGGTGCAATGTACCCTCTTATCTTCTTGTAAATCAACTAGTGCATAATTACTTGGTATGATCTTACTATCATTTGTCCATTCAGTAGTGGGAAAAATGGAGTAAGACAGAGATTTAAAAAAGGAAACATGTAGGTGACTCACCTTTTCCAGTGCTACTGCATGCAGCTCTCCAAAAGGATTGCTGCTAATTTATTCCCATCCTTCCACTGTAGTGCACAAACTAGCAAATTTTAGTTAAGAGAAATGAAAGGCAGCTGAAAAAGCTGGCCAAATAATTATGGTGGTATCTGCATATCTTCAAACAGTGCTTTGTAGTAGGAAGAATGGATATCTTAAAAAATTAAAATCACAAGGCACTACAGGATTTTAACTGAAATCTGTGACTTGTGAAACAAAGCAATGAAGTGGCAGCACAGAATCCATTTGCTGGATGAATTGCTTGAGTCCATTTTGAATTATAGTGCTTCAATGCAGGTAATATCCTTGCAAATGTCTGTTCTTCCATCTACATCTTTGTGTCTGAAGCCCTTGTTCAGGAAATTATTAGTTCCAGGAGGAAGAAGAACGGGGCCAAATAACCTAATTAGCTGAAAATGAAGCCTGAACACTTAAAATAAACCATGCTTATCTGTGATAGAAAGGGACTGGACTGACAAAGGCTTAATTTCATGGGAAGTCACTATAGCCCCAAACACAAAGTAGATCACTTCACTAGGATAACAAAGACTTATTATCATATTATCAGAGAGTATTATTATTAATATCCTTATTATTAGCACACTCCATGCATTATGATCTGACCTCAGACTGAACTGGCAGGCGCTGTATTTTACTATCAGCAAGATAAAGCTCCAAAAAGTGCTCACAATGGCTAATTCTTAAAGTATTGTTTTACCAACATAACAGTTGCCATGTTCAATATTTACAAGTGGTTTTGCATATCAAAATATATTAATACTTGACAAGACAGCTGATGGCTGGATAGCAGGTATATCTGTCTTCAGAAGTTCTTCAGGCACCAGGAAGAAGAAAAAGACACATAAAAGCAAAACCCCACATTTTGGAATCTCACTGGTGCCTCTTCCTTAGGCAGCACTCAACCACATCACTTCCAGGGACTAGTTCCCTTGGCATCTGGTGTGTGCTTTGTAAAGATATGCTGGATGAAGAGCAATTCAGTTACTGCTTCAAGCAACTGCATTGCTACTTTACTGAGCAATTGAAGGCAAGTTTCCACAATAAAGTGTGAGTGTGTGCATTAATATTTCATCAAAACCAAGCATTTTATTTCTGGCTTCCGAAAAACAAGTAGCAACATACTGTGAACCAACTGGGGAAATCAATGGAGGCAGAGGAAGTGTGGCGATTGTGACATGCATTACAGCGTGTGAATGTCCTTTTCTAATAAAAGTGATGAAAAATACAGAAAAATTATAAAGATGTATGAATAATGGATATTTTCCAAATGTATTAACTCTGGTGAGATCACAGTATAAATCAGTATTTTGCGGAATTAACAACCATACTCAGTTAAACTTCCCAGAGCCAACCAGCATTAGTGCACTCATGTACCTGCACAGATATTCCCTCCTCCCTTTCATAGCCAGGATCCACCCAAGGCTCCTGCAGCCCAGACCACAACCATTTCTGAGCAGACTGTGAGGAAGTGCTGCCCTGGTGGTGTCTGCACAGGTGGCCTGGCACTCCATACACTTCTCCCTATGGCAGGGGTTTGGCAGCACAAGGTATCATCCATCCTGTGAACTCAGATATTTCTGTACCATGATGCCCATGCAGTCCCCTAAAGAAAGTGGCTGTGAACACTTGAGTAACTGTAAAGTTACTCAAGCTAAGCTAATTTGTTAATTAAAAGCAACAATTGAAGGATGTTATTTTACAGATACTAGCCCCTACAGCAATAGACAGAATGTCCTGATGTAGTCTAGCCTATTAAAAAAAAAAAAAGATAATTTTTAAAAGATATCCTAAGAGTAAAGAAACACAGAAAAATTACCCTCACATTTTTTTAAAATGAATTTCTAGGAAGTCCATGACACTTCATTTCCTGAAATCCCAAAGGAAATAGTCACACAAGGGAGATGTTCTTTCAGAACTTGCCACCGCACACTGAAGAAATAGGTTATACATAAAAGCAAAAATGATTTAGTAGATTGTTTCACAGTTTCAGTTAAATGAAAATCAAATCTCCAACAAAAAGTGAACAAAAAATGGGGAGGCGGCCTGGCTAATGAAAAATCCATGTGTTTCAGTGATATCAAATGTTCTATGAAATTTTCATCATAAAAATATCACAGCTGTTTTCCATGTCAATTTTCCAGTCATCTCACACTACTTCCTAGGCCATGCTAAAATCTGTGATTTTTCATGTAAAATATTTGTGATTTAAAAAAAAAAAAAGTGCTTTTGTATCAATTGAAAAAAATCACATTGCTAAGACGTTTACCTTATTTTATTTCTGCAGGTTTCATTCTTTCCCATGCAGCTGATTTCTCCCCACAGGATATCGACCTTTATTACTTGCTGACAACACGTCTGGCAAATAGCTTTCTGCTGTGGTAGCTGAGGTCGAGCCATCTGTTTTTTCTCTAGAGAGCCATGCCTTATTCATAATGGCATTTTTGTGTTCCATTCCCTGGGGAGCAGCACCTGCATGCTGATTTCCTATTTGACCCCCAAATACATCATCATGTCTGGACAGCCGACCCCTGCCCTTGGTGGCCCAGCACACGCGGCCGCGCTCCGGGGCCACCGCAGCATCCTCCAGCCCCGACAGCACAGGCCAAGGGGCTTCCTCCTGGAGCAGGGGCAGCTTGGGACCAGCCCACGGGACTGAGCTGGAGGGGACAACTGAAGGTATCTGAGGAGGAAAGAACAGAAATCATGACCTTGGATGTCCCAGTGGGTTGCTGTACGTATCCAGGACACTTGGTGCGTTGTGGCTGATTTCAGCCACAGCCTCCCATATAACTGTACAAGAGGCCCATGCCCTGCTTTCACTGGGATTTAATTAAAGCTCATATGTTTTACATAAAAAAATAATCTCTGAGTTCATGAAGATCAATCAAAGAGCTGCTTGCATTCTGCTCTTCGTAATAGTTTTCTTTTATGGCCATATTTTCATTTCTCTTTTTTATGTGTGAGTGTGAGCGTGAGAGGGAAAAGGACCAGGAAACTTGATTTGAATTGTTACATATATGCCCTGGACTAAGAAACATGTTATCAGAATTCTGAGTCACCATTTCATTGCATAATAAATTGCTTAACTAAAAGGAAATCTCAGTATCTTGCATGTTCTTTTCATTAATGCCAAAAGCAAAAACTATGCTTTTAATTGTTTCATTGCATTTATTTTAATCCAAGATTATAAAGGAAATTCACTAGAGTAATATTTTTAACTACTCTACCTAACTGGCTCCAGTAATTGGATATTTGAATTTTGTTTCCATACAAGTCTGAAGAGGTTATGTTGTCTCAGAGAGGCTGAAATCTCTTGCGTGTTTAGTTTAGCAGCAGACTGTTACAAATGCAATTGCAATTGATCAGCTCTGTTCTTAACAGGATTCCTGCAGTTAATGGAAATTACTATAAAGAGCTTCAGGGCATAGGAATAATTGGATCACAAAAAAAAAAAAAATAGAATTGGAGGGGAAAAAAGGTAAGACAAGATCAACAACTTTTTTTAAAACATCCAAAAATTTGCAAAGGTTATCTTACCATAGATGAAAACAAAATCTTTTAATGATTTTTACAAGCCCCAAGCCCCTCTTAAACAATGGGAAAAAAATGCATAATGAACAATATTAAACATTTATTATTGTCAGCTCATCTAAACTAACAATCAACTGTGCATCTCCGGAATGAAACACACAAACATCTGTATCTTCTGCCAAGAATAGATGTCACTAACCTAAAAACAGTGAGAAAACTTTTACTGACCTGGCAATTTTTGTGATGGTTTTCTCTCAGTTCTTGATGCAAGGCCGTGATCCTCTCTGGGCTTGTTACTCCAGCAGGAGAAGCAGCACACATGTTTGGGATGATGGGAGAACTGTGGGGGCCATCCATCCCTGGCTGAGAGTTTGCAGATACTGACACACTCATCCCATTCCCTTTGGCATGTGCCACATGATCCTCTGACTGTCCATTAGCCTGTGAAACGTCCGTGGAGGAAGGCAGCATCTGCAAGAGAAAATAGCATTTTAAGAAATTCAAGACAGATTAAGTTTTCCAGTGCTGCTCATTTTGGATTACTGGAAGCCATTTTGATGAGTTCACTAAAAGAAATATTCACATAAATTACCTGTTAATAAACTAAATTTACCAAAATACGGAGGAAAATAACATACCAATTATTTCAGATGTGGAGCATTCCTGCACCTCTCTAAATAAAGAATCCTGTATTCAACAAGTCATCCCCAAAACAAAACAAAAAATATCTCTAAGCATTAACTGCAACTGAAAATTTGCCTTGAGATATTAAGAAAACCTAGATGAAAACTAGAAGTAGTTCCTAATCTTAAAAATTATCTAATTTCTCTTGAAGAACCTCAAAATTTCTAACAGGATTCTTTTACACACATATTTTTCTCCATACTACACAACTGCTTCAGGTTTGTCTACTTATAAATGTTCAAGAAAGTTAAGCTGAACAGACTCCAAAACTGTGTTAGTTCAACTCCATGACCTCTTACGCATACCCTCCTATTTGAAACAAAAATATTATTAATTCACTTGATCTTATTTTGTCTCCAAATCAACTTTAACACCACAGCAAACTATCTTTTTAGAATATCTTCACTGAGCTGCAGACGAATTTAAGAGAGAAATGGAAGTTTAATTATGCACATGCTCATAATAGTTGCAAGCAGGAGTAGATTTCCCTGAATCCTAATTACTACTACAGGGCAGTAGCATTTTATCATCCAAAACAAAATTTATAATAGCTACCAGATCCGTATTGCATTTTGTCTAGCGATTGCAAGCCTTGCCATTTCAGCCTTTTGGCTTTTGAAGAGTTATTTATTTATTTCTAAAATTAATACATCTCATTATGCATTAACATCTCGTTGTCATTAGTCTCTTGCAAAAGCTCCCGAACTAGAGATACATATATACACCGGGTCAGGAAGAATTACTTAAAACATTTTTAGTAACAACATTTTAAGAAACACTTAAAACATTTCACTTAAAATAATATATTGGTTTTGATCTGCACATGTTTATTGAATATTAGCTATACCACTTGTGTCCATTTAAAAAAAGAAAAATCAAAGGACTCTGAAATGCAGTAGCAGTGTAAGATTGCTCTGAAATGACCCAACAGAAAGATGAGTATTTATTGACAAGCTCCTGCATCTAAATATAGTTCTATTATGACATGAAGAAGAACACACGGTGTTTTTGTTGCTGCCATTTCACCTCCTGTTCTTGACTCCCCACCACAAGCAGAGGGATTCAGTTCTGATTAATTGTGGCCATTGGTCTCCCTGAAGTACCCAACATGAGCATGACACTGCCCAGGAGCAGCTACCACCTGGATGTTTTATTTCAGGCAGAACAACAGGCCAGGGAACAAGGCAGGCACGTCCAGGAATGGAAAGACCACCCATACTGGGCAGTTTGGGGCACAGAATTTAGATTGCTGCTCCTCTCTAAAGTATTTGTTTTCTCTGTGCTGATTACAGAGGGGGCTTGTGATACTGTCTGGATGCTGCATTTATTTAGGCAAGGTGGCATGAATACCAAACATATCCTAGCATTGCAGGCATAGATCAGTTGCAAAGTGAAAGCTATACATTTGCATGTTCCCCTCTAAACATATGAGCCCAAGGCAGTTCCAGAAGTCCTTGGTTTCTAACCAAGGTTACAAGTGCAGTATCTCTCCCCATCACTCACAAAAAATGCCAGCTGGCTTAAAGCGATGAAAGGTCAGCCCTGAAATGTTTTGAGGCATGAAGATATCGGATCTAAAATTATTTGATGAGAATTTCCTCCCTACAGGAAGCACAGTTAGAGGCATTTGTGGTGATAGATGAAAGTGAGCAGGAGCAGAATAAGTCCTGGAGCTCAATGACCCATGCAAAGGCAAATCACTGTCCTGCTCATAGGCAGGGGAGCTGGTAAAGCTGGCAGAATAAAAACCACACACCCAAATCAAAGCTGTGACGCTGGCACAAATAATTCCTAGAAAAATAATCTCCTTGCAGGATCATTCTTTTCCTTCAACTCTTCACCCCACAAACCCTTTTGCCTCTCGGAATTAGCAAATTGTTCTGCAGCCAAAGTAGTGACACTCAGCATAAAGCACGGTTAGTGCAAAGTGAGTGAAGATGCTACTACCCTGACAAAGACTTCACAGTATAGTCTGCACTATATTCAAAAGTTGGTATGATTCTCTCAAATGACTCATCTCTGGTGTGTCATAAGGCTAGCACTAAAGTTGCATTTCCTATAGCACTAAGGATGCAGCTAAGCAAAATTCTGTCTCAATGCCCAGACATCAACTTGTTCTTTTTCATGTTGGTCCTTTCTTCTTACAATTATTATTTTTACTATATTTATTCTATTTTTCTATTTTTTTTGCTTTTCTCTCAATTTTCCACAAATTACCCCACCCAGAAAGAAATGAAAATATTGTGCTATTTGACCAAACTGAGAAGAATATAAACTTACATAATGCCAAGTTCTAGAAATGATTGCTACTGAAATGAAAAAAACATCAGCTTCCTCCAACACTACAAAAAATAAGACACTGGTTTCAGAGAGAAGATGAAAATTTTTTAATTTACCTGCATGTTTTTAATTGTACATTTTATGTTAATCTAAATTCTCTCAATTATCAGAAAATTAAGGCAGGTTAATTTGTAATGCTTTTCTTTTTTTTAGTCATGGCTTCGAATGTATTGGCATGTGCTACTCTAGAGAAACACATGCTGTTGCCCATGAACTACAGCAAAAACCACTATTAAAATATCTGTATTATGCAGTCATGAAATAGATCTAAATCTTGTCAACTAAACCAAATTTTACTTTCAAAGGACACTAACCTTCTCCTCAGTCACCATAAATTCTTGAGATCCCCTCTATCCACACATCCACTTAAATAATTCTTGAACAGCTTTATCAGTTATTTCCCTGGAAAGGCTGGGCTGCCACTAACTTTTTGGAATCTGTATTTCAAGCCTCTCAGTATTTTGAATAATTTCTCTAATGGTCAAAAATAACATCTCAGCAATAGACTTTACCCTTGTTTAAAAAAATTACTAAATAACTTCACTCTTTTATCTACTTGGAATTCCAGTGATTCAAGGCATGCTTTTTGTACTGTCAGGTAAAAAAAAAAGCCTCTTCCTGCAAAAAAACCCTTAAGTCTTGAAAGATTCCTTGCTCTTGATCAGCCTTGTCCCAAAAAGACTGAAAGCCCAAAGTTAAATACTTTCTCTCTTCTGAGGGTGGGACTCACCAAACCAAAGCATATCTCCCCTTGGCCTCCTTGACAACCACTGGAGTCCAACTTCTACAGCTCTTCCCACCTTATCACAGAATCTCAGGTTAGCTCAGGCTGGGAGGGACCACAGTGGTCATCTGGTCCACCCTCCGTGCCCAAGCAGGGCCATCCCAGAGCACAGGGCACAGGATCGTGTCCAGATGGTTCCTGAAGATCTCCAGTGAGGGCTCAGTAAAGATCTCCAGAGGCTGTGAGGACTCCACTCCCTCTCTGAGCAGCCTGTCAGTGCTCAGTCATCTGCACCTACCTAAAGCAGATACATAGCATGGGCAGGATAATTCCTTGGAAGCATGTCTTTCTCTGTTTTAACTATGAAAATAAATAGATAAACTACCACAGGTGACTGTCGGAAGTACAGACATCATATAGGAAATGTATCTCATACTCAGTGCCAGAAAAGGCTCTGACCTTAAGGAAAGCATCAGAGAATTTTATTTCAGGCCTATTATCTCCAAATACGGTTTACTGGAAAGCAGTAAGTGATTTCTGGCAAAATAATGAGTAGAAATAAAACCTAATAAACAAACAAAAAGCACTGTTCTACCAAAACATATCTCAGAAGAAATCCCTTGACAGAAAGAATTAAGCTATGCTGTTCTGCACATTTAATCCCTATTCTGTAACACAATTTGCTGCACTGGACACATTCCTTGCCTGGAGCTTTCCATCCATAACGTTTAAGATGACTGCATGAAGAGCATTAAAAAGCACTACCATTTATCCCTACATTCCTTGCAAAAATTCCCTTTCAGCCCCAAGAAATGAGGACAAACAGCCACAATGGTTTCAAATCCACTATGGAAAGAATATATAAAATACATCATCAGGCCAAAGTGTTCCAGCACAAGAGAAATTGGATGAGCAGCATTTTCCATTACAGATATCCAGACAGAGGCTGTTGGCTTAAACATTTGAGGGAAAGGATCAAACATACTCCTTTTTCTCCATACCTCGCCCAAAAGAAAGAGAAAAGGCCCAAAATATTGCACAACTGTACTGGCTGGGCTGAGTCCATACAAAAGGGGAGCCAAGCTCACTTGCTCCTTGGTGTGGTTCTATGATCCATCAAAAGCAGCATGGACACTGACTCATGTTCAAGCCAGCCAGACTGGGTAAAACCTGGTTCTTAAACTGCAAGTAGACACTTAAACTCAGGAAAAAATTGAGCCTCCTCTTTCACATGTTCCATTACTCATCTGGAACATCTTCTCTTGCTTCCTACTTTTACCATCCCGAGTAAAGCAGCTGTTGCAAAGCCAAGTCCCAGTCCTTTTTTGTTAGATGTTTTGTGAACATGAACGTCCAAGATCAGTTGATGAATACTGTCCTGTGGTCTTTTCACTGGGAAAGGCAGAAAAACAATAATTGTTAATAATGTCCATGAATTCATTCTACAAAGGCAATAAAAGAAAGATGAGGTCAAGGTCCTTCCAATTTAAAAAAAAAAAAAAATCAGCATTCAAAAGGAGGTGATTAAAATGGGACATGACAAAAGGCCAAATGTGGATACGTATTCTGTGTCTGACACTGGGCATGTGAATCCCATCTCTGGCACTGTGCTGAGTGCCATGTGTACCTGCTGGAGGCAGCCCTTGCCCCAGGAATGTGTCCTCTTCAGCCAATAAAATGCTCTTTTATTTTCTAGACACAAAACAAGACAAAGCCTTAAATAATTTCTATTACCAAAATTTATTATGGCTCCACTCTAAGGGGCTGCAATAGTTTCTCAAGTCTTTTAAAAAGAGAATATATCACAAAGCCTTAGAAATCAACTTCTGCGTGCCTCCAAAAATTTCAAGTCCATATTAGACACACATTGTCATTCCAATGTCTGCCCAAAAGACAATTCTTTTCAAAGCTGAGGCAGCATTTGTTCACCATCCTGCACAGAATTTTTGCTTTCACCACAGTGACATAGGTGGTGGATGAAAAAGAATTGAAATAAAACCCCTTCTGTGCAATCATATATGTTTATTATGATAAAAAAACAGTAAAATTAAATTAAATTACACTAAATTGTTCAATTAAGCTAAATTACAAATAAAGAGCTTAATCATGTACAATTTTATTGTGAGGAAAAGTAATTCAAAATCTATTCCTCTTTACAGGGACTTATTAAGAGAAGAAAAACTGGCTTTCTTTTATGAACACGTTACAATAGCATATATCTGACCTCAATGAAGAGTGCACTGCTAGAACAAAATTATGAGATACTATATGATTCAAGCAAATTTTATTTCTCACTCCAAACATTTGAATGTAATGCTGGGCTGTGAAAATAACTAAGAATGACAAGCCTCAAAAGGTATGCTGCTCTGCTGAACTGAACTGATGGAAGTCTTGAGTTAGTCAGCAAACTAAAGCCACAGGGACAACAGGGATTCATCATGTCTGAGAGCTGAGCATTGAACACTGAAAGTGAAACCTGAGGAGAAGCTCAGTGACAGTGGGCTTTGCACAACACCATGTTTGTGGTTTAGTATTTTAATTGGGATGAAAATTATGGAGAAAATACTTCTGGCAAACAGAAGGAAATGATCAACCATCCACTGTGTCCTGAATAAGCAAAGAACTGAAGTTTGGCTTGGTCTGTAGGCATGAGTAACTTGGTGGTGCCCACTGAAGCTGGGGCATCCCAGCTCACTGAAGAAGCTCTATCACTTCCATATGTAATTCCACATACAGATGAAAGGAGAAAAAAAAAATAAGAGCTCTTAACTATGAACCATGAACTAATTTTTTCTCTAAGAACATGACTCAAAGTTTTTTTACTGAACTACAAAAGGCCAGGCACTGAATTGAGTACAGAGTCCCCAGCTCTTCACGCATCACTGCAAACTTTGAGCTAAAATTCATCAGTAAATCAAGGCAGAGAGGTTTGCTGGCAATGTGTGACAGGCTTCCATTTGTTACTGGGTCCAGTAATGAATAAAGTCAATATCAAATCTTTAATTTAAGAAGGAAAATAAAAGCAAACAAAAAAGCAATCCACTAAGCTTTTTATAGTAGAATTCAAATGTCAATTTGTAATGCTGCGGCAGTGAAAAACTGAGGGGAAGGAAGGAATGAGGTTTCAAAGGAATTTTATGTAAGCGAATGTTGGGCATAGCTCTAGAATCTTAGATGTGAAGTCCAGTGAGAATAAGAGTTGAAAGCAAGAAATAAAACTTCTAAGATGAAAAGTCAGTTCACTTCAACATATGTCTACAGAATTCAGTACAAGATCTTTTAAACCAAAGGAATGTATCATATGAATATGAAACAGTCTCTTTTCTTTTTCTTTTTTTTTTTTTTTTTATTGTAACCATTATTAAATTATTAGTAGTGAAACTTGGACTTTTTTTTCATTGAAGGGTCTTCCACTGGAAACCTGATGCATAGAAATATATGTTTTTTATGGGAACATACAAACCCCATAGGAAAGTTTCCCCCTCTTAGATGTGGAACTGCTTATCACAGACCAGAAGAGCCTTAAGCTCAGTGTCAAGACACCCAGCAAGAGCCAGTTTGTTCTCTGCGTGATAAAAAACCCTGGGTTTGAATCCTATTTGTGCCTGAGCCTGAGTGAGGCCTCTGCCCACTACTGAGCTGAACACCATGGGAAGGGGCTTGTGCTCTGCTTAGTATGAACAGCTAAATACCTATCAAAGCAGGGGATTTAATATGGGGCTCTATGCTGCAGATAAGTTCACTGACTATCAGAATATATATTTAATCTATTTCTCTCTCGTTGAACCTGCTAAGTTTTGTAATAATTGAATGCTTAGGGGACAGTGTGAGTGTGAACAGTATTTTGATATTTGTTGTGTTGGTAAGCTTTACTAATACTCATCTATCACAGCAATGTCTGAGAAAAAGTCTGAAGGCAGTGGAGTACTATCTCCCTTCTGACAGATGAGTTCCTAGCCACTGTCACATCTAACAGTGCAGTGGGAGCTTGGGTGGACCCACACATGAGGTACTCAAAGGAGACAGCCAGCCACAGAGTCCTGCAACCAGGAATCAATCCACCTTTCCCTTAACATGCAGTTATATTGCTTTTTGGCCACAAAAACAAGTATGACTGAGCGATAGTTTGCAACACTTAGTAACACTGTAAGAATTAGCATATCAACATGATACAGAATACTATTCAGTGTGTAAAAATGCAAAATCATCAGAAAAAAAAGCCTGTGGATTTACTATATTACATGTCCACTATGAGCATCTTCTGCTGGTAAAAATGTCAAGCGTCGTTAAGATAAATTTTTATGTATTCATTTTGTGGCTGTGTTAGCTGAAGTACAACATATAGTAAGAACCAATATTCTGTGTTCTGTTGTGACAAGCACACAATATTATACAAATATGTAACACACAGTGTTTCCTCCCCCTACCCCACTTTTAACCAAAAAGATTCTACTTGAGTGTACTTGACACAAAAATTACCAAACATTGTTGGGCACTTTTACAGGCTGAAACATAAAATCAAAAAGAAAAGGAACTTGTTGATGGACACTGAAGTGCTGCAAGGGAGTTCCTGTTTCTTCAGGTTGCCAGATGGAGATTCCTGTCCTTAAGAATATCTTCAAGTAGGTGCTACTCCAAAATTAGGAAGTTTATTCCCAGCATCCAAGATATTAATAACAATATTGAATAGAACCAGGTTTGAAACACACTGCTTCCCATTTTTGCCTTGCCAGAGAAACACAAGTGACTAACTTCCTTTCAAATACAAATGTCCACTGAGTTGACTTAAGTCTTAAAATATTCACTGTTGACCTTTTTTTTTCTGACTTCTTCAGAAATCTGAAACAATGTGTTGTGGAGAAAAGAAATGCAAATTCATATTTAAAATGAAATTGGGTAATATGTGCTGCATTGTCCATCTGATACTTAGTCAAAATATCAGGGGAGTGTTTCTTGCATGGAACTTCAATGCACTTTGCCTCAAGCTCCTGAAATTTAGACCCTGCCTACAATAATAGAAAAATGGCCAACTCCACTGATTTGTCTGAAGCCATACTTACATTAAGCAATGAAATATATTTTATAATTACACATTAAGTCTCAATAAACACAGAAAACCAGCATTTAATTAATAGTGTAAACATGATTATCCTACAAGGAAGTATGAGCACTTACCTCTTGATCACTCATTGGTGTAAAAGCAACCATGTACTCTGCCAGGGTCACGTCATTCACCAAGTTCTTCACCTCTTCATCAAATGCAGAGTTAATAAATCCTTGCCTGTGGAATTCGTCATGCATTTTCCTAATGAAGCTGTTCCTTTCCTGGCACTTTTGGGTGAGGCAAGCCAGCTTAGCCTGTGTGGCATGAACACATAAACATTCCATGCTTCTGTCATTTCTGCAAGACTATATTTTGTGTCTGATCTGTAATTCCACATGTTTTGACCCAAAGCTATAGACTGTATTCCTGTATCTCTACATTACTGGATGCCTCCACACCTTCAAGAGCAATACATATGCACAGATAAACTGGAAAGAGATGTATGTGCAAGGTGCCCCTTTTGATAGGCTGAAAGTAACCTTGCAATAATGTCAGTGAGCCCTTGCCTAAGGTAAAGCCCAGAAGCATCCAGCTAATCAGGGACAAGTGCAGAAGGAAGGCACAGACACAGAAGCCTGCTTGGGTAGATTCTGAATCAATGTTCAGGGAAACACAGTACCTTCAGAGGAGCTAATGTCAACTTCACTTCAGACTTTCTCTTCTGCAGTTCTTTCTCCTGAAAAGTTGAAAAATATCCTGCATAAATTTATTCAAGAATCTCTAGCAGTTTTTTTATATTTTAGACCTGACTTCGAGGTCTGTGTGACCCTGTATCACAAACAAGATGAATTAGTGTAAAGGCATTGGCTGCACACAGATAAGCTCTGGCATACAAACACTGCCCTTAAAACATTAGCATTGCTCTTAAAAATTAACAAAGGCTTTGAACGCTCTGAGATGGAGCCTTATATCAGTGAGGTTATTTAATCAAAGCAGCATCACATTAAAGACTTGGTATCCTTCATTATGTACTCATGTTCATATTTACTCTGTGAATCTCCCAAAACATTCTTTGGGGAAAGATATTCCCTTTCCTTATCAATATTATATTGTAAAAATAGAGAAAAGAGGAGAAATTTTCTGCATATATATTCTACTCTGAAAAGTAAACATCAACAACCTTTTACTCTGATACAGCTGATACAAGTCCTCTACTACGAGGTGAAGCAGGGTGGGTCAGATTACTTAGTCTGTACCTTATGACTAAAATCTACTCATGGTAACTCTCCTTTCTGATACATGCAGAAAAAACCCAGTATGTTGCCACATAAAATCCATTACCATATTGAATCAATACAGTATATTTGACAATAAAGTACAGATTCCTTTGCATTTATTTTGCCTGATAATTTATACTTCTATAAAGTTTACAGTAAATATATTATATAAATCATTTAAAAAGCCTCCATTATGAGAACTCAGTTATGCTGTGAAAGGTCACATGGTCCTCAGCTAATAAATTGTGGGCTTGGGAGGAATCAGAGCAGGCAGGACAGGGGAAACATGTCTTTACATTGCACTAGAACTGGGGGAAAAAAGAGAGAGCTGGCAGTAGGTTCCTGCACTGCAGATATTCAATTCATGATGAGTCAGGGAGCAACACATCTTGCTGATGCAATAGAACAATTAGGATTTCTCCATTTATTTGGACAGCACATCTCACCCTTTACTCACCTACCATTTGGTAAGACACCAAAGAATACAAAACAGTTTAATTTGATCAGCACCATTCTTCTAAGAGGCATCCCCTAACCCATGCCTGACAGAAGCCACTAACCCTCTTTACAGGACTGGCTTAGAGCAAATCAAAGCACAAGATGAGGCCAGGAAAAACAAAACAAAAGCACCACCACCAAACAAACAAACAACAACAAAACAGATCAAAATTGTAGAAAGAATGGTTTACTGTGGAGAAAGTAGAGTGAAAATTTTTCCCAGTAGGGACAGGACAACAATCTCCTGTATTTCAGAATATTGACAGAGGAGAAGCATGTTCTAGCCATTGTATCAGGCTATGAAGAACAAAGAGCACTATTGAGAACACGCCATTTACTAGTTATTTCAGAGTCTGATGGGCAATTCCAGTTTGGCTCATATTGTAACTATCATCCCGTTCCACAATATAGCTCCCAACAGGAAAGAAAATCTGAGGGAAAGAAGTCCTAGGAGGAATTTGTTTCCACCCAGGACTTCAGTAGCTGCAGTCACACTTACAGCAGCAGCTTTTCTATCACACTGTAAGGCAGCAGCTTTGGAGATCTTAATCTACCTGCTCTGGTTTGCCAGGTGAAAGTTGCACAAGTTTAAAAACTGCTTGTCTAAGTACATCTGTGCATACAAAGGGGTCCTCATCAGAATAACTATGACAAAAATCCAAACCACACACCTATATGAAAATATCTCACTGAACCTTTTCAAGTGTAACCCTAGCAGATGAAACAAAAAAGTTAGGAAAACTCTATGAAAATTCTATTATTAGCTTGGAGTTTCATAATCTGATATAGTGGAACAAGAGAGTTGGGAATGTTAAAAAATCCTGACAATTTAAGACAAGGAGGTGGCTCTGTAAAGAGTTTCAACATGACTGCTTGCATTACACTACAGGGATTAATTAGAGCAGAGACTGAACTTTCATGATCATCTGTTATTTTTTGATAGCATAGATCACTCAGGCAGTTTACATCTTTTCTCTATTTCTCTGAAGTCAGGATTTCTTTTATATGCCTGGAAACAATTTAATTAACCTCAGATTCATTCCCAGGAAAGAAGACTATTTTGCTACTCCCTTTACAAGAGAGATGTAAGATCTTAAGTCTAAGCTCACATATAAGCACACAGAAAACAACTTTTTTACCTTTTCACGTAGCTGAGCCTGAAGGAGTTTCACTTCATTCTGCAAGTCATGAAACTGATTTTGTAATGCAGCCTGGTCTCTGAGCTGGGCTTTCAAGGTCAACACTTGCTGCTCTAATCTCTTACTGGCTATTTTATTCACCTCTTTTTCCTGGGCATCCTTCAAAGTGAACACAGGCTAGAGAGAAAAAAAAACAACAGATTTTCAACTTAGGTGTATAAAATAACAAAAATATTCTTAATCATGTCTTATACCACAAAGTTTCTCAATAAATATAACTACCTACCTTTCACATAAAAAAAAAGGAAGCTGTTATAAAATGTATGTTCCCAAAACTTCACAAACATAATAGCACTACTATTTTGCACTAATTTAAACACTTTATATGTGAAGAGTACTTGACCCCTGTGAGAACAGGCACAGAATTGGATTTTCACGAAATTTCTTCAACTTAAATATATGTATTGTTATGATTTAATAAAACTGGGTAAAGGCAGATGAAGTGACCAACCTGTTGTCACATAGTGAGCAAGAAAAAACCACAGAAGTTCCCAGTCACCTGCTCCAACAAGAAGCTGTATAATACAATATGTCTCTTGTTTTTCTACATATATTTATCTCAGAGAGATAATTCCACTCTGCCAAATATTTATTTTTTTTCTGAAAGATTATTAATAAAACAATCAGATCTTGAGTAAAACTTTATAAAATTCTTTTTTTACGTTAAAATGTAGTAATAGTGATATAGAACAAGTGGAAAGAGAAGCTTCTAAATTCAACTCCTCCTCCCCCACTCTCCAATTTCTTTTCTCCCCAATTTCATGCACTCAGATTTAAAGGATTAGTCAGAGCTTTAGATTGATGGTCAGCATCATAAGGTCAGCTCCTACAAGTGACACTGTCTGATTAAACATATAGACCTAGAATAAGGAAAATCTGAAGGAGAAGGAAGTATCCTGAAAAACACTTATGCTATAACATTAAAAAAAATATTGAGTTGATATACACATCTGGTCAAGATTTCTGATAAAATAAATATCAGTATATAAGCAAGTCTAAAAGATTAGGCTAAAATTAATAGTTGGACCCATGATATTCTGTGATAAAACCATATAAATTTCTGAAGAAACAGAATGATGTTTGATTTTAATGGTTACAAACACTGATACAACTGAGGGAGAAGCTTATACTCAGCCCTGATGAACAACACCATGGTAAATTTTTCTCAGCCTTTCTGGGAAGCCCTTATGGCCTTGACACCCGTGACTACAGCACACTGAAGGCACCATTCCATAGGGAAAAGCAAACTGAACTGATCGATCACATTACTCTGCCTGCAACCCATCATTGCAAGGCAGAGTAAAACAGAAATATGACACTGTCACAGTGTTCTTCCTCGTGAAGAGAATCCTCTGTGCACAGCACTGGAGCAGGTCGAATGCTTTGTACCAAACTTTTTGGCTCCCTCTTGTGTCAAGAGAACAATAGGAACAGCTGGACACATCAAGATGGCTTAGACCAGGGCTGCAGGGACAAAAGCATAAGGATAAGTCCACGACATGGTATTTCCCTTATCTTCTTTCCCACACGAAAAGTATGTTAAAACCAAAAGGGAAACACTCCTTAACTGAAGATGCTTTATGGAAATAAAAAAAGGCGGGGAAATAAAACAACTGCTTGAAGGTTAGAGACAGGGAACAGTTGGCTCTTTCCTTTTGCATTTTGCTGACCCACTAGCAGTTTTCTGTAGTTTCAATGCACAAATGAGGCATACAGGATTTATACATGAGCACTCTCTCAGATGTCCCAGTTTGCAGTGACCACAGCTTATGTAGTCAAGCTCCAGAAGAATGAGGGACACAGCAGCTGGGACTGGGAAATAACTGAAGGATAACTAAGCCTAAAACACAGCATTTAACACACTGCATTCTTGTAAAACCTGGCAAGATCACTAGTCTTTGAAGCTGTTGCCTAAACATTAAAAATAAAGCCTGTATCTTCCTCTTCTTATGTGAGTTGTGCTTGTCTGAAACCTAGTGAGAAAATGAGGAGGTTATGACCTTTTTTGCTACAGGCCTTTTTTTGCAGACAGTCATCAGCAGTTCACTGGGGAAGCCTGGTGCCTTATTCACTGTGTGCATTTCATGCAAAATTCTTCCATTAATTTTTAAAGATGTAAACAGTACCCTGCATCCTTCTTGCTCACCCCCATATTTCTCTTAAATTCAACCACAGCAACACTGCTCAGAAGGCCACCTCAACATCTCAGAAAACTCACCAAAACACTCCTAGGCTAAAGCATGTTTCACCTGTTAGCAACTTCACTGAAATAGAGTCCTATCAGTAAGCTTCAAATATACTATCTTTTACTTGTAATGAATAATATCATAACAGTCTAATGGAGTCTCAGGTGACAAATAGGGTCTCCCCGGGCAGCAGGGCCAGTAGAACATAAGAAATGCAAAAAGTTCTAAATTACACACTCAGAGCATATTTCAAACACTTTGGGTTCTAGGCCCAGAGTACTGACATCTTAATTTCTTTCAAGCATTGCAGCAAGAGGTAGTCCAGAAAAATGAATTTTAGAACAGGAAAAAGCATAAATTACAGTGATTTACTCTATAAGGTATTAGTTACTGTATTAGTTGTTAGTAACTCTGAGTAATGAAAAAGAATTTTGGTCAAGGGTTGCAACTAACTGAAAATAAAAACTGGATTACCAGTCAACAAAACTGCCCTCAGGAAGTGACATGATGCTAGAAAAGTAGATTACGATCTTTTTTGTGACAAAAAGTCTCCTTTATTTTTATTTTTTTTTTTAATCAAGAAAAACTTGCATTTTAAGGCCTCACACACCCACTATCAACAGCTTGGTGTATATTAAAAAGTTTATTTTAAAAGTGAATTATTGAAATAAAGTTGACCTTTGTTAAGATATATATCTCTATTTTCTATTGTACTACTTGCTAAACCAAATAAAATCTATTTTATTTGGTTAAAACATAATGGACTTGAGTTATGCAGATAATTAGTTCTGCCATCAAATAGTGCAACTGACGTACAAACCCAGTTCTGTGATGTACATGGACTGCATCCTTGACCCTGGAATGAGACATTTGTATTCAAAAATTTGACACCAATCCTAGAAATAGTTCAATTGGATGAAGAAGTCAGACCTAAATCAAACAGCATCACAGTATTGCATAAATATATACTACTGATCAATAAACACTAGTTTGAAAAAGTAAGTTGTTGGAGGGGTTTAAAAGTGGCAGGGTTTTTCAGTGAAAGGCTGACCTGCACTTTTTGCAGTGCAAAAACATTCTGTCAAGGTCTATTAATTTTATTCCCACATGAGTCATAGGAATAATTAACATCTTACTTCATTGACCAACATAATAAACAATAATTGCCCCAGACTGTCCCTAAACAAAGGATTAAAGTCCATTTCCAAAAAATACACCCAAAATGTCAACTGCTAGTTAAAAAAAAACCCACATGACACATTTCTTTTTATTTTCAAACAATTTGGGAGTTTCTTCGTGCTTGAAATAGATTCTATTGGATTAGGATGTTAAGGATGTTACATGCCAATACAACACAACAATATGAAAAATCTGCACTTCTTTTTCCTTTAAATGTCAGAATTCAGCTGTCTAAACACCAGCCCATAGTGCCACATAGTGTGTACAAGCTAACATGAAATAACTGCCTAGGACTTCCAGGTGGCTACCTACACCCTCAGCCAGGATGCCCTAAGGCCTTTAACTCGGATAAAGTGACATTTAGGCAAATGAACTGATCTCAAAATCCTTATATTTTTCAGAATTGGCTTCTATTTTCTTCTAAAGCCATATCCATCTAACCTGTTCAAAATGAATTTACAAATATTTGTAGACTGCCATGAATGTGTTTTCCAGTGGTAGAAATTGAGTATTTCTTCTTTGCAGCTTATCAGTAAAGGAGGGCAAAAATAATTTCAGGGTTAGCTGAAAAGTCTTTATAATAGCTGCTTCCAGAAGATTATTCAGTAATTAAAAATCTTTCCATAAAACACTTTGTTTTGGTAGAAAACATAAACCTGTATCAAGACAGAGAACCTGAAAAACTTTTATTTACAGCAAAATCACAATTCCTATGATATAAACACATTCCAATGAGACTTTCCTCCATGTGATGGAAAGATTTCCACGATTTTGGGGACACATATTTGGGCCATGTGCGTCCATTAAAGACTTTGACTTTAATCCATACCATCTGTCCACAGTGTCATTTTGCCTGTCCAAATCCAGCAATCAGGGCTACAAGGCATGAAATCAGGGCAAAAAGGCCAAATACTGGAAACACTGCAGACTCCTCCAAGAGCTTTTATTAAGGCCACCTGAAGATGACTTTGGCTAAGGACAGCAGAACAAGAGACCTCCTAAACAAAAAAGGGAAGTGTTTATATTGCCCATGGAGAGCCCAGACTCTGCATGGGCAATATAAACTATTCTACAGGCAGATGGTCTGCCTTGGATAACATCTGCTCCTCTTTAAGTTTCCAGGGGCTGGAGAGGCTCTATACTTGCTCCAAATCTATTCCCAGTACCAAATGATGGGTGTTTCTGCAGAAACAGAACACTCCCTCCCATGGAACATGCTTTTCTCCATTCCATTTACATACATACCATTGATTTGCAGGGCTGCTTTCCCTGCATTTTGTCCCCAACTTCTTGCTTAAGGCGGTCTAATTCTGAGAGAGCCTGCATCAAATGAGTTTTGGTTTCTTCATACCTTGTTTCAGCAAAGCCAAGTTCTCTGTACCATTTCTGAGCCTAACAGGAAGAACAAAAATTACTGAGTATAATTAGTCCAGCAGTGGTATCCTTTTTCAATACAAGTTTACAAACACAGATTTGAGGCTGCCCTTTACATCATACCTTTTGAACTGTTATAAACGAATTAAAATAAATGAAGTTATACAATACACGGCAATCTGACCATAAGACGTTAATGCAACTCTAGAAGTACGTCCTATAAATTATCTCACTAGAGCTATGCCAAAAATAATATTAAATTTATTTCTAAATGTGAGGGTACCATGAATATTCTGAATAAAGTTTAAAAAAGCAGTGGTTTATGCACACATGATTTCAGAGATTACATTTTTGAAAGCCCTCAGAGCAAAGTGAAAGCCAGTTTTTTATTAGCTGGGCAGGGAGAAAAAGTTTTCTTGAGGAATGTGTCCTGGTTTCAACCTGGACAGAGTGAATTTTCTCTTTATTAGCTGGCACAATGTATCATTTAATTCAGTGAGAATCGAAACAAAAATGTCAAAAGTGAAGAATTCAAAGAAGGGGAAAGAAAGCCCTCCAAATGCCCACCTTTTAATTTTTTTCTAGGCTGCTTTTATTCCACTTAGATGTGTAACTGTAGTTTTGAAAACAAAAGCATACCCAAACCAAAAACCACAAGCAAGCCCCTGAACAGCTCATCTGGTTGCCTGGCAGCAAGCTCTTTCCTTCATATGATATATCATTTTTCCCCCCCTTCTGGAAGCAAAGGTTTCACATTATTTTGAGTAAACAGAGGGAAGTATTTTAACACACAACTTCCTTACAACACAAAAAAATATTAGAAGGACCCAAGTTAATGAGATTTTACAAAAGAAATAAAAATAAAACTATCTCTATCTTCAAAATAGAAGGTCAGAAGTCCTTGCCTACCCATCCAACAGTCATCTAAATCCATCCCTTCATTCCAGTTGCCTCACTTGAAAGCTGGGAACTCAAAGGACAATAATTTCATACAACCACCATGAAAACACTGCTGCTATTTTTCTTTTACATACTCAACACACTTGATGCTGCCAATGGTTTGTCCACAGGACATGTGAGTGATGCCTGTTGCAACCCCATAAATACATACTTGCCATAAAAACAACACATTCTACTTAGATATGCAGGGAGTGGAAATTGCCCAATGAAAAATAGGAATGTGAACATCTAATGCATTTGGAAAGGCACAACTCTGAAAGCTTCCCCAGATGGTGTCAAAAGTGCAAATTTACTTCACACAGACACAGAACTATCCATCCAAGCAATTCTCCAAGTAGGTGGTGCTGGACTTGGTGTTTTCTACACAGCTCTGGAGAGAAGGGGCAGCACACCTGGCAGTGCCTCTGGATACAGCAAACCCCTGACAGTGCCAGGCTGCACACAGTCTGGCTTCTCATTAAAAAACTACTTTCAGTTCAGGTTTGCAGTAACCCCAGTGCTTCCACTGCCTTTACCTTCCCCTTATTCCCAGTGATGTGGAGGGAAGCAGCAGCCCAGAGATGGCCAGGGTAGGCAAGTTGTTGTGTGTGCCTTTTTCAGGGCACTCAGGCTGCCACAGTGTGCTGCATCAAGCTTCACTTGATGCTCTGGCCAATCAAGAGTGACTGTGCCATTCGTCACTCAAAGATCAGAGGAACAATTTGGCTCTGCAGATCAGAGACTTCCTTGTTTTATAAAAGTGTTAGAGCCTGGCAGAAAGAAGAGAGCCATGTAAGAAAACAAGAAAAAACAAATTTGTTCCTCAGAAGTACATCAGAGTAGAAGGTTACCTCCTTTTTTGATTTTTCTAATTCCTTTTGCTGTATTTTTAGTTCCTCTTCTGCCTTTTTGACTTGCTCTTTCATCATACTGTAGCTTTCAAACATGCTGCCCTGGACAGACAAAAGACATGATGACTCCTCTCACCTGTACCAAATGGCACACAGTCATTTATAGAACACTGTATGGTTTCCCCCTAAACTACTACAAAAAACTTGCATAAAATCAAGGCATTACATATATTTCCCTGTTGACTATTCTCCAGTGAAGTAGTAATTCTGCATTTATAAGTACATAGTAATCTCTCCACAGAAATTCACTGTGGTGCAAGATATACGACTACAGAGGAAAAAACATGGATGAGAAATTCAACATGAGTAAAGATCCTGTCTTTAGAGATATGTTTCATATGCATCAAAACAATAAGAAAAATTAGACCAAATCAGAATAAAAATTAGTAAATGAACATGTCCAAACTTTTCAACAAGGTGTGATTTTTTCATCATTATAAAAAGTTTCCTTCTAATAGGAGAACTTGTGGTAGAATAAAAGCTTCCTGTAAAAACTTTTACTCATGCAATAACATAAACAATTTTTAAAAGCCTGAACAGGGAAGTCTTTTAATTATTATTTTTCACTTTGTAGCTTTCTGTAAAATTTTAATATTCCCTAATACAACATTAAAAAAAAAAAAAAAAAAAAAAAAAAAAAAAAAAAAAAAAAAAAAACACCACCCTCTGGCATTTTGCCTTCTATTTCAAAGTTAACTTTAGCACCTCAGCTGGTGTTAGAGGTTACAGTTTCCTCCACCACAAATTCAGCCTTTGCCCTCCAAATGACATTTGTATCTCCCTTTCTTTAGAAGATGCTGCTTGATAGCATTCCTTACTGTTATTCTTTACCTTTTTCCCAGGGGAATAATCTGAAGGATCTACAGCCAGAACTCCCTGATCTTTAGTTTGTATTACACTACACGCTGTTTCAACTTTCTTTGGCTTAAGACCAGGTTGTTGACTTTCTTCTTTTAGTTTTAGTATATTTTTCTTTGTTCCTGTACTTTTCTCTTTGCTCAGCTCTTCATAGGTGAAACCCAAAGAAGACATTAATTCTTTTAAGTTTTTATTTTCTAAAATAAAGTTTGCATTTGCTTTCTGAAATTCATCAAGCTGTTCTGAAGTTTCTTGCTTAATTCTGTCTATCTCCCTTTTCAGTACACATATTTCCTCCTGTAAGTCAGAAATGGTTTGGTAACAGCTATTTTTGCAGTCTTGGAGTTCAGAAACTAAGGTCCTATATTTGTCTTGCTCACACTTTATCTCTGCCAAATGTCCCAACAAAGTTTCTTTCTCACTTTCTGAAAGAGCTATTCTTTGTAAATTTCTCTTTCTCTCTTGTATTAATTCATTATATTTTGCCACATATTTCTCCTTGTCTTGTAATAATTTAGCCATTTCTTTGAAGCATCTGCTTCTTTCTTCTTTCAGGCCAGAAAGTAGCTGGAAATACTTCATTTTCCTTCTATTCAGGGATAGAGCACTCCCATGAAGTTTATTTGATGCAACTGACAATGAGTCTTTTTCAGAATTCCTACTTTTCTCTTCAACACATGAGGGATTCTTAGAAAACCTTGCCACTGAAAATGTTCCTGGGGTCATGGTGCTTTCTTCTGTAAAGTTATTATAACATCCACCAGCAACTTCTTTCTCATTAAGTAAGTTTTGGAATGAAACAGCATTAGCTTCATCCACTGCTAAAACATATTGAAAATATGCATCCATCTCCTCTTCCAGGGCACACATCATCTGAGCATATCTGTCATTCTCCTGTTGTAATACAAAGACTTTTTTGGAGTAATTCTCATTCTCTTGCATGAGAAGAAATATCCTCTGAGAACACGCAGCCACGGCTTTTTCCAGTACAGATATTTTCACATTACATTCATTTCCAGCTTCCAGGGGTGACAGATGACAGAAACACTCATAAAAACTGCTCCCTGGCTGGAATAGTCTGCTTAAGCACACAGGCCTCTCTTGCAGAGGAGACAGCAAGTTTAGTGGGCACCTCTCTCCATCTGATGAAAAAATGTTCTGAGAGTATGCATGTTGCACGATTTTAGCAGCTATTTTTTGACATGGGCACTTCTCATTTGGTTCACATAGTTTCAAGGTCTGGTCTTTCCCTTTTTTCAGGCCAATACTGCTGGAGGGGCTTGTTTGGTGAGTTGGTTTCTGAGCCTGCTTTCCCTTCTCTTCCATTTCAATTATGTACCCTCCACTATTCACATCAGGGATGCAGTTTTCCAAAATATTTTCTTCTTTCTCCATTTGTTCAGGACTCCCTTCAAAACACTTTTTAAAGTCTTTAAAATCAACAGATACACTTGGAGCATCCTGCATGCTATGGAGACTGTCTTTGGATTCCACTCCTTGCCTCCCAGGACTGAATAATTCCGATTTGTAGGAAACTTTAGAACTTTTCTCAAGATCACAGGTCACCCGTTGTTGTTGGGCTTTGTCACTCTGTATTTCTTGTCTTTTAGCTCCCCCTGTAAAGATTTTTTGGTGATACTTTTCATCATCATCTTTATCGAGACATTTGTTTTCACTTACACTTTTTGGCAGAATTTGCTTGTTTCCCCAATGTTTTTCCATGTTGCATTCTTCTAGACATGTTGTGAAAATTTCAGCCACAGTGGAAGGCAATTTTCCATGAAGAAGTTCAGTCGCTCTGTCATAAAATTGTCCTCTTGCAACAATGCAAAGGCCATCAGACCAAAGATTAGTATTTGTGTCACAGAAACTCAGGCTTCTCCCTTTCTTCTCAATGGTGAAAGCTGTTATGTTGCATCCTCCAGGCTCAAACAAGGTCAGTTGGAACTCTTTCCTCATTAAGATTTCAACCACAGAAGCAGGGAATGTCTTCACTGGTAGAGTTATACCGTGTTCCTTCAAGAGAACACAGGTTTCTTCATCTTTAATTTTCTTACTTGTCTCATCATTGGGTAACTTCTCAGAACAAGGGGGAAGCAGTCCTGCTGCATGATGACTTGGGGTACACCTGAGCAAAGTGAAATCATTCTCCACAGTATTTTCCCTCTGTGGTCCAAGGGTGGCCTGACGATAACAAATGAGAAATGTTTCAAACTGCAAAATGTATGCTATTACTTATCATAACTTGTTTTTTCCTTCATCCACAAAATACTTGATTACAGATTGATGAGAAAAAAGTATTTCCATACAAAGTGTTTTCAAACTATTTGAAGACTTGCAACAAGAGTAATGTTACAAATTCAGTATGAGTAAGTTAACCATTTTCTTAGTGCACACCTGTATTCACCTTGTAAAGCATCTGCAGTAGCTATGATTTAAAGCTACTTTTATATTCACCTTTAAATACACCAACTCTCCATTTTCTCTCCAATTTCACATACTGCCTGTGCACAAAGGTAGCAAGAACAGCAGTAACTTTTCTTCTCACCTGCTCAGTCTCAGCTAGACCAGCAACATTCACAAAGGCACTGGGACTGCACTCCAGAACTGGTACAAGTTCTTCTGGTAGCTCCTCCATCTGCTTTAGTCCATCATAACTATAGGCTGGTGTTTCTGTTATGGTAAAGCACTAGAAAAATGTAATGTCATCCCCACATAGTTACAAAAAAAAAAAAAAAAAAAAAAAAAAAAAACAAAAAAAAACCCAAACCATCCAAGCAGATGTTTTGAATAGAAAAATATTTTAGTGAGAGTATGCTCAAAATTAACTTCTCTACCAGCAGTATAATTCACCACTGATACAGATACAAGCATGATGTTAAACATGAAAATGAGCTTCATTAAAAAAAACCATATATTGAGGTCTAAAACAAAGTGCATTTGGGGTTCATAATTTCCAGTTTCCAAAGCATTTAGAAATGGAAAATACATTTCATTACAGTGAGCAGGTGAAAACTTGATTGAAGTTACAGGTTAAAATTACTCAGTGCAGGTCTGCATTTACATACACTAAAATTTGCTGGTAAAATGCCATTAATTTATCCTGGAAGAATTTACCTGATATAACCTGCCAAGAAAAGAGCTTTCCTGTTGTTTGGCCTTAAGACCAAATACTATACTTCATCCAGGACATATGAAGTCCTCACCACTGTAGTTTCCTCAACTCTGAAGTTCTAGGATTTCTTGTGAAAACTCATGTCTGAATAGTGGCAAAAAGTTATAATTTCACCTTCCCCAGATACAGTTTACAGATTAGGAGGATTTTTAAAGGATTTGAATCTTCTAAGTCATATATGACCCATGAATGAAATCATCTTCACTTTAATGGCACAGAAATGAAAGTAAAAAATCAAATTTCTTTGCATACCAGACTCTTTATCATGTAGCAGCACAACTGGAGTTTGAGTAGCTCTGCTTCTGAGTGAATCCAAGACTAATCTCCATTTCAGATTCTGAACTTCATCATGAATTAGATCTCCATCCTTAATGGGAAAAGTGGGAGGAGAAGGAAAAAAAACCCCACTGTTTATATATATGATATTTGTGACACAAAAAATAGGCATATAAATTTCCTTTGCTATTTTACTTCAAAAGATCAATTATTTCATTAGAACTGCTATTGTTTCATACAATTTTCTTATTTCAACATTTCCCAGTAAATTTAATCATAATTTTCCCTTCATACTTTACAAAGCATTAAGGAAGAAAATCTGAATCATAAGCATGTAATACATCAGGTCACAGGTGGAACAGTGACAAAATTATATGGTCATCAGCAAAGACAAAAGAAAGTCTAGTCAAGTGAGGAATAAGACTAATAGTTCAGTGCCCAGCTACAAAGACAATTGTTCCTAGGTTGGAAGAATTCAAAGTGGAGTAATCACTCCTAACAAAACTTTGTTTTTCCATTGATAATTCAATTGCAAAGTTCATACTCTGTTTTTGACATTTATCTTAAGTCCCTGATTGAATTTGAAAATTTTGACACTTCCTGATGGAAAGCAGGTACCCCTGTTGCTTGATAACAGCAGATCACATTTCACAGGCACTGGCTCATTTTCAGTGAACAGAAGAATCAAATTTGATTGTCTCAAAAAAACAGATCATTAAGACAGTAACCAAAACAGCTACACCACAGAAACCAACACAGGCACTTCTGTCTTCCTCCACTGCTCTGCAGCAAATGCCAGCAGAAAATAAACCTGGTCTCTTTGCACTGAGTTGCTATTTTAAAATTACATATGGATGGGAAAGGCAGTGACTTCCAAACTTTCAGTTCCTAGTGAGTCAGAAAATGCTGCTGATTTTCCAGAATCCCCAGTGAAAATAATTTCTATTTCAACCCAAATCAGCTGCCTCAATGTGCTGTATTAAAAGATCTTGACTAGGAGGCACAACTTAAGTGGAAACCACAACACTTTCAAGATTTCTTCCCTTATTTTCTCAGTAATATCGACTAATAGAATGGTTTGGGTTGAAAGGTACCTTAAAGGCCATCTAGTTTCAACCCTCCTGCCATGAGCAGGGACACCTTCCACTAGACCAGGTTGCTCAGGCGCCATCCAACCTGGTCTTGAACACCTCCAGGGGCATTCACAACCTCTCTGGGCAATCTTTTTGAAACTAATGCCAATTACTTGAAACACCTGAAATTCCCCTCCCGCACCTTTTCATTTATTTCTTTACAGATATCAACTCGACTGATATGTGGGTACTGTAAAAAGAAAGTTACACAAAATGATATGTAAGATCCAATGTTCGGGTGGCAGAACAGCACACTGAGAAATCAAGGTCTCAGCTGTCATGTGAAAACTGCAGAAAGATGCATTGCTTGGTTTTTTCATACTTTCCCCCTCACCTTCAACAAACCCCCTAACGCTGACATCTAGAAACTGACGAGTCAACACACAGCCACATGTACCAAGCTGCCTTTTTGGCATTCTTTTCTCATTCAGGCATATACTGCAACTGGAATATTGCAGACAGGATGCTGATACTGAGTTTGGAAATTCAAATTTTCTACAAGTTTTACGTGGCTACACTCCACCATAAGATGCAGTTCACCTCTTGGTGCTCAGTCTAATTGGATCTTGTATAGCACATGATTTCTCATTTTTATAGCTGTTGATGGAGTATGATGAGATCAAATAGGATTTTTCTTGTAACTATTTTGCAGTAAATACTGCAAGATCAAAGTGATGAGACTAAGAAACTCTATTTTTATACATGCTGGTAAAACTCCAGATAAGGGGGAAAAACTCTCTTCAGTTTTACAGAAAAACACCAGATGTCTCCCTCCTCCTTTTATCATAGATATTGATTTTATTTTCCCCTGCTATCTCAAGTCATTTTCTACTAGAAAAAATGCAAGTGTACTTGAAGTAACAAAATAGGAGGAAGAGACAACCAGAAATGCAGAAGGCACAAGATCCAATGCTGCTGATGCTATACCCAGCATTCAAAGAACGCTATCCACTCTGCAGCAGAGTAAGGTAAGCACAAATTATGGCCTGTTCATTTATACTAAAGACTGGGTAACTGAGACTCCAACCTCCTATGACACCTGAAATGTAAATTAACACTTAGAAAAGAAATGGTTAGAAAACTTCATGTAGAGGAAAAAGTAGGCTTTTATTAAGAATACAGCATAGAAAGATTCCTGTTTCTTGAAGACTTCTTGGACTAGTCTTAGGCAATTAGTCAGTTGTGTATCTTGTTTCCACATCTTTAAATAACTTGACTTTTATTTTTCTCCTTTTTTCAGTTTTATCAAACCAATACTTATTCTCACTACTTCTTCTCTGACTCTGAAAGCCCTTACTCCTCTTGATCTGTGCAGTACCCTCATAGTGCATTTCTTTGTGCAAGTCCCTCTCAAGAAGTATCTTAACATATTTTTAAACCGTATTCTTTATTCTCAAGGAAAAGTGAATATACTAGTTAAAGTAACTGTAGCAATGGCTCAGGGTAAGCAGTTGGTCTTTCTGCCACCTCGGTGCACCTACACAAACATGTGAGGTGAGGTGCAACTTTTGAGCTCTCCACAGAGGTCACCCACATGCTGCTGGTTACTGCAGGATGATCTCACCACTCTCTCAACCTCCTGGTGCTCACTGCTCTGGGACTGTAGAAACACTAATTGTATAAAATCACCAGGCCTGTAAAAGTGCATTCAACTACCAGGTTAAAAAATTTGTCTACATTTCCTCTAGCTTTATGGGTACAAGATCCTCTCTAGCTTCTCCCAGTTCTGGAAATGCTCACAGTCTGATTGCCCTCCAATAAGAAAGGGTTTTGTTCATGCCCGTTACCTCTTGGTTAACTGCAGTTAAAATGGGGAGAGTTCTTGGGATATCAGGTCACGATCTGATGAGTGTGGGGCATAGCTGACCTCACTTTACATAAAGTCTCAATAAAAAAAAAAAAAAACAACCTGCACCTCAGTGCATGAAGAATAAAACTTTGTTTGAGTCCACTCTGTGAAAAGAATTGTTCCTTGTCAGCAAAATGAATTGGCAGAAGCTGAATGCCATATTACAGCATGAGCAGAGCTTTCCCATGCAGTGCTGGAGTGAAGTGCTTGAAGCAAACAAGTCCTATTCAGTGTATTCAGGGCATATCACAATGCTACAGAGCCATGAACCATTGACTATCTCAGCTCGCTTCTGGTCGTGAACGCCACATCCATCTTCCCTTGTTTACCATCATCCAGAAAATCTCACAGACATAACTTATTGTCAAGAGTGCTTTTTACTCCAGCATTTGGGCATGAATAACATGCAAAAACTCATCCAAACATATGTGTCTTCCCCCACTGAATGGTGCCCACAAGGCACGTCTCAGAAGCTCTTCTGGGTTCTACTTTTAGTGCCAACTGAGACCCTTTGCCATGAGCACATCACTTCAAAGGTTAACGAGAAAAGGTTTCTTGAGTGTCCTCAATGTGCACCTAACAAAAGCTCTGAGGCAATGAAGCTCCAACTACAGATTCTACTGGGCGTGAAAGAGACATTGGAAAGTACTAATGAATAAACAATAATAAGAAAAAAATCAGGCAGGATAAAGCCCCACACTTGTATCTGGACTGTACATCTAATGACAGTTGTAATCCAGAGTGATACAAAGATAAAAACTAATTATATTGTGCATTGTTTTTACTTACCAGTTGACTTACCAGGTTAACATTGTTGTCCCCATCCACCAGTCTTGTAAGTTCTGAGTCTTTTTCTTTCTTCTTTTTCAATTTCACAGTAGTTTGATTTTTTAAAGTTCTGTTTTCATCTAAAAGCTCTTCCACTTTTCCCTGTAGTTTGATTTCAGATAATTTTAAACTATAGACATGATGGTGAGATTCTTCCAATTTTGTTCTGAGAAAGTCTTCAGTGTTCTGGGAGCACTGCAGCTCAGTCAGAAGGCCTGCCTGTTCTCTTCTAGTGTCCTCTTCTTTTTCCCTCAAGAACTTCAGGTTTTGCAGAAATTCCTTGAGGTGGCTTTTCACATCATGCTCCACATTTTCAATACAAGTCTTCCACTGCATTTCTTTCCCACCAGGGTGTTCACAGCCCTGAGTCCCACTGCACACTGACTGTGGCTTCTGCTGGAGGTGCTGTGGCATTCCCTTTTCTAACTCAGATGTCAAAAGAGCAATATGGGTGTTAAGATCTAGGACTTGCTTTTCCAGCCTAGATACCTCACCCTGAAGGTAACAGTCCCTTTTCCTCAGTACTGCTGTCTGCTGTCTCTGCCTTTGCTTGTAGTGCTCAAAATATTCTGACTGGCTTTTTATTTCATCTTCTTTTGTCTTCAGCTGCTCCTGAAGCCAATGCAATTTTTCCTTGTGCTTCTTCTCTGACTTCTTTTGGTTTTCAACCTATTATTTCAGTGAAATGTATGGTTAACACCTAAATATGAAAGCTCTTGTTCCCTCATACTTTTTCTTAATTTAGTGATAATTCTGCCCTTGTTTTCTGAAAACTCAAGAATGACATAAGTAGAATTTTTTAAAAAGCCAGTAAAATACTGCATTTAGAGCAAAAATAAGCTATTTTGTCATTTCAGCCAACACCGAAACATCTCATTAGGAAACAAACAAAACAAACTTATCCACATCTGCTACTGCATGATATACAGGGATTTTTCAACCACATTTCTGCATGTTCTGCAGTACATATTAAAACAAAATAAACCTTAGAACTGTAATTCATATGCCCAGCTCTGATTTATACAGTAACAGATCTCTAACACTGACAGTACTGTAGTACAGAGGTGTTTCAGGCAGAGAAGCAGTGGTTCCATTATAGAAAACAGGACACACACTTTCTAGAGCCCAAGACTTTTTCCTTTGCTCTTCACCATACCTGTCATCTGTCAGGTGTGTTATGAGCCTCCTGAAAAAGGAGAAAGGAACAGATGCCTTTTGAAACAGTTTGAGAGAGACTTTGGTATTTTCCTTTGCACTACAGGGTGTTTGAACACAGAGACTTAGAGGTGAAAGATGCCAATGAAAGGCAGAAGAGGCTTTCATGAATCCCAAACTGCCCTTGCTTTGAGCAGAGTAAGAGCCACCAGTATCCCAGGGACATTGCAGCCACTTTGAAGCAAGACTGATGGCACAGAGACATGAAGGAATGACTTTTGCTTTTTCAAGGACTTCTTTAGATCAGCCATTTTGATTGTCAGTACTTTCCTGTCTGAGGCATTCACTGGCAAGGACTAGTCAGAAGGAACACTAGGCTGAAAAGTCAGGTAGGTGGGGGCTAATTTTTTTTCATTGTTACATCTTGATGGGAATATATGTCTAAGCTTCCCGAGTCTTGAAAAATACATACCACTTTTATTTACAAAAGCAGAAAGTATTCTTCATTCTCGTGAATCAGGCCATAAGGAACTAGTGTCCTGTTAGAGTATTCAACTTTGGCCTAAAATGCTGAGAAAATGAAAGTATATCTTATGATAAATGGAATTGAAAGACATTGTTTTTTAGTGAAGACTGTTCCTAAAAAAAACTTTTATTCCTTATCCATTTTGATGAATCCATTGAATGAGCAAACTAGGTAAGAATCCTGTTGTATGGAGCTAGAAAGATAAAGTCTGACTTAAGAAGGAGTACACTGAGTGGGTCCTCAGAAGAAAGTAGAAGTGGGAGCATAAATTTGATCAAGGGTCTGAATGAGGGAAATAACAACAGTGCTGTCAAAAATAGCAGAGAAATAGAAAGATGGGTGAAAAAAAAATCCAAAAATTCTTTTGATTTCTTTGGTTGTAGAAAAAGAAAAGGCTGAGATCATTTATTGCTTAAAAATAGGTCACTGGAGATGAGCTTGACTTAAATTACTGCCACAAAGAAGAAATAAACTAGGTCATTTGTAACTATATCCCCTCACCAAGTTGATCAGGTCCTCCTGAAGGTCTCTCAGTTTCCCTTTAATGCGCACATTGGCATTTTCAACTTGGTCCAGCTTCACATAAAGTTGATCAATCATCACAAGAAGTGTTTTGTGGGACAGCTCCAGCTCTTTCATCCTGTGATACAGAATGAATACTTCTACTAAGTAAATACCACAGTACAGCTCCAGATGAATAAGCAGTCACAAGCAGTGCATCAATTTATCTTTATTTTTGTATTTGTCTCCCAAAAATAAAATAGTAATAAATTTTTGATCACTAATATAACAAACCCTTAATTCTTAACAAGCCTACTTAGGTTTGCACATTGTGCTGGAGAGTGTTAAAATTGTTATATCTAACACCTTTCTGCTGGCTTAATAAGAATACCAAAAGTAAACAGATTTACAAGATTTTTGTTCAGAGGAGTTTGGCATGAAGTAACAACTTACCATAAAGACAACCACAACACTTCAGTCTCTGCATGTATCTGATCATCGAATTAGGGTAGGTTCACAGTCAGTGAATTCAATTTTTGTGAGAGTAAATGCTTCCCATCAAAATTAACATTTCAGACAACCTACAAGTACTTATGTTTTAGGGGCTGAAGTGAAAGTATCTTACTTGTAACATGCCTTCAATGGGTACTAAAACCTACAGTGCATAATTGTATTGACTTTGTCCACAAAGATGGGTTTTGAGAAAATAAAGGTTTGCTTTGCCTATTGCTAGTCAAATAGTAGGATAAAATTATGAAGTGTGATATGAAAATTTGTTTAAAAGATTAATTATTATTTAGAAAAAAGCCCATTATTAAAATATTTTTGACAAAAATCCTTGATGAGTTCAAAGCAATTAAAAATTATACAAATAAGTGGTTTAATGCCATTTATATTTCCTATCCTTTTTAACTTTGACATCCTTTAGAACAGCGCTGTTGCCAACTATCGATACCTTATTATTCTAGTCAAATGTATAATTAATGCTTAATGGTACTTTCATCTTCTGTAATGATTAGCATTAACACACTAAATTTGATGAAGCTTTCTGAAACAAGGAACTGTTTTTACAACATAAAATTCCCAATTTATTCTTATTTTAAAAAGAAAGGAATATACTTTACAAACAGAATTTACACCATATGAATATTTAAGAATTAAACACCCTGAGAGACCTGCCTGGTTATTTGCAAAAATATGTCAGACTATGCTGTAAAACTCACTTAAATAATAATTTAAAATTTAAAAAAATTATTATTGCATTTCTATTCTGATAGCTATACAAAACACATGTGCATCTTCTCCAACACTCTAAAAACACAGAAAGTCTCTTTTTTTTGCTGGTTCTCCATGTATCATTTGACAACCAGTACACATGGCAAAGTGAAGAGTGAATTTGTCACATAACAATAAATTCTAGTGCAAACCCCCCTTTCATTTACCTATTTCTTAGGATGGAATCTGACTCCACGTAGTCCTCTAGAACACCTTTCAGTTTTTGCTCTGACTTTTCCAGCTCTTTTATTCTCAGGTTCAAATTCTCTTCTCCAGCACAGTTTACTTTTTCATCAGGTGTGCATGCATCTTCTAATTCCTGAAAAACCCAGGAAGTAGCAACTTTAACACTTAAATTCAGGATAGCAAATCCTTCATTACTGGGCGTTCTAATACAGTAACAAAATTCTTGTTCTCTTCCAGATGAAGGATCCATGATGAAAAAAAGCCCAAATTAGGTTCCTGATGTACTACCGTTTAAGCATGCAATAACAGAGTCTAAGCCTCTGATGATCAAATGAACAATCCTTCTTGATTCTGAACACATTTATTATTTATGAGAAAGTTTCATCTCATTAGCCCCATTAGCATGTATGGAGTTGCTGTTCACAACATGAGATCCCCATAAAAGATTCAGTTAGACTAATTAATAAAATAATTAGGTATCAAAGTTTTGAAGAGAATAATTTTCTACTAAATATGGGAGTTTATAAAACTGAATGTGTTTATGCTGGATAAATGTATTACGTTATTATTGCTTCAAGACAGAAGACTAAAAAAGAGGCATTCAAAAGGCATTCTATAACTATTTCAGAGAAAATATTCCATTTATTTATAGGTATTTTGGAATTCTGCATGCAGTATTTTACTTATATCTACTTCATCTGTGACAGGTCATGAAACCATAGCTGAAAAAAAATTTCAAAATTAGGCTTGAGAAGGCAAGCTTAATTTGGTACTTCTTTTCTGCCTCTTTTAGTCACAGATGTAAAAATTCTTCAGAAATGCACTTCAGTAAGTATAGTCCTATAACTGTGTCCTGGTTTCTGCTGGGACAGAGATAATTTTCTCCTTAGAAGCTGGCACAGCACTGTGTTTTGCATTTAGGATGAGAATAATGTTGATAACACTCTGATGTTTTGGCTGCTGCTCAGCAGGGCTCACCCTACATCAAGGACTCTTCAGTGGCTCACGTCTGCCAGTGAGGGGCTGCACCAGGAGCCAGCAGGGAGCACAGCTGGGACAGCTGATCCAAACTGTCCACATGGATATTCCACACCACAGAGCTTCCTGCTCACTATATAAATGGAAGGGAATTACCCAGAAAGGAGTTGATTGCTGTTCAGGAACTGCTGGCCCATTGGTCAGCAGGTGGTGGGAAACTGTGGTGCAAAGCACACTTGATTGTCTGGAGTCCTGTTAAATTCTCTTTCTCTCTCTCCCTCCTTATAATTACAATTATTAGCATTAGCATATTATTATGGTAATATTTTGTCTCGATTATTAAACTGTTTATTTCTTCAAATCAAGAGATCTACCTTTTCTTTCTGATTACCTCACCACTGGAGGAGGGAGGGTGTGGGGGAGCAAGGGAGTGACTGCACAGTGCCTGGCTGTCAGCTGGGCTAAACCTCAACCAGCTGGCACCTGTGAAATCCCCTTGGTTCTCCTACATTTGTGTTGATTTGGAATTGGATCTGTAACTGGAATTCAACCACAGAGTTTGGATTTATTACCAGGGAAATAATGCAATTACTTTTTTTTTTTTCCTTTGGTAGAAAAATGCTGAATCTACAATGCAAAGAAGAAGATAAAAGTAACTTTTTTGATACTGAAGAGAAGAAAATGGCACAAAATCAGTGCAAAAGATTAAAAACACCAGTTCTCTTCATCACCTGGTGTTTTGATGTTTTGTGGTATGCTCTTCACAGTTTCCATCAATTACAAAAACTGTTACAATTTTGGTCAATTGTATGACTGGCCTTATGTCAGCCACAATAGGACCTAGAGCTGAAATGATTCTGCTACTCCTGAACCCCTTAAAAAGCCAGGATACTTAAAAGTGCAAAAGACATCAAAGAATAAATCCATGTGGACAGCAAGGTTCACACCTCTTTGTGATAGAAGGGCCCAGTCCCTTCTCAGAGACCATGCATCTCTGAGATATGTTAACATAATTATTGCTCTCCCCTGGATGGTGTAATTTACCAAATGGATTATCTTCAATTTAGAGTTCCTCAAAGCATTAGTTTTTTGTCTGGACTTGTTATTTGTAAATGCATATGTAAGAATAGTTACATTAGAACATTGTTACTTTTCTCATTAATAATTTACAGTGGAACCCAATTTAATATCATTTGCAACTGTAGCATGAAACCAGGAAAGCTGTTACAACTGACACAGGCAATGAGAATCTTCCAGTTTCCTTCTTCACTTATACAGCTGGGACAGATGGTTTGAAAGCTGTGTCACAAAATGGAAAAATCACCTTGTATGGACTGAATCACACAATAATAAAATCACTAAGGGTGGAAAAGACCTCTAAGACCACCGAGACCAATCACTAACCCAGCACGGCCAAGTCCTGCATTAAACCATGTCCCCAAGTGCCACATCCACACCTTTGAACATTTCCAGGGATGGGGACTCTACCAGCTCCCTGGACAGCCTATTCCAAAGTGTGAACACCCTGTTAACACACTGTACCCATTCCCAGCTCTACAGTAAACACCAATATACAACAGATAGTAATACTGTAATTATCCATTTTCTGAAAGTACAAATCCTGCTAGCTCAATGCAAAAAAAAACCCATTATAAATGCAATGAAAAAATCAGCCCAATCAGCCAGTTTTTCTGAGAAAACTGTCACATGTCAATGACAATGTAGTAAGAGAACACATTCCAAAGTAAGGAAATTAAACTGTTCATACCTTCTCTGCTCTGTAAGACCCTCTCCTGTCTGTGCAGTGCGCTTATCGTGGCAGCCACGTGCTCTGACCATCCATGTTTGTGCTTGTAATCCCATATTCAAAATACTGTTAAACAGATCTGTGTCTATGAGAAGTGCTTCTTTTCCAAGTGAATCCTTGTTCCTTCATTGGCATCAGGTTTATTATCTCAAGCTCTGTTTACCTCCTGTTGTAGTCCTTTGCTCATGTGATGCCAGAACTCTCTCTTGCAGTGAAGGCCTTATTTTTCCACATTCTGTCACCACACTGCTAAAAGCCTTAACTAAAACATGAAAAATTCCTATTCGAAAACACATTCTCATTTTCTACATGCTTGTTCCTTTTGAATAATATTTTGTAAGCAACACATTCTTTTGGGGATCGAGATTCCAGGCTTTTGCATGATCCTTGTTTCCAAAGTAAATGGTGCTTTCTACCAGAGTTATTCCGACCCTGATGTCAGCCACAGCTTGCTGCACGTGACTGAATTAATCTTGTGGAGTGTCTCAGCTCCTTTGGCAGGTAAATGCTCTTGTCCAGCGATTTTTTGTGCAGGGTACTTCTCTTCAGGGCCTGGTAATTATCTGAGAAAACAGGCAGCTTCTGAGGCTGATTCCTGCACCTTCAACAGCTTTCTCTGTCCTTCCTTAGTTGTTAACTGCCTTATGATTTTTGTCAATCATAATTTCCACTTCATGTGATGTATTATTGTAACCATCTTCTTCATGTTGGAGTTCAGTGTGTCCATGGGGGCAGACTTGTTTCTCTGTGACCTTCTACACAAATACAAGTTTCAAGAAAATGTGAGGGAGAAGAAAGTTATCTTCTAATATTGTGCTCTTAATGTCTTCATCTTGCCTCAACATTTCAGAAATAATTAAAATTAACTATTCCTTCATATTGCCTTTCCAGTTCTGAAGCATGGATTTGCTTTTCCCTCTTTGAAGAAGTAATTTTTTTTTATTTTCTAACCAATCTCTTACAAAGGTCTTTGCAACTTCCATTTTTTCAGTCTGTGCTTCACCACAAATTTTTCTTGCAGTTTAGGTGGTCAGTGACTGTTTATCTACCTCTGCTGGTTGATGCTGTACAATTTTTGCTTCCTGGTAGCAAATGATGTTTTGTTATTTCACCTGAGAGGATGCCATGATTTCCAAATATTCATGTTCAACTACTTCTCTGCTTATTACCTTTATCTCCACGCCTGTTTCTCCAAGTTCTTCTTTCTTCTTGAAGAGGTAACTGAGCACAGCACATCATGCATTCACTTTTCCTGACCTCTCAGGCCACCATGGAAACTTTCATTTTCCCAGTGCTGTCCTTACAAGACATTGTCTTACTTTTCAAGAAACATTCAAAGAATCATACTTCCCACACTGTTCTCACCCATTTTAAAGTTTCATACTTCAATCTACCATCTCGCCTTTCTTTCTGCACCTGTGGATTTCCAGCTTAGGAACTTAATAGGAATTTTACCACTGCAGGGTTGTAAATATTTATTTGTTTCCAACTTTGAACAGTTTGCTTCCTGTCAGCTATTTACTATAGACAATTTAATGTCAAACACTTAGCTTTTTTTAATATAGGTATTAAAAAGGAGATCTTGTGTTTCTTGGGTGAAATGCAAACCACATTTGTTGAAAGCATGCAGTATGGAGACAAAAATCTCAGTATTGTAAGAAAACCATTTGGTAGATAACAGTTCACATAGCAGCCAGTAATTGCACTTGTATTTTTTCTGCTGTTTGGTCGGTGTGAAAGTGTAAGTTCTGTTTATGGGTTTTTTCAGTGTTTATGATGTGCTGGTCCTTATTTGATTGTGAAATCATTCCAGCTTGAAGCCATATCTTTAAAAAAATCTCTAATTTTAAGTTCAAATGTTTTGCAGCTTCAAGTATTATGCAAACTGCTTTATGAAAAAATGCACCAATTTAAAGCTGCTTAATAAATATTTTCTGTATTTTTGCACGTGGACTCAGCTTTTCACTCCATAGGTTCTTTTAATAGCCTGTAAACAAAACAAAAAACAAAATGGAAAACAAAGAAAGAAAAACAACAAAGAAAAGAAAAAGTCTGCTGAGCTTTAGATAAAAAACATTACTTTAGAAATATGTGTTTGTATCAATCCCTAAATTCACAGACAGCACAGTGCCTTTCTGACTGTTTTGTATTACCTTCAGAATAACTAGAACCAAAATTACTATCACTACATCACCTGGTTTGTCTTGAAATAGTTAACAGTGTTGAAAAGTCCAACTATAATCAAATATCTTAAAATTGGCTTTTCTGTGTTAGTTTAATCAGAGAGAGATTCACCTCTGGCAAGATGAATTAAAGGACGTTGTCCTTCACACCAGCACCACAATGTAATGTGCACTCCTACAAACGTCAAAAGCTGAGTAGTTATGTGGCTACACAGTCATTACCCCTGTGTTTTCTCCTCAAAATGCTTGTCACTAAGCCTGAATTTAATTACTTAAGTACTTATTGTAAACAGGAAGAGCAGCACATTATATCAGCACAATGCATTTTCTGGACACTATTAACATTTGCAATTTCTTTTAATTTTTTTTTCCTCTTTTAATCCAAGAAGAACCCAGAATACTATCGGATAGTATCAGCATGGAAATCCATAGCTCCCTTGAATGCACAGTATGTCAAAATGTTTTAATGGAGTTTTAAAAATTCTGGTGATTCCACTATTTATTGAATGTTTATAAAGCATCTCTAGACTTGGCCAGTATATCTTTCAAGATATTTAAAAACAAATATATGCATTCAGATGATAGCACCTCTGACTGAGACTGGCATAAAAACCTGGATGAAATTGCAAGGACAGTAGTTTGCTGACTCTTTTAACATTACTCTCTCAAAGTTATCTTGACCAAAATAGCATCTGTCTTATCTGATCTAATCCAATAATTCACTTCAAACTGTGGAAAGGTGAATAGTTTACCACAAGGCTTCACCTTTCTTCAAACACCTCTCTATAAATCCATGCCTGTTTTTTTACAAAATAAAGGAAATTTCAGAATAAATCCTGAAAGTACTGAAAAACATTGCCCAATTTCAACTACTTTTCAACTTCTAATAATCAAAAGAAAGCTCCTGCACTTTTGAGAAAACAATAATACCTGAGAATTACACTCCACCCATCTTCATCTATTACCATTTTATTGAAAAATGAAAAGCATATGCAGCAATGCTTGTGATGAAAACCCAGAGCAAACTCCAAAGAGCATCAACAGAAGGATGATAACTGAACATACTGGACCTGTATAAAGCCTAGAAAGAGCCCATAATAATACAGGTTTGATTTCTCAAAAGTACTTGAGATTTGGGCAGAAGAAAATGGTTTCATACTAATAATAATGTTTCATGCTAATAACAGGGTCTTGGGGTAACTATTGTCATCATTCTTTTTCATCAGTACTGATAGCAGCTTCAAAGATGTTGAAGAAAGTCCCATTATAAGGAGATTACTTGAAGATAATTCACAGCAGATTACAAAGAAGAAAAATCTTGGGAATTTTGTACAGGTAAAAGCATTGTGTATTATTGGGTTAAAAACAAAAACAAAACCCCCCAACAACAGAAAGAATACAAATACTGTATTTTATTAGTTATGTACTAACAAACAGGTAGGCTGCTGAGTTACCATCCTTCCTGAAAGGAAATGTGGAACTTGCATTGCTCCAGGGAAGAGGACTGGGACTGATTTTCTAAATTGCATTTCCCTCTTGTTCTCTGTCAATGGTGAGTACTGGCACTACAGCTGCTGCTACAGCTGAAGAAATTGCCTGCCTTTTGCACTGAGCTGAAAGGATCAGGACACTGTGAAAGGACAGCGAGGATGACGACAATGTCTCAAGGGAGAGGCACGGAGGGTTTTTTATCCTCACCCTTTCCACGTTGTGTCATTCACATTGTAACCCTCAAATTGTCTCATAAAAGGGAAAATTTGTTATTATTTCCTACGTTATTTCATGGCCTCAAGGATCTGGATGAAATAAAATCAACTCCTTATTTTGCATGGATGGTTATGCTCACAGGGCTTCTTAGAAAGCAAAAACTTAGACCAAACATTATTTGTCACCTCTCCATCCAGCATGACAGAAGGCAAGAACTGACAGCAATAGCTGAGCTTTCAGACAAAATGTACCTGCTCTGAAAGAATGGAAAACACTCACTGCAGTTATGGCAGTCAGCATCTCTGAATACAAAATCATTTCTCATTGAAAACCCAATTCTAGACTTCCTGCAGAAATCTGGGAAGGAAAGTATCCCAGTTAGACTTTATAGATGACTCTTCCTCTCTGTGCAGGCAAAACCATTATGCCCTTCCTCCTGGTTTCAGGGTCTTACAAACAAGCCCCAAAACATGGCAAAATCTAAGAGTTGAAAATTGAGTTCAAAGAAATATAAAGAATACCAACCACACGTCTTGGCTCAGTTGTGTCATCAAGGCCACAGAATGAATGCTAGTGAAAAAAACAAAAAAAGGAACAAAAACTATAACATAAGATCAAAATAAAATGAGGAAAAAAGAAAAGAAAGAAGATGTAAGATATGTAATATGAAATCCAGTGACATTACAGCAGTTATTCTTACATCATTAATTGAGTTGATCTGAAAGAAAGACACAGTATACCAATCTTACTCTAAAAAGCAGTAAAAAATCAGTATTTGAGGGCAGTTTTACAATGGCAAAATCTGTGTATTTTTTGTTGCATATATATTAGGCTTGGCTTTGTAATTCACTTATAGAAATACTTATAATTACATACACTAAAGCTTTCCTGAACCAAGACTTACCAAGCCAAGGGCACAACCTAAATGCAACTGAAATAGCAGAGAATCAGCTCTGAGACGAGAAGAACGTGTATAAACAGCATTTGTTCTTAATATATCAATTCACAGATTAAAACAGATTTTATGTCATTCCTCTAGAAACAGGACAGTTTGCTGAACAATCTGCAGGGCAGATATAATGTAATCTTTATGATCTGATTTGATAGAATTTTACACAAAACTTTAAAATGGAATCCACTCCTGAAGGAAGATGAAAAGTCATACTCATGACAGTGACTGTAAGTGGTGCACTGCCCTTAGCTACCACCAGCAATGGCCTCAGCTATAAATGCTGCTGTTCCTTCAAAAGCATTAGACTTCTCTCCAAAAGAAATTGCTGTGCTCAGTATCAGTAGCATGTAGGTGTCAGTCTGCACCCTTTAACACATTAAACCTATAGAAGAACAATGAGGTAAAATTACATCATTCATTGATTCCCTGACAACACAATCTTCCTCTGGGCCATCAGAATGGGACTTAATCCCAGGGAAAAAATAATTCAAATGTAATAGAGATAGAAGGAAGCCCTTCACCCATCCAGAATTGAAGGTTAATAGAAAGAGATGAAGCTTTTTTGAGATGTCTTGTTAATGTAACATTAAAGCAAAGAGGATGTTAATCATTTTAACTCGTTACCAGCTTTCTGCTAAGCTTGTGATTAAGCTCTTTCTTTTCCAGTGCTTTTCCGCATCCATCCGGCTGATGGATGAACCAGCAGAGATAATGCTATTTTCCATTTCCAAAATTACCAGTCTGGCTAATCCTATACCTGCTCTGTAAACTGTAATGGCAATGCCTTAAAGGCTTACATTTTGGCAATAGCAACACCTAGAGATGTTGATTTTTTAGAGTAGGTGGATAAACAGCAATATTTGAAATAGTTAATATGTACAAGTATTGTCTATCTTTCAACATTTCACTGCTTTGAGGAGTTAAATGTAGCACCTTAGACATCATTGGCGCCTAGGCAGGAACAGCTTCAGTTATAGACACAGTCAGGAGCAGAAGAGGGCAAAGGCAGCAAAAGAATCCTTTAAAGGGTGAATTCTGCTGTGTTTCTCGGCTAGTGCAAACATGGACACTGCCCTCCCAAAGGACACAGACAGAGCAGCCCCAGCCACGTCATTGTGGGGTGATGTAAAGTGATAATTAGCAACAGCACAGACAGCCCAGCTCCTGTGGGCTCTTCTCCTGGCTCTCCCACAAACCCAGACGGACATCACAGTCTGAAACGTGCAGGACAAAGCACAGCTGAGTGGAGACAACTACTGTGGGAGCAGAAGGGGCCAAGGAATATGCTGAGGGAATTGGAGTAGGGCAGCTGGGAGACCTGCCCCATCCTGAAAGCAGATGGAGGGATGCTGAGATCAGAGAAGGATGAGGAAGAAACAGTTCCACACCCAGTGAGCTGCTCCCCAAAGCCTCTTTCTGTTCTGCAAACCCCACTGACCCCTTTTAACTACCTCCAGAGTCCTGCAAAAGCCTTTTACCCCATTCTCGTGCCAAAAGAAGAAAAACTATGACTAAAACTCCACTAACATCTCCATTCAGAGCAGCAGCAGGTTTATGTAGGATTACATACCCGTAAATGCTGAAGAAAATGAAACTAGGATGTGACTCATGTTGGGGTTTAGGCACTGCTTCAGCAAAAATAACATAACTAAAACATTGCTGGGGCCTAGAGAAAGACCCATTGTCAGTTCATCCTCTGCAGAGCAGCCTAAACTCCATAGACCTGGGAAAAACCTGAGCCCACAGTCCAAAACCTTGTGCCATCCCTTGCTTTTGAACCACAGTGACACAAATTCATTTGTCTGAAGCCTTGATCAGAGCTTCTTCTTCTTAAAAAAAATAAATAATTGGATCCATTGTATTAACTTGTTTCTATATTAAAGCAAGAAATAATCCTTAACTGTAGTGTTTCCCAGGCACTTTACTAATTTTATTTTTCAGTACTTGAAAGTTTTGCAAAGCAATGCTATCCAAAGAACAGGGCTGAGCTAACCGTTTTTTTCAGAGACAAATCTTTGCTCTTTCTTGATTTAAACCACAGCAAATCCTCCTTCTTCTATCTAGAGTCCCTCCAGACTCCTTGATTCCTTCCCGTAATTCACAGAAATCCTGGATAGGAAATAATTCTGAGCAGATTAGGGACAGAACTGCATTTCATGCAGCAATTACTCATACTCAAATTTAATCTTGTCTTAAAATAGATTTTGTGATATTAGGTTAAGTACTATTAACACTGCAACAGAGAAAAACAATTTTGTATGGAAAAAAGTCCGTTGGTACTGCCTAGACATAAACTTACCTTTTCCTCAATTTCTTTGAGTTGCCTCTTTTGAAGTTCTATTTTATCTTCTAGATCTCGAATTCGCTGAAACAGAGAAAGCAAAATAAACATTGTTATATCTAATTTGAAAAGTATATGAATCAAAAAGGCAAGAAATAGGTTAAAAATAAAGAGAACAAATGCCTATTATTAATGTAACACTTCCTTTAGAGTTATACTAGGCATGTCCATGGCAAAATTTTCCACGTTTCTATGAAACCACAGCATTTCAAAGAAGCTGCATGTTCAGAATGTCCTGTTTACTACCAGAAAGTCTACCCATCACCACTCATTAAACATCGTTTTAACACATACACACAGACAATTCTATTTTGCACCAGAATTCTTTTTCCTTGCAACTGCAAGTTTTTCTCCTTACCTAGACAGTCAGAAGATTACATTATCACGTTTCCTTTTAACTCTTTATTTTCTGTTCCTATAAAACACAACAATGCTTCTAGCACAGTCAGGCTATACCAGAGAAAAGAGAACACACAGATTCTCAGTCTATCACAAAGATACCATCCAGAGACTCAGCTCTGTCCTATTATCAGTCACCTCCCACCAGAGCCAGATGGAATGTTTCCTTCACTGTAGCTCCCCATATTTTCAAGGATTTTTCTTTGGTTTCACAAAGATTCTTCAAAAACATGACTGCTGCTGGGTCCACATATCTTATTGTTTTCTGTATCACATATCCCCTTCCTTCCTTTCTGTAAGTTACACTTCTTTTTTTCCTTTTTTTTTTAATTTTTCTTTTGATGTTGAGGTCTTATACAATTTAGATGCATTTTATTACACTTTCAGTATATTGTACTTATTACAATAAAGTAGGTTCTAAGTTATTTTTCTATAGGCTGAAACCTGAAATCTGCTAACAGTCACTAATGATCAAGAAACAGCTTCATACAATGAGATTTTTGGGCAGATTAACTATCCAATCTCAGCCTGGCCTACAACATCTAGGGGTGTTAACAGTTCTTGAACTTGTAAAGACAAGTTATCATCTCCTTTAACATGGATGGCGTAGGTAAATAAAGTCAATTCAGCTGCTTCTGCCTCACTCTCAAATTATTTTATGACTCTCAAACTGATGCAAAGAATAGTATCTCTTTTGAAACAACATCCAGTCATTATTTACAAACCTGATCAACTGATGCTGGTAGTTGCTTAGCTGCATTCAGCAGCAAGGCAGCAGCTGATCCAGGGACCAGACTGGTTCAGAAAAACACAAATTTTGGCTTGAAAAATCCCAAATCTAACCTGGAACTATTCCAAAAATGAGGTACACACAACCCTGCAGTTCACTTTTCCTAGGGCATACTCCTCCACACAAATACTGAAGACAGGCCACAAGCAAAAAAAACTTTGTTATCGTTGCTCCTGTTTCAAAATGGAAAATTTTGCTTAAAGATTGTTTTGAATATTACACATTCAATGTAAGTCAATTAAAATCTAGACTGTATCATACTGCAGTGCTCAAAGATTTCCCCAGATAATAAACAAACCAGCACAAACCAGATTATCCTCATGTGACACAACTGAATGCACCTTTGCTGACAATCACAAATTCCCTAAGCACAGCTGTATTAATTTCACTTTTCCTCTATTGCATTTGAATTGATTTATCTACGCCCTGTTCAAGGCAAGGCTATCTCTCAAGTGATCATCTTCATATGCTGTATGTGCCAGGAATGTTACAATCACTGTAAAAGCCACAGGATGAGAAGCAGGCAGATGGAATCATCTCCAAGATCTCTAATCCATCAGGTTAGACTCCTGTTTCTCTCCTACTCATTACTGTTATGCTGATTCCTACTTAAAACCACATCCCAGACCTGACTGACAGACTTCACTTCTCTGGGGCATGTGCTATGCTCTGAGGTAAAATTTGACTGTAGCAAGATAAGGGAAAAGAAGGGAGTTTTTAAAATACCATTTTAGTCTTCAAGATTCATCATGCAAAGGTATTTTTTTCAATAACTTCTCAGAGTTTGCCTGTAGAAAAAAAAAAAAAAAAAGCCACCAAACATCTGGTGGTTCTCTCACCTCAGGGTTTAGAGCAAGAGTTCTTTCCTAAAAGAACAAGTTCATTAGGATAAGATGGCATTTTTAGGATTTGGGAATTCTGTTACTCAAGTAAAAATCGAGATGTTATTATTCCCTCATGAATTTTTAATCTTTTCAAGATTATAGCTATCCGGATATTTTCTCCAACTGTTCAGAACAGTTCTAAAAAAAGGGCTGAGGCTTCCATTTTCCAATTTCCTCCTGTAATAATTGTTAAATTTTGGGAGATGGAAGACAGAGAATAGTTTTAAGCTGCAGAAACATATACCTTTTTAAAATTCACTTAAAATACAAAGACAACCTACCAGCTGAAAGGGAATACGCAAAGGCTTGGATTTCTTAGCAGTGAAAATCTACAAAAACCCCTCATAACAACTAGATTGGCAACAGTTAGGCAGATTTCCTGGTTTTGGTTGAGGTAGAATTAACTTTCTTCACACTGGCTGGTATGGGTCTGTGTTTTGGATTTCTGCTGAACACAGGGTTGATAACACAGAGATGTTTTTGTTATTGCTGAGCAAAGTTTACTCAGAGCCAAGGCCTTTTCTGCTTTTCACACTCTGCTCTGGCAGGGAAGTTGGAGGTGAATGGGAGGCTGGGAGGAGACACAGCCAGGACAGGTGACCCAAACTGACAAATGGGATAATCCAGATCGTGTGACTTCATGCTCAGTGTATAAAGTGATAGGAAGGCGGAAAGGGGGGGACAATTGGAATAGTGGCATTTGTCTTCCCAAGCCTCCATTCACATGATGGGCCCTGCTCTCCTGGAGATGGCTGAACACCTGCCTGCCCGTGGGAAGTGGTGAATTAATAATGTCTTGTTTTGTTTGGCTTTTCTGTGCATCTTTGCTTTCCCTATCAAACTGTCTTTATCTCAACACATGAATTTTCTAGTTTACTCTTCCAATTCTCTCCTGATCCTGCTGCTGAGGGAGGGAGGCAGAGAGTGGCTGTGTGGGGTTTGGCTGCCACAGGGGGTGAAACCACAGCAGTTCTGTTCGGTGCCCAGTGCGGGGCCCAAAGGGTTCGGGATAACAACAGATTTGACTGGGATGGACTAGATTGAATTTACAGCTCTCAGTGCTGCGCAGCCAGGAATCAGCAGGCTCCTGTTCGTGCCATGGGGCTTGATTACCTGATTGTGTATTAGAATTTACTGCTCAGTAGTGGCCTCTTCTTGCTTTCCCTGCTTGCTGTAGCGCTGTGCTGCTTATCACCTCACTGAATTGTGCCTGTGAACGTTTTGGTAAGAGCCATGGGCAGGGCCTGGGCTGGCAGGAGGCCAGGGCACTGCTGCTGCACTGCACAGGGTGGATAGAGCCAGCCGGGCAGACACTGATGTGTATAAATTGTATTTAGAGCTCCTACAGACTTGTTGCTGAAGGGTAACATGCTGAAGGCAGGTGACTGTTTAAACAGCTTGTATTCCTCTCCTACGAGTGGAAATCACAGTGACAGAGTACTTTTGCTGCAAATGAGTACAATTTTGTAACTAACTTCTATGCTGCAGAAATTAAAGAGTTCAAATCTAGACAGGTCAAAAAAAAAATTAAAACACGACCTTGGGCTGGAATTGTTCATCAGATATCAAAGCCTGGAGTTGTCTGCTCCTAGTTGTTTACTAGCTTTCCCCTGGAGGATTATCCAGGAGGATGAAGTGGGTGTAGCTGTTCCCATGAATATCCTCTGATTGCTCAGGGACAGCATTGGAATATAACCAGCATGGTTCAGCTATTTATATATCCTGAAAAATCTGATATAATAATTTATTTCTATTTAACTGTAGAGAAAGCTTTAAAAATGTATACAGCTAGATGCAATACATTGGCTGGAAAAAAACCCCAGCAGATTTATCCTTGCATAGAGTATTTAACGCACAAAAAGAATAATTTTTCCTTATTGTACCTATCTGCATTTACTGCATTATCTTGATCACAAAGACAACTTCCAAAATACAACTTCAAAAAATATACATGTAAGATAAGTAACCATAGCTGTAACAAGAAAAAAAAAAAATCTTCTAGAAGTAGCAAGACATGTTCATCAGTCAATAGCTATATTTAATTACTGAGAAGGAAATTACACAAAAGTTAGAGATACTAATTAAGACCAAGGCAGGACTGTTTGAGATTCAGCATAAACCTTTACATCTTAATCTACTATTCCTTTCATTTGCAAGAATTACCAATCAAGAAGATGTGGACTCACTCCCAGATTTCAACACTTGATTAGATGCTCTCAGTATATTCTGATTTGTTTATGTTTGCAAAAGTGTGACTGTGACAACAAATCATGCAGAACTATTTCATTGTTATCATGGAATTCTACATACTTTTATGCTTCAGGGTATAAGTTGATTATCATTAAGTGGAGCTTTTCCTGCTATGTGGTATAGAGTTGTAACAATTGTGCTATAAAAGATGCAGACAGCTTTACCCACGCAGGAACCTTGCAAATCCAGTATAATTCAACAGCACAAAAAATGCAAAAAAGCAACATAATTGATTGTATTTTGCTCTAAGAACTTTGACAAGTCTCAGCTGAAAAGAAAGCCACAGGCTTTTCTCCTCTTTATTTCCTTTTTAAAAAAGAGAGGGATAGAAGATATGGATAGGCAACGTGAAACCAACACAGTGTTCGTGTTTTCTTTAGAGTCCCTGGCTTGGTCACAGTCAGAGCCAGGATTAGGGACAATGTAGAACAGTGCTCTGCTGGGTTCTAGCAATTCCTGTGTTCCTGTAGTTAATTCCTGTAGTGTACTCCCCCCAGTCACACAAGTGCACCTATTTTGGGTCTGACAGGATTCATGAGTAGTCAAATCACAGGGCCATATAATGGAGTTACTGTAGGCAAACAGCCATAGCCAGGCAATAACAGAGCAATAGGAATGTAACCATGGAAGAGAGGAGTGTAAACATAAGAGATGGATTCCTAACACCGTTCAACTTGCCTGTATTCAAAACCAACCTGCCAAAATAATTAATACTTATTTGTCATTGATTTTTTTTTTTTTTTTTTTTTTTTTTTTTTTTTTTTTTTTTTTTTTTTGTGACAGCCAATAAAATCTCATCACAAAAGCTCCGGATAAGAGATGGTGCCTTTGCAAATACTCCCTGCATGGAGCTTCCCCAGCTTTCCAAAGAGGGTTGGACCATCCCCCATTTCAGTATGGCAGGCACCATAATAAATAAATCATTCTTCCACTAGCAAGGAAGTTTGCAGCCTCTTCTGAGTGATGCTCCCAGCAGCCACGGGCTGAGGGCGTTCCCTGTGCGGAGCTATCAGCAGATGGCTCTGCTGGCCAGGCTCTGCCACGAGCGGGGCTCAGCTCACAGAGCCACTCACATCGCCACACAGCCGCAGAAAAAAAGATGCTCAAGATGCCTTACTTATTACTTAACTGCGATGTTAAGAACAGACTTTCAGGTTCCATTAGAAAACTCTTCCTAATAGTAATTACACATGCAGCACTTACACAAAGGTAGGAGGCACAGAGGTAACGGCCTAAAAATGCCAACAATTAGGTCAGGGAGAGCACATCCAGAAGGGTCAGGCAGCCAAAGTACTCATGTCCTTTGGAAGTTTGTAATGCAAAGACAGGCAAAGACTGCCCCTAATGTGGCAGGCACTAGGTATGACATTATGTTACTAATGGAGTCACAAAAGGGATGTTTGCCACCGGTCAACTACAGTTATGTAAATTATATCTTCACTAACTGCAGGTGTCTCCAATTTAATTCCTGGAGAGATCCCAAACACAAAGGCTGTCCAACTGCCCCAAAAGCAAGAAATCTGACATTTTTTTCAGCAGAAGATTCCTAATGTGCAGAAGATGGCACATAAATATTCATAACCCTCCATTTCCTCTCACTTCATGATGGAAACTTCATTTTTCTGGGAAACAGGATCCACTTCTTGAAGTGCAGTGACTCACTTAAGCAATTCTCTTTGGTAAACTTGGATGACAATTGCCTTCCAGTACTGTCAGGGAAACTAAGATAAGTCAGCTCTTCCTTTCTCAAGTAGCAGAGGACTGAGACACCAAGATGGGACTACAAGTTTCTACTCCCAGCAGGTCTGACCTCCCTACAGAGTGGGAGTGTCTAAGTTTGCTAGAACCATTGCTCTATAGGCTGTATTGTGCCTGAACTGGTTTGGTGGGACCAATTCAGGTAGCTCTCCACCTAAAGCTCAATTTTCCCAATAGCTGGAAGATTTCCAACACCCTTGTGCAAGGGAGGAATGACCATCACAGTCTGCGTCCAAACTCAGAAGGAGGCCAGATAACCCTGGATGCAGATTGTTTATTGTCATTACTCCCTTGTACAAGGATGCAACATAAAGGATAAAACAGTATTTAAAACTGAATTGAAGACAGAAGAAAGAGACAGTGAAATCATATTAGTACTCTTTCAGTGGAAAACCAGCCTGGTATTGATTTCAAGAGGCAAATTTTTGTAATTTGTAGCATGCTTTGGTTCCTGCAGCTATGCTACAACCCCAAGGCTGCAAGCGACATCTCTGGGAAGTCTGAGGAACCAAAGTTTAGGCAAAATACAAGCAGCATGATGGTGGATGTCTGCCTGGAATTATTACTCTACTTTCACTAATAGAGGCATTTGAGTAACACAGGAGACTCAGCTTGTGGTTTAGCCAAAATGAAAATATTGCTCCATTAAAAAAAAAATAAGGTTAATGGCATTCCACACACAGAACACATGAAGTATAACTGCCCAGCATGTGTTTTAATAGCAATCCATCTACATTAAGTACCATTCCCATTAATGGTGGGCCACTTGTAAAGGACCACTGAAATAAATGGAAATCCTTAGGCTGAGCTCAGTGAGCCCTGGATTGCAGACTCAGAGCTGTAATTTTTACACTGGAGGCAACATTTCAGCACAGTAATGATTTCTCATAAATTTGAGAGTTAGAAATGGAAGGAACCTCAGCAATACAAAGAAAGAAAATTGTTCTGAGATGTACAGAAGTGGTCCACTGCACTTAAATGCCAGGTCCAGATTCCCTCCCCTAAGCAGCCAAAATGTGTGCACTTCCTCGTTTGATTAAACTTGTCTTTCAGCCTATCTCAATTCTGATGAGAAACGGACTGTATCACTCTACAATTACGTGGTGCCTTTCACAGATTCTGTTTTGTTTTGTTTTTTACTTGATATCCCAGCTGCCTCTTTAGTTGCAAACATAGACTGAGAATTTCTGCATTTTCTCTCTACTGGGCAGCAATGCAGGCTTGATGAAGTGGACATTTTCATCCAAGCCTTGTGTCCTCTGCAATTCACCCACAGCACTAGTCATTCACAGTCCTGAACCAGCATCTTGGATGGCTTCAAATCCTCAAGAAGCTTTGTGAAATGGGCAAAAATCTATCAGGAAAAGAACTTCTGTGACAAATTTCATCTTTCAGAGAAACTGCAGAACTGATGTTCTTGTTCCCTAAATAATTAAGTAAAGAGCCCATCCATATGAATGTACAGTTTTACAGACAGCAACACCAATTCAATTACTCTAGCTGCAAAATATGCTCCTTGCCATGCTATTGTACTTGTGAAAATACAGGAATGTACTGATGTAAATTTCTAAGGGGTTAGAAATCACCTTAACAGTTCCTGTGACACACTCTTATTGGATTTACATTCACCAGCAAATCCAAGAAAACAATTTGATAATTTTAGCACAAAGCAGACAAAGAAGGATTTGCTAAGCTGCTTAGAGCCTGGCCCTGAAATGTTGGAAAGGTTCAGGTTAATATACATTCACAGGACAGGCACCATGGACAGACTATATCTGACATGAACCATGCTTTGGATCTCTGAAGCTATCTTATGATCAAGAAGATATCTCATTCTACAGCAAAATTTAGCATAAGAAATATTTTATCAGTCTGACAGAGGGAAGAATCAATATTGTTTTATTATATCATTATTTGAAGAAGATTCTCATCACTGTTAAGACACAGGTATGTAAGACCTTCAGTAGTGTGAACAGCATAACTATGTTACATGTATAAATTTTAAAAAAGATGAATATAAACTGACTTGCCTTTAGCTATTATTCAAATCACTAAAGTGACGGATAAACATTCTTTTCTTGGGCTTTTTTGAAATCTAATGCATTTTAACAGCTGTTTAAAAGCCCGTAGTGTTTTAAAAATACAATTTGCATAGGCAATTGTCACATGCATTGCTCTAGCTGTTGGATCTGCTACTGGAAGGGATGTGTATTCAGAAATCCAAATGTTCCCTTTAATCCCATATTCCTAGAATGTGATTTTGCATAATGATCATAAGGAAAAAAAGTGCCACTGCAACAGCATTAGCTTCAGCTGGTTTTGTTGACATCCTATTTTACTTCATGAATTAAAGCAATGTAAATTTCAGCCAGTTGCATATGATAATAATAGATAATTTTGGATGGACTGGACCTCTCTGATTCTCACCATGATTTTGTTTGCACAGCAGGTAAAAATTTCATTCTTCTCTCTGTTCTGCAGTCTCAACCATTATAATCCCATTAATAGCTACTGATGCGGGAGAATTGTTCTTTTTAATCTCAGCAGCAGCACTGATGCATTTCTCATTATTCTGTCACATATGTAGTAGTAAATCAGTGAATTTTATAAAAGCCTTCGGCCCCAAATAACTATCTGTGAAAATCTGATACAAATTACTCTATGTATATGGTATTTATTAGTAAACTTGATTCATCATTTTTATGAACATTGAGAATGTTTTAATTTATGCAACAACATACACTGACATCTAACAGAAGAATATTCACAGGCCTATTGCTTTTCATTATGGAAATCAAATAATTATAGTCATATTATATTTATATTTACACAGAATGGCTATGCTAAATCTATGTGAGCTCAGAAAACAAAACACATTTGACATCTTAAAACTGACTCTGTGACAGCCTAGACACATTATCAGGCAGGAAAAAAAAAACCCAGAAGCATAATGTAATATTTATCTAGCATTAAATTTAGATTATTTTACATTCAGATTATTTAAATAACAAATTCCCATGTAGTTAATTATAATGATATATGTATGCATTGTGCCTATGAAAATACACATACCCTTAACTTCTGTAACAAACTTCACATACTTTCTTTCTTAGACTTGCCTTTCCTCAGCTCCCACTGGCTTTTCCTAAGAAACAGGGTATTCAGGATATCAGATGAGGGGATTTCAGCATTCAAATTTCAGGTAAGAGTTTTCTTGATACTAATATTATTGCAAGTCATACAGCTGCTCTTACTTTGAGTAGAACCTCAGTCACACCTTGTTCAGGACAAAGAGAGCAGACCTTTCATATATATATATTTTTAGATATTAGACCAGTCCTATCACCACGTATTCAGACAAGTAGCTTCTTGTCTGAATACGAAGTGATAAAAAGCACTAAAGCAATAAGCAAAGCAGACACAGGTGAAGACTAAATGAAAAAAGCATAGGGAAACACTGTAAGATGAACATATAGAAATTACTAAAATTAAATCTCATCTGCCATGCATGTCAGCTGTGAGAAATTACAGAAGTTTATTGTGATATTGTCATTAAAGCAGCAATAATGCACTGAAAGACTCCACGTTCACTGCTGCGTGACAAATCAATACCACAGGTCAACTATGATTAGCCTAGTCATGATGTGCTTGATGAATATTGATGACAGTTATACAGCTGTGCTATATCAGATGCTTTTAAGAGCAATTCATGAATATAAAAACCGTATTATCAACAGTAATCTATTACATTTTAAACAGCAAAGTACAAACCATTAATACTAAGGGGACAAAAAAGAAAAATCAGTGGTTACCCTATGTGTACCTCTTCATATTGTATGCAAACAGCTAGCACCTTAATATTTGAGATTCAGAATAAAAACATTAAACCATTAAATCTATGCAGATTTGGAGAAAAATTATCTGACCCTCCCCAGTTATTATTACAGGAAGGTTCACAGTAGTACTTCTACCTAATTACTAAATTGTGTGACACAGCTGTGAGTTTTTGACCAAGCCAGCCTCTCTGGCACGAGGCAACATGGCAGAGGAGGGGCTGTCTTTAAGTTGTCCCCTCTGTCACAAAGAGAGTGGATTTAAGACAACACTTCCTATCAGTGAGGTACACTGAGCACAGCATCTTCCCTCCCTCTCTCCCTACCCTGAAAGCCTTCTTATCAAACATTAAACATTAATAATCCTCCTGGGGTGAGAAACAAACACCAACCACCCCTCTCCCCAAACAAATATCTACTATAAATGGCTGAGACAATATGATCATATAGTGACATCCAACCCTATGGATTCCTAAACAAACTACTCTCCCAGCATAGAAAAATTGCTCATATATACAAGAGAGCATGAAGAACTCATGGAGCAATGGCATTTGCCATAGCTTTGTTTGGCCTTTAAGCTGGAAGAACTGCACCCTCAGAAAAAAGAGTTGGTCAGAAAAAAACCCTAAGAAACTTAGTGAAGAGAATGAGTTTGTTGTTTCTCAGTTCCAAAGGATAGTTCGACTTTTCAGGATGAAAAAAGATACTGGTGCCTCTGACTTTTCCTTGGTGTCCATGAAAAGCAGCACCCAAGGCATTGCACCCGCAGTGAATCCTCCTCTATGGAGTGGCACATGGAGGTCAGCACCTGCTCTGTCCTAAAGCTTTGCCTTCCACTAAAACATGCAAAGAAAGTGATAAATTCTGCTCTTCTTACTGTTGAATAATCCAATCTGGTCACAGGAGTAAATGCTCTAGTTTAAAGAAAACACAGTTAAATTTTTTACAGCTATATTCCAACTATTTAAAGCTGGAATTGGATGAGTTCAGAAGTTCATAGATGTCTTATATTCAGGTCTAGAACTGAAGTAATGATTTCTTTCACTCTGTAAAACTGAGCTTTGCCCAAGAATATTCTAACTCAGAATAAAACACACTCAGCTTAATATAATACTACAGTACAACTTAGGTTAGTTCATTGTGTCATCAAAAAGTATGATTTTTTTTGCCCTGTCTTTTATCTTTTTTTTTTTTTTCTAAAAAATTTATTAAAAAGATAAGAATGCTCTGCAAAAATTATTGGACTATATTAACAAAATCTTTCTTTCATATACCTTCTGACTGGCAGCAGCCATTTTTGGATTGAGTGTGTGTCAATCTGCTATCCTTCAAGGATTTTCTATCTTCTCTTTGGATTTTAAATAACTTCAGATGAAATCAGAATAAATTACATTTCTATAATAAATTTTCTTCATGTTTGAATACTGCCAACAGTGCAATTTGAATAAGTCTATCCTAATTTAAAGCCTGCTTCTGCTGACTTTCCCCAGTTTCATATTCCAGAAACAGCTACAGTAAAACCAACTGGAATATATTTTGGGTTTTAATTTGTTTGATTTGTATAAAGCATAATTTGACATTTAAATAGTTACTAGTTTTAGAAGACAAGATGATTACAATATATACTTTTAAGGTGAACTAACCATGATGCTGTGTGGACTTTCTGTACTGGCATTTTTTGGACTGCTGTTGTATTTTTGTTTGGGGTAGGATTTGAGGGTTTTTTTGTTTGGTTGGTTTTTTGTTTTTGTTTTTTGTTGTTTGGGAGTTTTGGGGTCAGGGTTTTTTTGAGTTTGCTTAATTAGAAAGTAGATATCACTCCTTCAGAAACATGTTGCATTGCTCTGTTTAAAGTATCTTTTCTCAGAGATGGATTTTATAGCTACACAACATATTTTTCTATCCCTCTAGAAGTGATTTAGATTATATACATAAGAAATTACTCTTAATAGAACCTCCAAGTAATGACCTTCGTCTTTTCAGAAAAAAGCAGTAAAGTCATGCCACTGCACTGACTAGAGCACAAATGTTACTTTAAAATGAAATCTTGCTAAAAAGAAACCAGAAATTGATTTCCAAAAGGTTGTAATAGCAGTAGCACAATGAGACTTTTTTGATGGCAATATCCACACATGCACTATTGCTGGGAGCAAATATCACAAGCTGCTCATGACAGATTTTTAATTAACATGTTTTACCTCCTCCAAATAGTGAGGATGGTGTAAATCAGAGCACCCTCTCTGACTTAGAGGGAGTACTGCCAACACGCTTCAGCTGAGGATCTGTCCCCCAGACCTGCATGTTGCACTCTGGATTTAATAAAAGTGTTGTGTGCCTTAGCAAGCAGATCTAATCACACAGTCTGTCTAATTTGGCTCCACAGAGGCCTGGTTTCCTTAATACACAATGGGTATACATGAATGGTTCCATTTATATACTAATAAACAATAATAATGTGGGGCTATAGATACCCAAGAATAACAGACCCACCAATGTAATACAGAGCCTAACTTCCTAAAAAATATTTATTTCACTGGAACAAAGCCAATACCCAGTGGCCAAGAACTCAAACTCAAGCTTTACATCTGGACAAAGAAGAACACATAAAGCAGCATAGACTCACACCTGGGCAGCCTTTTACCCATTTCCTTATGCCCATCCCTGTACCTTTCTGACAATTATTCCCCAAGAAGGACATTTACCAGCTCTGTAAAACCAGCACCTCACTTGCTAAATCCTCAAAGTCCCTGCATGAAGCAATTAATCTCTAATGAAACCCTGCATACCAACTTACAGCTTTCACCACGTGCTTTACCACTTCTGCACCCTGCACGTATGGTCAAGGAGCATTTACAGGCAGAAGGAGGGAACTCTTTCTTCATCATCAGGTCTCCTTGAACCCCCACTCTGTGACACAGAAACTGTGACTCAGGGAACACTGTTGCCAGCCTGCCAGATAAACTGAGTTGTTCTTTTGAAGCCCAGAAGGTAATGAAAGCAAAGAAACAGGCCTTCTGAAGTGATTGACCTTCCAAATTCCATAGAATTTGGAGTCTTTAGTACATAGTTTCTGTTTCAGGGAAAGTTTGAGAGTGTTTGCAACAAGGAGGCTCTCTATTAAGCCTTGCAGGTCCATCATGTCCTATCACCTGTAACCTCCACTTCAGCAGAGGAAAAAGTGTTGCACATACTGTAGAGGCACTGCAGACTGTAAAATCTGACCAGGTCTAGTGCAGTGGGTGCCTGCTGATGCCACAGTGTCAGCAAAACTTCTCCTGGATGTAAATATATGAGGAAAAGAGGGTACTTCTCAGAGATGTAGTTAGTGCAGCTTCATCCATTCATTAGGATTCTGCCAGCACAAGTGGGGTTTCATTTGTGTAACATTCAGCTTCTGTCATTTGCTAGTGAGATGAAAGTAATCCAGTGAGAATTAGCCCTCCAATATCCCAGGCAAATTAACTAGCATCTTAGCCTTTGTTTTTCCTGTTTAATAGGGAATGTGTGGGGGGGAGGGCATGTGTGTGTGTGTTAAAAATAGATGACTAAAATACTTAGATGCTTATTAGGCAGTGGAATTCAGTTTAACATGTCCTGCAGGGCTGTAACATTAGCATGTCTAATGAGATGGGCACAACACAAAATTCTAATGACATCCTATAAAATGGATCTGGAGACAGGTACATAAACATCCATGGCTAATGAAGCTATGTTTATGCTAGCATTTTTGTTTTCTTATGCACTCATAATATTTAACCTTATGATGTGAAGAAATCTGTGAATACATGAACTGGACTAACAGCAGATGTGCTCCAGATGTGCATATGAAATGCTCTAATTGATAGCAAGCAGGCCATGGAACAAATTGGACCATACCTAAATTAAACCCCAGATATGCATAAAATACGGATTTTGAGTCCTCTGGAACAACTGTTTCACTTTACAAATCTACTCCTATTTTTTCCTTTCTGTTTACTACTATTACACAAGCTCAACTTAGAGTCTCTGCCCTGGTGCCCCAAAAATACACTCTAACAAGGGACACAAAATGTGTTCACATTCCTGGTGAAAGCAAAGGACCAAACTATATCTAGTCTGATGCTAAAATCTGACATTATCAATTATTTAGGTCTAGAGGCATTACTCAATGCACAGTGTCATTAAATATCATCGACAAACATTATGTACCCAACTGAACAGCATTGTGTTATTGTTCTGAGTAAAACACCACCAGTCTGGCTAGGAAATTGGACTGCCTAAGAGACTAACAAAAAATTCCATTCTCATTAATTTTCAGCTACACTAATAACATTAAACTAATATCTTCTGTCTCCATCCTTATTTACCAAATTTAATATATTTAATCTCTCTTTCTGACACTTTCAGTGCCAACTGGTACCTACATTCTCTAGCTTTCTGCGCACCATTGCTGATGTCTAAAAATAGGTGACAGCCACTAAACAAGTTCATCTCTTGCTCTCAATGTTACACATTCCCAATCAAGGGAATAGAGTCAAGGAGTAGAGAAAGGACTTGGAACTCAGAGGTCAGGTCTAGCACTTGCCACCATAAGCACTTCCCACCACAAGCACTTCCCACCACTGCAGGATGACAGGAGATGATCACAACAGTGCTGGGTCACATTATATCAGTTTCATCTATATTCATCTACGAAGCCAATCTGAAGAGAGAGAGACTCAAATAAACTACAAGCAGTTCTTGCCCCAGCACCTGAATCAGCACCTGAAATAGGACCAGTGTTCTGGACACATCTGCATAGCACATTTTGGCATCTACAGTGTGTGATTTCAAACTTGCACAGAAAGTACCCAAGCAGCCCTCAAGATCTAGGACATCTGCCTACAACTTCCAGAGTCTGCTATAAAGGAGAACCAAAATCCTTGGAAATAATTATTTCAGCTGTAGTAATTAATTAACCTGCTGAGACATGCAGCTCTCTTCTTTCACTGAATATCTGGACAAAAACACTAGCAATGCTACCAATACTAAATAATTACCACACATAATTACCTTGCCGAATTCAAGTTGTCAATAACTGTGCTTAAGGAAGCCGTTTGGACTGACAAGGCTTTTCTGAATTAATTTAAAGGAGTGAAAGTGTGCAAATGGCCTCTTAAAAGACTTCCTGAGACTTTCTCTTTTTTATTTAAAAGATTTTGCAAATAGCTAAAATAAATAAAAAGCGGGGGGAAAACAAAAAACTTGGATACTTGGATTCCTGTAACCGCTGTTTCTGCCTTTACTCTTTTCATAGTGTTACAGACTAACATTTTCTACTTTGGGCCTTCAACTTGCAACAAGCTCCCACTGGAGTCCTGGGGGAGACTGTGTGGTTGCTCACACATGAAAGGTTGTGCAACAGCACCTCGTGGTGAGACAGTGACTAGTGCTGTGTGTGCACCATGCCCAGCACAACCAGGTCCTGACACCACACGGCTCCTTGGCACAGGAGCTGTACAGAGACCAGACTGAACAGAACTCCACGAGGTGAGGGTGAAGCGATGCTGTCGTACGGGCAGTGGCGGCCACCACAGAGGTAACACCAACACCAAGGGGGAGGAGAGAGAACCGGGGTTACCTGCTGGGCTTGCTGCAGAAGCTCCATCCGCTCGTGCAGGATCTGGCTGTCAAACTCACGGCTCTGCCGCAGGATCTGCCGCCGCACCTTCTCCACCGCCGCCCGCAAATCCTCCCGCTGCGCTTCCGTCAGCGACTCGCTCGCCCGCCTGCCTGGATCCTGCTGCAGGGCATTATACAGCGTGGCCTCCAGCTCCTGGATTTTCTAATGCAACCCAAATCACACACAGACAGGCTGACGTTTGAATCCAGCAAGCAAACGACCCACCGAGAGCTAGAGGAGAAGGCTAGCGAGCGAAGGCTAAGGCAGGAGGGCAGGATGGACACAGACAAGTGGACAGAAAGCAGCAAGCGTGAGCAGTGAGGAGCATTCCACACAGAGTGCACGCAGCCTCCCAGCATGGATTGACACCCAGGAAATGGGTCCTGTTCTAGCAAATCACTGACTCTTCCATTTAACAAAGATTCGGAAGATAGGTCTGCATTCAATACTTCATAACACTCCAAATCCTGATGCTGAACATTACAAACGAAATTAAAACTAACAGATTTCCTTCAACTGTAGCTGAATTGTTAAGACATCCTATAAAATAAAAAGACCACAGGAAAAACTGTGAACAGAAATCTCGCTCTCCCTCTCTGTGGCCCTAGTGACCTGATATCCATGGCTCACAGTCTACGTCACTGGCTTAGTTCCCAGCTGACATAAGCAATGAAGGAAGGAACACTTGTATACACTAATCCCTCATCCATCTCTTGCTATCCGCCAGATTCCTAACATGATTCTCATGCACTGACCAAAACTGCAGTACTTTGCAAAGCAGAGAAAACAGGAGGACTTCACATTCACATGGAGAATTGTACTCTCAAGAGGAAAGGAAGGAATCGTGTCAGTGTTTCCTTGATTACTGGGGTTGGTATGATCCTATCAAAAACCAGCATACAGACTAACAATATTTGGATCAAGAGCATCTCACCACGTCCCTTTGGCCCTCGTAACACCTTTGTGAGGTAGGTAATTCCATCCATATTAGTGATGCATAAACAGCTGCACAGAGAGGTTAAATGGCTTGCCCAAGGTCACAGTGCTAAAAAGAGCGCCTGCTTGCTTTTATCTCTGTTACCTGCTCTGAGCACTAGACCTTGCTGCTTCTCTGAAAACATTTTCCACGTAAGAAACATTTACACTGCATAAATAGTGCTTCAGGCCATTATATTTTGATTTCCCAAAGTCTAACTATTAGCAAAGTTGTGAGTATAGTTTTACCAATTCCTGGATAATTCCTAAGTGGTGTTTAGCCTGAGAAAAGGCAAGGTTGCAGTTTACCTTTTGAAAACAAGGAAGGGTAAGGTTGGATAGGATCGCACAGGAAGGAATTGCATAGGAAGAACAGGCATTCCTGATTTAGGATAGGTTAGCAGCAGTAATACTTACAAATGCTTCAGGAAAAGAAATACTGGAAAAGTTCTAAAGTAATTTCTGCTGTATTTTAGCAGTCATGTATTTCTTCATACATAAACAAGTTTTTCCCATTCCAGATACACCAACAAGATGTTTGCATATCATAGAATAAAAAATGCAATGCAAAAATATTACACTTGTAAGTACAATAAACTTTTGTTTAAGGAATAGTTGATTTCTAGTCTGGCAGGAAAAAAAAAAAAGAAGTAAAGTAAAAAAAGAATCCTATTTATAATTAAAAGAAAAAAAAAAAAACAACAAACCTCGCATTTTATCAGATCTGTTCAAACAGAAAAATTTAATGACTTCGCTTTTCCTACCATGTATGCCTGGTCCAGAGCTTGCTTCCTGTAGTCGAGTTCTTCCTCTAAATAACCCTTCTGTTTACTGAACAGGTCCTGAGCAATAATAAAAACAAGGGAGTGTTTGTTCTTTATCCTAATTCATGAAGAGTTATAAATGCCATCATTTTTATGCAAGCTTTCAACTTGAAAGCAAAAGAAAACCCATAGGAAATGACCATGTTCATCCTAAGGATATCTGGAATATCAAATATACGATACTAGCACTTCAAATCTGTGTATCATATTAACAAGCTGTACCTAGAAAGCACTGACCTCTATACCAGTGCACAAACCTGCCTGGACCTGACAGAAGTGCACAGAGCAGCAAAAAAAAAAGTGAGTGGGGATGTACATGCATGTGGTCCAGTAGCTGTAAATCACACAGGGCAGGCCAAGGGAGGGAAAAGCGAAACACAAAAGAGGGCACTTTATGAAAATATCCCATAGAAATATTATGCTTAAGGAAATCATGGAGCAAGCCCTAATTGCTGTTGTCTAATCTGTTCTTCTAGGGAGGAAACTCGAACATGCAGGGCCACAGCTGGGTTCTGCAGCACCATCCTGTGATGGGCTGCTGAAGCTGAGGTAACAGCTCAGTTCTCAGCTTGCACAGGCAGGAGGCCAATTTGAAACAGGTGAAGTGATGCCCAGAGAGGTTGAGTGACTAGCTGAAAAGCTGAAGATATCTAAGTTTTACAGGGATTGTTTACTTATATTCTTAAAAATCAAACTCCTCAATTTTTACTGTTACTATATATAAACCCCACAGACTGGGGTTTCAGTGGAACTCAGTATCTAAAACAAGATGTTTCAAGCGAGTTGTGGACATTCAAATAATTACCTGATTAGCCAAGCCATTAGAGTGTTTTGAATCATAAAATCATAGAATGGTTTGGGGTAGAAGGGACCTCAAAGATCACCATGATCCAACCCCCCTATCATGGGCAGGGACACCTTCGCCTAGACCATGTTTGATGATAGTAAGTAGAACATAAAATAGTTACTTAATTTTATTAGCTTTTCTTTTAAAGCAGGTTTTCACACTCAAAAGAATTTGTCGTAGAACAAAAAGCAGAAAAGCCTTATTACTGAATTTAATATTTTCTATCATTCTTTTTTCTACTCAACACACTTTTGCATTTCCTTAACATATAGAATAAATGCCAAATTAAATACAAAATAAATAGGTTCTTAAAATCACTATTTGCAATCTTTATTACCAGCATTTAGAAAATTCGAATATTGTTGCTCTGGTTAGTTTTATTGGATATGGGAATGCCTCAAAGTCACTTGGCCAGATTTTGCCATCAAACATATATGTGGATGTCTGACAACTTTTCTGTCGATTGCCAGTGTAGAACTGGTGACAGTAGCAACATGTAAGACCAGTATTAGAAGATTCAGAGGAACAAGGTGCTATTTGTTCTCTGTATAACAAATATAATATTTACTATTAATTTATTTTTTAATCTTGGTGTTCTTTTAATTACCTATTAATTAATATTGAAGGCAAACCTACAGTTTAAGTCAGACCTTTATCTTGGGGCTGGAATTTGGTTGGGAACAGATAGGCATCTATTGCTATGATAGCCATTTTAGAATCTTCTGCTCCAGCATATTCTAAATATGCTACTGGTCCTGAAGGGAAAAAGCCTCCAGCAAGTCCTGTAGGACATATTTTTCAGCCCTTTGTGGACATCTCCAGAACTCTGTGTTCAGAATTCTGAGTTCAGAACTCTGGAGAATACGATATGGTATTTATATCACGTTTATGCAACTGAATCCCACCATGACTTCCAAAGTGGCTCATTTTCTGACATGGATGAATTACAGCAACTGCAAGACTGTTGTACAGGATGAAACACCACCATGCACTGTGAGTGCACAGCAAAGGACAGGCTGGTCCTGACTTTCTTACAGGTGTCTGACATCACAGAGGTAGACTGAACTGTCTGAGACTATAAAGTGGATCAGAGCTACCACCAGACCCCAGATGTCCTGATCATGTTACTTCTCAAAAGGGATAGTAAAGGCGGCCCACAGAAAGCAAGAGGGAAGGAAACAACAACAGGACCTCAAACCCTTAACACGGGTATCAAGGACAGCTAAACCAGTGCTCAGTCCTAAAAGTATCATGCAAGAATATAATTTCTCAACTCATTGAGTTAATCATTGGGGATGCAGATTCTCAGATTGTTGTGCTAAACAGATAGATGCAAAGGCTATCCATAGTAAGACTTAAAAACATCACAGATAATAAGGGGGAAGATAATATATTAAGTTATAAATCCCCTATTTTTTTCCAGTTTTCTTTACAAAACAAACCAGTATTTGTGGCCACTTTCCCTTCCCCAAGCCTTTGTAATTTTCCATAACAAGACTTAAAAATAAAGAAATACTAAATGTGGAAAGTATCTTATCTATGTTAAAGTACAAGCGGTAGGACAGGTCACACTCAAGACAGAACAGTCTGAGTACTTTTATTTTTGTTTGTGGCTCAAACACACACTTCTTCAGTGGCCCTGGGCAAATCACTTAACCACCCTGTCTCATTGTCCCATTCTTTAGGATGAATGCAGTGCTGCTTATTTATCTACCTGTAAAAGGTGTGGTGAGGAATAATCAGTGTTTGGAACGCCATTTGAAGATGTGAAGCACAGCATGCATGGTAAACCAATAAAACCAAACACTCCTTCTAAAACTGTTCAACATATGGCAAAACAAGGTCAGTTCATTCTTCAAGACAGAACTGCTTTTTGAGAAAACATTCTGTCTTTAGGCATAAAAGCTGTGGGGCAAGAAAGGTCATCTGGAGTAAGAGGTCTTGACAGCTTGTCCAGAAGCTGAGTACCAGAAAGTAAAGAAATACCCTTGCCAATTCTCTTAGCATTACCTCAACATTAAAAAGATGATGCTGCTGCCTGACAAATTAATACACAAAGAAAGCACAGAGATGATTTCACATTGTTTGGTTAATGTGCTCTCCAGTTATGACTTTGTGTCCTAATTTGTAAATATTTTTGCTATTCTTGTTCTATATAGATTTGAAAGTTCTGTCTCACCCCAAAGAACACAAGCAATAGATTGTTCTAGAAACAACTTGCCTATTTTACCATGAAGCCATCTCTGTTAAACAGAGAAAGACAGCAAACCTTCCTGGGATGAAATATATGCACATTCCTTTGAGGTGAGTTTTAGCTACATTAATTATACTTTCAGCTATTGTTTCTTACCTTCTCATTTTCCAGGTCTAACATCTTCTGTGTCAGTGCAGCTTCTGTTCCCTCTATCTGTTTCAACCACTACAGCAGTGTAAAGAGAAAAAATAGAAAATCAACAAAGATTTTGAAAAGGGTTCTACCAAATATTTTGCAAGTTTATTGCCAGGACTTCCAGGCATATGTTCCTCCCATGCTATCTATTCACTCCAAAGATACACCTGAATAAACCAGTTGTGAGAGCACAGGCAGAGTGAAGGACTGCAGAGACACACTAAAGACTAACAAGTGGAGGTTGCTTTCCTACAGTAAGTTAAATGGGGTTTTCCTCTGTAAAGTTTAACAAAATAGACTTGGGTCAAGAATGCAAAATCAACCTGATTGTTTCTTACTCAAATGCTTGTTGGCCTCATTTGTGAAATCATCATCTCACTTCAGTCCTGCATTTTTCCAGAGGGCAATTAAAACAAAAGACAAGGTGGAAAACTCAGCACTTAATTCTGCAGTTTGCTGCACCCTCTGTGGGAGAAGGCTCACTTTTAAAACATTGGTAATGTAGAAGGAAAAATAAAACAGACAGACACGCAGATGGAAGCTCTTGTAGTTGCTACTGTGATTCCCTTTACCATTATGGTGACATTCAAATCAATCAGAAGAACAGCCATTGCATTCCAAAGGTAAAAAAATTACACATCATAATAGCTAAATGCATGGATACAAGGTTCTTGCTTAATTACTAACCATCAGCAAGATTATGTTAATATTTCCATTTAAGTTTATTGGAATGGATAGGAACGGTCAGTTCTTAATTACTTAATTTCATTTCCCTACTGGTCTTCAATAAGGATCCATGACTAACTTACAAAAAGCAGATTTACCACTGATAATTGTTGCTTTCCTCAAATGCCTTGTTTACTAATACTTGACTACTCATATCTGCTTTAAGTCTTTTGGTAACTTTTGCATATCAGCTCCTATAATTTAGTGTTTTGGTGAATTCATGAGGCCTCAGACTCAAATGAATTAATGGCCTACTAGCTTTTTCTCCCAAGATTTCCACAGGAAATTTCAAATGTAAGTTTACAACGTAGGAAAAGTGAATTCATTATTTCATCATTTTGAACCTTCCCTTATTTGAGAGACTGATGAATAAAAATGGAACTTTGTTTTATCTGCTCAGCAGGTTAGCCTTCTACAGAAAAAAATTAACAGTAACACCATATTCCCCAGAGATTCTATTTTCACCATCTTTGTTTTCTTCATTTTCAAGGTGACAAACTGAAGATATTCCTAAGGAAAGCCTCACCATGCATATTCAGCAAGACCGTGAGCATTCTGAACCTTTGAAATCAATGGGAAATTCTGAGCATCTCTCCCAGCTGCCCTCAATCAAGTGAAGGGCTATTTGGAAAAATTAGAGAATTAATTTTTTTTAAGGTATGCAAATGATATGCAAAACAAAATGTGGATTCTGGTTTTACTACGCCTGATAGCCTTTCATGAACAAAGGGGCATAGGAGACACAAACAGTATTTTTGGGAGTCTGTATCTTAGCCTTTTATAGTGGGGTTCTTCCTCTTTAATTTTTTGGATGTGAAGTGCTAAAATCATTACCTGCTCTTTTAACGCCACAACACAGTGAAAACCACAGGGATTTTAGCTGTTTCCCCCATTTTTATTTTGCTTATAGCAATTAATCATTTAAATTAATGGTTATTAAATTACCTAATGTAGATGATTTACTTAAAGGTATTTAGATAAGTAGATTATCAAAATTATATAAATTAAAGAAATTATTAAAATTGCTCAAATTTTAATTTAAAATATCTGATTCTGAATTTCAACAACACATCAGGAAAGATTTAATGGAAGCATATGAAAAGGATACACAGAGCTTCTTCAGAGAAATATGCAAGTCTTTCTTAGTTCTAAATGTCACCCCTTTCATAATATACAGATTATATTCTCTGGAAGTAAAGAACCAGCCATAGAGAAATGAGTGACCTGATCAATTACTTATCTTGTGCAAACTACTTTTTCTCTATGTCCACTAATTTACAGAGGAAAGAACCACTGACTACTCAGGCTTTTTCAGTTATCCACAGAAATGACCCCGAAAGAGACCATGGGCATCTTACAGAGGGCACCTTACAACTGTTCAGAGCACTGAGGACACCAGCACTTCTGGGAATGAAGCCTCTTGTGTTAAGTGGATTTTTAGTACTTTATGTTAAGCGAATATCTCCAAAACATGTTTTTATTTTTAAACTGGGTTTCCTTCTTAAGTTTGGCTTTCCCTCAAGACATCACAATCCCAACATTCATGTAAGAATGAATACATGCTCCAATTCAGATGACCTGAACAGGAAAGCTATGCATTCCTGGCAAAGTTATGACATATCTTAGAAGACATGGTCAGTTTTTAGCAAAGCAAACTGAATTCTACCTTTTCACAGAGGGAAAGCACAGTCCCAGCCTGGATTATTGCAACCTGCTCTTCATTTCTCAAATTCTAAAATACAAAAAGATGCATTTTAAATTGGATTAAAAATTCATCCCTTAACACAAGCATTATGTTTTAACCATGCTTCAAAAAATAAATCATTTAATAAATGAATAAATTATAACATTTAGGATTATAGACATGACCAAAAAGGATCCCATGACTGAGAGTACCGAAAGTTAAACCAAGGGTGCTTAGTTCTACTCTATTTCAGCAGACCAGACTCACAACACCTTTTCAACAGATTATTCAATGAAACAGATCATTCAATGAAAGTTAAGTGGTTTCAGTCAGGGATTTTGCCTTTTTTTCCTGGTTTTGCCAGTTCACTGGATTAAGCCTTGCAGCAAGTGAATCTCACCTTCATGCACTTCAGACTTCCAATTAAAGAAAACAAAGCAAAGAATACATGCCATAGAAACCTCCACAGGACTTGCGATGCAGCATTCAAATCTAGATCTAAAAACAAGGACCTCAATCTGTTAAAGGTAGCTATAAACTGGACTCAGGTCACTGGATGTTTGTGCCCCAAATGCGTAAGATTTAGCATTTAGCATTTAGCAATAAAGAGGAAAAGGGGAGACAGTTATCCTCACCTTTCTCCCAGAAAATCCACTCCTGGCAGTTACAGCCTTCACAGCAGAACGTGCTGCTATTACTACTCAACAGGGATTATTCACAACTTAGTCTGGCTTTGACTTCTGTTTTGTATCTTTTCACTTTGCCTATTACAGTGCCTATTTTCTTCATCATTCAATCAAGACCAAATCCTACCTTAAAAAAATACTTTCTTCACTACCATCAGTTTAACTAAAAAAAAATATAATGTGGTAAAAGCCATTCCTAACCATTCATATTCTTCATACAAACACAGGCATATCAATCACAGTGCACTGTCTTGAATGTTAGTATCTGCTGTGGAAAAATAAATGCTTTAAATTAACCATGGAACTGGAGGTACATTTAAAAGTAAAAAAGTGTTACCCCATTATCTCCAAGAATATCTAGCTTCTTCATAAGTTCAGATATATTCACATCCTGAAAAAGATGTTCAACACTTATTTTTTTATGAAGTAGGTCAGAAACAGTTTTTATATGCTACATTTTATGTACCTGTGATTCACTTCTGTGTGTGAAAAGACTTCAAATATAAGTGAAACGCAATTTTGCAACACAATTACAAAAGTAATTACTGATATTTTAAGACAAAACCAGAAGTCACACTCAATTGCAACTAGCAACCTGGATGTCTGTGCATGAGGGCAGAATGTTCCTGTATCATTCACACTTATCATCCAGCTAATGTGTGTAGAGGAAAGATGAAAACTGATAAACAGGTCTAAAAGACATGAAGAGAAAGAGCTTAAAAGACTTGTTTGTTTATTTGTTTGTTTGGAGTGGAGCACCAATCACATCAAGCTACAGAAGTTAAAAGGACAGAGAGCATCAACAAATAATTGCCAGGAAGGTTTGCTTGGTTGTTTGAGTTTTATTTTCTTTGTTATACAAAACCATGGAGTTTCAAATCAGCCTTACAGTGGCAGAAGAGAATGTGTACAGTGGGCTGAACATCCTCCTTCAAACATCATCAGCTCATAATCATCTTTCTGATTAGAAAGCTACATTTCTCTGCCACTCAGCTCTCAGATAATGAACTGAACAAGCCACTGAAATAAAGAAAACCACTCCTCTGATTCAAAAAAGAGAGGAATAAATTAATGGAATCACATAATCATGGAATATGCTGAGCTGGAAGGGACATATCAGGATCATTGACTCCTGGCCCTATACATCATCATCCCCAGGTGTCATCACACCGTGTGCCTGAACGCATTGTCCAAACACTTCTTCCACTCTCCCACTCTGTCAGGCCTGGTGCTGTGACTACATCCCTGGGGAGCCTGTGCCAGTGCCCAACCACCCCGAGTGAAGAACCTTTTCCAGATAAAATTCACATGATGTCTGTATTTAACACTGTGCCAGGATCCAGTCCTAGGCCCCAGAACTGTAAGTTTAAAAAGTTGTTGGAAAGGATCATAGAACTGTTTAACCAGAAGTAATCACATTCTCTTGAACTTGGTTTGCAAGTCAACATGGACAGAGATCATTTCCACTGACAGCCTGTAGCAGTCATGCTATTTGAAGGCAGGAAGCCTTGAGAGCATGGGAATAGACTAGCCCCTGTTAGTCCAAAATGCTTAATACACATACATAAAGCAAAAGAACCTTGTTAAATGCTGCCACTCTCAACTTCTACTCATACTCAGCACTTAGAAAAGGCCAACATGTCACAGGACCATGTGTGGTGTTCAAGTTTTTCTATCCTGAAAGGTTCCCTCCCAAACGCCTTCCAAAAAACTTCAGGGATGCTCCCAAATGCTACATGAGCTATTTAACTGTGCAGATCCTTAACTCTGGAAGGTTGCAGATCCTAATACACTTGTGTTTGTATTGATGTTAAAAACAAAAGTATTGATTACATTGACAATGCTGAACAGAAACTTCTTCAGCCAACAAGTCACAGTAGTGAAGAATGGAATTTGCTAAGACATCTTGTATCTATTGAGCCAGAAATAATCATTCTAATAATTTATTTCCATAAGATGCCTAAAGGAAGACTCAGAAACAAAATCAGATTTTGCATCATTCTGGAATCTATATTGCTACTGATGACTAATAATTTTGAAAAGCACTGAAAACAGATAAAAGGTCAACTATTTCAATATTTCAATCTGCCCATATTAGGCTGCCTCACCTTCCAGGTAAGTGAACTGAGAGGCAGAATGAAAAGAATCCACCCGTTAAAGCATATCACAGATGACAATGGAAAAAATGGGAACTATGGATCCTGGCACCATGTAGCTGCTACAGCCAACATGCAGAATAGAATTACAGGTAAGCTAAAAGGGGCTCTGGCTCTATTTGTAGTTGATATGCTGACGACTCTTGTGTGCTTTGGGAGATGAGTATCTAACCAATCTCCAGGTAAGAAACAGCTTTAACTCTTTTCTTTCAAACTACGCAGCTTCCTAAAATATGCAGGGACAATTTCCATTTATTTCCTCTAGAGATCATGCTGTGCTTGTGCTCATTAAAGCACTGAATAGCAATTAGCCTCCCATAGGAGGACTTGTAAACACAACTAAAAATTCAACCATAAATCACGAGTGAGTGGCACTGAGATTATGCTTTAGTTACTTGTAGAAAAGTTACCCTGGCCTGTTGTGCGACATTACTGACAAGACAATTCTGAATTCAATCTTAAGTGAACCAGCATGCAAATCAAGTTGCACAAATAGCCTGTTCATGGGGGACCAGGAATGAAGAGATTAATTCTTGCTTCCTTCTATCAGAAGGTAATCAAGGGAGTTCCCGATGTTTGTTCTTGTTCTAAAAAGAGTTCCACCTATCTGAATGAGTTTTGGGTCAGGCGCTTCAAGGCCCTGGCAAATAACTTAAGCATATTCATTCAACAGAGAAAAGCCTTCACTAGACTGGGTGTAAAATAAGGACTGATTGTCGTATTTCTGAACTCAGATGAAGACATTTAATATCACGAACCAAGTACTGTAGCAAGCCTGGCAATAGATCACATCAACATCCACATTCTTCCCTAGACCAAATGTAAATTATATTGATCGACCAGCTTTCAGTTTCACTGAGGAACTCCTGAGAGAACCAGATCATATTCTTATGAAACTGTTTTCCCAGTTAGAAATATCTTTCCTTACTAATTTTTTTGTTTGCATTTTCTTCCCTAGTAAATGTCAAACCATTTGTTTGGATATTAGTCTGGTCATTCAAGAAAGGCTCCTAGCCATCCAACTGTTTCTAGTGCTTTGCATATACCTTTATTCCTTCCTGATGGCAGAACAGTTGAAGTGCACTTCCATTGTTTTCAGGGAAGGTGGTTATATGAAGATTAAATGCTGGTGACCTTCGCTCTCTCTCCTGAGGAAAGATTTGTTTAAAAACAACATTTGTGGTTATATGTTAACATTTATTCCCCACCTTTATAAAACATACTTGCCTATTAAAAAGGCAGATTCCTGCTCTCATTCCAAATCTATTTCTTCTTACTTTTACTGTATTTGAAGAATTTTGGCTAAATACAAACATAGTGATAGCTGCCAGCTGATTCCATGCATGCAGTTTCTGCAAAGCTACCTGATGCTCCCCAGCTGCAGAACCCTTGCCACACTGCCCCTCATTGACTGGAGGCCTAAAGTACTCCACAGGTTTTTATGTTAATTATAACCTTCTTTAACTTGTTTGCTTTCATGGAACAATAAAACTATTTAGAAAAAAGAAACTGCAGAAAAAAAATTAAACTCTGTCATGAAATAGTATTATTCAAGATTTTCTCACTAAAATTAGACCTGTATGCCTATTCCCTGTTTATTCTACAGTCTACTTTCCTATTAGAGCATTTAAAACCCCCATTCATATTCACTCACAAGCCAGGATGTCAGAATATGTTCAAAGGCAGCACTATTCTACAGTTATAATGTTCTCTGTGCCAAAACAAAAAATTATAAATTCCCATTTATCTAAAGCTATAGTATATCTAAAACTTAACTAGTCCATTTACATCATTTCCATGCATTTCTTCAAAACACCAGCCTATTATTTCTTCAGAAGGCAGAAATAACATAAAATAATAAACAAGCAATTTTACCTAAATTAAATTTTAATGCGCCTGTGAAAAATGACTGGACTGAAGGCTCTGGACAACCAAAGCTTTGGGTCTTACTTTGAATTCTCTCTGGCCATAAGAACATGAGCAAGAAACACCAGATTTCATCTCTATATTATAAGGAGATGCTTTGGCAACATGAGCTTCATTTTCTCAGAGAGACAACTACTACAAATATATTAGTTCCTATGACCATCCATGTATTACTCTATTTCCTAAATCACACATGAGGTGTTTTAATTGATATGGCAGGCAGGCTGTATCCATTCACTTAAGCAAGTTACAAAGCTCAGCAAATCTTGTTCATTATTTAGGTTAAACCTAATTTTAAACTACAATGTACGGAGAAAATTCTCCATAGTCTATGCAATTTTCCCTCTTGGAGGTTTTGTTTTAAATAATATTTACATCAACAGTCTAATTCTGGGCTGAAAATGGGCTTAAATAATGACTGCTGTAAACAAAAACCAGAACTTTAATATTTATCCAAATTCAGTTTTGATTTTTGATATTAAAAATTCATCACTTGCTACGCCATTCAATTCACCTAAACTTGTTCGCTTTAATAGATAAATAAAGAACTGATGGTTTTTCTGAAGCATTGCACTGCCAGTCACATTTGGGTCTACATGCATGTCTAGTAAGGAAAAAATCTTTTCTTGCAACCACACAAAAATACTTCCATTGTTATTCTGTGAAAGAAGTTTTCCAAGCTTTGGCACATGACAAAACCTTACAGAACATACTGAGCCGTTTTCGATGTGATTCTTTCATGTGAAAAATACATTTGTGAAGGATGTATTGAAGAATATTTGTTCGTTCCTTAGAAATCTTTCTTGGACAGTTTTACTTTTAAGAACATCCACACTTTAGGAAGCAATTTCTAGTGCAATGGCCAATTCAAATGCTAAATTGTTCTCTATTTTACTTTACAGTCTTTCAATAATATATACAGATATGTGTTAGAAAGCATATCTATTTTTCTGAACATCTACTGAAATTCTAATAACCTAAATTCATAATTTTGAATATAATGGGCTACGAAATCAAAACACATGGTTGACAAAGGATGAAAAAAAGATTAAGAAATGTCAGACAAAAAGAACGTCCACAGAACAGGAAGACATGACATTTTTCATCTTTATCAGAGAAGCTACACATGCCAAGATTTTTGGTGAAACGTGCTAGGTGATAAAAATGGAGGAGTGACAAGGACAGGTTTCTCAGAGAGTTTATTCTAAGCAGTGTTGAGAATGCTGGTGATCCTTGAAAGTGAACAATGTGTCATCAGGCAATACAACCATGTGACAGCTGTGCATCACACACAGATACTTTGGTGTTACTAAATTCGACAGGAGCCAAATTTGTGAGGGGACGAGAACTGTTGCTTTCAATTGTAATCACAGGCTACATGTTCAAAGTGTTAATTACAAATAATTTTGCTTATTTGGTTTATGCAAAATATAGAATGTGTTTGCTATAGGCAACATATTAGTTTAACATTCAGAAGTTGTATTTCTGCTTTACCACTTTTCTTTGGCATTGCCCGAGATTTGGGTGGGGTTTTTTTTTATTATTTTTCACTGACTGAAACCAATTATTTCCAGTCAATGGTCACTTTAAACCATGGATTTAAGGTAAGAGGAATTCTTTGGAAGCTGCTATCAAAATGTGTTCTTTTTGAGATAAATTTACTTCATATGAATGTTGTCAATCTTAAACCAATGTAATTTAAAGCAATTATACATTGATGTGATGGATGTGTCAGATCTTTAGTCAGATCATTGCATGCAAGATGTGAGAAGGTGTGTTAATTTAATCAATGCCAGCCAAGGCTGTAGTATACATAACAAGTAATTTTACATGCAGGAAAGGAGCAGTTATGGAAATGAAACAAATAAAAAAGGCAAAATATTGCAAAACAAAATATTTTATTAGATGAAAACAAAACTATATGCAATTTATATTAGCTATATTACATCTTTATAAACATTAGTGAGCATTCTCTCCAAAACATATTAAGGCAGTGGAATCAATTTCATTATCCCAAGATACAACATTTTAAAAATAGGTACCTAAGTGACTTCCCTTAAACATGCACCAGACATCAGTAATCTTTACAGGAATTTCAGCTTGGGTTCAAACATAATTTCTGCTCCATTTGAGAGTTTGCAACAGAGAGAATCTCTTACTTCAAGCTCTAGCACTCTGAATTCTAACAGCTCATTCTGGTCTTTTGCATCTTGCATCTCATTCTTCAGCTGATGCTCTTCTTGTTCCATTCTGTAAATCTGTGAGACAAACACAACATGGTAAAACCCCGTAAGCACTAGAAAAGATACTGCACAGAGTTACAAGCCAGGAGTTTAGACAAAACTGTTAATTATTTCCATTTTTTATTACACACCAGGCTGTGCCTAGAGATAAAAAAGAACATCACATCAGAAAGCATTTCTGAGAATTGTCAGCAGAAAATGGTCAATGTTTTCTTAGAGTAATAATCTGGAAGTAGCATAAAAGTGATATAAATATTTTATCTAAATAGGTTAAGTAGTGGAAGTTTTCTTTTAAAATCCAGCAAATGAAACTGAATTACATTAACATTTGGGTAGACTGTTCTCATTGTCTTTGCCTACTTAGACATCTAATTTTTACACTGTATGAAAGACAACAACAGAGTGGTTTTAATGACTACTTTTTAATTTGCCAGAATTTTGCCTTCGGGTACCAACAATGACAAAATAGAAATTCAATACTGGCTATTAATTATGCCAACTAATAACTTTGTCTACTGTCTAGTTTAACTGGGTGATCTTTTTCTTTGTACGAAACTAAAGAGCAGTGTAACATCTGGCATAACGTACTTTAACATTTCTAATGCCCATGTAAGTGTCCAAATAAATTAAACCTGGCTGTAGCTACTTTTAATCATGATTTTTTATTTGGTTATCGCATTTGTATTGTATTAATATTAAGCTACTAATTAACAAAATTAGTTCTTTGTCTTCCTAAGTTGACTAGCCAAATTTCCCACTATCAACAAAGAACACAAATCACAAAATGCAGGTGCTCAGCTCTGACAGTTAATATAAGAAGTCTTGAATCAGTCTGTATTACTTAATATGTGGAAAAATGATAAAAACGTTGAAGGGAGTAGGCAATTTTGTTAGTAGTCAGGACAACAATAATCTTTGTGTAACTGTGTATTCTGTTACACAGTAGAAACCTCAGCCAGCTTGGGATGTACTGGTGGCTATCCATGGAAGTCCAAAATAAACAGCAGCTTCGGTTCCTGAAGAATGTAAAGGTCTATTGGTACTTTAAACAGAGACTTTTATTTAAATTTCTGTTTCTGGTGAGAAATAAAGCAACTTCATGCTCATTTTATAGTACTTAGTGCATTCAATTTCTTTTACAATAAAGGGCAACAATGGTGAAAATATTCCCACTTACCTTCTCTAGCAACTCCTGATTTGTTCTAATTAACAGCTGCTTTTCTTCTACCCATTTTGAATCCTGTGAGGAAGAAGAGGATTGAAAATACGTATGCTTTGTCAAACAAGAAAAATGAATGACTACAATAACTAGATTTCAGGCATCATTTTACATTCAAGTATAAAATGGTCACACATTGAAAAATAAAGCTCTCATAAATATTTCAAGGATGTACAGTATTTTGTTGCAGTGAAAACAAAAGGTTTTCCTTTCCTCTAGCAGTCTTTTGTTTCCAGCTAGCATGAACTTTTAAATCTTTACACGTAACAATTGTGGGTCACCACCATTATATACATTATGTCTTTTTAAAAACATTCATTTACTCAGCTGAACTCAAAACTATTGCTTTCCATTGCAAAGGTTTGGAAACTTTCTTGCAAAATCATCCCATTTTAAGTATTGTAATACAAATCCAAAGGGAGAAAGGGACAAAAATGCTTGAATTACCCCAAATGACCAAAAAGAAGCCTCAGCAATATAAAGTTAAATACTTTCTGCTAAGAATCTGAGAATCTGGCTAATACACAGCGTTTGTGACAAGAAAGTCAAGGCTGCAGAGGAAGGGAAATGATGCAAGACATTGTATACTCCATTTGGAAACTGTATTTCTAATTCATCACTTGTTCTAAAACACTTCTTTCCTTTTAGGTTTTTCCATGGCTTCAACAGGCCTCATCAAATATTCCTTTAAAGAACCAAGCTACAAAAACTCACGGCCAGCCATAGCTGGACATTCAGATTTAATGGATTATAACAGCCAAATTTGCTCTTATTTTTCCTGGAGAGAAAACTATTTACATAACCTTGCACATGCTGCTCTAAAAAGTTTATTAAAACAATATCTAACACTTAATATGCCTAACTCTAACTAATACTAATACTAACCCTAGATCAAATTATCTTCACAGGACAATTATTTAAAATCTAAATCCCTTTATTAAAGTAATAACGATGATGCATTCTTTTTCAGGAAGATATTTGCACACTGATGTTGCACAAGGAATCAATGAAATTTGCATATCCCAGCCCATCAAAGATCCCTGAAATGTCAATCTAAAGTATTATGATATTATATTCAGTCCAATTAACATTTTTTTTACATTTTAGTTTTTCTACTTACTGTCTACTACAATTTCATATTGTTCTGTTTTTTCTCTCCCTTTTCCCCCACTCATACGCAGAAATGCATTTCATGTAATAAAGAAGCTCTTCATGGTTGTGATGTTACAATAATAACATACTAAAATGAGTACTGAAAGGCATTACACTTGTCAAAAGTTTTTGAGGCAAATGAAAGAAATAAATTCTTATATTTAGTTTAGTATTTAACTAGCATTTTACTAAGGAATGAAGAGTTGCATGCACAGACTTAGGGTGGATATCCCAATACATGGAAATAGTAAAACATACCCACATGGTAAGGTTCAATAGCTATATCACACCTGCAGCTTCAACTACTCCAGTTCACACAAGTGAAAAAAACAGATTAATCTGCTCTATTGATAATAAATTTCTGCATCTTTCTTGATGGAGTCCAACTACACTTCCTGAGAAAACCTGAACTCCAGCAGAATTGTACTTACACACCAGGTCACTGAGACAGTTGAGCATTCATCCATCTGGCACATTGCATACTCCAATACTTTTATATTTATTATTCATCATTATTAATATGTTTTAAGAATTTCTTCACTTGATATAAAATTTCTTATAATGCACTTTAATGTGCCATGCAGAAATGGATTATTAGTTTTGTTTTACTTCTGGGGAAATACTGACAGGCCCAGCCAGAAGATTAACAAAAGCATTGACAGTTACTTTGAAATTACATATAAATTGTTATAAACCAAGCTTCACGTAATTTTTTAACAATAAGCTTCTAATCTCATGCTCTGAAATTGACTTCAGGAATTTTCTGGAATAATACACTTGGATCTTTTGATCCATTATTTCCTTTATAAACACACTATAGAAGCTGGTTCCCAGAATGCACATTCCACAATTATTAAATCATCATCCCTACCATCTAAATGAAAAAGTAATAATAAAATAATTTTAAAAAAATCACATAGTGCACAAAGAATTCGGTTTATCATCACAACCATTTATTTTGTTGACTGTAAATACTAACAGGTCAGGAGAACCAACTGGGTGCCAGAGCTCCCAGGAAAACATTGTGATCCCCTCTGTGGAAAGCTAATCATCAGTGTACAAACCAGCCCACTAGAAACAACATCATAGTGCTCCTTGTCACATCCCTGTTCACCTTCTCAGGATTACTAAGAGATACAAAGTTGAAAATGTGGTTCTGAATCTCAAAAACGATAACTAATTAAATTCTAATTTCCAGATATACCTTTTTGACCTCTAGCAGAAAAAAATAACATATGTCATTCTTCACATGGGTATCCAAATTCTTTTATCTTATTTACATACACAGTACTTACATTATACACTGTACAGTCAACTATCTTATTAATGTTTTCAACTACACAGCAATTTACCCACAACATCTTTTTCATTAACAAACCAAAATAGCAGCAGTAGATGCTTGAGAGGTCTTTGGTTTCATTTCTTCTTCCAGAAGTTCAGTGGGTCACCATTTTTAGATTGAAAACATATTCTCAATTTTTAGTAATATTGTATTTACATGGAATTCACTAAGCAAATTGCAATTTGTGTGAAAGCTAGCATAAATGATTTCTGTCCTTAATTTGAATATGGTTCTCAAACCTTTGCATTGATACAGAATCTTACAGGAAAATTTTCTTACAAAGAATAAACCATAAAAATGGTGTTATAATTCATTTGGCATTGTATGTAGATTGTGTTAACTGCTACAGGATCATCAGTCTTTGAAAGGTATATCTATAGCTAGGTCTATATTACTAGTATAAGCCACCTGCAAACTTAAATTCTTATTTCAAACAATAAAGCATAAAAGGACATCTCCCCAATTTCTATTGTGTGTTCTAGCAGTTCACACAACTGAACAACTTGCAAATGCATGCTCATGACTCATAATCAGACTTCCTGAGGGCCCTAGACAATATTAAATATGCATCAGCAGACACATCTTTGGTGAGTATTTACATATATTATATACACTGAAGGCCTGATTTTACTTTGTGTGATGGTTTGGGAAATCTGAAAGCAACTGTGCCCTCTGAGACTTTAAACTCAGGAGAGTAACACCAAAAGTGGCTTTCAGTAACCTGACAGGCTCAGTGTTCATATCTCTAGTGTGTCTAGAAATTGTGGGGTTTTGAATTTTTTATTTTGTGCACATCAAAAATATTTTCCAGTAGAAATATAGAATATTTATTTTATAAGAATCTATAACAAATATTAACAAAATGGAAAAGAGGAGAAAGCCCTGCACCAAACACAATGGGAACAGAATATGCATGTACATGTGGTTAATTTGATACTCTGCTTTAGTGTATTATGTGTTAGAAACTGAGTCTGTAATGACTTTTTCTCAGACTATAAAATCCTTTCCTTTATTTAAGCAATCTAAGGCTGCAGTAGGAATTAGGCTGCATCATTCACACCAACACACCAGTAAGCAATGAAGATGGCAAGGGCACCACTGCATGCAACGGAGAACATGATGTGGTAGAGGACATTAAGAGAGCCTTTTACCTGTCCTTTCTCCATTAGAGCTTTCTCCAGGTCCTCAATCTTTGCCTGACACCTGAGAAGGTCAGCTTGCAGTTGTTCACGAGTCTAGGGTGGAGGGGGAGGGAGGAATCAAAAGTAAATATATTTTCTACTATTTTATGCTGTCAGCTTTTAATGTTTTTCATTAAAATAGTCGGTTTTGTCTTTATGTTACAAAATATTTGAAACTGCTAGTTTAATAGGATTTTTCCTTCCTAGCACAAAAAGATGTTAACATACCATATTCAGTGACAAAGTTCTTACCAGGGGAAGAAAAAAATAAATTTAGAAACTGAAAGGGGTCTAAGAAGCCATGCATAAGCTTTAGTATTTTAAGGCTATTGAGAAAGTAAGGGACAAGGGAGAAAAGGAATTGCATTAAGCACTGAAAAAGGCCTTTAGGTAAACAAAATATATTGACCCAAAACAATTTACATATCCCATAAACAGCATATGCCAGCACGATCATTTCCTCATTTATACAATTATTACACTGAGCACTACACTACAGTGGGTATTATCCCCTAAATCCAGTGATGCCCTAAAAGGGACTGGATCATACAAGGCACTAACCAAAAAAGGATATAAAACAAAGCATGCTTCTGGAGACTCTCAGCCACTCAGGCTCCCTGAGCTGCCACAAGTATTTTCTCCACCCAACCTCAGGTACTTTTTCACCCAAACAGTTTATATATTCCTACAGGGATTTTTTTCCTGGATCTTTACATCCTTGCTTACCTTAAGCCTCATCTAAAAGTAATAAGAAATGTTCATCCCACCAAAAATAAACCATGCAAAAAGCTACTTTCTGACTCACTCAAGGGATGGACTTGCACGGACGTGCCAGAAAACCAAAAATACCATTAAAAAGAGACAGAAACAATTTCCAATGCTATAAAAAAAATATACAGCCTGTAAATGCCTGCAAAGTAAAAATTTAAAAAGCCCATGAAGGCAAAGAAAATATATGATGGCGTCTCATAATTCAGGGGCGTCAAATACATGACTGCCCCTGAAATCCTTTTTTAATAGTAGATGGAGTTATGCCCCTCATCCTAATTCTATCTTGAGAAGTGATCATCGAAGTCTTTATAGCTTTCCTTGGCTAAGTGTCCTACTTAAAAAGAGAGTGTCAAAACTGACTAGGCTTTTGTAGGATGCTAAGAACTCTAATAAATTAAGCCACAAAGCAGTAATTCTATTATAAGAACTATATTTCACATGAAAAAAATAAAAAAGGAGTGTAGGTTGGTAGAGTCCTTCCCCATCAGTAATTTTTAAACACATAAAAATCACAGTCCTTTCGCATTCTTAGCAACGTGCTGCAGTGGCATAGCACAGTGAAGGCCACATGTAGCAAGGCAGTAACATGTAATAATTCACAGCATTTAACATTTCTCCATTTTGGGAGTTTGGGGAAGTTGTAGAGGGAAGAAGGTCAGGGGTTTTTTAACTGCCAGCTCATGTTCAACTTGGTATCCATCAGGAGCCCTCACCTCCTGATGGAAAACTGCTTTCCAGTGAGCCACAAGCAAGATTTGGTTCTGATTTTTGATTCAATATACTCACATGATGGAAGTACCTAAGTACTTGAAACAACCTATCCTGTGATTCATTTAAAATCCATCATGTCACTATCCAAACTGCAGGTTCAAATGTGTTATCACTCTCATAGCACAGAAATCTTTAATACATTACACATGCTAGAATAAAGTGTAATGACATCTTTGTTCTGATTGCACCAGATGAATCTAAATTATAACCTTACTTACAATACCCTCTAATCCTCAAAAACATTGGCCTTTGCATTTCACTGACCTGCAAAGATACCTTCTGCTATTTTCAAATTGTTTCAAATTTCTCTATTATTTTAGAGTTAGAAGAATTTCAGTTAAAAAAATTACCCTTGCTTCTCTCTCTGCATCCAGGGTTCCACCAACTTGTTCTTGGAGCAATGCATATGCTCTTTGCAAAGCTTGATACTCTCTTGTTAGCTGGCAAAACCTGAGTTCAGCTTCTTCTTTAGGTGTGCTCTTAATGAAGAAGGGGGAAAAGTGGGTTTGTATAATTATATAAAATAATGGGTTTGTCTGTATAGAAGACAGACTCGCAAACATAGCAAGCAACACAACTTATACTAAGTCCCAAAGTTTAATAAGGGTATAAAATCCTAAAACAGGTGGGAAGGGAAGGAAGGAAGGATGATAAGTAACTGTGTCCACCACACAATTTAAGGACAGTGTAAATTGCCACGTAAGACAGCAATGTACAGACATGGGAAAGCTGTCTGGGGAAAGATGAGAGGACACAGTTTTGTGCAACACTGTCTTCAGCAACTCCAGAGCCACAGGGGCTTCAGAAGGTAATTGTTCTATTTCTCATGAAGTCTCCATCCTTCCCTTCCTATGCTTTTTCTCTACTACACCAGGGTAAAGCACACTGACACAGAAGTTATATTTCAAAAGCTGCAAGATACTTTCTTAAATTCATTCTTTTAATATAATGTATTTTCAAAGTTTTATTTTCCTTGAAATTTGAGCCACTAACTTTAACACTTAAAAGGTCTTTCCTATACTGCTGAGGACAAGAAATGTCCCTCGCTTTAATTAATTTTTGCTCCAGGAACCTGAGTTCTAAGGAAAAGAGATTACAATATTATTAGATACTAAACCCAGGAAAAAAGGAAGCTTGCTCTGACTGAGGAGTATTAGGCAGAAGTTAGTGGACAAGAAAGAAAGATGAAAAAGAGCATCTAATTCGTGCTTTGTGCTCACACACACAATCTTCCAAAGTAGGCCACCAGCACTGTATATCACAGAGCTGAGACAAAACATGTCACTGGTATTTACTACCTACAATCATTTAAGCCTTCATGAATTGCAAAGGCCTCTCTGAGTATTGTGAGCAAAGAAAGAAAATCCTGATTGTATCAAAACAGTCATATAAATTATAAGGTTGAAAGGCAAACTATTGTCTAGTAAGTACTGACTTTTGGCCAAGCAATGTGACTATTCATCTTCTTTTGACTAATAAGAAAGAGTTTGAGGGAAAAAAAATATTTCTCAGCCCACTATCTGCCAAATCTGACAGGCAGAATATTATCTTATTAATTTTATTGCCAAGTGTTTATGTGACCACACTTGAAAAAAACAAAGAAATTCTCTGCCAAATCTTTCATGGTTCATGTGGTACAATAGCTGAAAGTTTGTATTTAGACTTCAAGAAGTAAAAAGAAGAATGAAACAGTTACCACTTACATCTTCCAAATCTTCTTCTGGTGTTGCTGGTGTCCTGTCTGTTTTATCTGTGTTGTATGAAGTCACAGATGAAGTTTCTGAATCCACAGATTCTTCATCAAATCCAAAAAATGTCTCCACAACATGCCTCTGAAAAATTAGGTTTTTTAGTTACTAGCAAAACAGATTAACAGCCCCAATGACCCAGTAGGCAGCAACCAAGGTCTTCTCTGATAATTATTTTAGTATTTAGGAATCAAGAAAAGTTCCAGTGCAAACTCTTGTTCCCTGATTAAATCAGTTATTTTTCAACATCATTTGTGGAAGAACCTCCAGGAACAGAACTGGACATAGAACAGAGATGAGGTAAATACCAAAAGAATAATGATTTAGCAAAAGTATAAATCTAGTTACCAAAATCACACCAGTCCTTACAAGATTCACAGTAGAGAAATCCAGTATCTATTATGAAGAAAGTAAGCTGACATAATGCAACAAAAATGAATATGTGCAACCAAAAGGAAAAAAGTATTCTGGAGACCAACGTGCAATTAATTTAATTGCTCATCCTAACTGCAAAAAGAAAACAAACAAACAAACAAAACTATTTTGGAAAACCTTACTGAAAAGTATAAATTTATGCTTACCATTTTTTTTTCAATATCATAATTCACTTTTTTTTTTTTCCAGAAAGTTTGCTCCAATACTATGTCTAACCAAAAAGACATATCTAGGGAAAGGCAGCATTACACTGCAGATTTAAAAAAATTTACAGACATTATCAATTAAATGCATGCTTAGAGAAAATTAGAGAAAATCAGTAGCTAGTGGAAATGAGTACAATATCAGTTGTGAAAAATGTGATTTTTTTACATAAACATAGTCACAGAAAGCATCAAATTTTCATGGAAATTCAACTGTTTTTAAAAATTGTTTATAAATATAAATATTAAAAAGTTTTTACTTGTTATTAATTAATAGAAAGCATAACTTCTAACACGACATGTACTTTAACAACCCAACGCAATTTCATAGAAGCTGGAAAACTGAGAATATTTTTTGAAGGGTGTTGCTGAAAAACGGATTCAGGTTATGAAGCAGCTTATGAATGGATTCATGTTATGAAGTCAGAGAGGGTAGTGGAGGTGGCTGTAAGAAGATGAAGAAAGATCTCTCTGTTTCACCATCACTCGATACTGAAGCACAAATCTTGACGCCACAGTTTGCTGTTTGGGTTTTTTCCAAATACATGTCAGAGGTTGTCTATGAGAAGGTAATAGCTTATTCATTAAAATAGCCAGAAGGATTAAAAAAGTTATCAGTTGTTGTTAATTCCAAACATAATGAATCTTGCATTTCAGCAAAGGCAAACTGCCTGAATGGAATTGTGATCTATCAATTCAAGAGACTGACAGGTTTTAACTACAATGCCCTATCTCATGATCTCAATATTTACCTTTCCCTGCAGTTTTCCAGATTTACCTAATCTTAGAGATTTTTCCAGTATATCTACGTAAGTATGGTCTTCTTTTTCTCACAAAGCCCTGTTATCCTTGCTATACTCTTTTGGTTCAGCACAGCTCTCACCAGCAGTCAAAACACTCAGTCTTGATTTAAGAGGTACCAAAAAATCAAGCTTGCAGGTGTGACTTTTTGCCTGCATGCACGACACCATGTGCTCCATTTCCAGTCTGCAGCCCTGGTCACCACAGTCCTCCAGGTCACAACCTCATCACTCATAAGCTGAACAAGTCCATAATAGTTTCACAGTACAGCTAATTGCCCTCAAACTGCCAAAGACAGCTCCAAGGTCATGTCCTGAATCACCCAACTGCTTCACTTAAGATGAGCTCCTCAAACAGTGCTTAAAAATTCTCATTCAGAAATTCTCATTCTCATTCAGAAACCCAAGAAGTCATATCTTTTCTAAACAGACTATGTTTATCCATATGCTTACAGATAAATGAGATGCAGCTCAAAAGGCAAAGAGCTTCCAAACACAACTTTCCTTTTGCAAGCTACTAGACCACTACTTACTGAATTCATAAGATCACAGTTATAGTGCTACAGTGCTGGGAAGACATTACTCTTTCCTCACTTGTTCAGGAAGCATTGTGATCTTTCACAAGGCAGAGCTACGTCCAAGGTGCTTAAGACAAACAGTTCCCTGGGATAATTTAATCCTTTCCTCCAGCATTCACCAGTTCACCTTTTTGCCCTACTTAACAAAACAAAGGGCACGAGGAATAGGTTTAAGCTCTATTCTAAAAATACAAAGACTTATCCAGAAAGGTAATGTATTTACTTGAACTAAAACCATTTCAGACTTCTCTTTCATAAGTACAAAGGTCTACCAGAAACCACAATGGGTAATTAGTCCTTGGGAGATGGCTCATCCAGCTTTTCTCCCCAACTGAATACCATTGCAGCTTACAACCATGTAAAAGTCATACTATAAATGTTTATCAAATAAATATCGGAAGTTGAAAATAGGGCTAAAGAAATTATGCTACTTCAAGTTGTATGGAAGACAAATTTACTGGCTGAGCAGCCAGCTCAATTCACTTTCCTGACTCCAAACCGACGGGCAGGTAGGGTTTCATGAAGAAGGTACATTTCATGGAGGTAAAAACAATGGTGGCAGGTCAAAAAAGTAAGCCTCAAGTCTTGATTTTGAAAAGGCTGGCAGAAGGAAACTCTAACAGATGGAGAACAATCTCCAATTTCTTATCACATAGCCGAGAGATCACAGTACCACGAGGGGCAGCAGCAGCTCAGTTAGAAGTGACAGTAAAACCTACCATACTATGGGATTTTTTTGCTACATCTCTGCTGTACAGTCACTTTTAGGTAACTCAGCTCAAATATGTGTCTTCCTTTAACCCTGCATGCACAAACTCACCCATGCCATTTCAAGAAATGAAAGTAAATAAGCAAAACAACAGTGATTTTCATTTTAAATAAAGGTATAAAGGCTGGAGAAAATACTTAAAGCAAAGCCAATTGTGAAAAATGCTACCTGCATTTAAACATTACACTTGCAGCAAAAATAGAGGAAAATTATGCATATATCAATAAATAAACCATTGAAATATTACATGTGAGGGAATTCTGAAAAGAAAATTAGTATTTCCCGTCACACTAAAATCTCCAACACTTAAAGGAGAGTTAAAAGTCAAAAACTTTTAAATTATACAAAGACTGCCTGTAATTTGGAGTTACAAGTGAACAATTTCTTTTTAGAAAAGAAAATTCCTTTTTAGAAAAGCTGTATATTGATAATTTTGTGGAGCAGATATGTTTTCCATAGCAATAGAGACCAAGTATTTAATTATTGTATATCACCTGCACATGTATGAATTGCTTCATAACATAATTACAAAATAGCCAGTTTTACTGTTGATTATCTAGTATCTGAAATAACCAACTACAAGAATTCATTCACAGCAAAACCAAAGCAAAATAATTCACAAGGGAAAAGCTGTAGAGAAAGAAAAAAAATAAAAAAAATATTTGAAAGAAAGATACGTGATTCATAAAGTCACTGATAAGCACTGTAATAAATAATAAAGCATCAATAAATTTCCCAACTCCAAGAGAGATTCCACACATGGCTCAAAGCTGAACTACAATGACTTCTGAAAAGTTTAGAGAAATGCACAACACTCACTAGATTTTTGTAACTATATAAATTATGTTCATAACAGTTTCATTCAAACTTTTTTTTTTTTTTTTTAAATGGGAGCATTCTCAGTTAACAACTTAGAGATTCCTTTATATTTGTTTGTCCATTTCTTATTTCTAAATCACAACTTCTTAACTAACAAAATAGTCATGTAAATTGCTGAAAATTTCTGATTTGAATTCTAATTTCCACTTAATACTGCCATGCATTTAATAGCAAGTATTTTTCACGTGGATTTATAGCGATGTTTCCACATAATTTTAAAGTAAAATTATGCATTAGGTCTTTATAACTCAAGTATTAACGCTTCTACCGAAGTATGGTGCTCAGTAAACGTCAAAGTTTAGAATATTATAAATCAATAGTGACACATAAACTACATGATATGCAAATTTCAATATAATCTGCTTTCTCTGTTGCTAAAGTAGTTTCATTTTGCATTTAAATATCTCATTTTAAAGGACTTAATCTAACATGATGAATATGATTCAAGATATATTTCCTTGTAATGCATCAGTACACTTCTTACCTTCATGCTTATATGTCATTTCTTGGCAGCCAGAAAAATACAGGCACACCAAAGCACAGAGGCAGAGAAAAAAAGAAAAATACAAAACAAGAAATATGAACTCCATTACACCGATGTGCAGGCTCTCCACTACCGCAAATACAGTTCATTTATTAAAGTTTAAAAAAGGCACAATCCACAGAGTCCTGCAGTTATCAAAAAGGCTGGGTAAATATGTCTTACTTTCAAATGCATGACTCCATCCATCACGGAATGAATGTAACCCAATTCCACATGTCAAAAATGAACAAAAAATATAAAATACTGCTTCTGAAGTTTCTTGGTTATTTCACAACAAAAACGGAAACAAAAATTTTTAAAAAGCTCCTTGGAAAAAATCAGGTATGTGCCTATATAGAGTCACTACATCACTCCTCTAAAGACCTTGCAAGCAGAGAGGTTATAAAGCCCATCCCACTTTGCTGCTCCTTTCCTCGGGAGCATTGTTCCATGGACTCCTATGCTCCTTGGGAATTAAAAGAGTGCTCAGTGAAAACTACAGTAGCAACAGTAACCTAGCGCGCCTACAGAGCTCCAGAAATAACACTGATTTCTAATTACAAAACCAAAAATTATAAAATTTTCAAAAGCTTCTCAGCTGAACTGATGCTCAGAGCTGTAAAGGCTACTGGCAGATCATTCACACAAGACGTCTCAGAGACAGAGAAAGGCATTCCATGGATTCTGTTCCAGATAACACAAATGGTCAGGAAAATACTCATTACAAAACAACCATAGACTCATTAAAAACAACTACAGACTCTCTGCAGTCAGACCATCTCAGGAGTGAAGGAAGCTGGAGTCTAAAATCATCAATTTCAGAAAACCTGCAACAGATGAGTGTAAATCTTCACCCTGTGCACCACATTTCTGGTTATTAGAACAAAAAATGAATCATTATATATATATATATATATATATACCTTCCAGAATAAGCTTATCTGACCACTTTCATGAAACATCATTCGTGTGAGTTATTTCCTCTTTCACTTTGTTACAAGGAATGGGAAATACCTGGAAATAGATACAACTCCACCAGCCAAACTTGTTGATTCACTGTGTTAATTTTACATTTAACAAACCTTAGAAAAGCAAAACCGAAGACTTAGATCAGCAATTTTTTTTCCAAGTGTTTGGTTAGGACAGGTTAACACATAATTCCACTACTATTCTATACAGGTTGTATCATCTGTATAAGATAAAAATCTTGCACAGATAATAGACAGAAATACAGTTATGCTGTGCATAACTCATCTTAGACTGCCTTTATAGTCTGTGGAGAGCAAAAGGCAATTCTAGGACAAAACTCGTATGGTCCTACTTAGATATCTACTTCCAACTGCTTAATGTTACCACTTTGTCCAGAGCAAGATGTCTGTATCTCTTGTCTATTACTGACATCTAGCCAACATCTGCAACACTTGGTTAAATAAACTCTACCGTTTTCTTCTGGATTCCTGATACAGGCTGTGAAAACAGAGATGATGAAGAGGGTAAAATCCCAACTCATCTGAGTAAGCAACCCATTCCACATAGATTGTTTAAATTGAAAACTGTTGGAAACACAGCTTCCATTGAAGATTTTGAACCTCACAGGACCACACAGGTGGCCTGGAAGGAAATCAGCCCATATGCCAGGATTGGATTTTTAGAAATTAGCACCAACCATGGTTAAACTGTCAGTCAACACTGCATATAACTGTGAATAGTCTACAGGTTTATCCACTGGCAGGTAATGACACAGTAGTATTACTGATTATTTATTTCATTCCTTAAGGAATTAACTCGTTTAGAAAGTTTAAATACGGCTATGTATTAACTATATATTACCTATATATTAACTATACATTACCTATATATTAACTATATTAACTAGTATGTATATATGGTGTAACCACTATAGTGCATATAATCCCATTTGCTCTTCTCTCACAACTTTCTCTTTTTTCACTTGTTTTTGTTTTATATTCCTGCCTTTTCCTTTCAGGAGATAGCATCACACAGAAGTTCAAATGATCACTAAAGCAAATGAAGAGCTAATGGACAGGGACTAGAGTAATTTGTAGCAGAATTGTCTGCTATTGATTAATTTGTTCTTTCTGATATATCTATCACACCCTAAATAAGAAGTACACCCCTACTAAAACTCTGCTGCCCATATGCACACAATTCTTGCAGTACACTCTGCAGAATTCCCCATATCATAGCACTCTTAGCAAACTGAGAATAGCATTGCCACAAAAATTTTAATGGTATCATGCCCATTCTCTCCAATGCTCATGTTTTTCAACCCCTGCTTTGGTTGATAAGGGAAAGAAGAGACCACAAAAGCATATAGGAAAAGTCCAGAGCCTACGTCAGCTGAAGTTCAACTAACACAGAGCATTTTCAAGACATAAATGCATATTTATTGAGGATTTCAGCCCACAGTTATTCTTATCACATTATTCTTACCAACATCTAAAAATTGACTTAACTAGGTTTCATGAGGAATTTTACAATTTAGCAAACAATTTTACACATTTAACTTACAGTCAGATAAAGGCTAATAATTAGAGAGAACTATAGAAAGTACAGTATGTTACATACATATATATATATTTACTTTTGCATTCTGTTTTTAAAATTGCTCTTAAAATACAACTTCCAGTTACACTAAATTAAGAAAGAATGGTTTACATTTGCTGCAAATACATTAGAAAGAATATATTGTTATTTCTGATCTTTTCTTTTTTCCTATGTAAAAGACATCATTATTAGAAACGGAATTTGAAGAAACTACCAGTGAAATAGAGAGTCCCAAAGGATAAATTTTTCAAAATAAAGGCCTTAGAGTGCAGAGCAATAAAAAAGCACCACCTGGAGGTTACCAGGAATAGATTATGCAGATAACACTGACACAAGGCACCCATTTATGACAGAATATATCTGAAGCTACCATATAGATGATAATGATATCCCCACTCTTCATTTCCATTTTTTCCCTCTTACTCCATTTCCCACCTCCCACACACATGCTCCAGGCTGCTAATGTTCAACTTCACTAAAAACATTATTCAGCAAATTACTTTAAGCACATTACAAGAAACTTTAAGGGTACTTTCTGAAGCAAAACTTTTCTGGTTTTATAATATGTTTTTTTTATCTTGAACCTTGTATTTTAGAGCAGAAAAGTTATCAGAGCATAACAGTTGGAATTGTCTTACTACTTATATATCACATACAGAAATATTATTTCAGTAACATCCGCAGCATGAGTAATTCTTTAATTCTGATTTAGCTATATGTTGGTACAAGCAGTTTAAAGGGGGTATGTTCTTTAAAACATACTAAACATTTTCCCTTTGAAATCATAGTTTCTTTAAGACATTAAAACATTATGCCTCAAGCCACGTGAATACTTAGGTTACAGTGGCTAAAAGTGTAATTTTATTGTTATTTAAAACAAACCCCAAAAGAACATCACTTGTGTGAAGTACAAAACTCTTGAATTACCCTAAAAAATCAAGCACTCACCAGGGTAAACAGAAGAATTATATGGATTTTTCTCAGTAAGCAGAGCTTTAAATTCAGGCAGTATTTGAAAGAGGTGTTGTTCACCGCAACAGAAATGCATGAAAAACCGAAGGTTTGCTCACCTTTGGAGGCTTCAGACTTTTCCTCCTCTGTTTTTTAGACCGCAATAACCGTTCTCTTTCCTAGAAGGAAAGAGAACATTTTGGTATGGGTTTGTTTTAAAACTATACTTAGATATGTCTAACACAGAGAAATACCATCAACATTTTTTTTAAGCCTCTGGTAAAGCTAACACAATTTTTTTATCCTTTTGAGTAACACCGTGTTACACCACACTGAACTGCGGCTTTATGCCATTAGCAAACAAACCTTCAGCCATCGTACTTCACGCATTTGATGGGAAGTTGGCAAGAAAAGGCTTTGTTAAATACTGAGCACAGATTTCTGACAGTTCTTTTGACTCTTTTACCAAGAAGCTCACTATGGAAACAGAATTCAGAGTGTCACTTCAGTGTTCAACCATCCTGAAGAAGCACGTTGGTAGACAGAAATCAGTCCAGTCTTAGTAATTAAAAGTCATTATGTCAGACATATTCTGATATACAAGCATGCATATGCAGATACAGTGTTATGTCTGACTTATCCTTGTAGGGCAAAAGTCTTAAATCCAAAGGCACTCTCAGTCTGTGTCAACTTGTCGCTGTCTTTTTTCTACTCCGGTTTGGGTGCAAGGTCACAATAAACTATACCATAACATGAGGAGGTCATGACTGGAAATGCAAGATTTAAGTCCATCTAAATCCAAGAATACTGCCTTAAATTCCAAAGGAGAAGAGGAGGAAGAGAAGGTAAAAAAATGCGAAGAAGCAAGCAAAAAAAGCCCAACAACAGAGGAGGCAGGTGCTCTGTCTTCTTGCTTTTTTTCTGATTCTTTCCTTAGCTCTGCATCTTTGTTTGCAGCACCTCTATTTTTAAAAGACAGATTGCAGTTCCAAGTGCTTCTTTAGCAGTTATTGCTCACTGCATGGTATTAGTCTATGCAGTTATTTGCTTTGCATTCAGTTCAGAAACTGGAAAAATAGGAAGCTGACAGTAGAAATCACAATAAAATTATTTATCAGCACATTGTTCCAGGAAATAAGTTTTGGAAAATGCAAAATAACTGAGAGAAGTACAAAAACTTACATAGCACCTTGAATACACGTATTTTGAGAAATAGGGAAAAGTCATGACTGCCAAGGTAGAATGGTGAAGGTATTTCAAGCTACAGAATAATACAGCATTTTAAGCTAAAAAAAACAGACAGTTGAATTTTATACTGTTAAAGAAGAGTGCTCTCTTCTCAGACTCCCACTCGAAGCACAGTTCCTGCTTTAAGCAGGGGATCCTGCCTCCCAAGCAGCTGTCCAAACAAATGCAGTGCAAAATGAACAAATACTTCCAAAATCTCAGTCCTTCCTGTTTCTAATCTTGTTTGTAAGAAGACTGCTTAATTTACTACCTCAATATAAATCGAGCTACCAGAACAATAATAATGCCAATTAATTAGCATCTTTTGCAGCCATCTGAGTTTACCTTGGCAGCTTTCCTTTTAAGAACTGACCAGAACATCACTATTGTGAGAGGAGTCATGTTGACAAGGTTGCAACAGCATCAAAGATACCCTACAGATGACACTGTTAATCAGTTCAGACAACCCTACTGCCTAAGACTAATGTTCTTATTTCCGTGTATCATATTGGTCTCAGCTGGAGTCAAGCTGATGATTTTTATATTAATCAGATATGGGACATCTGGGTCATTCTGGGTAACTATAATACATTTGTAGTCTGTAGAGGTGTGGTTTGGGCCAGAAAAGAGAGCTTAAAATCAACAGTGTGCAGAATTCCACTGCATTCACATTGAAGGCAAAGGCTCAATTGATTTTTACCGGAACCAAAGAAGTTTCCTAGTTAAAAATTTAATTAATTTCTGCAAGTTGAACAGTATCTGTAAATAGGAAACAAAGCAAAAATGAAACAGTATTTCAAAATATTATTTATTTACTTTCACACTAAGCACAAGTTAATATTATTTGACCAAAGTCAGGATACAATATATTTCCTCATATCACTAGCTGAGACAGTAGAAAGAGAGTCCTTTCATACCCACTTTGCACTGAAATATAAGTGAGGTTATATCTGCCATGTACTACACATCTAATGTCATATAACCATCCATGCCTCTGCAGTTTTATTTGGAATCTAAAGCAGCATCACTCTGTGGCCCAAACCCTACATCATAGCACCTGAGTAACATCCTACTGCTTGCAACACTGTGACACTGGAGAATGCACACAGACATTGAACTTTGGCACTTATTTCAGAGAAAAATCTTGGGTCAAAATCTCAGAGGAACCGCCAGGAACTGAGACCACATTCCATCTACACACAGCAGTACCACAGCTTCTTGTTTTTCCTCTTTGGAGCTTCTATTTTTATTTTCCATGATGCATCCAATTGTTTGATTTTCTGTTTAGACAGAAGGCTCCTAAATTATTTTTATGATTTTGTAGCAGTCAGTAGTGCCATTTGAGATGTCTGAGTCTGCCTGAGTTCCAGATGCTGCTCCAGAATGTCAAGAGTCTCTCAGAGATTATGTGTAATCTCTGCTAGCACCAGAAGAGTTCATCACAAATTGCACTAAATAGCACTGGACACCTCTAACACAACTTGAAAGACTCCTCATGAAACACAGCTTGAAGGGTTCCTAATCAAACACAGCAAACATCTATGAGCATCACCTTCAGAAGCCTTCAGAGTCAGAGGGCAGCAGCTGTGCCATCCTAAACCCTGAACTATGCTGCTGCCTTTGGTTTGATGAACCACACAGAGTTCTCCCCATCTGTTTTAAATACAGCTTATATGGCCAGCTCAGCTAGAGGTGCTTAGCCAGGTGAAATTAACACCACCATGTTTCTTTCTTTTAGAACTTCAAGATCAGGGGAGTGCTTGGGTTTGCATCCTACACTTTTTGTTCATTAAGTTTTGGAAAGTCTCCTTTACTCAAGTTCCTCATTTGTTGACAGCCAGTTTTTTAACCAAGGTCAGTGGGCTGATGATGCACTTTTCTTCACAAGCAGCTCATAATAGCTAAGTATTTTTAATACAAAGATTCATACACATTCCAAAAAAATCATTCACTACCTGAGAAAAAACAAAAACCCTTTGACACCAAGGAACTATTTCTGCATCACTACTATAATTGGAGTTAAAACATTCCTCTCAAATCTTAGCTTGCCTATAGATGTGTGTGCATGCACATGTGTATACCAGTCATAAACATTACCACTGTGAGATCATCAATAACATGCTGTTGTTCTTTGACTTGCAGTCTAAGGAATTCAATTTCTTGTTCCTCTCGTGTACTGCTGAGATCGTTCAAAGATGTGTGCCTCTTCAGTGCTGGCTGTGCAGATAACTTTTCTTTCTACAAAAATAAAAAAAATAAAGAATGTTTTAAAGTGTCTTGCAGTAGAAAAATTCTCATGTGTGATGTAGCAACCAAGAATTCTTTGAATTCATCAGTGGATACTTCACTATACACACAATGCCTCCTTCAACCAAAAAAACACCCCACATTCTATATGATTCTGTGTTAATATCTCACAGAAGATATTTTAAAACAGAATCAAAGAACAGTCTGGGAAAAATTAGCAGACAAGTGAACTCAGTGACCTAGCATAGAGCATACACTCAAATTCAGTTCTGACTTCTCATCATAAAAGCAGTATTTCTTAAAGCTCATTTTTAGTCATAGCTTTTTACAGACTGCAAAAACATTTTATCTATCTGTGCTCCTTTCCCTTAATCAGTGTGAATTGATAAAACACAAAGCACATGCCACTCTGAATTTAGAATATGAGTATTCAGCTGTATTGTCTGGATTTGACAGTTGCACCATCCCACTGTGGAGATTTATCTGTTTGTGTTAGAATAAAAGCTTCACAAGCACTTCCACCTCGAAGTAACTGTGTGCAATGTATTCTCATAACATGATGTCCGAGGTGATTATTTACCCAAGACGGTAACTTACCAATTCTACATTTTCCCTCGATAAATTTTTTATTTTCTCTTCCATTCTCTGGATACATTGTAACATATCATCATTTTTTTTGCTCATTCTCTTATTTTTTTCTACCAACGGCTTCAGTTGACTTTCTGTCTCCCGAGAACGTTTCAGCTGCAAACGGCAAAGGAACAAGGTTAGCTGTGCTTTAGTTTACCTTTGAAAGAAAGAAAAAATAGATGTGTTTTCACTTGCCTTTCTGAACTCAAAAAGTTTAGCTCTTCTGCTAAATGGCATCTGACATACACCACTGCTGAACTAAGAACTACAGCAGCCCTAACAAGTAAGATGTAACATTTTTGTATTGTTTGCCCAAACACTAAATCTGGTCACTGAATCTTGCTTTTGGCAAACACTTACAATGATCCACAGTGATTCCTTTATAAACCACTCTCAATTTATATAAGCTTCTTGCGACCAACTAGGTCTCTAGACAAGTTGTTTTCAGCAATTTAGCCATCCCTTAAAAGGAGGACACTCTTCCTTATCTACTTCAAAAAACCCTTTACCTAATGCATAATTAGAGCAATGAGAAAGTCAGCCAGAGGGCACAGATTCAATCTCAGCATTCTGCTGACATTTTCAAGCTGTTCAATTTTTCTCCTGTGGTTTTATGATGTTAAACAATTATGTGAAGCAAATTACTGCTCTTCCTTGCATTGCGTGTATTCAATATTTCACTGTTTTTACTTCATGAGCAGTTTTGTTTGAAAAAAAATCTATTTTTCTCAGTCAAAAGATTTTTAAATTTGCTGAGTTTTATCTGGAAAGGAGAATGAGATAATACTTTTTTTCCTGAGATACATTCACTGAGTATTTGCTTTCTGTTTCATTCTTGAGAAAATTATTTTTCACAGTGCTTAATCACATGGCCTTACTGATACTAATGATTTTACGTGTACTATTGTCTCATAACATAAAATCTGCTCCACATCTCTTTCAAAATATATTTATTATGCCACTGATCCTAGAATCAAGAAGAGCACTTGACTGAATCATATATGCCCTTCATCTAGACAGACACTGAAGGATACATTAAAATACCTCAGCACTCTTCAGGGATGTTTTGAATTATTTATTTATTTATCTATCTATCACTTTATTTAATTATTTAATTATTATTATTACTATTATTATTATTTCTGCCCAAAGAAAGGATTGCCAAGGAGGAAGATGTCAATGTTTCACAAAGATGTCAATGTTTCACTCGTCTATAGGACTGACACATGGCACCACTTCAGCCCTCAGCATAATTTTAGAATCAGATATACAGGTTCCATCTTTTTAGAATGAAAAATCTTTTCTGCCACTAGAATTATGGCATTAAAGGACACATATAAAAATTCCTATTGTGAAACTCACCTCCCGTTGCAGTCAATGGGAGTTTTACCACTAACCTCAGTACAAGCAATTAAGTACTGATAAAGGCTACAAAAATTCATTCTTAAAATTAATGTCATATCCTTTCTTGTGTAAGTTACTATCCCTCTCCTAGGACAATTTCACCTACTTAAGAGACTTCCCTTGAGAAATGGCAGATTTTTCATCACTAGCACAAGAAAGCTTTCACAACTCCTAGCTAGTAAAAGCATGTCACAAAAAGAAATTTCAAAAGGATGAATACAGCAATTTAGGTGCATGGATTATGCATGTTTTACACAACATCATTACAGAGTGCTACAGGCAATATACCAGTTAATTTGATTACTATGACCCTAAAACAAATTAGTAAATTTTTATTTTTGTGGAACAGGAAAGATTCCATCCATGTCTTCTACGGTCAAAAGATTGATTTCTGTAGGAAGCTCTGTAATATTTAGATGTATTTGACTGAGGCCAACCAGGGCTAATTTGTAAATTATTTATAACACTGACTTTCCAACATTAAATCTTTTGCCATAAAGATGCCCTTCCAGTCACCATCTGTGTTATTACTAATTAATTTACCAGTTCATTTCTTTCATCTGCTAGGAGAGTATTTCTGTCTTCCAGCTTTCTTATTACTGCATTCAGTTCAGCGATTTTTAACTGAAATCTCCGCACATCTCGTTCATCCAGATGCTGCTCCTTTACATCAAAAACATACAGATTTATAAAATTACTTTTTTTTAAAAAAATTACTGTCTATAGTTCAATATCATGGCTTAGAAAGTGTAATGTGTAAATTTAAAACAACACTTATAGATCAGTGTCTGGAAAACTTACTATAATTAACTGAAACACTAAATAATAGCATCCTGGGATGCTGCTTTATCAACAGTATCTTGTGAAATACATGTAAAGTTTAACAATTAAAAAACCAACTAGCTAGGTAAATAGTATTTCATATACAGCAGGTTACTTCTCACCAGATTTCTTACTCTCAGTTAAAATAGTTCTAGTGTAGGACACAGCTTAAAATCGCATGGCTCAGCTTTAGAGAAGTTTAGAACCTATTTTCTAATGACTAAAATATTCCTAAAATAAATGAAATACTGAGAAAATACTGAGGTTCACAGCTCAAGATCACTGTGTAAATTCTAGAAGTTCTATATCCATGTATTTCTCAGTATTCTTTGCAATTTAAGAGGTCCAATGAGTTTTTAGTACATCAGTAAAACAGCACAGTACAGTGACAGGCCAGTTACCATTAATTGGTCCTAGCAGTAACCACAAAATCAATGTGAACACCCAGGCAGTTATCCAGAGCTAAACTTCAGAGAAAACACCATTTTCTTACCGGACTTCCCATCAGTTCGCTGATATCTCCTACTCCTGCAGGAAGCTCCCTCTTAGGACTACTGTGGTATCGTTCTGCCTCCTTCACTTGGACAAGCTGCTCATCCAAAGCTTCTTTCTGAAGGAGCAGTTTCTGTGTATGGCCTGCCTGGACACCAAGGTCCTTCTCCAGAGCCAGAATCACCCTGTCTTTGCCCTTTATCTCGTCCATCTGGAAAGAAATAATGCACATAGGAAGTTTCTGTAAGATCCCCATGCTCACTGCATGCAAACACACAAAACTGCAAAAGCAAAGTTCTGTTTCTTTCAGAATTACATCAGCACAGAAACTGTGGCTGGCAAAAAGAAAATATATCTCCTCTATTGTCTTTTTCTCAGTCCTTAAAAAAGGTTCAGTCTTCACCTGATCAAGAGTTTCCTTGGTCCAGTCTCAAGTCAAGAGACAAACAAAACCAGATGCAAACATACAGTGAAACAGAATACATAGCCATTGAAAACTTCCACTTCATCTGAGGATACACTCTTCTATACAGAGAAGAAAAATCTGCCTTCACTATGTTTTAGCAAAGAAACACAACCAGTACAGGATAAGACAAACACACCCCTTAAAACTCACCCGAGCTTTGTTTCAAAGCTTGAGCCACACACATTTGCCCCATGTTGATTCCCTCTTTATTAGTGAATATCACGTGTGGTCAATCTCTTCACAGACATTCAAAATTAGTAGCATATACATGCAAAATATTTAAAGTTAAAATCTTAGCATACCTATGTATTCATGTGGCCTTGTTATAAGATTCAAATGAGGACTAGTCTTTGTGTAGAAGGAAAAAAGTAAGTGCACACAGACCATTTGAATAAAGGGTAGGAAGAAACAGTTCTTGAACACCCTCTCTGGTTACTGAACTGTGTTCATGCATCTCCATACCAAATAAAGCACATTGCTCACAGTGATCTACTGCAGCTCTCATAGGATTTGTCCCTTGCAGCATCAGTGTTAAATTCACTTTAGTAGTATTCCAAATGCTAGAGGAAGTGACAATCTGCAGCAGTTACTATAGAAACAGATTTCTTAACAAGTATGTTAACCATTAACAATATATTTATTGGAACTGTGCTGTATCTCCTCCAGTTTACCAAATTGTTTTCTTGGCCAACATAAATGCATGGAATTTTTGAAGTAAGAGTATTATAATCCTATTTGAAAAAATAAAATCATGAACTAGTTAAACCATACATTTGTTGTTTATTATAGTCCTACATACATACAAATCCATTATGTCAAGTTATACCAAAAGCAAAAAGAAGGAGAAGAAAAAAAAGACTTACTAGAAGTAATTTATAGTTTAATCGAAGTGATTTACAGGATTAACACAATGAGATTACAGGATTGGATACAATTTGCTTCTTCAGGATTCTTGTCTTAATCCTTTCACAGTCCACAAAGCATACGAAATTAGTTTGTGTACAGAACCTGGCCGGCAGGAGATGGCTTGGCTGAACCATGATCAAAGATAAAAAGGGTCATATCTGAAATGAATAAGCTGATATAGACTACTGTGAAGTTCTAACTGGAACTGAAAAAGATTGGTTCTGATGGAGATTTCTTCTCTGATTTAGAAAAGTTGCTGTGTCCAAATCCTTGTACAGTAAATAAAAGCAATGTATGTCAGTATGTCAACTCACATTCGTGAGACTTCCAAGTATACCAAAAAGGACTTGCAGGAAAGAATGCAGTTTTTATTAATGGAAGAATTTGCAACATGCAGGATTTCAGAGGGACTGTGCAGTGAACAACAATGACAAAAATTAAGCAGCTGCTTCATTTACTGAACGCTATCTGTCAGGCACACTGATCTATCAGGGGGGCCTCAGGAGGAAAAAATGTCATGTAACTAAATACTGTGGACAGTTTCACTTTCAATTACACAGGTGTTCACACTGAACATCCATATAACTGACACAGGAATTCGCCCAGGCAAGGGACACATTCAATAAGAAGACCCAAGCTTAAATATGCAGCCCTAATTCATGGTACCCAATTAGTAGCATATTTCATATTCTTCCTGTTCTCACAATTTAATGATAAATGCAATGACATAGGCTTTAAGCTGGAAGAAAAAAGGAAAGCAACAATCTTGGTACATCTGCTTCTTGCTGAACTGACGCAGTTACTGATCCTTTGAAAGAGATGTGAGCAGTGCAGTCACACCCATGTCACCCTCCTCTCACACTGCCATTGATCAAAGCACACAAGCTCACACAAATTGGAAAGATATGCCACAAAAGAGCATGGCTTTGAGGTGAGGGTTAAGGGAAGGCATAATTCTCCTCTGCTTTTCCTACTACTCTTTTTCCAGCCACGAAAATCTACACGTCGTCCATCTTTCAGAAAACAACAAATACCTCGTGTTTAAGTCAAGTATTATTAAAGTCTTTGAAACACTGATATAATAAAACATCAATAACTGCAGATCCTTTTTTATTTTGGGTTTCTATTTTAAGTTACAGGTATGCACTAGAGGACGTCTTACTCATGTAAACATGTGCACACACACAAATACACAGAACACTGCAATAGTGCTTAGTTCTTTATAAGCACTAACCACCAGAAGAAGGAATTTCTAAGCAACTAACTTACCGCAAATTGATGAAGATGATAAGAACTGCACAAGAATGCCTCCAAATTTTGCTTCAGATGCATGGGGATCAGCACAATTGTGCTCTCTTCAAGGGGATGGTTACATCCTTTATTCATCCAATATAACTGCATTGACCTAGTTAACTTCTCAAATTTTTTTACATCTATTGCAATCTGACCCAAAGACTTACTATCTTTTTCATTCTTGCATGGGGCAGAGGAAATTTGTTCATCTTCCTTGCCTGCTTTCTTAACAGAGAGTACAAATTGGTCCAGAGTGAGAAAAAAAAACAAGAAGAGAAGTGTTTTACAGCAATGCAACCTCCTTCCGTTCCATGTGGAAAAGATGGTATGTCAAGGGCCCAGGAGGCAATGAAAGAGGAGACACATGACTAGGAAGAAGAGACAGATGGTTTAGGTTTGAACTGAACGTAAGCTGCCATAAAAGACTTCAGTTTAGCCTAGTATTATATATTCTAATAGTTGTAAAAGCTCAAAGTCTCTATGTCAGTTCTGTCACAATGGAGAACCACTGGAGCCATAGTTTGTTACATGAAGGAAAAAAAAGTTGGCAGCATAAAGGTCAACCAACTAATGTAATTAAGTATGAATTAGGTATGTATTTTAGACATATGTATCATGGTCTCCATTTTAGTGGGGAGAAGCGTATCTTCCATTAGGCAAATGAAAACCAAAATGGGTCAATCCAGCTTCCCTGTTGCTTGCTATTTTAATCAAGCACATGTGGAAGCAACACTGTTGCAGCCAAGACTGTCTAAGAATCTACATGGTCATAAAGAGAAGGACTACTTTTTTATTAGACTAAGTGACAGTGCTGATAAGAAAGCTTTCAGGCACAAAAGCCTCTCAGCAGATCAGATTAGGAAGTGTTTTCATGTTTTCTACCATGGCGTTGTACTTGAAGGACCAACTGGAACCTGCATGCACCAACTTCCACCACTGCTACACAGATCCCTGCCTGTTCTGCACTCATTTGAGACCTCTCACTAAGATACACAGGATAGATACCATCTTTTCTTCCAATATATTCAGGACAATGACACCCTAATCATGCACTGGGCTCACACATATTGTATTAATCAAATATATAACCCCAGAAATTCCTTCAAAGTGTTGTTTAGGTTTCAAATTTGTCCTCAGTTTAACACAAATTTGCCAACTTTTTGCAGCTACCAAGTTAAACAAGATCACATGAACTCTTCTATATTCTCTTTTGCATGGATTTAAAAGTACTTTAGAATAGTGATTATTTTTTATGCATTTAAGGTTGGTACAAGTCAGTACAAAAAGTCTGTGGTAGGAAGGCAACGGAGCAACATGAGGTTAGAATGTATTTTCAATTATAGGCCTTGAGAAGAAAAGTAGCAGAAATACCCTCTGAAAGAGGATTTAAAGAAAATAAGATCATTCACAAGCAGGTGCAGAGGCAAATTACTGAGAAATCACCTTGAGTAACTCTGGAGCTCTTGGTTAAAATTAGTTTTAAATACCATTTTTTCAGGGGATTTGTGCTGTCAGTGTTAGATGCTGAACAGAGACACTACCTGCATTATGTCAATGAAGAGCTAGCATTTACAGCCTGTGTCAAAATTACCCAGGTTCCTAAGAACATGTATCTAACTGCTCCCTTACAGCTATGAGAAATGAACAGAAATTAGTCTTTTAATAATATTTATCAAACATGAAAGAGAACCAAGCCAGTCATTAGAAAAAGCATTCCCTGCCAATTATGCCACACTTCAATGGCTACAGTGAAAGAAAGTCAGAGACCTTTGGGGGAACTTTAGTCTCTCATGAAGTTGAAAGAGAAATTCCCAGGGAATTAAAAGACACATCTATCAAGGCAATGGCATATTCAGTTTCCAGAGTGGAAAAAGCCAGCTGCTGCATTGCCAAGTGTAAGACTTTCCCCTTTACCCATCCTTGTCAAAGTTATCTCCTAGCCAACTGCAGCACAAAATTCTACAGTGTTCTTCTCCAGCAGAAATTTAATTAACCTTCATACTAAGAGCCTGACACTGAAAATACGGCTATCATGACAGAGGGATTGCTGGTTACCACGAAGAACAAAAAGAAGATGCTACTAAAAAAAAACAAAACAGATTGAAACAAAAAGAATCATTGTTTACATTTATAAAGGGATAGTAAGACCTAACAACAATATCCCAAGCTGAAAGCCCATGTGGAGAAAAAAATTAAATATTCCAGAGTTGTGCATAGTATTCCCTACAACAGACATGGTCAACTATTTAAATAAATGTTTGCTGCTTAATTAGGAAACTAAGGGGGAAAAAGAACAAGAAATGCCAACCATTCAGTGGAGTAATAAGAGTTACAGACAGAAGCAGATAGTATTTATTCTTAATTTCATGAGTAATTCTTCTAAACCATAAGTCAATAATTTCCTCCAGCAGCTTTTCCCACATATTTTTCTCAAGTGTGTAAATCTCATTAGAAGTTTTGACAAATTATACAGGAAACAGCACGTGGGCAGAAAAATTTCAGAACTTAGTAGTAAGAGGCTTCTTGCATCTTTCTCAAAAGCCAGTTACAACCTCTTCTACTGGATTTTTCCCATTTCCTATTTCAAGTGTTTACTGATAGAATTGTCAATGAACTTGGGACAGCTAATAGGACAAAATGAACAGGTAGTCAAAACAACAAAAATGTAGCAAAATTAAGTAATACAAACTTTAGGAGATTTTTTTTCCAGGTGCTACACCATATGTACCTTTTGTGTGTTTCTAATATTGTTCCAAATTTTGTAAGGAGATATAGAAGTCAATTTTGTGACCTTCCTAACTTTTTAGAAAATATTGGGAACAAGCAAAAAATGCTGAGCCTGCACTATGAAAAAGGCTTCATTAGATCTGCTTGATTCAGAGAAAAACGTCTGGCTGAAATGCTGCCCTGTGAGCTCCTAAGAGAAGCAGCATAAATCTTCAGAGAACAGAAAGCCAAGTATTATTTGCAGTCCTACAAAGCTGGAGGTGGTGGGTCTCTCCTGCATATTAGCTCAGCCTTGGAATGCAGCTGAAGCACGTGTCTCAAGCAGATGGCAAAATCCAGGGAACAGCCTACAATTTGATATCAGCAGCTGTGTGTGAAATCCACGCGGGGTTAAGCAGCCGAGAAGAAGTACGCCGCAGCTCTGCCCAACCATGCAAGACTGCCTCGGATGATTCAAAGCTCAGCTTTCCAGTCTCAAAATTCAACACTGGTTAGGAATCAAAACTCACACACACGTGCCATTGCACAAGTGAAGCAACAAAAGCCAAGCTCCACCCTTCTCCTCAGGCCAGCAGGGAGTGCCCCTGCCAACAGCCAACTGTTCGCTGCTCCAGAATTTTCGGAGACAAATGCCTCTGCATTGCCCCCAGTGATGAAAGTAACATAAAAATACAAATTTCACTGCCTTAAAACTGCAAAATCCTAGTAATGGTAATGCAGGAGAACATGAATGTTATTAGAAAACTGTTCCCATCAGTAAGTAATTTGGGATTTCGTGGAGCGTTAAACTTTTGCTTCTATTATTTTTCATGTCAATTGCCCCATAAAAAGAAATGGAATGTACTCTTCCCCAAATTTGTAGATGATACCAAATTCAGAGGAGCTGTTACCACATTAGAGGATAGGAAGATCATTCAGAGGAACTTTTTGACATGTTGGAGAAACATGCCAAGAAACCCTCAAAAAGTTTGCCTAAGAAAGATAGTGTCCTGCCCCTGAGAGAACTCAAGTGCTTGCAACAATTGCACGCCAATTGAAGTTGGCAATTTTGCAATGCGAAAAAAGAAAAGATGAAAAATAGAAAGACCAAAGGAAAGATTTGCATCTTGTAGGGCAAGGGGTGGGTAGGGTAGGGGTCACTGGTGAGAGTTTCCAGTGATTGAAGTTAACTTGATACTGGGCCAAACCAGGAGGGGCGTAACAGAAGAGATTTAGCTTTTATTAAGCATATGGGAAACAACACCAGGAGCACCACAGCCACTTCTGGACTCCCCAGGACAAAAAAGAAGTTATTGACAAACTGGCCTAAGTGCCATATAACTGAAGGAAGGCCAGTAAGACCACTATGGAGCTGCAGCATCCAGCATTGAAGGAATGGTGAAGGTGCCAGGCTTGCCCAGCCAGCCAGAGGAGGCAGGCAGGATGCATTACAATAGCAGAAGTACATGCTCCTCCAAGATACACAGCGAAAGGACAATAGTGACAATCAAAAGAAGAAGAGGAAATCTCACACTGACTGGGCTTTAGGGCAGGCTGTCACTGTTGAACTCCCATCTTGGGAGGTATTCAAATTGGACTGGAGAAGGCCCAGAGCAACCTGATCCAACCTTCAAAGGATGCTTCACGCAGGAGACTGGACCAGCTGACCTTTAGAGGACCCTCACCACCTAAATTTTTCCATGACTGTATTATACTCCCAATGCTAAAGCATACTAAAGACATAGATACCTTGTTAGTATTTGTATAACTCATACTAAGGATAGATAGACAGACAACCTTATTAAGAGCCATGCAAGGTTAGAAAACATGAATTTGTGAAGGATGCAAGCTAAAATTTTGGGCTGTGATTAACTGGAGCAACATAATTCTTAATTCTGCAAAACAAATTCTCAGAAGCCCTCACTTAAATTGTGAGATGCTGTGTTAGACACAGACACAAAACTGAAATATTAGTGTTTTAAAAAATCAATATAAATTATACATGAGCTTATTCTATAACAGGGGTTTCCTCTTGAAGAGAAGTTTCAGCGAACCACCTGGATTTCTAACTTTAAAAACTGCTTATTCTATTAGTTTGAATCATATTCTTTCATGCCCTGCGTTATATTTGTTTGGTAAACACCAGACAGCATTTCACACTGGAAGGAGTTTTTTATTTATGCAGCAATGTAATTCAGACAAAGAAGATTAAGGACACTTAAATAGCGCATCTGTCTCCATAAATCACTGCTGATCAAGAACTTCTGAAAATCACCCTTTGAAAACAATTTCTTTTACTTCTATGCACTTAGCAGCTGAAGGATGTTTTGCCTTGCAAGTATGAATCTGCAGTACTGTCACATTGCTCTTTAGACAATTTTTATAAGGCTACTTGAAAATACAATTGAAATACGCATATTTAGTTCATTCAGTGTACTGTGTGCTCTCTTAAACAGGAACCTTATCGTGAATCTAGTACAATCAGTGGAATCTTAACGATATTGTGGTTAAGAAAATTTGATCTATTTTATACTGAAGTCTTTCAGTTAATTTTAATCCAAGCAGTTAAAGAATATTTAGCAAGACCATATGTGTACAGATTTTAACAGGCTAGAATGATATTTAGCTGTGAAATAAGTAAAAGGCTTGTTGTTAAAGACATTTCCATTATAAGAAACAGTGTCTACTAAAACATACACCACAAAATGCAGGGTGCAAGTGCCATTTGTTCATTCCAAAGTTTAAATATTATATAAAGTGTTCACAAAAAAAAATCATTTTTTTTCTTATTCAACCAATACTAAAAATCAGTACATCAGTGATGTCATCATTCAATATCCTTTAAATGATTGGGGTTTTGCATATATTTTCCATGGCAAGCACTGTGAAGTGTCCATCAATCTTGCCACTGCAAAAACAGTACCTAGAGAAATGTGCCTTGCAATCTAAGGGCCATCTTATAAATGGTGTCCAAGTGGCCCCAGAATTAAAGTAACCTCAATCCAATATGCTATAGTCAATAGCCATGGCTTCCTTCCCACCTGTGCTAGTAACAGAGTAAGGCTGGTCTGTTTTCCAAGATCACCAACAATGTGAGCAGGGTATTTCAGGATTGTCAGGCAAAAGAGACCAACCTTACTTACCTCTGAAAACTTACTTCAAGCCTGATTTCCAAACCAAGTGGCAAGTTTAATCAAGGCCTAAGAAAAATTGGCTGAAATTGCTATTTTGTGTACTTCTGTACAGTTTTTCCTGTGGAACAATACAATTCTTCAGACTCAAATACTCAGAAAACATGGGCTGAACAAAATAATATCTGTTCTTGCTTTCTTATCTTCTCCAAGGTGCCTCTTTATTTTCAAGACATCTGTTTCACTTGTCCCTCCAGTTTGTGACTAGCTATTTTTACTTCTGGTTTCATAGCTGCAAGCACACTGTGCTCGTTCATATATACAACAAGGATGTATTTTCTTGGAGTGTGGGGGAATAAAATCCACAGCAATCAGCATTCCTTAAATGAATGAAAACATTTTTATCATTATTACATTTCCAATTACAGGAACTGAAAAATTACAATATAATTTCATATTGTACATAGAAAATGTGTGTTATAAGTTTTGCCAAATAAATATCTTACTTTCTCATATTAAGCACTAGGACCTTAGCCTAGGACTTAGGACCTTCTGTTGAGGTTTGTTGGGTATTTTTCATGCCTCCCTTCAAAACTGTGAAAACAATCCCCAAATAGATTAATCATATTTTTTTAAAAAAATATGGTCAATATAATTGTATCCCTATACACATACACAACGGATTTTGCTGTTTTCTTTTCTCATAACTTATTTTTTAGTAACAGCCAAGAATTATGAGGCTTTAGTCAGACTAGTCATAGGTGCTAATGGCAAAATACAGATTTTTTTCCAGCTGCAATATTGGTAAGAAAAACATTCACAAAAGTAGTCTGTGATCTGAAAGGCAAAATAAATCAGCCAAGTCTGACAAGACAATCAGACTGCATCCTGAATTACTCCATCTGAATTTGAATTACAGTATGGCCAGCCCATTTAGGTCATCAATCCCAAAGATGCTGGTTTTTTAATAGTGCTACAAAACACTCCACACATACAAAAGAGCACATTAACTGAAACTCAGTTTCAGAAATGTGCCAATATTAATAACAGTGCCTTTCACATCCTTATCATTTCACCTCACACAATGGTAGAAACCAACCAAGAACACCAAATCCAGAGGAGACAGGGTTAATCTGAAATTGAAGGCAAGCATCCCTTGAACTAATTAATTAAATGGAGGGGAGAGGAGAGAGGGAAATATCCCAATGATCAGATTCTATAATCCCACGTGCTCTCTCAAAGGAAAAGAGAATCTATCTAGGAACCCTGCAGCAATTTTTACCTCATCACAGATTTAAAGACTGCCCTGTGCAATAACTACCTAAAATTTCCCACAAATTCCTAGAAGAAACTTCTCTCAAAAAACCCCAGAAACCACTGAATTTAAGGAAAAAATTTAACTTCATTATATGAAAGGAACAGAGGCACTAGAAGGCAGCACCAGACTCTTGGAGGAAGATGAAAACATTTCCTGAGAAAGCCCATGAGACCAGTGGCAGGCTTCCTCTGGTGCTGGGAAAAGGAAAGAAGAGTTACCTACACACTCTCCCAATATATTCACCTTTTTAGATGTACGGAGTAACAGGGGCCCAGCAAGGCTATAATTAAAATTTTGAATGACTTCACAGGATTATTTTTTGTGCCAGACAGAAAACAGAGTGCCCTTCTTCATCACCTCTGTACAATATCAGGGTGAAAAATTCTACTCTTGAAAGTGAATAGTTAAGTGTTTCCTTTGAAATCCTTCTTGGAGGAGGTTAAATTCATTTAGAAAATGTCCTCCAGAAAAACATATGCCAGAATGCATCAACCTTCTCTCTTCTTTAATACTTTTTATAATTGCCAGTACTTCATTGCCATGATTTTAGAATTTTACATTTCTAATATAGAACAAAATATGAAAGAAAATATTTTTCTTTCTCTTTGTAGAAACTCCACATTATCAGCCTTTGCAGTGGTCTTAATTAATGAACAAAATTATACCCCTGAGATTTGACCAACATCCAGTTATTTTAAAGCATAAATATTTACTGTATTAAAATATTCCATTGTCTCAGACAGAAAATCAGCAGCATTAAACAGATATTACAGTTTGTAGCTTGTCATCATTGTAATTTTTCCTAAGGAACAGAAGAAATAAGAGGTTATTTCTGTGCAAATTCAAATCAAGAAGATATTTTCCTAAGGAAACTGATGTTTCATTCTATTAAAAGTCTGTACTGCTTGACATAACATAAATGTTATGCTTATTGTATTTTTCATTTTAATCGTATAGCTATTATACTGCTAGTTTGTGCAGATAAACCATTAGATATATACACATATATATAAAATACCATGTTACCAAACAGAAGCATGGTACTACCTGATGAAGACCTCTCTAAATGTATTACTGTGTACAGCCCATCTTAAAGTCTTTACATTTTACAAAGCTGAATAATTTGGGGCACCCACTGTCAGGAAATACTGCCTGGATTTTGATTTTATACAAACAGCATAGTCTGCCATCTGTCCTGAAGTCCTAGGGTTTATGAAGCGTGAAAAAAGCCTGCTGTCCTAGGCCCTAACTTTTCTGCTGCTATAGAAAAAACAGAAATTCTGAAAGGGCAACAATGCTTAAAATTGAATGACCTGGAAAAAGATGCAGAAGAAGCAAAGAGACTGTCTTGTTTCAGCACAACCGATTCCTCCGATTTAAATATAAAGACTCCATGTGAATTTAATGTTGCCATCTCACACGGCATTCTTGCATTATCAAAGGAACAATCCCTGACTTGTTTTGGTCCCCAGGAGTATTGTTCTGCAACTAGGAAGGCGAAGGTCTATTTCTTGGATCTGTTGAGAAAATTCATTCTGGAAAGTCTTGGTTGACTTGTATTCTATTTGGTGGGACATAAAGCTTTGGACTGTGTTGGATTGGCTGTGGAGCCAAGGTTCACCTTTGCTGTAAGGAGGAGAAAGTAGTGGAAATAGTGGCCCGTTGTACAATCAGCACTGATGGAAGACACCACTGCCAAACGATGCTTTGATATATATTGGCACATACAGCAATATACCAACACCTGCTATAAACTGAAATACGCAGCATTACTTAATGAACTTACCAGCCTGCGGATCTCCCTCTCACATTCCCGCTTTATTCTATTGATCTCATCCTGGTGGGACTGATAAGCTGTACGCAGGTCTGCAGCCTTCATTTTATCCGCCTGCATAATGTTGTTCAGAGCTTCTTCAAGCTGCTTTTTGCCAGATTTCAGCTCCAAGATCTCTTGTTGCAGCTTCATCCGTTCCCCGTCGAACGCCTTGCGAGCCTCCTCCTTTGCCTCGCTCAGCAGTGCCGTCTTCACTTTGTCAGCTGCCCCGTCCCGCAGGACATTGACTGTTGACTGCAAACGCTGAATTTCACCATCTTTGATTTTCACCATTCTTGCCACCTCCTGCTCATGTTGCCGGATCAGTAGCTCTCTGACACTCTGAAGTTCCTTCATTTTCTCCTCATGGAGCTTGGCTTTCAGTTCAGAGACATAGGCGGTGTGCTTATGCTGCTCCTGCTCCCTTTCTTGCTTAACCTCTTGGATTTTTTCTCTCAGTTTACCCACCTGGAACAAAATATAAAATACTGATTAACAAGCACCACTCCACTTTAAAAAATCACAAAGGAAGCTGCTTCTGAACTGTTCTTAAAAACCAGTCCTGAATATTCAAAGCAAAGACTGCACACCTCTCTCCAGTAAATAAGTAGAGAAGCAGGGCTGGAAGAAGGTCATGTGTATGTTAAGGAATCTGCTACAGGGATGCGCAACTGGCAGTGAGCTCTCACAGATTTAGGGAATAAAATAAAACTGAGCAACATACAATCTAGCTACTTTCCTATTTCCTGTACCAACCACACCAGGCTATTCTCACCCATAATCCTTCTACTGCATTCTACAAGCAGGTAGAAAATTAATCAAACAGGGAAAAGACTTTGTGTTTATGCTGGAAATACTTTTATTTTGGACTTCTTAATTTCTTAGCTATTTTAATGGGAAAGTCCTTATTAGATAAGCCAAAGAATTAGCCTTTTGAAAAATCAAGTCTACTCAACGGACCTCAGACCTCATCCCAAAACTGAGACTATTCATGTCCCCAGACATTTCACAAAATATAGGCCAGTGAGTCTAAGAGTTGGGGAGGGAGTAGTGGAAAAATGTTATAGACTATTATAGCAATATCCACTGTGATGAAACCTCATTATAAAATGATGCTCAGCAGGCTGCATGAAAAGCAATGCTTTTTCCATGTGGGATTAGATGTTAATTTAGAATAAAGGGGGAAAAAAGAGAAAGGCTTACTTGTCTATTGCAGTATACCAGAAAAGCTATAATGTATTTCATCATTCATAGTTTCACAACATCTTTCTACTAACCCCATTACAGAGACTGACAAAACCTCTATCAGAGGCAGAGGTTTCAAACTCTGAGTGACAACAGAAACATTCATAGCAAATAGTGCTTCATGGTAAAAGGAGGCTACCAAGCAGCAAAATGTTAGTCACTGTCACATTTGCTTCTATCTGTGCTACACAAAGATGTCATCTGTAGTCATGTGATGAATTTAATTTACACTAAATTAAACCAGAATTGCAACTTGGTCAGATAGGTGTCCTGATCCAGTCAGGATCAACCCACCACAACTTGACCTGAAGTCTTCAGACAGCTGGGACAGAAGACTTTTCCTGCGCAAAAGATGTTACAATCCTCTTATTTTGAACTTTGAGAATTAACCAACTCAAACCTACCCTTGATTTAAAGAAAGGAAGAGACTGAAGCAGGAAAGGGAGGAAAAGTATTTACATTTTTTATGAAATTAATCTAGACACACTGTTGACTAAACACCACCCATGAGAGTACTATAATTACAGCTGTTAAAAAGGTAATAGCTCTGAATCAGACACTGTCACATGCAGATTTTATAGATATTGTCACTCTGTTCCAGGGTGATTCTGAGAACATATCTTTATTAAGAGAGATAGAGGTTGGGTTTTTTCCCCCAAATGGTAAATCGGGCTATTGGAAATTATCTGCAGGATATATCCATGTGTTATTTCTTTTGGTGAGATGACAATTAGTTCCAAGTCTAGAGTGGATAGCACTGATTTTAAGTGCTAGCAATAGGGTACCCAATTCCATAGGAGAGTCCAGAGCAGAGTGCTTAGAATAGATGATCTTTAAAGGTCCCTTCCAAGCCAAACCATTCCATTATGCTGTAACAAAGCCAAGTCACTTGCTCCACCTACCTACTATCAGAAGTAAACAGACTAGTTTACAGACAAATTTGCAAATGAAACATGATTTACTCATTATCTACTTATTGACTTACTGATGAACCAAGAAAATTGAAATGAAACTGAGCAATGAAACCTACTAATGACAAAACAGGGAAACAAACTGCATAATGGCACATACAAACAGACAACGTACCTCCAGAACCACAGTAATTTTAAATTAGTCATATTGTACATAAAGCATACAACTGAAAGGCAGTTTTCAATACAACACATTCATGAGCCTAAATTCCTAAAAGAACTTTTAATAAATGAGAAATGGATTTTGACATTTTGGAGGAGTGCTGAGTCACACAAATTAGCATACTTGCTCGATTTTTTTCATAACTGAGTACTATCATATATCACTACTAATTTTACCCAAAAGCTTCAGTAAGAGGAATTTAAAGAAGTAGAATTAGAATCCTTAAAAAAAATCCTAATAGCATCTTAAATGCCTATTACATCTCATGATCTAGGAAAAAAAATGCGTCCCAATTCTCAAGGTCCTTAAAAGGTCTTTTCTTATTACTGCTTTTCATCAGAGAAGATGGAAAGTTAGATCTGTCTGTTGAATCTTCTCTGAAGGCCATAGTCTGTCCTTCCTGCACCCCTCAGTCCCTCTCTCCTGCACACTGCAGTTCTGTACTTGCCTGGCTTCCAGAGCAACTAATTGACTGAACGAAAATAGTAGTATGGCATTTTCCCATATGCCCGAGTTGCAATTTCCAAATGAACCTAAATTTTAAAGCAATTTCTCTTTTTTAATTTCTGGCATTCTTTTTATATTTTATTTTTTAATATGAAGAAACCTATTCCATCCAAGAGATTAAGCCAACGGGGAAACAAAGTCAGGCAAGATATCGGGCCACCAATAAACCAGTTTTTGTCTACCTTCCCAAATTAAAACTTTAATAGTTGGCACATACTGATACAATGTTGTCATAGCAGAACTTATCTTCTTCAAAATATAATGCTAAGCATCATTGCTTCTTTCCTTCCTTATGTCTAAAAAGTGCCTGAAAGCAGGATTTTCTTTAAAACGATATAATTATATTTTCCTTGGATATTTACATCTGGTGCTGTTTTGCTGTTTTCTATGACAAGCTGCTTTGCACACTTGAGACAGAAAAACAATAGTTCAGCTTTATGATCAGAGTCAATGGAATAATTTGAAAACTATGCTTTTCTAAAAGATAATAACCTATTAATCGTATGTGTTTCCAAGTGCTACCAAAGCACTGCCCCAATAAAAATATTATAATAAGAACTTGCTCAGGATTATCTCATTTTTTCTCTTGGATTTAACTGTGGGTATTTTTAATTTGTAGCACAATAGTCAATCACAGGAGGGATATTCTCCACACTGCTTTTTTTTGCCAGGAACTGCAAATTTGAATGTAAAAGAAGAGAAGGTAATCAGGAATAGTCAGCATGGATTCCCCAAGGGGAAATCATGCTTAACCAGTCTGATAGTCTTCTACAATGGCATGGCTGGATGGGTGAATGAGGGGGGAGCTCAAGGTGAACGTTGTCTACCTTGACATCAGCAAGGCTTTTGACACTGTCTCCCATAATATCCTTGTAGAGAAGCTCTGGAAATGGGGGTTAGAGGAATTGACAGTGGATCAAGATAGATCAAGAACTGGCTGAATGGCAGAGCTCAGAGCATCATGATCAGTGGAGCAGAATCCAGCCAGAGGCTGGGGAGCACTAGGGATCAATACTGGGTCCAGACTTATCCAACTTTTTTTATCAATGACCTTGGCTCTGGTGAGGTGCATCGGAGGAGTACTGTGTTCAGTTCTGGGCTCCAAAGTTCAAGAAAGACGAGGAGGGGTTCAGTGGGGGACCAAAGATGAGAAAGGTTCTGGAGTATCTCTTTCATGAGGAGAGACTGTGGGAGCTGGGCCTGTTTAGTCTACAGAAGAGAAGACTGAGAGGAGACTTTGACAATACATATAAATATCTTGAAGAGTGTCAAGAGGACAGGGCCAGACTCTTTTTGGTGGTGCCCAGTAACAGAATAAGGAGCAAGGGCCTTAAACTAAAACACATGAAGTTTCACCAAGCCACTCTATCACTCTTTTTCCCAATGCTGAGGCATGCAGTGGCAACTGAGATGAAACATTTCATTTATCCTAATTCCTAGATGTTGTGACCTCAAGCCTATAATGTACAGTTACAAGTAGAATATGGATATTTAAAAGCAGTAACTGAACTTGGGGAAGATGGTGTGACAGCCAACATTATAACATCTTGCTATCAAGAATAAAGTATCACTTGAAATATTGAAAGACTACCTTCTAGCTTTTCCTACCTGTCTCAGTGGGAATAGGTACTTTGGAACACTAAATATTCATGGATCTCAACACAAGCATTAATAAAACCACTGAGCTGACTGCCAAGACCATGCTCAGTTACTGCAGCTCCTTGTGCTCATAGCACTGGACTTCAAGGTTCAGTCAGCGTGAGTCCTGTCCCCACTCATGTTAAAATAACCATAATTTTTGTGGTTTGGCCAACTCCTTTCATTGATGTCTTCCCAATGTCTGGATGTCTTCCAACAAAGCTTTTTCACTAGCAGAGCAGGAGCATGTGAGTCCCTGTTCAGTTCATGCATTTCCTTCTCCAGGCTCTCCATAGATGGCAGCAAACTTACAGTCCAGAAGGACATCCTACAGGGTCCCCAAAGTAATCAAGCAAGTCCTCCTATTGTTTCAAGAACTAAGTACATGGGAACTAAGGCAGGGCCACAACTTCTGCTTCATCCCTTAGGCAGCGTAAATGAACACAGCTACTCATGGGCCCAAACGGCCAAAACACCACCAGCAAGATCAACAATGATGCACATCCAAAAATAGGCAAATATATCAATTTTGGATCAGGTATTGCATAAGCAAGCAGTAAATAACTTTAATGAAGAAATTTCTTTACATAGATCAACCTATGAAACAAGATGTACTAGGAAAATATATACAAAGCTTTGAATTTCTCTTGGGTAAAATTTTCAGAGAAAGCAGTATTTTTCAGGCGAAAGGATGTTATGGCTAATTTCCATTTGTGATGTCTCTTATCAATTAGAAGGTTCCCTCTCAGATAAATCATTAATATAGGCATATACGTGAGGGAAAAAATAGTTTGGGAAAATCAAATTGAATAAATTGGCCCCATAAGAATTTGTTACCTTTCCTAATACAGTTTATACCCCATGGGTTACCGAGCTGTCTGTTTAGCAGCTTCAATACTTTCTTACCTCTATACCAGTAAATGTATCTAATTTATTTAGAATTCTCTAGGTACAGTGTTTTTACTTTTCTGATACCAAGAAATAATTTCTCTTGGTTTTGTTACTATTTTTGAAGTACAGTCTAAACAGGAAAAATCTCTACGGCTTTGATTTATTGATCTTGTCAGTCAAGGCATCCTGTAACTGCTGCACAGAATGAGAGTAGGCTGGGAAATAAACTACATGTTCAATTCCAGTTAAATGATTTAGAGCAAGCACCACAGCAAAGATGAGGGAAAGAGGTTGAAGAACTCTTTCCCCAGCTGCATCTTCACAAAAATGCACTCCAACACAGAATTTACTTCAGACTGCAAAGTACACTTAGTAGGATTTTAGAGCACTCTGGCTATAATTTCCTCTTTTACAGATTTCATATGTGAGTTCACCCATTTCTCTGCACACATATGTTCACAATAAACAGATCTGTCTCCAGTAACAACCTCAATACACTAGAAAATATTAAATTTTTAAGTTGAAGAAAGGTGAACAAGTAACCAAGCTGAAACAAATCCTCCTAGACTGTTGTAAGACTAGTTATTGAAAATGTTCCTACAGCTGTCATGGTCTTGTACTTACACCTCATTCTTAGTTGAATGAAGAGTTAAACTTGATGTTCTTACAGGTAAAGACTGGAAGTGTATCAGGGCTAAACTCCTTCTAGTGTTCATACTTCATACTTTTTTTTTTATATCAGAGTTATTCAAAGACTGAAAATTAATTCATTCTTCTGTCCAAGTTATAAGAGAACTTCATAATTATGTGCTCTTTTAAATGGAATTTAAAGAGTCATAATAAAATTCATACCATATTTCTACATATAAAGTTATACAGAACAAAATAGGAAATAAGATAAGTAAAAAGAAAAACTTACTACTGTAAATGTAATCTACCATCAACTCGTAAGCCTCCAAACAGAAACACTGAGACACTAAAAATAACAGTCAAATATTGCAACTGATTGACCTGTAAATTATGAAAGATATTAGCCACTACTAAATTTCATGGTATGCTATTTTAAAAAGCTCAAGTAGTTTGTGTCACTTGTTTTAAAATTTGTTGTGATTATATCAATCAACAGCAACAGAAGTTGGATGAGGAAGCCAATAGCAAACCCCCTGACTTATCTGTTCATTTATCAATACCCCTGATCCATAAAAGATTTGACTATTTTCTTTAGTCTGTGAAGAAGAAAAATTTCCAAGGCAACACAAGCTTAGTTGGCAGATATTTTCTAAACCTATTGCATCAATCAAACACAAATTAAGGCTTTACGGTTTCTTTTTTCTCTGTAAGAAAAAAGTTCTGAAGATTACATTTGCGATGGTTTTTGGGTTTACTCTGCAAATTAAAATGTAAAAAATAAGACCCTTCAAAAGTGAGTAGCACACAAGGATGTTAATGGAACTAGAATGTACAGAAATGTTTTTCAGGTGTTTTACATTTTACACTGTAAAATGTAAATGATGAAAAGAAAAAAGGCTCAAACCAAACTACTTTATATAAAGAGAACACATTTTCAGTGTATACTTTTTCCACTTGGTAGGTCTTTGAGACTCTGAAGCTACAGTATCCCCAGTCAAATACAGATAAATCCACCTGCACATGGATTAATCTCCAGAACTGCCTTGTGCAAAGTCAAATGCACTAACTGATTTTAATAAATAACAGAATATAAATAATCTCATTGGTTTATACATATTTTAAACAACTTACAGAAATATATAAAAGTAACTCTAATCCTCATAAACATGAATGTATTTAATGAATTAATAGTTTCTTCTATGTGTCCTCTTGATTACCCAAAGACCTGTTGAACATATGCTAGATAGACAAAAACTGATGGTTCCATTTCATTAGCAATCAGATGCAAAATAGAATAGCTCAGAACAATGCCATGCATAACCTCAGCAAATCAAATCAGGACTCCTACACAGATAGTCTCCAGTTAATTGATATTCTTCATAAGCATCTAAAGTGACATGCTTGGAATAAGGTGCTGATGTCTGATTTTGAAGACGATTCTTTTTACAGCATACAATTTTCAGTAAGATCAAATACAAAATTTCCTTGTCCATAAGCTAATGCCATTTGTACTGCTGTGATTGCAAATTTCAATGACTGGGTGTTTGGTGATATTTAGCCCTTTTGCACACTATTTAAAAGAATTGGCACCAATTTTAATTTATCAGTTGTTTTTCTGATTTTCCTTCTCTGTCATGTTTTTCTTTTACAACTAACACAACTTAGATTCAAACTCTGCTGGTTTCTAACAGTGCTACTGTTAAAAGAATGATCACAAAATAGAGACAGAAAAATACCTTGGTTTTTTCTTGCTGAAATTCTATCTGGATGTTGGTTAGTTTAGCTCGCAGCTCCTCATTAGCAGCTTGCAGGGCTTCAGTCTCCATGTCGGACTTCTCTCCCTTGGCACGACTTTTCTTTGACATAATTGTTTTTGAAGTTTAAAATAAAATGTTGGCTCCACACTGAGCTACCAGCTAGTGCCTTCTGCTGTTAGCATTTAAGAGTTGTGCAGTGGTCAACAAAATCTTTCATACAAATCTGTGCCATCATGGGAGTAGTCTCTCATGGCCTGGAAGAAGCAAAGTGGTGGGAACAGAATTAAGCTACAGGACTGAGCAGAATCAAACATCAGACGTAACATCCATTTTTAAGCACACGAAAGTTCCTTGAATTATACTATACTGCACAGTGTACCAGAGTGTGAAAGAACCAGGTAAGAAGTTACGCAATATTTCACCATCTTTAAACTCTATCCACAGAAATAAAAACATTTACAGTTATGATGAATATAGCATATAAACAGAAATTATATTTTATTCAAGACCTGACTACAACCACACTCAGGATTCCCAAGAGGCACAGAGAAAGCCATAAATTAATTGAGGAAGTGTTTCAGTGGGAGTAGTTCATTTTCTGCAGTGAGAAGAAAGTATTTCTCTCCTTAATGTATCAGTTATAATGCATAATTGTATCATTTGTAATTATCATCGAGCTTGACATCATCAGCATCTATTAAAAAGGTATCACAAAACTCGAAAAACATTTTTAAATGTTTCTTAAAACATCATATATGTAACGTGCTTATGTTCAGGGCTGATACTGTTTGAAAACCTACAATGGAAACAAGAAGATATTTAACTTCATTTTAATTTCCCAGTATGCACTAAGCTTATAAAGTATTCATTTATTTAAATTAGCTTTATGTAATGTTCAAGCAGAATATCAATAGCAGACAAAGAATCCTAATTACAATAATTAGGAAATCCCATGATTAGTTTGCTTCATGAGTAGTCATATAGAAGTTTAATCTGTGATTTTTTTTCCTCTCTGCTCTCCTCTAAGAATAAACTGGTGCTCCGCAAGACAAAGTGTGGAACAAGTGCTATCAATGCTGAACTAGTTTCCAAACCCATGTTCTCTATGCATTTTAAAATATTCACATAATTTCATCATTAAATTTGCAACAAAGCAGAAATGTTCCTACTTTAAAACTGAAGAACATTACTGGAATATTTAAAGAAAATTGTTATCAAATCGCCATCAAAGAATAAACTGCTCTTTCCAACCTCCTACTAACAGGGACTTATTTTAGAAATTGTATTAGAATGAAAATCCCATGCATTCCTTAGAACATAATTTCTAAAGGGTTAGTGACTAATAACGCAGGTGTGTAAAGACAAACTAAACACCTCAGTTTTATGCTCCTTTTCAAGCAACTGGTAAACAGGTGGTGAGTTACATATCTTGCTTAGAATGACAAGTCAAATCAGATGAAAAGTGAACAGAACTCAGAACACCAAGTCTCATTCTGTTTGATGATATTCCCATTGAGTTCTTTTATTTGTAAAAAGCAATTGAAAAAATACGAACTTTACCAATTTTTTGCTGAAATGACTGAAGTGAAATAGGTGTTTTGCTCTATAATAGCAGGTATCTTTCTTTTGAAATATAATAATCTATGAAGTTATCCTATTCAATAAAATTTTGTTTGTTTCTTATAGTCATAATAGGAATTATTTAAGTATATAATCTGTGAAAAAAACCAGATTTTTTAAATACACTTTAATTCCATTATGTATCAGACCTACCTTACAAAATAAATAAACATTGGTGCTATTGTACTTTTACACATAGTAGCTGATTCAAGATAAACAAATCAGCAATAGTCTTACAGTAAATTTTCAAAAAAAAGAACTCTTTAGAGACTGGAAGAAATGTGAGGAATTACTGTTCTTAATAAGGGAATTTCATATTATTAATCTATGGAGTTTCTACAATGCTCAAATTACATTTAATACTCAAATTAGCCTTAAAAACTAGAGTTCGGCATTATTCTTTTAAGTACTCTTCAGAATTAAAAAAACTCTCAAGGCATTGCTCTCAATCTCTTTTCCTTTAACTCTCAACATTTGAAAATTGTACTTTTCAAGTAAAATAAAAGCTTAGACACAGAACCAGAAGAAAATCACCTTCTTCTCTTATAGGCATTGAGGGAGGGAGAGTGGGGAGGGGAGCGAAAGCACCATCTCCCAACCAAACTAAACATAATAAATTTCCTAAAACCACAAAATAAAACAAAACAAAAAGAAATAGCCAAAAAAACCACAAAACAAAATCAACAACAAAAAAACAAACAAAACCCAAAGCAAACCAAAAAACCCACCAAAAAATACAAACCAAGAAACAACCACCCATCAAGTGGCATTGCTGGGCATAAAAAACCTTCCATTTCTACTCTTCCCTAGATACATTTTCCAGCCTACCTATTGCAAAAGCAGGAACTATGGCAACACAAAGCCTGTCTATATATTCAGAGAGGCACATAGCCCAGACACACAAGGGCTGAAGCAGAGACTGCATCCTGATTCCCAAATGAAAGGTATTGAACCAATGAGTGCCCAGATCTCCTCCTAGCTGACTACCCATATTTAATATTTGAAAAAAAAAAAAACAAAACAAAAAAAAAAAAAAAAAACCAAAAAAAAAAAAAAAAAAAAAAAACAACAAAAAAAAAAAAAACACCCAAACAACAACAACAACAATAAAAACCTAAAATCAACCCCACGAAAACAAAAATTCCAAAAATTCCACACCAAACAACTTGCAAACACCGTGAGAAAACATGAAGGATAAAACACGCCACTCTCCACTCTTAACAGAATTTTTACTGATGCAGACACTTCAACCAACAACCTATTTATTAACTCCCCATGTCTGCTGAGAGAAAAATTCATGATGCCACCAGGATACAGTCCCACAATCACTCCGTGATTAAAAATAGCTACTTCCTGCACTTTGAGTTCTACACATTTCTTGCAAAACTTGGAATCATTTGAATTTATTTTATATTTCACACCATGAAAAAAGATAGGAAAGAGTAATGGATTCTAAATCACAAATCACGTTTTCAGCAGTCTCTGGAACATCACAAGTTTCTCACTTTACTTGATAGGTATAGGGGCAATTGTCATCGAAGAAAAACAAAATAAATAAACTTGACTGGATCTGAATCAACTAATCAATAGTTTGGGGGACTGGCGTGTACAAGATCAAAATATTTAAAATGGTTTCTCTTACAGATGTTTTGGGAAATCCATTAAATTCTTAACATACTAGAAAATCAATCAGCTGAACAACGTCCTACCTTCCAATTTCTCTTCTATTTGCTTAGCAGATTTAAAGGATGCTTTTTATAACTACCTCAATCTCTTTCCTGGTTTTATCAAACAAGACCTCAAACTACATATTTAGTTGCTATGACGATTCTAGATGCTAAATATCAATAAAACTTACAAGAAAAGAAAAAGAAAAATCAGTTACTGCAGAAATATGAAAGTGTAGCATCAAATAATTTTGATTACATAAGGGTAAGGAAAAAAGGATACTGGGAAATAAGGACAGGGAAAAAAGGATAATAGAAAAAAACCCCAATGCTTAAGTTTGAAATTGAAAACTAAGTCAATTTAAAAAAATGCAAGTCTTTAAACATGATCCTGTACCAAAATACACAAAAATATAGGGAGGGTTATATTTTTGGAGAGTGAGTTTTTTAGTAACAAACAGTAATCAAAAAGCAAAGTAAGTAAATCCATAAAATCAAGTAATACATGTGGATAACATGATAACACAAAAAATTTACTACATTATATCAACCAAAATTCTGCATTCCAGCCTTATTTCAGACTTCAACAACATTATTCAGCTGCAGCACAATTTTTGGAAGGTGAAATTGTCAATGAGTCATCTCAGCTGAAACACCAAGCTGTAACTCAGATACTGGAGGGAAATGATAAAGCTTCTTCATCTAGACACTGCATCTCCACGTAAACACTGCGCCATTCTACTCCAATTTTTTTTATTTCAAACTTTCTCCTATAATTCTACAGAACCTACTGCAGAAAGCACTAATAAGCCTCACTGTGCTTGTGAACATGAGATGTAACGTTCTCAGTATAGCACAATTCTGTGCAATTTTAAAATAATTTTTATTACCATAGCATCTGACAAAAGTAAATGCAGTGGACACTGGTTCAATGTTAACTACAGAAGTAACTTGCAGTTCACCTATGTTAAGAGTTTAAAAAAACACTGATGATCAACTGTATGGGAGAGACAACATTCGTAGCTGCCGATGCCCAAGGCACACTTCTCACAAGGTTCAGATGACCTACATTTATTGCTTCAGTTCTCAGTTCTATGTAATAAAACATGACTCAATGGATAAAAGCAGAAGAACCTCTACAGGATTGTAAAATAATACTCCTCCCATCAATAAATCTAAATTAAAATCATCAGTATAGTTTTCTAAGTGTATTGTAGACTGGTCACCTTTCTGGTACCCCTTTGTTAGCTATCTACAAAGACAGATCTATTTCTGTTACAGTAGAACATTTGAGGGTTATTTTCAATCATTGCCTGCTTAGGGAAATACAGAGTTTCCTTACAGTGGAACACTTTGTAAATGTCACTTCATTTTTTTGATGGGTAAAACTAGAAACATCTTTATTGTTAACTAACAGCCCACATTCATTTTTTCAGATTCACAGCCTGAAGTCCTGAGTCATTCTTGCTTTAATAAAAATATACCTCATAGCCTGAGTCATTCTTGCTTTAATAAAAAAATACCTTATAGGGCCACACTATATAGGAAGCAATCACCAAGAAACGATAAGCATTTTTTTCTTTCTTTTTTTTTTTCTTTTTTCTTTTTTTTCTTTTTTTTCCCCAGAAGTCCTCAAAGTAACAATCCAGTAGGGCCATGTGGAACAGAGCTTTCCTTGGTAGAGATTACAGTGTAGCATGAGTAAGTATTTTATGACACTTGCTCAGATTCCCACAGCAGGTGACATCCTCTGGATGAGCACAGGATCTGTAAAGCAGTCAACTCTTCTGTTCAGGTTAGTAATTGCTTCCCTATTCTTTTCAATGGCATATCAGCAAAGGTGATCTGTGATTCTGTCGCTCCACAGTCTTTCAGAAAATTCCCAATGCCCTCAGGAATCAGTACCCAGGTTTTAACTTCCTACCATGAATCACTGCTTTCCAGCTCCTTACACAGCAGTTAACAGAACTAATGTGGCAAGTTCCTAAATGAATTTCACCAATGTATCCATTTTCTCTACAGTGAATTGGTGTGCATTTGTTACAACACTCACAACTGAAATATGTATCCAAGCCACTGCATAACCAAAAAAAAACAAAAACAAAAACAAAAAAACCCACCACAAAACAAAAAAACAAATAATAAAAAAGACCACAGCACCAAAAAAACCCTCAAAAGGTAAGCATTTAGACCCTATGCACATGCACAAATGTGTAGGTACCTGCTAGTAACAGCCATGTGACCCTGAATTTTTATTTTCGATTGGTACTATCCATGCCACTGGATAACAGCCAAGCAGCCAGTATTTTAATGGCTTCATTCTAGAGAAAGGACATTAACAACCCACAAAAAAAAAAAAAAAAAAAAAAAAAAAAAAAAAAAAAAAAAAAAAAAAAAAAAACAACAACAAAACAAAAAAAAAAAACCAAAAAAAAAACCAAACCAAAACAAAAAAACCCCCACCAAACTCTTAGTTTAAAAGGAATTATCACAAGTAAAAAGGAATGTCTGAGCCGAAAAGGACACTGCACATCCCTTCTGCACTATAGAACACTTTCATACACAAGGAGTTACTGTAAACAACCTGAATCCCTGCTCAGAAAACTAGGAACTTGATTCTAGGACTTTTTTTTAAGTAAATAAAAAATATTCATTGGCTTCAATGAATGTACATTAAGTAATATCTACCCAATTTCACTTAGAGCTGTTTCAAGGATTTATCAAATCATTTATCATTAAAACCTCTCTATTAGCCGTAAAGAAGACAAAATTAGCCCTTTTAAAAGACAAAATGCTACAAACAGAAGTCCTGTGACACACATAAAATACAAGAGGCAGTAGCACAGAAAGGCAAAGTTAAAATGCAACACAAAATGGTGAAACAGAACCCTCCCTCCACAACCTTCACAACTCAGCTGTGTTATATAGCCACAGTGCTTTAGGGTGCTGGATTCATCGCAGCTCTGGAGGGGCAGCTCTAGGCAGAGCTCATCTCTGGGCCAATTCCTTTCTTTCCCACATGGACAGGAGACCTGACCTGATGTCTGCTGTGTGACACAGCACATGAGCCTCTGGACCTTCTCATTGTGCCCTGGCTATGAGGCAGGGAGATCCCTGTGCTCACACTGAGGAGCAGCATTCCCATGAAAGCAGAACATTTAAGAGCAAAAATAGAAAGAGGAAGAAAGGGCAAGTTACAGCATTTCCCAGTCAGGACTAGATAAATGGCAAATATAGAGACAGATTCTAATGTGTTTACTGACTATCACTGACACCCCACAAATGTAATCAACTTGTCAAATTTAGGCTTTTGGATTATACTGGACCAGCTTTGTTTAGCTACTCACCTGATTTTTGCAGAAAGCTCCTTTGAGTATTTTTTTTAAACCCATCATTATCATTATTTTTATTTTATTGTGAGGAGATAGAATAACTAAAACCTAAATCTAGAAAAAATAAAAATTCAGGGATGACAGCTGTGTAGAAAGTGTATAAGGCAACTGAAAGCTTTGGGGGCAGAGATTCAGATTCTCTATTTGATGCTTCAGGAGAGAAGAAGAACCTCAATGAGAGAAAACCTGGGGTTGTCTAACACTTCATTGCATCTTGAATATTTATTATTTTGTAAATCAATATGATAAACTTGAGTGGACAGGCAGGTGTAAGGAAGAGAAAAGGTGCTTCTGAATGTGAGATTAGTTACCAGCTGAACAGTGATGCAAAGAGAGAGAACATGATTTCATTCCACTGTCTCTTATCTCAAAAATTATTTTTTGCTGTTGACTACTAAGTCAGTAAGCTACCTCATGCTGTGGCAGACAGCTCACATTCTCACCTCACTGCTCTGGCACAGAACAATCACACAGCTCTGTGCAGAGCACATCAGTCAGCCCAAAAAAAGAATTACAAAATTTCTTCACCTACCAAGGGGTGGCTCAACTTTCACACAACTTCTCATTAAAGTCATGACTCTTAGCCAAAATGAAGATATCAGCCTAGTCCAGTAATACAGGATGACTGAAAAAAGAACATGCTGCATTTTTTCCAAAGTTCCCATCATGGTCCACTTTCAAAGCCAAGTTCCTTAGTTCCTGAGATCAAAGTAAGGTTATACACGACAGAACTGGCAGTGCTGTTGCTTAAATTTTGAAGAGTCATAGAATTCCCAAAAAGGTATCTACTTGCGCTGAAGAATTTAGGACCTCAACTTTGTATTTGATTACTGCATCAAGGACTCCTGTTCAGCTTCAATGTTCTTGAACCCCACATGTAAATCTAATTTCAAATCTAGCTGGATAATTATTATTATTATTATTTTCTTATCGGCAACACACATGCTAAAGCTCGATGGATTTTGGTTCCATCTACAGTTCTGCCACAGATGTCTTGTATTTTTTCCACCAAATCACTTAATCTCTCAGTAAAGTAGGCATTACACTTGCAGAAAGACTTGACCAGAAATGTATTCTGAGGACAATATTATGAAATAAGAGACTGGACACAAGTAATGAGAAATGAAACTTAAGAGACTCAGAAAGAATCTGCAATTTCTTTTGGCAAGAATCATCGAATTTAGTGTCCCACAAAACTGAAATTTTCTTGGAAGGCCTGTTAACTTTCTCACAGCAGTGCTCTGATAATCAGCCAGCTAAAACTGGTATTTCAAATACTGGTATTTGAGTGAATGTTCATTGCAGTGAACAGAGTTTAAGTCACTCTGGGAACTGGCTGATGCAACTGCATCACCTGGGATAAAATATTTAAACTGAGTGTTTCAGCCAGACAGTAACTTCTTTCCTCTCTCAGCTCTCTGAAAGGGAGCTGTGCAATGGCCTCAAACTACAGGCAGTAAAAAGCACAGCTAGATACCAACACAGCAAGAGCCTGGAGACAAACTTTTGTTTCTCTCTCTGGTTAAACAGGACAGAGACAAACATGACAAAGCACAAGAAAAGCACAGAGGAGAAGCTGTGAACTGTGAACTCTTTATGTAACCATCTTCCAATACCCACAAACAGAACGCTTCACCACCGTGAGAAGACTACAAATAAAATACCCTTCTGGTAACTGCCAGCAAATTTGATTCAAACCATTCCAGACTTGTTGAAAATGCTGTTGGCAAGTTGGCCACCAGAAACACAAACGTGCTCTCTGAAGATACTAAAAAGTTGAATGTGGCAGTCATGAACAGTTGCAGAAAATATATTTGTCCAGATACATGTATCAACATCATAATTTTTTAGCTCAGAATGTTAAAAAGTAGACACATTCAGTCATGGTTCATCTTAAAAAAAAGACATAAACAGGCAAGTAGATAAAAATACAAAACTCCAGAAATACTCTGTGACACACCACTACAGACTGTGACACTTTCTGTTGTCCAGATTAGACTGCCCCAAAGTATTCTCAAGATCAGAAATTAATCAGTGCACACAGACACATGTATATATATACAAATATATGGGCATAAAGCTTCCTAAAAGCTTCCTAAATTTGAGATAATGTTAGACAGAACCAGACTACTTGCACATGCAACTTTGAGTGCTTTAGTATGCAAGCTGTGCATGCAATTTATAGGAGGTATCCAGTTTATGGGGGCACAGCATTGCTAGCAGTGTATCCTAAACTGCTGACTGCTGTCATAATCAAGCTGATTTGGACATTTAGGGGGAATAAAAAGTGATTTGTCATTCACTCTGAAGAAAACATCCTTATGTCTCTTTACCTATATAACATCTCTCCTTCACTGAGAAATCAAGATTTCTTTTCAGTGTACTGTTTCAGAGAGCAGATTGTGAAGATGGTACAATATTTTGCAGGAAGTTGAGGCCAAGACATGTCACCTAAAGCTTAGAGAAGTCCCAATGGTTAAATGAAAATGTTTATTTGCATAAATGTTTATGCTTCAATGCTTCAGAACACAACCTCCCCCTTGCCATGGTGCCTGCAAAGGCGGCTTCTCTCTGGAAGGTCTACATGGCTCTAAATCACCTGTGACCATGGACAAAAATCTTTATTCAAGTTGTACTATCATGTAAATTTGATACAGTTGCAATCCCATCTCTGAATCCAGTTCTGCCAAGATATGTTCACATAATTTCGGCTATTAACTGATCTTGGTGTTTAGTTCTGTTCCTCTTCCTACCCCATCTCCTACAAGAGGTGGCAGAGGGAAACCTCAGATTTAGGATGCTGGCAGTGACTTCACAAACAAACTTAGTTATAATGAAGACTCGGCGGAAAAATATGGAAATAAGTATTGCCAAGAACTATTCCTTCTACACCATCTCCCTAAACTTTAGGTGAAAGTGTGAGTAAGATTTTCCTTTAAGGTTAAGGTTTGTACAGCTATGGCAGTAACACTGTAATTTTTCATCTCCTACACAGCAAACCTATATCAGCAAATCTGAAAGCTTCATGGAAATCAAACTTGGCTGTTATATGCATACATTGCCCTTGCATGGGAAAAGGGAAATGCTGAAATGCTGCCTGTTTCAATGAACAATGTGAAAACTGGGAGGTCTTAAGTGAAATCATGCTCAGTCCTCTCCCAGGGCATATATTGTGCTGCACTACAAGCACATACTTTTTTTTTTTTTTTTTTTTTTTTTTTTTTTTTTTTTTTTTTTTTTTTGCAGTAGAGACATCTGGAAATATCAGAAAGATCTTCACTAACACTTCCCAAATGTTGTAAGGGACTAAGAATAGAAAATTACTAGGTATTTGCTTTGAGATATGCAAGTCTTCACCAGTAAATAACAAGGTTATATGTTTTCTTTCACTGTCCCAGAGTGTATTTTTAATTCTTACACTGACTGTTGGAAGTTAATTGAAATGCCCAAATACTCTCTGCCTCCCTTCTACTACAAAAATCTCACATTTTTGTCCTTGCATTGTAGTAACATCCAGCACACCTGTGTAAATATAGTATGTGCAGATGTGCACAGGACGGGTTTCCTTCAGAAAGGATAAGTTGCAGGTGTTGAGATTAAAACTAGTGTCCTTCAAGATTTTTTCCCCTAGAAATCAACGTTTACACAATGCTATGCATAAAACAGGATTTTGCCCACATGCATACATATATTGCCATAATAGAATCCCATTATCAAAGCTATTTAATATTCAAAACACCCTTTGGAGCTATTGACATAACAAACTAATTGAATCGAAGAACTGAGAAAAACAAACAAAAAGCTAGAAAGACAACCATAAGAGAGCCTATTTATCACTAAAAAAGCACCAGGTACTGCAAAACTGGTATAATCCTCGGGAATTCTCAGAACTGCCAAGTTCATGGCCTCTCACTACTGTTTATTGAATGCACAACACACAGGCCACAGGTTTCTCACAGTTCATACCTTTTTTTCCCATTTATACTCATTTATGAACATGCAAGGAGCTTCAGAAAGGACTGAAGATCTGTTGTGCTTTAATACTGGACAGCAAGCCTGATACATTTGAGAGCCCTTTCCATGGTGTCAGAAAAGTTTGTTTAGTTTTCTTTTCAAGACCTCTTGCAAACACTCAGCACACACATGATTACTTTTAGATGACTAAGTGCAACGTCACTTATCTTATCTCAACACGACCATTACCAACCACAGACTTATCTAATGGCAAAACGTGTGTGGGAATTCTGCCAGCAGCTGCCAGTCACCAGCCACCCAAATGTTCTACTTTGTTACATCTGCGAGTAAGGAAAACTCTTTAGACACAAGCATGTTATAGTACTTGTTTTCTGTGTTTGGAAAATGATGGAACTGTAATCATGTTGCAGAGAATATAAGTAATGTCTGTATAGTATAGAGGATTAGTCTGCACAGATTGTTTGTTCAAAGGATGTTAAGAAAAAATGGAAACATGAGAGCAATACCAAAGTTTATCTCAATTTTATTTTCAGCATTCAGAAAAAGGGGGAAATATCAATCTTTGATAGATTTCATGATCAGTCAGGAAAAGAAAGAAAGGGCAACTTTAAAAAATGTGCCTGGCCCTACTGCAAGGCCAGGCATGCTCCATCAATCCTAAATTTCCACAGAAGCAGCCTGTCATTCTCTAAAGCAAAGTGCAAGCTCACAGCTGCATGATATAGGAGCACTATTCCTGCATGAATGCTTGTGTTTGCATTTCCAGGCTGCGAGGACAGTTGGAAGAGATCAGGAATAGTCCAGACAAATAACAAGACACGGATATGCAAGAAATCTGACTAATCAAAGAGAAAAACAAGAACCAGATAGGCAAGATATTGTCCTACAGCATTGGGCAAATGTACATAAACAATTCAGAAAATAAAAACTCACTGTTCAGATTTTCATAAAATAATTCCAACTCTTAGGATAGATACTGGTAATTGCCACATGACAAAAACACTTTCCAAAATACACTGGCTGGTGAAGACTCATGTTTGGAACACTTCACCTTTTTCATGCAGAGTCAACTAAACAACCTAGTAAGTCTAAACAATTTTTTTAATCTATGTTCCACTGTTTTGATGTATAGGAACAGAGCAGTCTAAAGGACAATAAGGGGATAATAATCTTTAAATAGCATCCTTTTGAAATTTAGAAATAAAAATACATTTATCTTCACAGAAATCCCAGTGATAATAGTCATCACATGGGTTTAGATTTTTTTTTCCAAAATCAGCATCATTTACTTTCTGTTATTATTAAGTAGATATGGAGATAATCTTTTTAGATAAATCTATGACTGAAGTTCCTCATACATTTATTACTAAGTGTTAAACCCAGTCACAAGAAAAGGATGAACTACTCTCCCAGGTACAGAAGAGAGAATTTAGTAGTCACATCAGTTTATCTGTTGCCACCAAAACAAATTCAGTTACAAATTAGAAATTACAAATTAAAATAATTATTCTCTATAGTGAAAGTTAACTATATTAGCAAATATTAAATTATTTTAGACATACTTTTTCACTATTTATGTTTCTTTATAATGACTATGTAATAATCAAATTCTGTGAAGTGTTAAAATCAAAGACACTACAATGAAGTAGTAGCTGTATTTGAGTGTGATAGAAAACAGATGGGCCCTGAGACTCATTCCATATCCTACTTTTTTACTTTATTCTTTTCCTCTTCGTGACTTTTTTATTAATGATCATGCATTCTACAGCTGTCAGTTCCCATAGCACTTGCCTTATTTAGTGTCATACTTTTCTATTCAGAGAAGGAAGTGTTCACTGTGAACTAAACTATATATAACAAGGTATATTTCAAATCAAGTAAAGTCGGTGAGTAGCAAAGAGGCAACAATTTCAACATGCAAACTACAAAATAGCCATTGGGAAAGGATATTTCCTGGGTTACTGCTGCTTTACTTTTCTTTCTGTACTACAGTTTTCTAGCAAACCTCAATTATATTCTCAGTATCTTTCTAGACAAAAAAAAATGTCTTTTCTAGAGATCAACAGTATATTGCTGTAGAAAGAACAGTTACACAGAGTGGGGGTTTACTATTTCCTAGTATTTCTAAGCCTAAAAACTCTGTCATCACTGCAGGACTACCACAAGATGAAAATTCCAAAAATTAGGCATGATTAAACTGCCATCCTTACCATACTTCTCTAGCAGGAGGAACAGGTAATTTTAAGATGATACTTGAAGCAAACAACTTGTTATGTTGGGGTTTATGCATGGCATACATAACTGCCTGCTGAATACCCAGACGTACGGATTATAAACACAAAAAAGTCAACAGAAGGTTGGAGAAGTCTGTCAAAGGAGCTTAGCTCTCTTGACTGAGACCAAAGCAACTAAAGCTCTTCTTCTTTAGTAATGGTGACAGATATAGCTGAGGTAACACAGTGGTCAAGTTAGCAAGTATATGATAAATATAAGACACTAAGTACCCTTCTGTACTCCACATCTTAGATGCCATAGCAGGTGCTGGGAAAACAAAAAATGAATAAAGAAAAGAAATCACAAATGAGAAAAATGTTTATATCAGTAATCTATTCAGTGATTCCAGAAAGTGTCTCTGTAAAGAGAAACCACCCCACAAAACCACAAAAGCTTCACAAAGATTTGGTTTATTTTACTGCCTGCAAAATATGGTTGTGTTTAAAAGTCTCAGTACAAAAAGAACTTCAAACTTGAAGCTTCAAATGATATTGTCTCTAACAAAATGATAGCATCATATCTGTATGGCAGATTTATTCTCTTCCTATCCAACCAACATGCTGGCAACTCACCATACCTTTCTTTTGTCCACAGGTTTCTGAGGCAGTTGTGTTGGATTTTAATTTAAAGAGGTGAAGAATGAGCAGCACTGGTAGCTAAGTCACAAGCTATATTTGTTCTGGGACTTTCCACACCACAGCTCCTAGTCCTGTTGGAACGTTCTCCTTTTCATCAGCAAGGAAGACTTCCTGTGCAATATTAGTGACATCATCTGTTAAACAAAAAAAAAAAAAGAGATTGAAGACAAATCAGATTTCATTAACAGCTTGGATGGCAGCAGTGCAGTGGAAATTTATTTACACAGGGTAACAAAATGCAGCAGAATAATGTATCATGTCAAACCGTAAGTGTGACATGTTCTTTCCATTACAAACACATATGGAATGGTGGCCTTTGCTAGATGGTCCTCAGTGAAACCAGGATGGAAGCTGCTAAGCTCCTTGGCAATTAGATGAGGTCAACCACGACTGTTAACTCTGCCTAGCTAACATTAAATTTGCATTCCATTTCGACACAAGTTATTGGGTTTTGAGATACCTAAATTGTCATGGTGTCCCCCTATAAATTGTCATATACAGATTGTCCACTGCCATGAATCTTGCTAAATACCAAAAGTATACCAACATAAGGAAGGTATCATGTGCCATACAGAAAGGAGGACAAGACTAAATTTTAGAAAACCTAAATTCTGCTCTTGAAGGCAATGATCACAATTTCCTTTCTGAAAACAAACAATCAAAAGACAATGGACAGGGCCTTGATATTGTCTTACTCCATATTACTTTATAATACTTCAATGAATTTTGATTGCAAGGGGAAATGTTTTTGTTGATGTTCACTGTGTGTTAATTTGAACTGATATTTCCTATGCACAGAAAAATTTACAGAAATAAAATTATCATTATGGGGATATCTTCATGGAAAATATTACCCTGAAAGCTTAATGACTAAAAGCAATTCAAGTTCCTTAATGAGTATCATCTACCTCAGTTTTCCTAGAGTCTCCAAACACCTTTAACTACACCTTTCACTGCTGAGTGAAAAAAAGAAAATCAAGTGTCCTTAAAATTTTCTCTTGGTATACCTCTTGCATTAGAGATTGAGGACAAGTGAATTGAACAAGCCAAACAGATTTCAGCAATGTCTGAAGCAGGCATGGCCATCTGGGAATCTCCAAAGCAGAGGGCCAGCAGACACAACACAGAACAGGTCAAACTGTTTGCCTTTTGGGCAAGAGAGCTGGAAGCCAGACAAAACTCCACATATAAACTGTGCTGAAATGTGACGGATCTAACTACTATCATGTACAATGTTCACATCTTCACAGAAATCTGTATTTCACATAAAATACATCAGGATTGCATCCAATGGTTCCAGTCTCAAAAACAATTTTCTAAACCCCTTCCCCTGCTGGGAAATACTGCATTTCTCTCTAGGGGTTTGTTTTAGGCAACACCATGTATTCTGTTGCTAGTGGCTTAAAACCTAAACCCTTAGGGAATTTGCTAGCTTATTTGCTCTATAAGGACAGGCATCTAGGTAGTATTTAATGGAGAAAGGATATCTGCATTTCCTTAGGGCCAAATTAACGGCTGTGAGAGAATACTTTTGAAAAGGATGAAAGTACAGCTAGGGCCAGATCATGGCAGAAGATCAAAGTGCTGAAACAGCTTAGTTGGCATATTTAAGTAGCACAAAACACTGGAAAAGAGGAATTCAATTTATTTATATAGTAACAAACTTCCTCAGGCCAAGCGCCTCGATTTTTTATGACGTCAGATATGTCTTACTTCATCCTATCCTCATCCTTTTTGAGTTGCCCTATTCTTAAATATTCCAGTATTGTTATTCCACATAAAAAAATTTGCTGCTTTCTTCTGGCCTTCACTGAGAAATCTGAATACATAGGGAAATCTGAATAAAAGGGAAAGAGAAGGTTTCCCCATATTAACATCCACTATAGAAATACCTAAGACAAAGCAAGAATTTACTTGTAAAAGGCAAGGAGACAGCAATAAGATGGCCAATAAGATGATAACAAAACAGGCAAATACCCACAAGACTCAAAAGGAAAAAAACCCTGAAAACCACAGCCACAAATTCCAAAGTTATCTGGGTAATTTGTCTGAATTGGAAAATGTACTTACCTTCTAGCATATCCAGCAATTCTGTAATACCATTTCTTCTAAAAAGTAAGTTATTTGATCCTAATAAGATTAACAGTTTTTTTGAATTCTCTAGTAAACTGGGAAATAAAAAATATATTTTATTTTTGGCCAACTGGCCTCACTATATAACAAGAACAATGTCTACAAAAGTTTTGAGAGAAGAATTAAAGAGAGTGTGTGTAAGTTACAGAAAGAAGAGCAAATAAAAAGTAGTAGTATAGTGATGTGACAATATCTGCTTCTGAAAGTGGATGCTTCAGTAGCATAACATATGAGTAAGATTAAAAAAGATGATTAATTGGCAATAAGTCTTGCAAAAACTGGGACAAATTTGAAACAATTAATTACACCAGTCAGTACAAGTTGTTAGAGTGGTATTCACAGTGAATTACCAGCAACCACTGGAAAACTACAACCTAATAATCCTTCATAATCTTCCTATAGCTTCTTAAAAGATATGGTAACACAAAAATAGCTTAAAATACTTGGATACTTAATTTCTCATTTCCAGTAACTGCTAAGCTAAATCTATTTCTAACGGTGGAGACGAAGTATAAAGAGGGGAAGCTATTACTGTGGAAATATATCTGTTAGTCTGCAAACAAACAGAGCATAAACTACAGTTGTTCAAATTCATTCAGAATTCAGAATATACCACACACACCAAAAGCACCACAAAGAACCAAAACTATTATAGAAATAATTTGACAGATGAGCTGATGTTTGATCCATTACTAATTTCATTCAGTGCAGTGAAGTTACCATCACTTTTATATCCCATAGTTTTGGCAGCACACGCTAAATAAAGGAAGTTGATTCAGTTATGTCCTTTATCATATAATGGCTCTCTATAAAAATATGGTGTTATAAAAATGAAGGGGTTTCTCTGTTTACATGGAAATAACTAGAAACATTTGTCAACAATCCCAAATACTTAGGAAAGGATGGAAGGTATTCTAGATTGTTTGTTCACGTTTTCAATCACAAACTGTAATACATAGAATGTTTGGTGAAAGTTCTGTTTCTCACACTTTTACCTCCATCATGTCAGGCAGCATTGCATCTTGAGAGCAAGGTAAGTTTAAAGGTAAGAGAGTAAACACTGATGCCAGCCTTCATCCTTTCCCTGAGATTCCCAAAAGGGGAATCCCGAAGCACTCGGGTTCTCAGAGATTTTAGCCGTATCTGTTCACATGAGACATCTTTGTCTATTTTAACTCTTAAACAGAGTGCATTACTTACAGAAGTTTTAAAAAATAACTACTAAGGTGGACAGCTAGTTTTGATTTCTTCTTGGAAAGCAGACCAGCTGAGGACAATTTCTCTGACAACTGGGGTAATGTCATGTACAGTTCACATACGCAGGGTTTGTGGACTATAAGGAGTGGGGATCTCAAAAGAACACCTTGTTCTGTAGAAGAGTGGTACAAAACCTTCCTCCTCTCCAACATACATCAAATTGGAACAGGCAGGGTCCAACTACAATCCCCAGAGGAGAAAAAAGAGCAATCACATCCTTGGCATATGGTTACAGAAAAGCAGTTTCCCTGAATGTTTTGGAAGCCCTACGTCTTTGTACAGCTGATCCATATTTTGAACTTCTTGAAAACAAGGCTTTTTGGCTTTAAAATGACTAAGCATAAAACAAGATTGACCCAAATAAAAGGCAGTTTCTTTGGGAAAACAGTGCTGAACACAGCTGCGAGTTCTCTACAGTAGTTGCTAGAAATTTCAGTTGGCAAATGCTTTTTAATGAGAATATGTACATTACCACTGGCTCTTTGTCAGAAGTTATTCTAATCGACAGCTGGGGGTGGAGGGGTTCTTTCATACAACCAAATGTTCAAAGACTAAAAAAGCATATTTATTTCAAAAAGCCTATGATGTTTTACTATGATGCTTTGTATTCTACTCTAAAGCTTTCTATCCAAAATATTAATTTGATTTAAAACTTTTTAAGAGATCTACTTGTCAGGTATACAAAATAAATGCAGGGAGACTGCATCTTCCGCTTCCTGCCCCTGCTCTTGGATTTATAAGACTGTGATGCTTGCTTTGATACCAGATTCCCTGGGACTTCCAACAGAGCAAAAACTTTATTTACACATTAATAACTGGCACAGATGCAGCCCTTCATGAAAAAGACTTAACATTTTGACAGCCAGAACCTGCCAGCAACAAAAATTTATGCCCAACATACATCACTTGCTTTCTCCTTTACCCACTCAATGTCTGACTAATATACAGTATCACAACCAGAAATGTGCTGCCTTCTTCTGTGGCTGCACCAAAAGCAGATTGGAAGAAAGAAAACAAAGGAAGGAGAAAAAAAATTTTAAAAAGAGGTATTTCAAACAATCTCCTGAAAGCAAAGCCAGTCTAAAGGGAGGCTTCAGTGTGAATGCATCATGGTCCAAGGAAGAAATAGCACAGATTATGCCACAGCGTCATCCCCCTTCAACACAAAGACTTATCAGCAGGAAAATACTGTGGCACGACCTTTATAGACCACCCTACATATCCTGAGCAACACACACTTTGAAAAATGTGTAGCCACAATCTCCATTCTTTACACAGTGAACAAACTTAAAGAGCACAAAAATACTTCAGAAACTTGTTCTTCCTTCTTATTTTTAATATCAACTTTGAAATCGATACAGCAGAAATCAAAGACATGATAAGCAGCAAGTTCTTGGCTACAAATACTTCTTTCATTACTACCAGGGAGCGATGAAAATCTTCCTGATCTGTTTTCAACTCTTCTTTTTATTGCAAAATACATCTTTGGTGGACAAAACACAGAACTTTTATTTGGATATAAGAAGCAATGAGAGATATAGAAGAAGTCATTCACTTTCCCACCTCCTTTATGTTACATCTTTCTGTTTTGGCATCCCCATAGTCAGAAACCCTTCGGGATCATTTGAACTTCTGTCAGCAATGGTGGACTACCAAAATTAGGTCAACAATTCAAATCTGTTTCTATGTTATTCTTTTTGCCTTGCTGCAGATTACTATGCCACAATTCCCAGATGGAGAGCCTACCAATGATTGAAAGAGTGCTTTCAGAGGAATTGGTATCATTCCTGACACCTTGCTGTTTTAATTGGATTGTCAATGCAAAGAAAAATCTTCCTATTCTTTCTCTTTTTCTCTGAAGTAGGGGGCAATTGGAATTCTTGAGCATGTGTTTCAGAAGGCTCTGAGTGTAACTTGCTTCTACAGTTGATTTAAAACCATAAAATGCATTAGGAAAGCAAGCTAATTACAGTGTTTACTGGATTTTTTATGACAAATATGGTGTGCAAACTGCAGGACAGGGTTGCTTTTGCATGCAGAATTAGGCTAATCTGTATTCTCTGTTACATAGTGCTCATGTGTAATAGTCATACAAAAACTTTTTCAGTAATTAAGATGAACAGGATGAAGTAGCAATTGGAGGGAAAGCTATCCATGTGAAATTCTGTCCTTTAAGCCTACCAACACATTCTGTATTCATATCAAATATCAAATGCACAAAAGCTTTTATAAAACAGATAAATGGGCTTTCAATGGGCATGGCCAGAGACTACATAGCCTCAGTAACGCTAAGAACCAGCCTTTTTACACTTTAAAAAAAAAAAAAAAAAATCAAGTCAACATAAAATGTTTTCCCCTACACAGATTTCTCTGCTGAAGGCTAAGACTGGTGACACCTCTCAGCCTGTTTACAAATGTTTGTGGGCTCTTTTTGTTCCCAGGTCTGCCAAAGGAGCCAACCAAGTCCCTGGAGGCTCTCCCATCCAAGACCCTTTCTCTCACACAAAGTAAGCTTCTAGACAGGTTCCATAAGGGAAAGTGGTCTTAGGCTACTCAGACATTACAAAATAGACTGTTCTTTTACATTAACATTAATTTTTATGTTACCACAGGATTTATACAAATGCAACAGAGATGGGAACACCAAAGTCTTTATAATCCTCCATAAAGCATCATCCTACAAAGCATAAAAGTGGGGGGGTCTAACACTTCAGCAGGAGCAGTGCCATGTGCTTTAAGAAACTTGCAGGAATATTCTTTTCTTCATACAGTCTTAAACACCAGTAGGTTTTGAGAACTTTTAAGAACAAAATAATGCTCTTCCACACACTCTCTTTAGTCCTTTGTGACTGACGAACAGATCCAGTGAGTTTCCAGTCACACATAGGCCTCAAAAACAGTCCTGTGTAATCCTCATCCCTTGGCTTGACACCTCTTGGTCTGTCTGCCTGTGCTACACCAGCAGAGAGTCAAATGGGACAAGAATTAAGGGAGATGTTGTGAGATATTGTGCCATTGCTCTGCTTTGCTTTGTGCTCATTGGCAATGCTTTGCTTCCAGATCAGTTTCAAGCTGCTGAGTAACTATTTTTGTCCTCTGGACTTACCCAGCAACCAAAGTTATTTTATCTTGCTGTTATCCAGCTTACTCACAGGCATAAGCTGGCGCAGTGAAGGTTTAAAGGACCGCTTTTCCTCCCTACTCCCACACACAGCATCCAGTGCTGCCTTATCAAACTGACGAAGATCACCAACTCACTATCTTCTTCAGTATTTTAGACACTTGAGATTTTTCAGTTTGAAGCCTGAACAAGGACTCTTCATATGTCTGCCGCTGATAAAACAACTACATGTATTGCATGCCCAAAGTCCTTCACACAATGGAAAAGAAAAGGTTTCACCCTCCAAAAAGAACTCCTATTTTTTCAATGGTGCTCCACAGGGCCTAGTATTTATATAATATAAGTCTAATGCAGGATTGATTAGGCTACTCAGGCCTTTTAGCTTCTCTCACATATGGCTTGTTTATTTACTGGTTTGCCTCAGCAGTTCATTCAGTATATAATTATGCATAACATTTATTTTACATTTATATGAGTACAAGCAAATACATACAATGGCCTCATAAAGAAACAACCTAAGTCTGAACAACCTGATATGTTTCCATATCCCAACTGAAAATCTTTTATGCAAATGCTATTCAATTATCAAACTTAACTTTAATGTGATTAATTAAAAAGTAACAATTTTTTACATCAGCATTTGTAATGAGTTTGAAAATTGCCAAATGTGACCATTGCTACAAGTAATAGTGTTCACTTTTCATTTACTTGTGTACTTTAAGAAATCTGCACTGTGTGTTTTATTTTTCAGAGGTTTTGACAAACCAGTCACAAAACTCTTCTTGCAGTTCTGTGGCAGTCCTTCCCTTTATAAGCTAGATCCTTAAAGCTAGAAGAAATCTTAAAATATGTCTTTCAATAAGGGACGATTTGAAATTAGTACATTTAAAATTCAAACCCAAACGAAAGCTAAGTGCTGTGCCAAGGATCTTTGCCAGCTGGAGTTCGGCATCATGTGAAAAACTGGGAAAGCATAAGCTTTTGCTTTACAGTGTTACAAAAATCTTATAGGATCATAGTCTTCCCTTTAATTTTTTCACTCATTTTAGACAAATTCCTGACTTATGGGACTGGTCTGTATACAAATACTTGTAACTCAATAACTTTTGGGAAGTTAGCTCAAAAAAAGACAGCTAAGTATACAAACAGATCAAGTACCTGTAAATCTAAAGTATATAGAACAGCATAAAACTATCTGTCAGGAGGGGGAAGATAGGGTGTCAAAGACCCATTACAGAGATAGTCCACCATCTCTATTTCTATATGCATATTCCCAAGAACAGACATGTACACATACAGGAAGCCATATTAAAGGTTAAAAGTAACATTAAGCTGGGAGAAATTTGATTTTAAAATTTCAGTACCAGCTTGTCCTATTACTCTTTTTGCTTTTTAAACAGAGGCCTCTTTATTTTGAATCAGTGTTGCAGGGTCAACTGGAATACACTCTAAAATCCAGGAAAGCAAAGATAAAGTCATTTGACATCCTGCCTTCAGACAAGTTATCAACCCTCCATCCCAGCTCTCTTCTCTCTGTCCCTTAACACATATATCCCCATCTTCTTTTTTATTATAGACACACAGTGCCTATTGTAAGATTAATAAAGCAAGAAACAAATGAAACCATTTACATCGAATCTGCAGCCTCACTGAACTCCTCACCCAAGAATAAGCGAGCAGGTCATTGTTAGTGCTCCTCCTTTGCAGGCAGCATATGCCAAGGGAAGAGGTTTACACAAGGTCACCCAGTGACTCAGCAACAAACTGGAAAAGGACTCGAGGCAGCCCAGCCTTGTGCCTGATGTCAGCAGCAGCTCAGCCTCAGCCACAAACCTGCCCTCCCAGGCCCCACAGCACCCATCAGCTCTGCTAAGGCACAAACTCAGTGACCTCAAGTTTGTAGCTTATTAGTAGAAACTGCTTCAATTTTAACAGCAAAGTTACAAATGCCTACATTTTCTCTAAGAAGCGCACAATACAGATTTCAGAATGATGATAAAAATGACCCGAGCTTGTACATCTGCAAAATCTGTGCTTCTCAGCACTCTCCTGCAGATTTTGACAATGACTGAACATTTAACAAGTAACAGAATCCAGATCGCCTATTATTCCACCTACTCACAAATGGGATATTTTTCTATTCAGAAGCAGCATGTTAAAGTGATTTGCTGGAGGGGATGGTAAAAAGCAGGAGGAAATAGTAAAAGTTTCCTTCTCCCAGAAACCTCAGCAAGTTCAATTAAACAATGACTAGTGTAACAGCTTGAAACAGGCACTGTTTGATACAAAGACATCACTATCTTTTAGTAAAGGACCTCATGCTAGTTTTACATGAACAAAGACTGCTTCCAATTAAAATCATAGTAATGGGGGATGGGAGGAAAAAATCAACCCAAATGCTCACCATGTACTTGCCTTTATGGAACAATTACCCTGCAGTGAAGTGACATCCTTCTCCGGCCATTTTGCCAAGAGCACTGTAAGGGAGTGCTCTAATGTGCAAGCATGATGAATTTTTACTGGGAGGTCTCTACTGTGAGGATAAATGGTACACTTCAAAACATACAAATTTTACAGCTGTTACTGAAACTGCATCTTCCAGTCAAGAAGAATTTAGATATTCAGAGATGCAAAGAGATAGTGTGATTTCTTAAACTAGGCAACCGATATATAAGTGCAATTTGTCTACCACAGACTTTTCAGTCCCTAAGACTGAACACTAGCTGTCCCAGCTACTCCTACCTATGCACAGAAAGAGCAAAGGCTTTTGACACTCTCAATTCAATACATTTAGTTGTTCACTAGCAGCACCAAAGGCACACCTCACATATAGAAAGGAAAGCCCAAGACTACTGATACTAAAAATGCAAACTCAATATAAGTTTCTTTTAATATACTAGATTATATTCTTCCTCTGCTCCATCTTCCCATTCTACAGAGAATGAATTCTCTTCTTCCTGTTGCACACAATACCTCACCACTTCTTCCTATCCTCTTCATCTAATTAATATTTTTGTACATCATGAGTACTAAATACATTTTCTTCTAGAGATGTTCTGGCTGACACATATCTAATTAAAGTCAGAACAGGTGTTCTTAGCTCAGAATAAGCTGGTCTTTGAAGGTGGCCCCTTGTGTTTCAGACCTGATTAAAAAGCCGCATCCCCAAGACCTTGTTTAACTCCTCCACTGACATCAGCTGGATTTAACAAAGGCTAGGTGAGTGCCACTGCCTGCAGACATTGCCTTGTAAGCATAAAGAGTCAATGACCTCTCCTGAGGAGTAAACATCTACAATCAGAATCAGGAAAAATATGTTGGAGCAATTTTGGTCATCAATGAACAGAAAGACAGGAATCCATTGAGTTGCATTTTGACAGAGCTTTGCCTTCACTATTACATCATCAAGTTCTGCTTGTAGCCTCCCCAGCAAGAGCTGAAAATACCAGCTGTGAAAATCAGAGTGTCCTAAAAATACATCTGACATGGCCTTCTCAAGATACATTAGAGAAACTAATCTTGTTCCACTAAGTAAATCAAAAGTAGGAACACACCTCCCAAAGCCTAGCATCTGAAATCCTTTTTCCTTCCTCTCCTCACACATTTTTCTCATAAATATATATATATATATATTCACATACACACAGCAATACATATGCTGTACACCAAAACAGAATGTTGTCGTTAAATGATGTAGCCAGAAATGGCTGCAGAATTGGCAGAAAAAGTTCATTTCTGGGATGCATAACACCCTGGTCTAAGCCTCAGATGCAGCAACTCCACCAAGCATTACACTTGTGTTCACTTAAGTCAGGAAGACCTTGAGCTGGAATGTGCAATATCCCAGTAAAACATCCCTGTTCCACAAAGGTGACACCAGGAGGCAGAGTGAGGTTTCCTGCATTTGTCACACTTCCCTCAGCACTTCAGAAATCTGTTCATACAAATGTGCAAAATACTCACCTTTCAAGTACACAAGTGTGGAGACCAGAAACAGACACAAACCTGCTTCTAACTCTCCCACAAGGGAGTTCTCATTATTCCGACATATGCTGAACTTAAAATCCTTGCTGCACTGACTGCAGTAACACAGCTCAGCTTATTTTACTTTGCCAGCTCATGAAGTTCAAACTCAGCATCCCTAACTGCAGCCCAGTGCTGTTCTGTCATCTCCACACCTGGACAGTGAATTCCCCTTTTAAAGTAATTACAGTTCCAAGAGAAATTTGCTTCCAACCTTTGCTCCATAACAAGCTGATTTTGATATTAAAATTCTAATATTATGTTAAGAAATATCAAGTGAAATTCTCTGCAATACCAAACATACTGTACCAAGTATTTTTATTTACAATTCAGTTAAGACAATTTATGTCAAATAAAATTATCTGAAATACTATGACCAGATCTGTTTTCCTGACAATTAAAAAAAATATTTATTTTTCACTTTCTTTATAATACCACCTTTAATGAAAAGCATAAAATAATCATAGAATCATAGAGCACATTGGGTTGGAAAGGATCTGAAAGACCATTTAGGTCTAACCCTCCTGTCATGGGCAGGGACACATTTCACTAGAACAAGTTGCTAAAAAAATTCTGAACTTGTTTACTACCTCTAACTTAAATACTGAACAGAAATATTTTTAAAAAACCTCTTGGTCCAGTTTCAGCTTTGTTTTTTGGGGTTTTCATCCTTTGGTTTTCCCACATTGGATAAATCATTTGGCTTTATACCACCCTTCTTTTCACTGTGTGTTTAAATAAATACCTCCCAGTAAATAAAGTTTCAGATTAAATAGACTGCTGCTTGAGTCAGCAAAGATATGCTAGAAAAAGAGAACTAACATATGCATGGTACTACATCAAAGTATCCATATTTAATAGGCACAATGGAACAGTAAAGGCAAGGAAAATGCAACCATCAGCAGAAGTCACATTACTGATAAAATATATTGAAGAAGCCATGTAAAAGCTGGCTTATACTTATTCCTTATCTACACAGCAATAATTTATTTATCTTTTCATATATATATTTATTTATATTTATATATTTATATATACAGACATCTAAGATTTTACTTTTAGCAACATGACAGGTCTTATATATTTTCTCTCTAAAACATTGTTAATAACATGCCATTTAGAGGTCCTTTAAGGGGTTAAAATGGGAAGATGTATACTTTGAACTTTTATTTCTGGCAGAGATTTCCTTTGTTGCAAGGCAGGCCAATAGAGTCTGAATGCTGTGGACATTACCATTTATGTGGTGGTGTCCTAATTACCACTCTCTGCCTACCATCTAAAGGTCACAGTGCTGGGTTTGTTCTTTTTGCTTCAGCACAGCCCAAAGGCTTCTAAGGAAGCTGTTCACTAGGTTGCATGTATGCATTATGGATTAAAATCCAACAGACATTACAGTTCTTCATTTCCACACATGTCACTTCAGGCAAACCTGCACTAAATTTATTCTATCATATGGCAAACGTTCACCTAGAAGCTTTTATAAATCCTTGTGGGATTCCTCACAATGCTCTATAACTAACACAATTTGTTTGCTGAAAGCACAGCAAGCTGCTGTAAAACAAACAAAATTCAATTAAACTTTATACTAAAATATTGCCAAGTATGAAATGCCACTGTATTTCAGATTTGATGAGTTCAAAGCTAATTAATTTCAGACCACTGAACACTTAACACAAAGGAGAAATTGTTTTTAAAGATTTAAAAAGTAACTTGAATAAGCTTTATTAGATATGATATGTGTGATATGATATGGATGTGATATGATAGCCACCTAATTATCATCAATTTTTAAACACCAATCCAAGCAGTAGCATTTGGGAAAAAATGAAATTAACCTGTAACATGCTTGGTACTATTGGCACTATTTCACCCAGAGGGTTACAGAAAGGAAATTATCACTTTATTCCACTAGATCCTCTGCCTGTTGTACTGCAATAGGATAAATTATCCCTTCCCATTTGGTTTTGACATTTATAAAATATGACTTAGTATAGATGCAAGCAAGTCATCAGCATGTTTAGAGAGGAAGGAAAATGATTTACAGAGACACAGCTAGATTGTCCCATGTATATACTACTACAACTGTATACATTACCCTGAGTTCCATTAAACTTTGTAATTGTATTTGGAAATTTTTGTGCAATATACTCTAATTCCACAGGCTAGAGAATGGAAGCCCCCTAAAACTGCTCATTAGGATTGCATTAAACCTGAGGAACATAATCCCAAAACAAATTCTTGAAACTGAAAAAATTGAAAACTAGCCATTTAGAACTGAGGTCTTTATTCACAATCAGCACCACAGATTTCTAAAATACCAAAAGGCAATTGATTAATCTTTAACATGAATGCGTAAATCAAAAACAATCCAGGTTAAAAGTTGATCTATAATATTTTAATATAGCACAAAATGTATCTTTACAAAACATACTATATTTAGAGCCTTTTAAAATAATTAATGACCCCCAAAATGAGGCAAGGATTAAAACAACATGAGCAAATGATTTTTTTTTACAACAAACATGAGCAGGCAGAACAACTTTTATTCAAGTCAGATCTTGTCTAAACTACAAAAGCAGGATAACAAGTTATAAAACAGCTGGCTCCTGCTAATTACTATTTCTAGATTTATTGGATTTTGGCCTAATTAAGGAATTTAATTAAAATCCAATCTACAGCACAGATGATAACTGTATTAAGCACTGCAGCTTGGTGGCTTTGTTGGATCATTAGCACCTCTTGGTGAGTGTCAAGTGCAGGGCACAGCTCTGGGCAAACATCCTCAGCCCTGTGTCCAGGCAGACACCCAGCTCAGGGAGCACTCTCAACACCCTCCTCAACTCAGAAATCATCATTACTGCTCACAGCATCACACACAACAGACCATTTCTTACAGAATTCAGGTAACTGTAAACCAGCAAACTCACAGAGCAAAGGAATTTAATGTTTTTCATAAGTCCTAATGCCAGTTTTCCCATTTCTCACCTGATTGCCAGCAGGGGCTAAGACAACAAACTGAAATCCGCTTTAAAGAATGCCAAAATGAAGCCATGCGTCAGTTTACCAAGACTTGAGAGAAGCGTTTGACACTGTCATCCCACAGCACTCTACCGGAGAAAACTGGCTGCTCCTGGCTTGGATGGGGGCACTGGAATAGTCTGGGCGCAGAGAGTGGTGGTGAATGGAGCTACATCCAGCTGGGGCCGGCCACCAGGGGTGTGCCCCAGGGCTCAGTATGGGGCCAGCCCTGTTTAATCTATATCAGTGATCTGGACAAGATCAAGTGCACCTCAGTCAGTCCACAAAGCACACCAGACTGGGTAGGAGAGTTGCTGGAGGGCAGGAAGGCTCTGCAGAGGGATCTGGACAGGCTGGATCGACGGGCTGAGGCCAGCAGCAGGAGGCTCAACAAGGCCAAGTGCTGAGTCCTGCACTTGGCTCACAACAACCCCAGGGTGTGACACAGGCTGGGGCAGAGTGGCTGGGAAGTGGTCTGGTGGAAAAGGACTTGGGGGTGCTGGTTGACAGTGATGAACATGAGCCAGAGTGTGCCCAGGAGGCCAAGGCAGCCAGTGGCACCTGGCTTGGATCAAAAATACAGAAGGATCAGGACAATTGTCACTCTGGCACAGGTGAGGTCATACCTTGAGTTCTGTGTTCAGTTCTGGGCCTCTCATGACAAGAAAGACACTGAGATGCTAGAGTATCCAGAGAAGGGAAACAGAGCTGGTGAAGGGTCTGGAGCACAAATCTCATGAGGAGCAGCTGAGGGAGCTGAGGGAGTTTCATCTGGAGAACAGGAGGCTGAGAGAGATCTTATCATTCTCCACAACTACCTGAAAAAAGGTTGTAGCCAGGTGAGGACGTTTCTTTCTCCCAGGAGAAGAGAAAATGGCCTCAAGTTGGAAATGGCCAGGGGAAATTTATATAGGAAAAATTCCTTCACTGAAAGGGTTGTCAAGAATTGGAACAGGTTACCCAGAGAAGTGGTGGAGTCACTATCCCTGGAAGCATTGAAAAGATGCACAGATGTGACATTCAAAGACATGGTTTAGTGGTGGACTTACTGGTGCTGGATTAATGGTTGGTCTCAGTGATCTTAAAGGTTATTTTCAACCTAAACAAGTCCGTAATTTTATCTATATAAAACCCTCCATATCACTTCAAATCATGATGTATAGTGCATAATAAAAACTCTTTTTATCTGAAAGGAGAAAATCAGTATTAAAAATGAATGAGCTTGAAACACCAAAGTCTAGAATTAAGTCTAGAAAAGTTAAGCAGAGGAGCTCCAAGAAGGGGTTCTTATGTTATCACATCTTTCCCAAACTATATAGAAGGTCTCAAGTAGTACCATAGTGGGCTGGCCCTGGCTGGATGCCAGACACACATTCTTATCACTCCCCTCCACCAGGGGACAGGGGAGAGAAAATATACTGACAGATACATGAGGTGAAGTAAGAGCAAGGAGAGATCACTCATTCAAGTACCATCACAGGCAGAACAGACTCATCTGGGAATATTAACTGAATTTATTACTAACAAAATCATATGAGGACAAGGAGAAGTAAAATAAATCTTAAAAACACCTTCCTCTTCCCCCTTCCCTCCTTTCCAGGTCTACCTCTTCCATTCAGTGGTGCAGGGAGACATAAACTCCTTTAAGAAGCCTTTAAAAAGCACTTAAGCCTTAAGAAGCACTTAAAAATATGCGGTGCATCTGTCTCAAAAAACAGACAAACTGCAAACAGGCAGGTATATTCAAGAATAAATGTCACATGTGAGGTGATTCCCTTCACTCCCTTTAGTCAAAGTACTGCAGCCAATTTCACACAGAAATAGGCCAATTATGGCATCTAGATAGAGGCCACAACAGCCTAAAAGGCATGACTGAAAATAACTGGAATTGTTAATCTTGAATATAGGAGAGCTAAGTGTTAAGAGTCTTCAGATCTGTAAAAGGTTGTAAACCAGAGACAAACTAATAAAATCTGAGTTCACTGGGAAGCAGATGATAAAGGAGTGAGACAAGATTAATACTCTGAGGGAGAGGGGGAAACCACTAAGGCTGCCTAACCAGAAAGAGATTATCTAGAAAGAAGTAGCCTAAAAAACCTATTAAATCTTTCTGAGAAGCCATCTCTATCAGGCAGGCAATTAAGAATAAGCTGTAAAAATATATAGTGGTGCTTCATCTATCCATCCTACTGCTAAGAACAATGAACCAAGTAATGTCCAAACCCATTTTTAATTCCTATAAAGTTTTTTTCAAGGGGGATGGGGGAGGGGGGAAGGCAGTATGCATATATAAATTTATTTCTGCATGGCATGTCAGTTCTGTAGGAGAATTTCTCAAATGCCTCTCCAGTAATTTAAGGGTCACTTAAATGCCAGGCTAAGATAATTTGATTACTTAGAGGACTCTCAAGGCATTCTGAAAGAGCCATGTACTAATGATCACTACTCTGGCCTTATCACCACACTTGTAATATTTTTTGTGGCTGCTTTAAATACAGCACTGCAGAGTAGAGTTTCTCTCTTTTTAATGGAAGAAATCAGCCACAGTATGAACTTCAATCTAAACCACACACTGTCTCTTCAATGGTTTTAACAAATTACTTTAAGACCAGGTATCTTTAATCACATGGGCTTGCACATCTTACACAAGAAATAAAATCTTGCTTTTCTAAAACAAGAAATATAGAAGTATTCATTGAATTCAAAATGTTAAGAACATCTCAAAAACTAAACACCCCAACCAACTAAAAATACTCAGTTTTCCATTGAACTGTTTTTAATAATTTCTGATTAAGGTTCATCAATAACTAAAAAGAAAATGTCATTATGTACCTCACAGCTACAGAACAGAACTGTAAATCACATTTAAATTTACCCTCTGAATTGATTGCCGAATGAGGCAGAAAATCCACTGTTGTCCTATCCTTGCATATGCTTTTCTGAATTCTATTAACATATAAATGACAGAACTCCAGAACAACTGAGAACTACTTATTTCTATTTTGATGAGCTGCCAATCAAGATGAAAACTGCACAGGCAATGCAAGAATGCCAAAGACTTACTAACTCAATGCCTTCTGAAAACAGCGGTACATGACATAAAAAATACGTGCAAATAGATGTGCTCACATATCCTGGCACAGTTTCAAGGAACCACTGAGTAACCAGTCAGGTGGGTAGGATACTTGTCTTTCTTTTTTTCCTTCACATTTTTAATTCTAGATCTTCTGGCAGTACACCTTGCTCTGATACTAGACACCAACAGGTGGTAGGACGATTGCACTTTTGCTTTCCAGGAAGTCTCTGGCAAGACTAAGCCACTCTAATGCGACAGGTGATCACCTCAAAGTTCATAGCCGGTGTCAGGCAGGTTGGTGTTGAGTATCTGTAATGGGAAGCTACTAAATGGGAAGCTACTAAATGAAACCAACATGTTGATAGTACTGACTTTGTAACAAATGTACTTTTCATTCTAAAGCCATTGCTTCTCACAGAAATATGCACAAAAAATACAGTTTTCCCACTGAATTTAACAAGGCATGTCAGAGCTGTTAACCTCATTTTAGTATTTTGTTTTACATAACACCAGTCCTGCCAGGCCAAGACAGCTCCAGTGGGCAGATCAAGAAGAATGCTCCTGCGGTAAGTGCTGGATTCCTGTATTTCTGTATAAGCTCCATCGGAATGAACCAGCTCCAGGTCAACTGATTATTTCAGTGTGAGGGTCTGGGTAGGAAAGAAGAGTCAAGTTTGCTATTATAGAACCAGCTTAATGGTTAAAAACAAAAATATTATTTTTATTCTTCTGGTAGTACCATTGTTTGCATGCCTGGCTAGCCAGGAGGGTTATCAGTGTGCAGTGCTGCTGGACAGAATTCCTGGTTATCCAGGTGATGGGGTAGGGTGATAGCACGGCTTGTCAGGACCTCAAGAGTTCTCTATTTCAATTTCCTGCTCAGGGGGGCAGCTCTGAGGTCTGACCACATGGCTCAGGGTTTTATTGGGTCTGTCTTGAAAACCTCCAAGGATGCATCCTGCAGACCTTCTACAAAGTATCCTCCAAGACAACCAACACAGACTATATTTCCCGTCCTGTATTCCTCATTAATCTACTGGACGCTGAACTTGCAGTTATTACAACCTAGACCAAGATAACACCCAAAGACCAAACACAAATCACTTTGTTTCACTGATCTTTTTGCATCATTACACTTGATCATGTTATCTTCCATTTTAATTCACTGATTTACTCACAGGATAGGAGAGATTAGAGGAGAAATAAAACTATTTGTGTAAATACACAGCTGGCGAACAACTATCACTTTTCATGCACTTCCAAAATACACCATAAACATTTTAACAAAACCAAATGTTATAACATTTCTACAGCTTTATTGCTGAAAAAACACCACTTTGTCATAGGTCTTATGGCAGATGGGTCAGAACTAGTTGTCACATCCTCCATCTGAGTAAAAAAAAATCAAATACAAATGAAGCAGAAAAAGAAATCTGCTCCAGTGTAGCCACTTGAGAGACATTATTCTAAACCCTTGCAGATTAGCAGGGACAATAGAGCTCATGAACATTTAACAGCTGGGCATACATGGGCACAGTGCAATGAGGAGGAGATAAACACCCCACCAACACAACTGCTACAAATTTATTCCATCTCAATATGTAGTTCAACTCAAAAAGCATCTGCCATATCACCTCAAATCTTGAATGATGGTGGGCCTGTTGGCACAAGCATCAGCAGTGATTTTTCTTTATGTTATCAAGGACAACACAGACAATCTGCTCTGTAAGTATCAGTTCATTATACAATAAATAATTGATCACTATTCTACTGACTCCTCTATAATCATTCAAGCTTGTAGGCAGCATAACTTCTGAGAAGAAAAAAAAACCAAACCAAAAAAAAAAAAAAAAAAAAAAAAAGACACACAAACACTAAGAGGTTTAATTTTACTGGCATTGCTCTGGAAATGGTGAACTTCCACTGACTGAACAGAATACTTAAATGCTGTGTTTGTTCAACTAACTGCAAGTTTCTCCAGTTCATCTACAGCAGCTTTGATGCATTAAAACACAGAACATAAACTCCTGTTCACTACAAAAGATTTAATAATACATAAGACTTTCCAAAACCAAATCCTTCAGCACCCAGAACTGACTTGACATGTTGCGAAGTGCTACATTTCATTGACAGAGTTGCCTTTATAAAGTTCATTTTATAAGTGGATTAAAGACTTGAGAATTGTTGGTACTTTCATAGGTCATGCATTTTATTATTATAAAAAATGAAAACAACATAAAGATGCCATTGAAAGATCTGATTTTGTACTTTACCTGTTCTGTTCATGATTGACAAAGAAAATTATCACCAGCTTTGCACGTTCTGTTTCTTATATATCAGTATTATTTACTGGTATTAGAAGGAAGCACTGAATTCAAAACAGGTTTTATGCACATTTCATGACACAGGTTGCCTATGGTGTACCAGTCAGGTTACCACACTGACTTCTTTTTCATATTTTATTATATATTCCTCTGTTTTGCAAGAATATGTTATGATTACACTGCATTTCTGCCTGGATGAATCGATCTTTGTTAAGGAAACCCATATTGTAAAACTGTTAATCAAAGAATATGGTTCTCTATTAATAAACATGAGGGAGGAAGGGGGATTTTGAGACACACTTGGGAATCAGACACCCAACTGAAAAGAACCAGGTAATTAATTCAGTCTTTAAAGCTATCTCCCCACTTACAAAAAACACTACACAAGTTAGGCTCCTGATCTTGTGTTCAACAAGATTCTACCACATGCAACAGAAACTGAAGGACTTACTACTGACATTAATGCTTCCTCATTGCTCAAAGCTAAGATTTTGTTCAATGAAATGTCTGTATTTGGATACTAAAATAACTTAGATATGAGGAAGCTGGACAAACACTGCAAATAATCTTGGCAGCACTTTGGTCTTCCTTAGTCTCCAAAATGCAGAGACAAAAATAAATAAATGAGCAATCAAGCTCTGCTTCTTTCTTATGCAGACAGAATGGTAGAAAACTGTACCACCCCTACAAAGACTGTAGCAGTCAAAACCATTTTGCCCTGACTGAAAAGGTTAATAATGTATAAGAATAGACATGTAAGAAATAAAATGACCACAGCCAGTATTTGCAAGATCATCACACATTGGTACCAACTGTGCGACAGGCATCCAATTCCTTTATTTTCTCTCTCTTGCCATTGTGTTTCTAAGAAAAGCAAGAATAGCCTTTTAAACCATTAATCTCAAGAAATCCAAAATCAGACTCTGAAACAATCCAGAAAATTGAATGAAATTTCAGACATTACTATTTGAAATATCAGAGCATGACTAGAAAGATACAAGATCTATCATATGAATGCCAATATTCAGTTGTAAACAAATCACATATAAAGAATACAAAGAACAGTGCTGTCAAAACAGCAAGCATGACAGTCAAATTTCGCAGCTCAGTTTTCATACTAAGTGTTTAGACTATGTAGTATTTTTTCTAAATATGAAATGGATTTTAATGAATTGTGTGCAGCATTGTTATTTCATAACTATAATATCACTTAAGGCATCTTTCTCACTGGAAGTTCTAAGTAAAATTAGTTTTCAAATTATAAGAAGGAAATTAATTTGAATTGAAGAGAAAATTTTTTTAAGAGATCCTAAAATCAGAGATCCTAAAAGTCAGAGGTCACATTTAAGCCCAAGAACTGTGAATTTTAGGAAATTATCTCACTTCCACAGTAATGCTAATAAATGAAAAAGAGACATGACGGGATTTTCAATACCTATCAAAAAGTAAAAAACACCACAATAACTAACATAAAAAATGACAAAAAAAAGTTTTGAAGTGTTTCAGAACGCAAAGTACACAGAATCTAATGGCTTCCCTTTCTTTCCCCAGCCCTGGCAAAAATAACATTGTATCTTCACTGCAAAGACATAAGCTGGAAAGATATGCAATAGGAATACAAAGGTTATCTTATATTTTTTTCAGATATGGAAATGAGCTTGCAGATCTTTGTTGTCTGTGTATGGCCTGCCAGAAGTCTCACTGCATTACTGCCATTTACGTGTGAACAGAAAGGATGGAAAGAAATTACCAACATCCAGTGAAAGTCATCACACAAGAAAGACTCCCTAGAATTTTTCTGTCATAGCAAGTAAGTCAGAAGAATTCAATTTAGGATACTATGTCTTAATAAATTGACCAAAATCTGTGTAATATCTAAGTAGCAGTCTGGTCAATCAAAGCAATGGCCCAAACATGAGCATTTAGTGAACACATGAAAAATTCTTGTCAAATGTAAGACAATATAAGCTTGGAAAACTTTACTGTAGGTGAGAGAACCAGACTTTTTTCTTCTGTGTTTATTTTTCTAAATTACTCACAGATTCACCATCTGCATTTTTATGCAATATGCAAAGGTAGACAAGAACACAGACTGCTGAAGAATGTAAGCATAACCAGCGTTGCTCAGACCAAGACCATCTAGTGTAGCATACTCTTTCTGACACTAACTGGGTACTAATCCAGTAGCAAATAGCTTGGGATAAACCTAAGAACAAAGCAAATGAGGAAAAATGAGGCAAAATTATGGAAGGGTTCCCACGCAAGAAAAATTTGTGTAGATCTCTTAAGCTCAGAAGAAAGCAATTTGGAGGATATTCATAGAAATGTTTAAGAATCAACAGGCCATTCTCTTCTAGGAAAAAAGTATAGTAGGGTGCAGACTTAGAAAAAAAGCAAGGGAGGCAGCTTTTCAAGGAACAGGCAGCAATGTAGTGAAAACAACTGAAAGGACCTGTTGCTCTAGAAACGTATACAATTTGAAAGAGAGAATGGACAGATTTCTGCAGAAAAAAAATCCAGTGATGGCTTCTAAATACAAATAAACCACACTCAAACCACACAAAACCACTAACCTGCAACAGCTGGAGAACGGAAGAGTAAGTGGGAAGTGTCTCATATTCTTGTCCTGACTTCTTTCTTACCCCAGACTCAGCTTAACAATGCTCAGGGTATACACCACATGTTATAATAAAATTCATTATTACACAGTATCACTTCTCTTTAATTGTCACAAAAACATATAAAAATGGGTCAGCTCGAGATTATAATAGACTTTACTTAATGTTTCTGATTCTTTCTCTAAAAATTATGGTCCTGCTCATTATCTGAGAGCAGGTGTTAGACTAAGGATCTGTGCATTACAGCCAGTTCTGCAAGAGCAGGCTTCCAGTATGCCAGTGGTTCAGCTGCAAACATCCATCTACCAAAAGGAAAAAAAACAAAACCGAACAACAAACACCACCCCCCCAAAAAAAAACCACAACACAACAACAATCTCATCTTAATTTTTCTCTTGTTTTTTAAAATCTGATCATTTTAATAAGATACAAGTTATTTAATGACAGAGAGATTAGCAGAAGACCATTTAGGAGTTTTGTTTTAGAACATCTCTTACAAATATGAGCTTTACCAAGTGAAGTTTTAATCATTTTCTCTTAAAAGTGCCACCTGAAAAAAACTGTGCTGTCAGTTTCCTCCTGTTTCCAAGCAAACTCTTTATACAGTTTTTTCATTGGATAAGAATAGATAACAAGCCTATTTTTAGTTAAGAAAAAAAAAAAAAAAAAAAAAAAGAAATGGACATTAAAGCACACTTTGGGAAGAGGAGGGATGAAATAACTACATAAACACTGGTTACAATCTTTGTATTATCATGTCAAGTTGTCATGTTGAAATGCACAGAAAAAGAAAACACAAAAGGGAAAGGAAAAAGCAGTCTGACAGTAATTTATACAACAGATTTCTTAAAGCTGTAGGAATAACAAGTCCTCTTTGATACACCTTGTTTTTTCCAATCATACCTTAAGGCCTTTTTCTGAAGATCACTGGAACTACTTCTTAGTGAAGGCTTAAGAAAATTCTTAGCTAAGGTATGGCACGATTTTTCTTACTCCATGATATTTATCAGGGATGTTCAATTTTCTGAAAAATTCAGAAAGGTTTAAAACTCATATTGCCAGAGCTGATGAGGAAAAGAAATGTGAAAACAGTAAGGTGAGTAACAATTCACATATCTTGATAATTAGAATCAGCAAATTTTAAAACCTCCCCAAGATTACACAAGTAGTCTGTGAAAGAACAAACTAGGACAATCCCATTAAATCTCATCATCAACAACTGTTACTAATCTTATTATGAAAGCCTTACTTCTGCTTGAGGTAAGGCACAAATTTCTTATTTGCCTCAACTTTCCTCTCTTAATATCCCATTAGACTTTACAGTAAACACTATTTATGAGTGTAAACGTACTTAGAATCTTTCTCAGAAGTTGGCATGTTGAGGTTTTTTTGTCTGAAGATATCACCATATTTTATTTCTAACTACTTTTTCACATTATGAACAAACCCACTCAATGACTACAAAGTTCTGTCTTTGAGATGAAAAGAAAATCCTAAGACATATATTGGGATGAAGTAGTGTAACTCACTGCCAAAAATACAGAAGAACACTTTTCACACTCAAATCATTTTCAGAGCAAAAAAATTCACAATTCAGAGCACATCTGAGGTTTAGTCCATTCTGTTCTCTCTAATTTTTAACAGTTAATTACAAAAATTTCATTTTCTTTACAGAGCAGGATTATGGGCAACAAATGAGAAACAAATTACTTGTATTTTCAGTTCCACACCTGCTGACATATCATTAAATCATTTTGCTTTTTCATAAAAGTCTAGCTGCTTCTTCAATATCATCTTTGCTAATAATTTCCTTGCAGAATTGCGCCTTTTTAAAAATAAAAGTTCCAATCTTCATGCACAGCTTGTATCAACATTAAATAGACCAAAAAGCAACAGAGGTACAGCTTCTCTACTCAGTTGCAAATTAAGTTTTGGATACATTGATTTACAGGAGTTGGATCTCTCGCTATGTAAAAGACTCCTGAATTTACAGTGGTGCTTAGAAGAAAATGTGAGGTTGGTCAAATAGCTAAAATCAAGGAGAACAGCACGAGAGCAGGCAAGGGTGTGACGGTATCTATCAAAAGGAGAGAAAGGAGAAAGTCCTCTGGGACAATCCTGTGACAATCCTAGCAGTATCCAGGAAACTTTAATGCACCAGCACACATTCCCTACAGTATAGTTAAGTTACTGGTTTCATATAGATCCACAACACCATATTAAGCTCTCATCTTCATGTGCAGCAGAATTTAAAAAAAAAAAAAAAAAAAAAAAAAAAAAAAAAAAAAAAAAAAAAAAGCTAAAAGATCTCATTGCTGAAGTTGCAACCCAATTCATCTGGCTGTAGAAAGAGTTAGGAAACTGCAGTATTCCCTACACGGCTATAGATAGGATATAAAATAGTCATAACACTGCTAAGCAGCAAGGCAAGGCCTCAAAATCTTCTGCCTTCAAAGGAGTCTTAGGCAAATAAATCATCCCCTAAACAAGAGGAATATGCACCTCATTTTCAAGAGTTCAAATTAGTATCTGCAGTTGCTGTGCAGGTGCTTCCTTGTGTAGGATGCTCAGTTTAAAGCAGCAGAATTGTATGACTCAAGGATAATTAGGTCACAAGTCCTCTAGAGAAAAACATAACTGATACTTTGATCACTTGCCCCCGATACAGTGCAAACATAAATCACAAACCTAGCTTTTCACATAAAAAGCCTGAAACCTTTGAATTACACTGGAACACATATGCACTTATCCTGACCCCAAATATTAAGTTCCAGTAGGAATTTTTAAAGTGGTAGCATTTAAGAATACATAATAACATCTTTTCATTTGAGCCAGTAACAAAACCTGAAATTTTTTTCAAAAAAGAATTTATTTCATCTATTTCCCCTTATACACATAACATACCTTTGTACCTCCTGCTCTCCCTAACTAGCTGCCAGCCCTGAAAAGAGAGAACAAAGGCAAAAAAACACATCACACAACAATTCTCTCTCTTTATTACAAAAAAAAAAAAAAAAGTGCATTTCTGTGTGCACACATGATAAAAAATCCCTTGGCCTAGAAAATGTTATATAGAGTGGACTTCTAAAGAAATAACATAAAAGCAAAGTGTTTCAAACTAACAAAAAGCTTAAGGAGATTCACCCCACACGTTGAGAGATTATTTATTGCCCAGGATCTTACCAACTGAACAACCAGCATTTTTGCAATTCAAGATGGACTTGGTTTCTTGGATTTCCATAGTATTACTAACCGAAATCCCTTTGAGGAAAAAAAGGGTTTGGGGGGAACATCTTTTGCTGGTTTTCTTAGTGTGGAAGACAGACAGCTGTCGTGAACATAAGGATTTTACTAACTGGGAAGACAGGTAGCCCAAAGGCAAAGAAACCACAATAACCAACCGGTCAGGTTTATTTCTTGCTTCAAAAATTGCTCCAAAAGTGCCAGAACAGGTGGTGGTGAATTTGGTTAATGAGATAATTTTCAGTCTGCTTTTCACTGGCAGGTTGCCCCCTGACATGGTGAGCTCTTTTTATTTTATAACAGCACCACATAAGAATCAAGTCACACATTCACGACCTCCTGCAGTGTCTGGCATGGATTCATCTCACAACTCTTCAGAAGCTCCACTTTACAGCAGAAGCTAATTTTCAATTAAGTTTTTGCATTACTGATCCCAATAGTGTATAATACACTTGTATTTGCAGCATTACCTATTTCTCACTTACTGAAAGATATGAAAGGGAGTTCTATTAAATATATTAGAATACTTTGTCTAATTACTACCCCCTTTTCACTAGCTGTGAAGATTTATTCCTATTTTCCTGTAACCATCTACACATAGAGCTGTTGGGTTAAGGGTGCTGTTAATAAGAACTTACTTTATGATTGTTTTCTGAGTGTAAATTACCTCTTTTGGTAGAGATGGATAAATAACAAAATCCTAAATAACAAAATATCTAAATAAATTACATGGTTTCTAGTGTCTTCTGACAACTTTACTTTGCTTGACTGAGTGTAGTATTTCCTTTAGTTGTTATTTTCCAATGTCGTTAACATATTATTTCTCATTATATTAGGTCATGCTGAGAAATCTCCAGAAAATGTATCAGTGTTAGTGAGGAAAAAATGTTCTCTAAATCTTTCTTAAAACCTGTGAAGATCTGGAGAATATTCTCAGCTTTGAAAAAAACCCTTTTCTGGTACTGGACACTTACATTATAAGCTAACAGGAGACTAAGAAAAAAAACTAAGGAAAAAATCAAAGATTCCAAATATTTGAAGATCAGTGGGCTTTCCTAACAACAGCAACAAATTCATATAACTGGTAAGATGAATTTTTACATTATTGATGATTTCTGGTGGAGATAATTATTGTCAGTAGTGTTGTTCCAGCTTTGCTCTTGCCAAGTTTTCTTTCAATTTGCCAGCGTAATCGAACAGTTCACGTATGCCAGCACAACCAGGAAGGCTCTCTAAGCTTCCCACAAGTGTGAACTGATCTGATGAAATCCTGAGAAGCATCCTGGGGTATCATCAGACATCCTCTGCCCCAAGAAATTAAGACCATTATGTATAGTGGAAACAGGAATTCTCTCAGGCAAGGTAAGGCATCAGCAGCTCTCTAGTTTGTTATTTCTGGGGGCATTTTAATGGCCTTGGCATTACCAACGTCACATTCATCCAGCCTTTCAGCCCTCTCAAAAATCAACTGAGATGACAACTGGTGTAAAACTCCATCAATACCTCAGTACAACAAAAACATCACACACTTTTATGGCAAGCCATTCTTGAACAGCAGCATGCAGCTGAGATGCAGAATGCACTGCTGCCACACGCTACAACCCACCTCTCTCCAAAAAACCTTCATTGGTATTTCAATAGGATACAATCCATGCTAATGCTTTCAAGTGCAGGAGAAATAAAAATTTAAGTACTCCTGAGAAATAACTTGACTGTAAAAAATAAAACACTTAAATGGTAATAGGTTATAAAAGCAGAATTACAATACAGCATTTCTGTAAAGTAATTTCCTTCTATCAAATGCATCCTTTAAAAAGAAAAAAAATAAATGCTTCCTAAACTACAAAGTACCAGAGGAAAGTAAAACAACAGTCCTTTGCCACATAAAGTCTTACTGGTAATTAGAGTAAGTAACTCAATTCCTACAGCAAAGGATATTTAGAAGTCAAACAATTTATTCACAATGTTTCTTATTTAATTTAAAATTTTCTTACAGACACCCAAAATCCAGGTAGGAGGAAGAAACTACTGAAGAGCTCATTTTCTATCCTGGCTATGCTGCTACCTTTGGACAGTATACAGATCCTGCTTTGAATAATTTTATGAATTTGCTATTGACCTCCACGATAGTTTAATGCACAAAGTATCAATGCCAAACATCACAGAGGAAATTCAGAGCAGTTGGGTTTTGCTGGTTTTAAACGGTCAATTCATTTCATTTGAAGCACTGCTTAAGAGAGAGCAACCTTCTGCATTTCTAGCAAATATAAATTTTAGATCTGGCTCTCCATCTACAAGGTGTCTAACTATCTTAGAAATGTGTCAGCAAAACAGTGAATAAAGTCCAATGATCAGGTTGGGAAGTTATTTGAACTACTAGGATATGTATGTATTAGGAAAAAAAAAATATTTGGCACTGGTGCTTTGAATTGTCTTTCAAGCAAGAAAGGAGCACTTTCTGGCAGAAGAGTGAATTTAATTTCATTTGTTTGTGGAATAGTGTGTTTCCTTCTTGATGACAACCACCAACCCTGCTGCATCTCAGAGCACTCAGAGCCTGGCATGAACACTGAAGCATGCTGGATTACTACTTTTTGACTGAGTATGAGACAGACCCACACTGGAAAGCTGCTCCATGCTTTTCAAGAATAACAGAGTTATTTTCAGAAAAATAGTGTTTTGAATCGCTATCCAATCCAACTCTAGCAGAAGTAAATATGCTTGGAATCATTCACTATCTGGGACAAACTTCCCTGTTACACAACTCAAGAAACAGAGCAGCTACTATAGAACCCAAGGGCATTATGCAAAAGCATCTACAACAGAGTCCGTTTAAGAATTAAATGGAATATCTGACTCAAGATTTATTCAGGAGGCAGTTTATTTCTTCACAAACTGAAGAGGTGTGAAAAGATCTAAGAGATATAAAGACACTGGACAGTCAGTTGGGAAACTTAAAAATACTAGGAGGAGAAAATACAAGCAGATGAACAAAATGCTGCTTTCCTCCTTTCCTGTTGGTTATTGGTAGCCACTGTTAGGTACGGAATGGAATATATGTGAGGGACTAACACTCAAAACAGAACTGCATCACAGAGAACAGTTTGGGTTAAAAGGCACCTTTAAAGATCATCTAGTCCAAACTCCTTGGAATGAGCAAGGCCATCTTCAACTAGAACAGATACCTCAGAGCCTCCTCCAACTTGGCCTTGAATGTTTCCAGGGATGGGGCATCTACCACTCCTGAGTGCACCCTGTCCTGGTGTTTCACCACACTAATTGTAAAAAAAAAGTCCTTATATCTAGTCTGAATGTACCCTTTTTAATTTAAAACAATTACTTTTTCTATGAAATGGCTTAATAAATCTGAACATATATTTACTTATTATCATGAAAAAATGAATAATATATTTCATTTGCCTTACAAAATCAACTTCTAAAATCACTTTGAAATTTTTGTGTTATGAAATAGAAGGGCTACACTATTTACCTAAAATACTTCATTGTCACAAAATTGATATATTTGCACCAACTGTCCTTCAAACTCCTGTAAACTACAGAACAAAAAGCATCTTCATTTTCCTTCTTCCTCTTTATAAACTAGAGTATACATCAATGTTCCAACTAGTCACAAGAATAACCAGAATTCTCCAGCAACTTTTAAAAATGCTGATCTATGTGTCTGTCTGTGAGATATGAGAGCTTACTACTCTGCCAGAATGTCATCACAGCAGAAGATACTCCCTCCTGCATTAATTCAGGTGTAGCAGGAGAGTAAAATTTACTATGGGACAAATATCTGTATATTCATGATTCAGAGCCAAGAACTTAACACTTTGGAAAATGCTTCAAATCAAAAGAAAAAGTTCCAAACAGATGAATAAGTATTATAAGAAGAAACATGATAGGATCTTTCCCATCTAAATCAAATCCTGCAACATGATAATGTGATTTCATCTAACAAAATTTTTTTTTTTTTCATTCCTTCAGCACTAATGCATCTGTGTCAAAGAGTATTAAAAATCTGCCATTTATCATCCTGCAGAAAGACTGCTTTGCTGTGGTACATTGACAGAAACAGAACAGTTCTGCCTTCCTGACAACACAAAGTACCAGCAGAGCCTTGCATAACTAGATATGCTCATTTGCTAGGGATGTCCTGACTCTGCATGGCATTCCCACCCCCGGGCATTAACCTGCAAGTCCTGCCTTGCTTTCCAGTGGGCTCTGGGGACATTTGCCTGCACCAAGCTAGAAGAGAACAGTATTACAGCATCACTTCTACCTCCCACTACTCCCCGCACTATCTGCCTACAGGAAAATATAGTCAGGAGGAGGAAGGAGAAAAATTATTCTAACAGTCATTAAATAATACAATTTAATTTTGTGTTACATCATAGATGGGTTAAACTGCGTAATGATACAACATCAGCATGACACAGTATAAATCAAAATATTTTCAATTTCAAATTCAGAAGTAACAATTCTTATTCCACAAGAAAACTTATTTAGGAGCCTCTGTAGTCTTCCTCCTAATAGCAAAAGAAAAAGTTTAATATCAGCATCATCTTTAGCATACCTGATGACTATAAACACTTGCCATCTACAGTTCTCTTCGCAACTGATATTTCTTCTTAAATCTGCCTACTTTAGAAAAAGTTTTAAATCATAGAATCATAGAATAACAGACTGGCTTAGCTTAGAAGGGACTTAAAGATCATCTAGTTTCAACCGTCCTCTCATGGGCAGAGATCAGGCTGACCAGGACCCCCCCTTCAACCTGACCTTGAGCACTTCCAGGGATGAGGCATACACAGTTTCTCAGAGCAACCTATGCCAGTGTCCCACCACCCTCATAGTGAAGAATTTCTTCCTAATTTAAATCTTCTTTTTGTTTAAAACCATTTCCCCTCGTCCTGTTACTATCTGCTCATGTAAAAAGTTCTTTCCTCCTCTTTATAATCCCATTTTGGGTACTGGAAGATGCTGTAAAGTCTCCTGGAGCCTTCTCTTTTCCAGGCTTAACAATCTCACTTCTCTCAGCCCATCTGCAGAGCTGCTCCAGCTCTCTGAGCACAATCCTGGCCTCCTCTAGACCCACTCCAAGAGGGCAACATCTTTTTTTGTGCTGGGGTCCCCAGAGATAGACACAGCCCTCCAGGTGCAGCGTCACAAGGGCAGAGTAGAGGGCAGAATCCCCTCCCATAACTTCTCCCCTTCTGCTGTAGCCCAGGATACAGCTGATTTCTGGGCTGCAAGTGCACACTGTGGACTCATATCCAACTTTTCCTACATATTCCCCAAGCCCTTCTCTGCAGGGTTGCTCTCCAGTAGTTCTTCTCAAAATCTACATTAATGACTGGGATTCTCCAACCTAGGTCCAGCACCTTGCACTAGCACTTCAGGCTCTCATGCTTGTCCAGGTCCCCCTGGAATGGCATCTCTCCTTCTGTGGTATCAACAGCACCACAGTTTAGAGTACAATCAGAATTTCTGACCAGTGATAATGAAATTTCTCCACTTGAAATAACAGAAATTAAAATGTAAAAATAATAAGCTGATGTTCTTCCAGTGTACAAACCCTCTCAGAAGTGGTGACACTATTGAAAACAAAAATTTGATCATCTTGTCTGTGCTCCTCATCATTCCAGTGAATTTATAATATTTAGAGAAAAGAAACACCTTGAGAAAATTATTACAGCAGGACAAAATTGAAATTAGCACAGTGGTTTGAAGGACAGGAGTGCCAGAATACCAGAAAATGCTACATTTATATGCATGGAGAACATATTTTAGTGTCATTTATTGCAGAGCTGCAAAGAATTACATATACTGGTTTTTCTGCATTTCAGAAAGCTATCTTGAATTAATTACTCAATTGGCACAACTAGCTTTGGAGGTAAAAATGTGAGATGTTCTCAGGTAGAAAAAAAACCCAAAACTCCAAAATAATCCTAAAATAAATTCTTTCACGCACACAGAGAAAGTATTTGATACCTCCATAGGTACCTCCATTAATTTGAAATTAGGCAACAAAAAAAAATTGGGGTAGAGAGAAAATTTTACAATTTATTATAGAATCAAGTCCTCTCTTAACAACAGTGACACACAGCTTTGTTTTACTTTCTGAGGTTCTGCTACAGTTGAGAACCATCACCAACTTAGCAGACTGTCTTTTTAAATATGGTTAATATGAAACACTTCCAATTAATGATTGAATGCATGAGGAACACTCGATAAAGAAGCTGCCACTAAACTTTTCACCCATTTTTGATACAACTCATGATGCTTTGTTTTAATTATGGCTCTGCTATTCCCATGTTGTAATGTGTAAAAATTTTCTTAAGAAACAATGTTCTTTGATGTTTGATCTTTGTATACTTTCCAGCCTAGTTAACAAGAAGGAAGATTTAATCTGTGAAACAGAAAGCAGCTACCAAGCAAGCTCTAAGTGATGTCTAGGTGTTAGAAAGACAAATTATGTGTGGGTAGAATTGCCATGTTAAGGTCTAGGGCTTGACATGTTTCAGTGACCTCAGACCTCGTGGGAAGTTAACAAAGCCTGGGAAGCAAGATGTACCACTGACAGTGGACAGAAAGAATGCAGAATTTACAGGCTGCAAGGACACTTGGCAGAACTCCCAAGATAAGGAAGAAACTAATAAAGACAACTCAGCAACTGTGCTGCATCAGCTCCAGCCAGGTAAAGGGTGTTTCTGGCAGGGGCAGATCCCAGCCATCAACTCAGAGACCACTAATCCAAGAAAGCCCCTGACCCAAAGGAAGGGAAAGGCTGAGCATGTCTCCAACTAGCATAAGAGAGAGAATCATTAACCACCAGAAGATAGAACAGTAACTAATAACAGAACTATGCAACTTGCAGCAAATGACATTAATGCCTTTGTTTGCTAAAATGTATAAATAGTAAAAGGTTTTGACAATTGTGTTTGATTTGTGGAATGCCACTGAGCACCCAGGCTTGTGAAACTCTGAAATAAATTGTCACTGTCTCTCTCAAGTGTGTAATTATTGGCTTGTTTCATACCAGGTAACAAGTGCAATTTTTCTGGACAAGGTCAGTTGCCCGGTGAATTAAGATCAGTCAAAAGTAAACAAACATCTTAGATTTTAAGTACTCTGAGTATTCAAGTTGTTATTTAAGCAGATTTCAGAGATAAACAATAATGGTTTCCAACACTGTCAAGAAGCTTTTACTGAGAAGAAAAAAAATATACGTGGCTTCTAACTGAAAGAGTATTGTGAATATTTGAGGTGGCAGCACACTGCACTTCTGGAAGGTACATCTTGTGATAAGGGTGATTGTGTTAAATTTCAGTTAATGATTTCAGAGTAGATCTGCAGAGGGTCTGGCAACTGCAGAGTCACAAAACATCCAGAATATGCAGCTTCTGGCCTTTGTTCTGCCTTTATAATAAGGGGGAAAGTCTACTTTTTCCTCTCTCTACAATCCTCAGCAGAAAATAGGCAGTAAGCTATATTTCTGTGACTAAGATTTCCAACAGCAGGCATCTCCACTTAACACAGCTCTAAATCCCCTTTGCGGTTCAGATCCCCATGGCCTATATTTAAAAAATAAAGCAGGTGTCAATTTTTTTATCTTTAGAGGCAATTGAAAGACCATATTGTAACACCCCTTCATGCAATTACAATGATTGCAATGCTTTCCCAGCAAATGACTGATTCATTTTTCTCCACTGAGAGCCTCAAACATTAGTCTAGAGATCTAGGTCCTTCCCTAAGGACCAATAAATCTTTAATTATTTTATCCAGAGTGACCTAGTTTCAATGGAAAACTGGCATCCTGTAATATTTTTAATGGTAGTTCTGTGGTTAGCTCTGATTTGAACAAAAGACTTCTACAGACATAGAAAAGGCCTTTACTGCCTCTTTCTCTGATGGTATTTGTCAGCAAGAATTCAGTAATTGCATTTCTTAAGGCAACCAATTTGCCAGCATATATTAGTAAGAAACACTTACTGATTTGGCTCCCTTCGGTGACACAGATTATGTTAAAAGCAGGTGAACAGTGATTAGTTTAGCAATAAATAAAGTCTCTATTAACTAGGAAAAATTCAACACCTATGAACACACAAACCCAGACCGTTCCAGAGTGGAAGTTACCATGCAGATATTTTAAGAATTTCACCTCTAGGTCTGGGTAATTCAATGTGTCAGTGCATACAGCATTTCCCCACCGCTTCACTGCAGTAGAAGCTACTGCTGGCCATGCTGGTATGAGCCGATGCTGTGGCTGCAGCCTGCAGAGAGCCAGTCAGTCCACAAAGTACCACTGATATTTACAGAAGCACACACTGCCACAGCTGGGCAGAATGCAGCACAGAAGGAGAGAAAATTATTAAACTCAGCAAGGGCTGTTGTGGAACATCAGCAATTAGGCCACCTATCTCCCTGTTGTTTTTGTGGGAAGCGGTCATGATTAATACTAGAAAAGAGGAGAGGAATAGGATACAAGGGGAGACTGCTAAAGCATGTACCTGAAGAAAATATCTTGGTATGATATTTTTTTATATAAATATCTATACATATTAAGATTCTGGTCAGCAATATCAGAGGTAACCCCTAGAAGGATGCACAGTGACAGGTGCCTATTCCCTTCCCTGCAATTTGCTGCAATTAAGGCTATAGTTTCATGGACGTTTTAAGCCAATGTAAACCTTAGAAAAAAATAATTCAGCCCCTACCTTGAGCCAGCACAGCTGTCTGTGGTAAACCAAAAGTGAGAACAAATTCAAGCTAAAAGTAAAGCATTTTCCCTTCTCTATAACATTTTTTGCTTTCTCTCTGAGCCAATTCTTCTTGTAATTTGTAAAATGCTGGACCCAGCACAAGGAAGAGTTTGGCAGAGAAAAAGAAGCTGGGTATGACAGGGGAGGAGGATAATATCTTTCCATCACAGTGCTGGTTTCCAAAACTTTTATAAAATTAAGGCCTACAGCAGCCACTTACAGCTTTTTCATCCACTTCTGCCTACTAAACATCTAATGACATTTTAATGTCCTAGAGCCCATACAGTTTTTTCTCTAAAAACTAGAAGTCCAATAACTGTGATCATTTTTTCCACAGTTATAAATACCCATAGTGATCTAGCTGAAAATATAAAATTAGACAAAAATTACAAGTTGTACTTTACAACTTGTTGCAAACAGACCCAAGGACCTATTTTGACATTATTTTGATTTTACTTAAAGTTCCTACCTAACATGTGGCACTTTCTATTCATCATTCTTGTTTGAAGGAAGACATTAAGACCATTTAACTTACTCCCTGTTCCAAAATACTGCTAACAACTGCGTCCTCTACCCTTTCCATTTGCAATAAATGGATGCATTTGGCAAATGGATTTTTAAATCACCTAAAGTGGACAGACTGTTTCAAGAATTCCCACTGTTACCAGTCACTAGAAACACTACAGAGATTTCTAGAAAGAGGAGAGATTAAAGAAAGATGAACAATGTAATTTGTTTGGGCATTAGATGACATTATCATAGGATCAGAGTAGGCTGAGCTGAGAGGGATCCATCAGGATCATTGAGTTTAACCCCTGGCCCCACACAGGCCATCCCCAGGAGTCACACCATGTGCCCCAGAGCATTGTCCAAATGCTGCTTGAGTTCTGAGAGGCTGGTGTCGTGACCCCTTCTCTGGGGAGCCTGTTCCAGCGCCCAGCCACTCTCTGGGGGTAGAACCTTCCTAATATCCAACCTGAACCTCCCCCAACACAACTCCAGGCCATTCCCTTGTGTCCTGTCACTGTTATGACAGCGATCAGTGTCTGCCCCTGCTCCTCCCCTCACGAGGAAGCTGCAGACTGCAGTGAGCTCTCCTCTCATTCTCCTCTCCCCCAGGCTGAACAGACCAGTGTCCTCACACAGCTTCCCCATGTTTGTGGCTCTCCTCTGTCAGTGTTCCGCACACATTGTTGGATTTTCCAATGCCACTAAGACCTTTATAGAGCAATGCAAAAGAATACTAACAGGGCATTTGAAAAAGCAGTAGTATGACTTGGTAAGATATAATAAGGACAGAAATGGACAGATTCTAGGATTAAGTAGGATAACCCTATAAAAGACAAGTTCTATCTCAAAAATTAACTTGGTGGTTTTTTTTATCCCTCTGAACCATGGCTGAGGAAAGAAGGAATTCAGAATGATCATGATGAAACAACTGAGGAGTGCAAACCTTTCAGTTCAGCAAAAAAAAAAAAAATTGTTGGAAGCTACAGAATGATGACAGCATGCTAAAAAAAGGTAACACATAAAATGCTAAGCCATATTTTGGTTGCTGCTCTTTTTGTCACTCATACTTTTACATAAAATTCTATGTCCATGTCCATTTTCCTGCTCTCTGGTTCAATAAAGTCACCATAATCTGGGAATTTTAACGAAGAATATCCATCTTGGTTTCAAGTGATGGGAAGACAAATTGATATTCAGGCCACAATCCAAGCATGCCCACTGACCCAGTATATTTACAAATATTACATAACCTGAAGTCAGAAAACAAGATGGAATAACACCGCGAGATCTTTTGAACAGCTATCTTAGCAATAAACTTAAGAGATATAGATATACGCTTGTTATTTAAAATCAGGTGATCTTGAGGGAGATAAATAAACAAAAGAAATAAAATTTATTTCACACAAAAAACTGTTGCAAGGAACTGCTTCTGTTCAGTGGAATTCTAATCATACCCCCAAGAGCAAGACACATATGAAACAGTCAGCAAAAAGCATTACAGAGGGCCTGTGTCACAGCAAGGACCATTTTGAACTAGAGACACAAAACACAAAGCAAGGCAGCCGTGACCTGGATTTCACCTGAATATTTTCACTTTTTCTGCTTAGAAGGAATTTGCATATAGCCAATAATATCAAAAAAATACACAATTAGCAAGCCAAGACAGCTAAGAAATAGAAATTACTGCCCATGAACAATAAATCTGACGCATTTAATAACCACCTAGGGCACACAATAGCAACTCAATGCAGTTCATCTGCACATTCTTCTGCCTGAGAAATTCCAGACAAAAATCCAGCTGCTCTGCGGCTGCTGCGCTTACAAACTCTTACAAGATCCTACAGCTTCTGTCCATATTTTGTAACTTAAATATGAAACTTGTGGCTTTGCAATCCTATTACTAATCCGTGCATCACATTTCAGGCAAATACTGTACTCCAAATAATTTCAAATGTAAATTAGATAAATTGACTTTGGATAGAAGTTGTTTTTGCAGTAACACCTGCAAAATACCTTGACAGCAAGACATTCCTCCCAGACTATAGAGAGCAATTTATGTTCATTCACCTACTCCAAAATAAAAATTGTTTGTTATCACGGTACTTATTTCTAGAGCATCTATCAAAGTATTAAACATACACCCAAATATACTAAGAGCATCAATTACTGTGTGAGTTGAAAAGCAATCAATTTCAAAGTTAAGCTGGACAAAGTAGTTTACTTACAGTGTTAACAATTATTATTACTTGAAATTCCAGAAATGCAAGGAGAACCTAGCAGAAAAATACGACTGCTTGTCACATAAACATGCCATCTTTATCTAGTGATCAAAAACACAGCTGTGAAAATACTGTAAGTCTTGTCCCGATGAAAAAAAACCCAACCTAAGCTAGTTCAGATAAAAAGCTCAAAGAGAAACAGACTCAAACTAGCAAAGCCACATCTTGTTAAAGCATATGTCACATGTCTACAATACTTTTAACACATGCTAGAACATACCAGATGCATTATCACATTTATTGCTGTGACAACAAAGCTAGAATTAATAGTACAGGGGAGTCCTTGTTCAAAAGAACTAAAATTCAAGAGGAAGCAATGGAAGTATCAGCTGTACTTTCAGATGCAATCTGAGGAGATTTTCTGGGAAGCGAACAAAAAGCCAAAATTGTTTAAGATTTACTGGTTAATTAGAAGTCCTTCCGAAATGCTGCTCTGTGCCTGGCAAAATAATTCAAATAAAGGAAAAATAAGGAAATCTATTTTAAATAAAAAGTGTTTGTAAAAAAGGACATTTGAAAATAAAACCTTTCCATTTTTCAGGTTTCTTTTTTTTTTTCTTACAGCTGAGAATTAAAAATTCATTTTAAAGCAAATGGAAACAGAATGTGCTGCAGTAACCAAGTACATTTGTCTCTGACACTTTTCTAAAAAACACCACATTTTCTCCAGTACTGATCTTGGATACTGGATTTAGGAAAGTTCTGAAAATACTTTGTATCAAGCTCCACTTGGTCTCAAGTATTAAATTCTCATTCGTATTTAGTGGAAAGGCAAATTTTCTTACTATTGTTACATGATATCTCAGCTTCCTTCTATCAAAAATGCCTGAGATACACCAAAAATATTGCCCTTGCTTTTTTACATTTCTAATGCATGGCATAAAACAACTTTATTTCTCTATTAAGAAGACTGTCATAAAAACTGTGAGGTGGAAAGGAAATACTCCTGTGAGAACTTGGTTTATTCCACATATATGATGTATGATTTCCACAGCTCCTAGTCTTTAAAAAAAGACTTAAGGCAAATTAATAATTTCCATTATCATTAGCAAATTAAGAGAATGAAATTAATTACTTTATGTTTGCACTAACTTATTAATGTAAACAATCTGTTTAAGATGCAATAATATATAAAACTCAGAGAATTTACTTGCAGCAGTGAATTAAAAGAAAGACTGAGATTCCCAGCTACCCACAGATTTTGTTTTTTAGAAATAAATTTATATTATGACTTAAAATTATAACTGGACTGTACTTGGTGGACATGGCATAACTATCAGACTTGCACATGTTTATCTGAGAAAAAAATTTCAAAAGCAATTATGAATATGATTTATGCTCATTACGTTTTCAGCTAAGGTTTTCACTCATTTCTAACCATTCTAGAAGTGCATATGCACCTTCAATGGACATGGCACTGACAACATATCTGGAAAAGAACAGAACTTCAGCTCTGGTGTACCCCCACACATTCACAGATAAATGCAAGGCTACATTAAGAAATGCAGCTCATGGTGCAATAGAAAGAAGATGAAGAATTCATCACTGTGAAATTCAGTCCTGCTTACAATCATAGACTGGTTTGGGTTGGAAGGGACCATAAAAATCATTCCTACCCTTTGCCATGGGCAGGGACACCTTCCAATGAGCTGGGTTTCTCAGAGCCCCAACACCAGAATGAACCTCACAGTGCCAACAAAAAGCTTTTTAGATCAAAATGTTAAATCAAGGCACTGGCAAGAATCGTTTCAATCTATGTGCCTGCTGTGTATAACCAGTAACATATATACAGGTCCATCTAAATGAACACACACAAATATGCATCCTGCCAACTATAGGAAAAACATATAATTTCTGACTGCAGATCAATGTAAATCCCTACAAAGAAATGGATAAAGATGTTTAAAACCTACCTGAACTCCAATGTTAGAAAAAGGGCATTTGTGGGGTCTCTTTGGTTTGGGGTTTTTTTCAACTTTTTGAATGGGAAGCAGAAAAGAGAATAATGTCTCTAGAAAATTGTACTTTATAACAGTAATAGAAGCATAGGACCTGCAATATAAAATAAAAATCATATTCCACATCTCACTAAGGAACACTGCTTCTATAAACTATGTCATGAACTTTTGATTTTAATGTAAATCTAGCAGTTCAGAACAAGAGGCCAGGGGAAACTATTTTTCCTGTAGAATGAATGCGTTTCCTTTACTCTCTCTGATTGTGATATAATGCAAAATTATGTCTTTTATTTTATAGATTTTTATAACTAATATCATCTCTACTTTTGCTGAAATACCCTTCATGATTATATCCTAAATCAGGAAAAGTAACTAATTCTGTTTATAACTTGATTAGATACAACAGATTAGTGAAAATTGTGATATACATATTTCAAGTTTATTCCAGTCTGACTGGAATGAACTAATTAATTTATATTTTTATTTTTTAAAAACCCACCTCACCCCAAATAACAGCAACAGACTCACACTGAATTCCATTAAAGATGGAATCTTATGTTTTGATTGTCTTGTTTTAAGTATAGCACTGAAAAGGTACGCAAACCAGACTATTGCTGCCAGTCAACATAGATTTTATGCTGGCCACATATTAGATTAAACTACAGAACTATATTTAACCTGAGAAGATAGGGTCCCATTTATGTAATCCTACTTTAGGAGCTTCTAATGAGTTACTGCAGCCTAACCCAGATTTGCCTGCCAGCAAGTTCCCTGCTCTTTCATGTCATCTTAATGATAAGAGTACAATTTCATTGTAAAAATTGCTGCATAACATGAAGAGTACTCTTGTTAAACATGGCAATCATCAATATAATCAGTAACCTAAAAATAAACTTCTGCCTAATCTAGCCCATATTTATAACAAAAACTCTTTATTTGTATTATATTTGCTATACAACTATAGCCAGTGTTAGTAAAGAAGAGATTCCTAAGTCAGGGAAATAGGTAGTCAATGGAATTAGGTAAGTAAAAAAATTGCTAAGTTCTTTGACATTAGAGCGATGAAAGAGCAGATGCCTGCATTTACAAGTCAATGAACACATGCAGAAGTTACTGAAAGATGCTTTAGGACTCAAATTATATGTTAAGTGAGTCATTATCACAGTGGCCTCTTTTTGCCTTGAAAATCTACTGACAAAGATGCTCATCCATCTTAGAAATGTCTTCATCTTTCAGAGAGCACCCTCTGAGAGTGGGGCTTCCCCAGCTGAGGGTCCTGCATCCCACCACCTGCCCGGCAGGCACATATGGCACATGGGGATCAGCAGGGCTGGGGCGAGCACCACTCACACAGCAACATCTGCCACTGATCAAAAGTGGCATTAATGAAAAGCTAAAAGCAGTTTGGTTGACTCCTGCATGCTGACAGACAGCTGGAGCGACAAAAGGTGTATGGGAAGAGCACCATTAAGATTACAGATGGGAAAAGGAGCAGGGAAAAGGATGAAGCTCTTCAGAACATGCTTTCTGACCCAAGTCCTCTACTGTAAACACCCTGCCAAAAGCAATCATTCTAGTGCTTGAAATCAAGCAAAGCATGATGATTCTGCATGAAATGCAAAACTGTGATGTAAGAAACAAAGACAGGAATAATATTATTAAAACCAGAAAAAAACAGCTAAGAATTCATCATTATTATTTCTCATTGCATCACGCAACTTCAGTTCCCGTAGTTTACAGATCTGGCTGTGGTTAAAGGGCTCTTCACTTGAAGTTCATCTCAACAAATGATCTCAACACAAAAAATGTAGATGTATAAAAATAGTTTGAATTTCAGTGCCTCTAGTTGCTTTCTCTACACTGTGTTTGCTGATACTGCATAAACAGGAAAAGTACTAGAAATGCAGTTCAAAGAGAAGTTGTTTCTGAACATCACATTTATTTTACTTGAATATTTCATAAAAAAACTCCATGACAGGAAAACAACAAATAATGGCCTCCAATCTAGCAGAAATTTTGTCTTTGGCTTGGTTGTTCACATGAAATACATTAATTTTAATGCAACTCTCTCTGGGAGAGAGGGAGTTGTGAATCCTCCCAGTGACCCGGTCATTCATACAAAGTACAGAAAAGGGGCCAGGCACTTAACCATCTCACAAGCAGCTACATATTTGTGTACATCATATTCTGCACAATGAGGTGAAAGATTGAGAAGGAAAAGTCTAAAAGTTAATTTTCTATAAATGTGGTTGTGATAAACTGAAAGACTGGTTTTTTAGCATTCTTCTCAAGCTCAAGAAAGCTAATCTGTATGTGCAAGAAAACAGTACAATCAGTAGAAAACCTGGCATTAAACAATGACTCAGCATGCTGACTGAGCCTCAAGCTCTGAATAAAGTATTTATAACATATTCAAAATTTAGATGGGTGGTTGCACTCACTCAAAGAGAAAAAGAATAGGTATTAGTGAGCCAGTAGTAAGCTAACTAAAAGCAAAAATCAGAAATTAGAAAATAAGTAATTTGCTATTTAAAGAAAGAAGAAAAGGTCACTTTTATTAATGTAAGGGCAATTCAGAAAAAATAATTTAACAAAATTAACTACTGTAACTACTCTGGAAATTTAAAGTCATCCAACATGACATGATCTTGAAGTAATGAGCTGATATTGAATTCAGAAAGACAAATTCCATGCTTAGCACCAGTAAAATTTATTATAAAAAAATATTTCCTTGGCATTAAAAAGGTATTTCCTTGGCATTATAAAGGTAAATTTGAATTTAATTACTAACATTTATTATTACAAATGTGTAAGATAAAGACATATGAATATTCATGAAAGGGCATTACACAAATGCAAGATGATCTGTGCAGACTGAAATATATATTCTTCCTACAAAGCAAGACAATCTCAATGGAAGAAAAGAAGCAGTTATATAAAAAGGAAATGCAGAAAGAAACACATACCAGAAAGAGCTGAAATTCGAGTTACAGAGGAGGCTTAGGTGCTTTACGAATAAAGAAGGAAGAAAACCTCAGTAAGTGAGAAATCATGCTATGAAAAAAAAAAAAAAGAGGAAGCATATCAACTAGGTATACAATAATATGCAGGTTGTTGTACAGCAACATAAAACATCAGCATATAAATTCTATGTATCAAAAACAGAATGACTTTTAGCCAGGTTAGAAATTGCAAAGCTGAGCTCCAACCTACAGATCAACACTATGAATGTGGCATGTTCCTACTGGCTCAGTATCTTGTCCAGAAGGATGACAAAAGAATTTATTCCTTTCCTGCCATGAGGACAGGCAGAACAATAAGTAAACAACCATCAGTTTTGAGTACACTTCTTTCTGGCTTATCAGGAACAGGATGATAGTTTTGTCTCCTTGACATACTTCCATAGCCAGCACTCCAAACACAGACATAGGAAATCAAATTTCCTTGGCATTGAAAGATGAAATAAATCTCTGCACAGAGACTATTATTCCCCACACATTCCCTCCATGCAGGAAGAGAAGCAGAGTCAAATTCTGATCCAACTGGCAGATTGTCTCTTCGCTAGTCGCAGTGATGTAGACATCAGTTCTGAACCGTATTGCTCAGCTTCACTACAAGGCAAAAATCACTCATATATACAAGTCTCATATATATATATATATATATCACTCATATATACAATCACCCATATATACAAGTCTGGCCACATACTCCAGGTTAAGGCCCTTGTGAAACCCAATGTTCTCAGAAATGCTCTCTTTTTTTTTTCTTTCTTGTAGTAAAAAAAGTTGATTGTTTACATGATTTTCAACACAAACACCACAGCAGTCTACTCCAACATTACAGAACCAGAGAAAGAAACATGGAATTTAATGGAACTGCTTAAGTAATGAAGCTTTGATATTTAATTGATTTGCTTGCAACTATGAATTGCGAAAACCAAAACATTGTTTTAACCTGACAGTCCCATTGAGACCAATATTGCATACTACACTGCAAGTTTATTCTAAGCTGTTTATTAGCAAAAACACAGCATGCAGAAAAGATACTGTCAACACAGAGCTGCCTTTGAATCTCTGGCTTGCCATGGTTATAGGACAAAGCTTTATTTTCACATCTGCATAGGTACTACCTAGTCTAGTTTGAAGCCCAGGTGACAGAACCAAGGGTTGACAGTCCTCAGTACCACTCTACAGCTCTACAAGTCTGGATTTCCTGCAACTAATTTCCAACATTCCCTTCGGACTCAGGTTTTTATTAGTTTATGTTTATTTAAACAGCATTTAAGACTTCAGCCACTATTTCTCCAACATCTTGCTCACTTAAGTCAAACAACACTAGATACCACAATGCAGAATATTAGCTAACCGGAGAATCACAAAACATACTGCACCAATGGGATCTATAAACATCATACAGCACAGAAGATGGTGCTGGGACATACTTTAAAATATCTGAAAAAATAAGTATTCTTTTATCCACGGGATGAAGTCTCTGTAATGGGGATGTCAAGCTAGAGTGCATTTGGTCTTGTTCAACTGCCTGTAAGTCAAAAGGACAGAAGTGGTCAAGGAAAGAAGACCAAGAACAAACCAGGGGATTTGCAGTCAGAATGCTGCGTGCATGTGCAGGACCAGGTTCCAAAGGGAATCATTTCTGCCGTCAGTGAGTCATAACATCTCAGTGGAGCACACTGAAAATACTTACCTGAAAAAAAACAAAAGGGAAAAAAATCCAGAATGACTTGACTGTTTCCCATAGAAGAGAAATTATTAACAGCCATAGAAACCTTGCTCAGGAATTTTAACACATGTGTTTCAGTCCATCTCTCTGCTCTTGATGTTTTGTTTGACCAGTCCAGTAAAATTTTATGTGTTACCCCAGAAGTGTCACAAGACAGAGCTCCAGTGTACCACAGGTCTCTAAGCTGGTATCAAGCTTAAAGCAGATGTGGAGGATAGACCTGCAGCTTACTACAAAAGATGAAGGTTCACTATCACCTCTCCCAAATTTATGTTAAGATGAAATGTTTCTCGTCTCTGTAACAGTGGCTTTTATAAAGACAAAGAGTGAAGTCTTTTTTCCTCTGGAGTTGCATATGTGGTCTTTGCACAGCAAGTTACAATGAGGACAGCGACGGCCATGATATTGTCTGTACAAATGGTGTTTATATGCAGCACCTTCAGCCACCTGTGCATGTGACATACAGCATTTTCACAGAACACCCTGGAGCCAAGCACAGTTTTAAAAGATACAACAAAAATTAAAAACAAAGTTCTCTAAACATTAAGAAAGACAATCTGTTACTTAAAGTTAAATCCTACCTGCCAAAAAAAGGTAAGACCTTAACAAACCACACACAACATCTGAGGATTTCCACACTGATGTACGTCTGCTGAGGCATTATTCTCCCTGCTTACGTGGTCCATGCAACATGGAAGCTGTAGGGATACACATTACTGACAGAGTCATTCAGAAAGACCAGTCTCAAAACCGACTCTTCATTTTTTCAGTAGGCAGGAACACCCACACCTGCAAAACTAACTCACTGCAGCATTGCACTGAACACTCACTTCCAAACATACAACTGGAGGCTCACAGACCTGGACTGATAGAGTGAACTGAGAAACCAGCACTCTCAGAGTAACAGTCACTACCTTCTTTATTGCCTAGGCCATCTCACTGTCAACAAGGAAACAGTGTACACACTGCAAGAATACCCCTGCTTCAAAGGCACAGCCATTTCTCATCATCCAAAATCTACTAGGGACTGAGATGCAGTAAGAATATATCCCCTGTCCGGCACCCAAAGTGACAGTCTATCAAGAGTCTCCAGCAATTATCAACACAGGCAAGACCACATAGCTGGAAACTGAGGTCTCCCAGGTTAGCAGACGGAAGATCTCCTTCATGACCAGGCAACAACACCAAGTTCAGAAACCAACACAGAATTATTGCTTGTGCATCTCCAGTGTATTCTGCATATTGTCTCCACCTTCTGGAAAACTTCATCCAGATCTGAGGTCTGCCCCCAAACAGAACAGACTCAAACAGACAGCACACACAGTTGGAGGACAAATGCATCAGTGGATGAAGAATACAGCTCCTGAACACTGAAGCCTATTGAAAATGCTAAGAAATAAGTTCTAGGGCAGTTCAAATGAAAGGGCTTGGCACGTGAACTGAAAACAAAACTAAGGACAACCAATGAAGTCCTAACACAGGTATGGATGATACAAAGCTTTGTTACATGGATGTTCACTGATAGGTTTAATGAGTCTCAGAACTGCAATACAACCTGATTATATTTATTGGCATTGTAATTCGTAAGTGTACTGTGATAGTTTTATACTAATATAGAGAGTTAGTACCACAGAAGAAGGTCTGTGCATTTCTTCAATCACTAAAGTTTTCTTCTGTGGCTCCAAAGTCACATTTGTCTACTAAAATCCTTGGAATACATACAAGCACCAACTTACAGTCCCACTTTTCAGGGCAGGTTTTATCAGAAACATCTGCAGCATGGGCCATGCTAAAAGCTGGGGAAAAAAATGCAAGCTTTAAACTTTACCACAGATTATTTACTGCTGATTAAAGAATGATATATATGTAATCAAAGCTCCAAAACTGTAGCAGCTCTTCTCCTCATGCACTGAGGTCAGGGTCACAATGAGTGCAACTCCTACTGTCAACCTCACTGCCTAGACTGGCTGTTATTTACATCTAGTGTAAATTCAGAACTCATGCAATAAAGGGGATAAATGTATGGATGATGGATCTATGTTATACAAACTGTATCTGAGATCAGAATCAAATGAGCCAGTATTAAGAGGGTTCTTATTTTTCTACTTAAAAATCTACAACCTTTGCAAGCGAGAAGCCATAACAACATTTCTATCACCCACAGGGTGGGGCACATGTCAGGCCATATGAAACAGGAAAAAAGAGAAAATGGTTTGTCTAATTCAAAACTCCAAAAAAATATGAGTTTCATATTATACAGTTTATCAAAGAATGCATCTCAAACCTAATGATTCCTTCCACATTAAAAAAAAATTATATCAAAACTCAGAATGACATAGCTTAATCTGTGCAGAACATGCATCCCTCCATCACAAAAAAGCACAACAAAATAAGAACATGTAGCATTCTGACATCAACAAAGCTGCCTACAGAGACACCCACTCTTTCTTATTTTCTCTGCAGCATATTCTTTTAACTCACACATGTCCTTCTGCATCTTTCTTACCATTCCTGACTTATCTACTTCCCATACAGCTTCTTCAGACTTCATTGTTTTCACATGAAGACTGACCTTGGAAATAGTTACTCCCTTACAGACAGTTCAGAATACAGTATCCATTTTAATTTTTCCTTCTCTGGCTATATTTATATGCCAATAAAAATAACTTCCTAGAGAAATTGAGACGTTATTCCAGAGTATCTGAAAAAACTAGAGCAGTAGAGTTATTCTGCAGATCTAAGCTCCATGCTGTGATAGATTCACACATTTGGTCCCACCTCACAGCAAGGAGCTGGCAATTACTGCATTCCAGTGCAGGACCACAGATTTTTTCCAGCTCCCTTAGTCCACATGCAAGTTACAGCTGATTATGGCAGTTGAAGCAGCTATGCATTTTTGCATCAGGCACAGGATAGACATATTGGGCTGGGTATGAAAGAGCAAACGTGCAGTATATATTGGGGGGGAAGTTTGTGCAGATTAGAATTATCGTTCTTGACAATCATGATATTTACAGCTCTGCTTACTGATTTTATACTTACAGATCTAAATCTTAAGAAATGCACTGTATTTATTACCTCAAGTGATAAGGGAAGCCTATAAAGGTTTTAGATTTTTCTCTGCTTTGTGTGAGAAAACAACAAATAATTGGAATCCTGTGTTGCTTTTGTGCTATTTGAAGGATTAGCCTCTCCTCAGTTCCTGGACAATACATATATTAAGTACACTAAATGCTGTGATTAGAGCTTAAACACTGTTTAAATCAGACACATCTCTAACACATCCCCTTGTAAAGCATAATTTATCATTATTATGCAATTATGTTGAAGTGCTAGTATGTAGGAATCTTGTATTTTACCCGGTTTATCAGACAGGCTGTCTCCACAAACATACTCAATTGTATATTAATTCTTAGAGTATTTTCTGAGTACAGAGAAAATTCTCAGCATTTACATTTCTACTCTTTAAAACTACAGCTTTTTAACCGAATTTCTAGATTCCTAATAGCTCACTAAACAGACAGACTAAAGCCAGCTCTAGATATCCCTAACCATGGTTATGGTCACAGTTCCCATTCTGATGCAGAAGTAGGCATTTGCTTTTTTGAATACATATAATCTAGAAAAGGCTAAGGTGAAAATATGGAGGAAAAAAACCCCCAAAAGTCCTAAAAAAATATTTTAGGCTTTCTTACAAGTGGAAAGTAGGAAAAAAAAATTAAATCTGCAAGCAATAACATATAAACAAAATATGTGTCATTGACATAAAGGCAGGGTTGCTACAGTGAGCTGAATGC